>NC_047106.1:60676083-61276083 GCF_902500255.1 Thalassophryne amazonica | reverse complement strand
AAAAAAAAAAAAAAAAAATCAAGTAAATCACATTGTATGATTTTTAAATAATTAATTTGCATTTTATTGCATAAAATAGGTATTTGACCCCCTACCAACCACCAAGAATTCTGGCTCTCGCAGACCTGTTAATTTTTCTTTAAAAAGCCCTCTTATTCTGCACTCTTTACCTGTATTAATTGCACCTGTTTGAACTTGTTACCTGTATAAAAGACACCTGTTCACACACTCAATCAATCACACTCCAATCTGTCCACTATAGCCAAGACCAAAGAGCTGTCAAAGGACACCAAGGACAAAACTGTAGACCTGCACAAGGCTGGGATGGACTACAGGACAACAGGCAAGCAGCTTGGTAGAAGACAACAACTGTTATGATTATTTATTAGAAAGTGGAAGAAACGCAACATGACTGTCAATCTCCCTCGGTCTGGGATTCCATGCAAGATCTCACTTTGTGGGGTAAGGATGACTCTGAGAAAGCTCAGAACTACACAGGAGGACCTGGTCAATGACCTGAAGAGAGCTGGGACCACAGTCACAAAGATTACATTAGTAACACATGATGCTGTCATGGTTTAAAAACCTGCAGGGCAGCAGGGTCCCCCTGCTCAAGCCAGCACATGTCCAGGCCTGTTTGAAGTTCACCAGCGACCATCTGGATGATCCAGAGGAGGCATGGGAGAAGGTCATGTGGTCAGATGAGACCAGAATAGAGCTTTTTGGAATCAACTCCACTTACCATGTTTAGAGGATGAGAACAACCCCAAGAAAACCATCCCAACCGTGAAGCACGGGAGTGGAAACATCATACTCTGGGGTGCTCTTCTGCAAAGGGGACAGGACGACTGCACCGTATTGAAGGGAGGATGGATGGGGTCATGTATTGCAAGATTTTGGCAAACAACCTCCTTCCCTCAGTAAGAGCATTGAAGATGGGTCATGGCTGGGTCTTCAGCATGACAATGACCCCAAACACAGAGCCAGGGCAACTAAGGAGGGGCTCCGTAAGAAGCATTTCAAGGTCCTGGAGTGGCCTGGCCAGTCTCCAGACCTGAACTCAATAGAAAATCTTTGGAGGGAGCTGAAACTCCAAACCTGAAAGATTTGGAGAAGATCTGTATGGAGGAGTGGACCAAAATCCCTGTTGCAGTGTGTGAAAACTTGGTCAAGAACTACAGGAAACGTCTGACCTCTGTAATGGCAGACAAATGTTTCTGTACCAGTTGTTAAGCTCTGTTTTTCTAGGGGGTCAAATACTTATTTTATGCAATAAAATGCAAATTAATTATTTAAAAATCATACAATGTGATTTACTGGATTTTTTTTTTTAGATTCTGTCTCTCACAGTTGAAGTGTACCTACGATAAAAATTACAGACCTCTACATTCTTTGTAGGTGGGAAAACCTGCAAACCTGACGGGGTGAAATACTTATTTTCCCCAATGTATATATATATATATATATATATATATATATATATATATATATATATATATATATATATATATATATATATATATATATTTCCGTTTGATCAGACGCTTTTCTTGTCTGTCATCATTCCTGACACTTCTGTGCACGAATTGCATCTGAACCGTGTCTGGTTTTAAGCATAAAGGATTGGGCTTTGTACCCAACAGTTCTGTCTGCATTTCCCACAGGTAGCAGCTTGCCGTGAATTGGTCTTCACATACCACTGAATTCCACCCAAATGGGAAGGTTTTCAGTGTATGACCCATACCAAGGTTGTGTAGCCAATGTTTGACTAACTCCGACTTTGTGTCGTCCGTTGGTTTCGGCACACAAAAGAAATGTTTGCCTGGGTATTTCTGCTTGTTGTTGCTGCAACTGTAAGCTTTGCACTCCACCATTGTCCTCAATGCTGGGCGAACCACAGGGCCGGCCATCCACTGCAGCTCAGCCAATCGCAAAAATCAGCGACCATGCGTCACTACTGGGGTTGGAACAGCCCATGTAGGAGGCAACATGTCGCCGACCATGCCTGATGGACAGAGCAGCGACTTACAACTCAAGCGTACTTAATGGGGACTCATTACAAGCATAACCTGACAGGATCACTGCTATCATATGTGTTTATTTAAAAATATATTTTTTTTAAATGCACTACAGGTACACTTTAAAAGGCTTCATTGTACTGTGTGTCACATTGGAAAGCTGTAGCTTTTGGTGCTAAATTGATTAGCTCACTCAAAGAAATAAAATGTTCAATTTAATTGATAAATTTAAGGTAAGTTTTTCCACATAACTTTCTCAATTATGTGCAAAACAATATTGGGATTTAAGTAATAATGTTTCATTTGATTTAATTAATTTCAACTACAATGTCTTGCACTTAAGTGACAATGTTATGTGGAAAACGTTACCTTAACTTTAGCAATTAAATTCAAAGTTTTATGCCTAAGAGTGTATGTATTATTTCTTAGAGTGCTCTTACGGATTATACGTATGCCCTAGTCTTCTCTGTTTTTTTGTTTTTTTTCTGGGGATGTTGCAGGGCCACACACAGGCCTGGAATATGTACTACAACATTAAGGGCCCCATCACACATAGTACGAATTTGGTCAAATTGCACACGAATTGCACAAGAAGCAGGAATCGTCTGCAAAATGTGTAAAATCATAGCTGCCTCCAATGCCTCGTACACCTGTTGCTATAACTAATTGTGCACACCAGCGGCTGAAAGACAGAGCTGTGAGAGCTCATCAAACCCTCTCGCAGCAGGTGTCAGCCAAATTCCAGCTGACACACACAAACATCTAACACCGCTCGTTTGGCCAGTCACACTATTGGCACGAAAACAGTCAGCAAACAATCACTGTCGAGCTGGATGAAATTTGTCTAAGTGCCCCCACGAGTGTGGCTTTGCAAACAGACACAGTGACACTTTTGCGTGTGCGCTGAACTGACAGGGGGTGTGGATGTTTGGATGGAGATGATCTAATAACTGTCCACTGTGATGCGTGTGTGTCTGCTTGCTGTCATCATGTGGACATACATAAAAACATATATCACTGTTGCAATGGGCTGCAGCAAGTGTGTGCACGGTGTATGACCTAAAAAGTTTGGGAACCACTTTGTGATTGTTATGAATTACTTCATAATTAAATCACAAAAAAGTCATCCCTCATAAACAACACCATTGCAGGCTTATGTATCTTTCCTTGTAAATTGTGGTGTGCACAGGCTGTGCATCAGCCCTCTGATGCCTTTGGGAGGTATTGAAAGTTTCAAATTGGATGGAGGATCCAATTTTAATCCAGCTTGTCTTCCAGAAAGCACTCTTCATTCAAACAAACTAGTTCAAAATGAACAAAGTTGCTGTTACAAACATATTTTTTTTTATTTTTGCACACTGTGTTGTGTGGGCCGCCAGAAGAGGAGGTACTGCTGGCCCACCACCAGAGGGCGCCCTGCCTGAAGTGCGGGCTTCAGGCACGAGAGGGCGCTGCCGCCACGGACACAGCCGGGAGTGACAGCTGTCACTCATTATTTCCTGACAGCTGTCACTCATTCATGCTTCATCATCTCACTCCATAAAACCCAGACGTCATCTCCACCTCATCGCCAAGATATCGTACTTCTATGGAGGTAACCTTCTCAGCCTGCAGATTCAGATAAGTGGTTACACAGACGCTGCACGAGTGTGTGTTAGAGGTGGAGGTGGCATTCCCACCGTTGTTGTTACGGGGTGTACACACACCCACACTTGACTGTCTTTGCTCTTCGCCAGCAGTACCAGATCCGACAGTCGGGGACGGTGATCACCTGGGAATTCGGGACTTGGCGGCTCCAGTATTCAGCAGGTTTGGTGGCGGCGGAAATCGTGTGGCTCCGGCTCTTCTCAGGACAGACGTCTTCTATCCTCGAGCCTGCCCACACGTCACCTTTGTGGATTGACTGTTATCAGATTCTGAGATTGTCTGTATATTCGTTGTGCACCTTCACAACATTAAATTGTTACTTTTTGGCTCATCTATTGACCGTTCATTTGCGCCCCCTGTTGTGGGTCTGTGTCACTACACTTTCACAACACACTGTTTGGGTAGCTCATTATTCTGAAGGTCTGTTTGGCTGAAGGTCCCTAAAAAAGACCGGTCAGGTAGTTAGCTAGCTAGCAGGGTAAAAGCATGAAGCAGTGACTATTCAATATTCCGAAGATTCCCCCAAAAAACCTGTTCATAACAGCAGGGACACCTTTCCATTCTCTAATCTTCCTTGAGATTTTAAAGTTTTTTCCTTGTCATGTCCTCAGTTGGCTTCTGACCTTGCAGCATGGAAGTGCTAAAGCTCTGGGTGCACGCCTGCACACTCCTCCACCTCTCAGGAGCTTCTCGGTCTGGCATTACGCTATCGCCACATCCAGCCTGATTGACCTTTGTACCAGTGGGCCTTAGGAATATTGAATAGTCACTGGTGTTGTGTAGCTATGACTCAGTCACCCACAGAAATACATTGCGGCAGTAAGCTAGCTGAGCTTTGCTTTCCCCTGGAACAGGTCCGCTCCAGAGATACAGATAACAAAAGTTAGTTGGTTAGCGATAGTTTCAGCTTAAAGGAAAAGAAAACCCACTGATAAAAATACAGCTGGGAAGATAGACTGTGCTATAAACTAAAGATTGATGTGTATCAATGAAAATAAGGAGCTCTTACAACTGAAATATCTGCCTCAGAAAGTCAGCATTTAAGCAGATTTCATCCATCATCGACAATTTCATAAATGCTGCCATCGACACAATTTTAACCAATCAGAAAAAAAACCAAATCGCTTGCAGAACTGCTGCGACGTAGCATGGGCACAGAAAGCAACAGTTGACAAACTCACCATTTACCTGCTGAGCAAACACAAAGCCTTTGAACTGTAAAATAAGCAAAATTTCTAAATGTATCATCAATGGTGCTCACAGGAATAACTGGGTAAAAACTGAAGGATTTTGCTGGAGTTTGTCCCATTAAGTGGAGAGAAAGTGAATCTCTGTTCGGCTGTCCTCCTCGGCTGTGCTCTGACCTGCTATTTAAGCGTTTCACAGTCTCGGGACGCTGAAGCGGCTGATGTTTCAGTAACAATTCAGTTCATTTTTCGGACAATCCGTGCTCAGCGGCACAGACCATTTGAACCCGAGAGCCAGGTGGAAATTTGCCGTTACCGGTGGCTTCTCAGCTCTGGTGCGTGGAAGAAACAGCTGGGCATCAGCGCAGAAACTTCCCTCCTTCCCCTCCTCTCTTCCTTTTCAGCAGTAAACACAACAGAGAGCAGACAGCACGAGAGAGGTTTCACAGACATGATTTCTCTCCAGTATCGGAAAATCCCGCAGGTTGGATCGGGAAATTCCGATCCGTTAATTACGTGAGTATCGAAACGCAATACCGATCCGGGATATTGATTGCCGCTTACATGCTTTGCCCCTTCTATACTGAAGATTGACAGTGGCGGAGTTGTGAACCTCTCTGTGCCCATGTGACATCACACATCACTGTTATAGCAGAAGGCATGGCAGCCTGCTGGCGGCTTTAGACCAGCCATACAGAAACGCTCATACCTTTAACATAAATGATCACACATGCCTACAACTTTTCATATGGGTTCTCAATATCATAATCTACCAACCCAGTCATAAATTATGTTAACTTTTCTTTTCCTTTAAATGTTTTAATGGTTTGCAATTTAGTGTTTATCACAGTTCATTTTCAGTTTGCGGATTAGCGGTCTCAAAGCCAGTGGTGGGCACACTTCCAATAACCGATAATTATCGAAGGTAAAGTTTTCATTATCAGATTATCTTTTCAGATAACTTTAAAAACAATTATCAGACTAATTATCTTCCAATAAATTTTTGTCCGATAATTTTTAGACCGTTAACGTGGTAAACAAAGGTGAACAGATGTGTAGTTTCTCTGTTTCTAGAAGAAACCGCTCTATACTCTGCAGGCAAAGGAGAAGAGGTCACAAAAAAAAAACTCATTTCTTTTAACCCCGTAATGATACGCGGCCAATATCACCCAAGTCATCCAGAAGCATACATTCTTAACTTATGGTTCAAATTTTAACCAAACTTATTTCGGACAAGTTATTTAAATTAACGTCACTTCTGAAGTTTTATAAAGTGAAAATATCACATATATGTTTTAGTTTTAACGTAATGCACTAATTTGTAAGGTTTTAGTGTGGGCATACTGTGTCCAGGTGCATTGTGGTTGATAGGGTAATCTCAGTACGTTCATGACAGGAGAATGCATTTGAGGCACTCTGATCAGGACAACAGCATTAAACTCTAGTGCCTAAAACTCTCGTGAATATATTCTCTGGGTTTATAGATGTTGTTATTGTGTTTGCTTTTATTAAATTCCACAGATCTTAAAGGTAGCAAGTAGCGACACAGATTATCTGGAATTTTATGTTTTCAAGTTTTCAAGGTCTCTACTGCCATCTACTGGCCAGTAGTGTTCATGGCAGTATTCAGACTGAAGCTGGGCAGACACTGTACCAGAGAACCGCACGGTGTAAAAGTTCAGAGCGCCCGATTTATGTTCTCACACACATTGTACATTCAAAAACCACACGTCGGACTCATGTTTCCAGAAGCAAAATGTAAACAGAAGCTTTTTGTCATGGATTGGGGGGTGTTTGGCTGGGCCTGCTTTTCTCTGTGTCTCCTCAGGTGGTTTGCATTTGGCCCTGAGTTGAGAAGAGGTGAAGTGTGCAGAGGACCAGAGAACCTCACTCATTGCCTGCACCTGCTGCCTGTCTACACGTGCAGATCAACAGGATCCACAGCTGGAGTGCATTCCCTGATGAGGCCTGCTGGATTTAAGCCCTGAAGATACAGGGCTTCTTTGCCAGAGGATTAACTTTGTGCCATCCGTGTGAGGCTGACTTTGAGAGATCAGCCTCGTTACTACAGACGCTGAGGACCGCTCCAGGTTTGATGCATGTGTCTGTGAGAGAGGAGAAGTGAGGTTCTCAAGCTTTACTGCGCACTTCCTGAGGTACTTTAATGTTTATGATTCATAATAATTAACAGCTGTAATTGAACGTTCCTGTATGCTGTTCTATTTGAGGCTGTTACGTTAATTGTTTGGTCTGCTCCTCACCGCCGTTCATGGAAATTGTTAGTTTGGCACTTGCTGTGAGGAGCTACCTTTAAATTAAGCCTGGAAGTGTTTGCTGATTATATGCTTGTGTGAACTTCCCTCTGAGTTGAAGGTTTGGGCTTACTAACCTCGTTCTCCTCTTCACAGACTCGGTGGTCCGTGCAGCCGCCTGGGGGGGGGTGTCGGCAGGGTTCCTGAGTCCAGAACATTTGTGGCTCTGGTCCATTTGCGCGCGCCATTCTCCCACGCCAGACCGCTGCTCCCTTTTGCACATTACTACACAGTTGGTTAATAAATCTTTTCAAATTTTCTTTGAACCGCTCTCTGTTCTTTTAACGCTGGGTCCGGTCAGACTCCAAACCGCGTCTGCGCACAGAACACTTTTTTTTCATACTTAATTTACAAAAACTCTCGATGGGAGACATCAAAGTAAAAAAAAAAAAACATTACAGGACAGGTCTGTGGTGTTTGCACATGCACAGTGCAAGAGGTTGGATGCTTGTAGCGCTTCAGCAGCGTGATACCCTCACAACGGCTGACCAGAATATCAAACAGGTTTGATTTTCATCTGACCATATGATTGACGTTCAGGTGGTGGTCGTGAGATGTTAAACGCAGCTCGTTGCTCCATGTATACTAAACGATGCAGGATGCGCGATTAACCTGAAACTTGGTGCGATCCCAAAAATTCTCACACGAATGAAAAATGAGCTGAAAAAGTGCCAAAACTCGCACTGGCACCAGTAGATCATGGCAGTGTTCTATTTATTTTGACACCGGTTATATCAGACGGTTATCTAATTACAACTTGGCTTTTTTTTTTTTTTTTTTTTGGAAAATCCAATCAGTGTAGCGGGGAGGCACATTTTACCCAGAATGCCATCTGTCTGTTTGTTACAGAACTTCAGAATTAGTGCATTATTCAACATTAAAAGATATATGTTATATCTTAACTTTGCACAAATGACAGAATTGACATAATGGAGTTATTCTATCAGTATTGATTTTCTTTATACACCAAACCATAACTCAGCACTGCTTTATTTTCCAAGACCTCGGCCTGACGGCAGCACTGTGACTGAGTAGAGTTGAGCTTTCTGGCTCCTCTCAGTTGTGTCTGTGCTGGAAACCATGTAGTAAATTGAAGTTTCCAGCAGGGGGCAGGACACTGAAAGACAAAAGTGCTGATTCATTTTTGGCTCTGTTGTCGCTTTTAATGCTTCCAAAAGTGATCGCGGTGTTAAAACTCAAAATCAGCTTGTTAGTAGTTGCAAGTATACCGGAGACAGTACTGGAATTTATCGGTTATCTATAACTTCCGATACATTTTTGGGTGGTTTATCATTTTATCTTTATCGAAGATAACTTTTCAGTTATCTGATTATCTGTTATTGAAGTTAATTTTTTGGTTATCTGTGCTCACCACTGGTCAAAGCTAACTTTTAGGGTCTGTGTGCACGCCACTGTCAGGAAGTACAGTAAGACAGTAAGTTCATCTTTCAAAGTATCAGTTATGTGAAGAAAATATTACGTGGGCTTTTAAACAGCCATGCTCATTGGCAAAAACAAAAACAATTCTGAACTCGTTGTGTGGGCTGCTGAAGAGGAGGTACTGCTGGCCCACCACCACCAGATGGCGCCCTGCTTGGAGTGCGGGCTTCAAGCACGAGAGGGCGCCGGAGCCACTGGGAGTGACAGCTGTCACTCTTCATCAGCACCAGCTGTCACTCAGTCAACTCATCACCATCTCCATAAAGGCCGGACTGCAACTCCACCTCCTCGCCGAGAAATCAGCTACCATTCAGGTAATTTTCTCTGCTGAACAAAACCTTGTGTATTAGTCTGAACTTCTTTTGCAGCCGTTTTCCTGGGACGGATACCCTGTCTGCTGAGTTGGCGTTTGGTGTGGACTGCGACGGCTTCGCCTCACACCCCAAACCAGATAAGTGGTTAAACAGGAGCTGCACGAGTGTGTGATTGGAGGTGGAGGTGCTCCCTCCTTAAAGAACACAGACTGTGGGATTACTGAGTGTGCGAACTCGCACTCATCAATACTGTTTCTGTTCTCTGCCAGCAGTACCGGGTCTGACTGCTGAAGACAGTGGCCACCTGGGGCACAGGGCTTGGCGGCTCCGGTGTTCTTCAGATCCGTTAGTGGTGGAAGCTGTGTGGGATCCGTCTCTTCCCTCGCCAGACGTCTTCTATCTTCGAGCCTGCCCACACGTCACCTTGTGTATAATTGACATTCCACCATATTGTTATTGTCTGTACTTCGTTGTGCGATTCACAACATTAAATTGTTACTTTTTGGCTTATCCATTGTCCGTTCATTACCGCCCCCTGTTGTGGGTCCGTGTCACGACACCTTCCCAACACTCATATCCATAACATTCACTATTTTCCTATTAGCATGGGACTAGAAACTTGACCTTGAACTCTGATAAGAGTCACTGCCTGAGACTAATGAAAAACCAAATCACATTTCAGCTGTAGGCCCAGCATAGCTCCCAAGATTGAAAAACCTTGGAATAGGTATTTCTTTTTTGTAACACATATTGCTAACATACGTACAAACATATAGATCACACAAGTGCACCTCTGGTTTCATTGCTAACAAACATGGACCAAAAACATCCTTGACAGAGTAATAAAAAAGAAGAAAAATCTTGTGATTGAAGGGATTTGTAGTTTTTAATTTGCTGTCCTGTATTAGTTGAGCATGCAATGATACTACATGTAAAAAGATGAATTAAAATCAAATTATGTACTTTATTCTCCCTTTCGGGAACATCCTGCTAGTCCGAAGGTTCACTAGTCCGAAAGTTCAGGTCAATATATGAATATATTTTGATGCTAAATTTCAGTAGGCTGCACTACTAGCTGTATACTTGCATGTGCTTTTCGTTTCAATTTAAAAGACCTTTCTTTCATCTGTGATGCGAGAGTGGATGTTACTTTATTAACAAAAAAAACACGTCACTTTGTTCTTAACTTGGCTGGTTACAAAGATGCATCGTACAATGTAAATGTTATACACAATATTCCGTAATTAAGACTTTGGCATTTCATTCAAATGGCAATTATCCAACCTTCACAGGTGACTCTGTGGACTGCAAGGTTTGGCTTAATTTGGAGTAAATACACACAGACTACGGAACCTTGGGACTAGTGAGCCCTTCCCCTCACTTTCACCTGTAAAAGTACGTGGTGAGTTTTATGACATTATTCCACTGACCTGACCTTGACTGGCACTCTAAGCTTCACACTTGCTTCCTTTGCTGATTTTGTTTATGTCCTGTGTAACAGTCTACGTTTCCCATAATCCTGTTTGTGCTATTTGTTTGTTTCAGTGACCTCTTATATGCAGGGCACAAGCAAACAAAGCATCATTAGGAGCAGTTTGCTTCACATCTTCTCCACTCGGCTTGTGCTGTTCAGCAGTTAGGTGATCTGACAATGACCTTTCTAAAGTTCACTAATCTTTTCACATCAAATCCTTGGAGCATAAATGTCTTGTTTATCAACTGGTGTTCTTCTACAACAAACTGTAGCCATCAAACTTTGAAGCTTGAAATAATAATCAGCAGCGACAGACTTGAGTGTTCTCATCTCGCCTGGCAAATCTAATTTTATATTTTTTCTCAGAAATTTACACTTGACATTGTGACAGATTGACTTATGTTGCTGTGTTAAAGTTTTAATTAAATTACACAATGACAACTGAGTGGAGGAAAAAGTACTTAGATAATTTACTGAAATGAAAGCTGTAGCAATATTCTGTTGTCGGTGGTGGACAAGTGGTTAGTGTTCTTGGTTTCAGTGTGGAAACCAAGTGCCACATTTCTCCATGCAATGTGGAGTTGTGTCAGGAAGAACATCTACAGTAAAACTTGTGCCCAATCAACATGCAGATCCACCTTGGATCTGATGTGGCAACCCTGAGTGAAAACAAGGGATTAATTAGTGGCAGTATGGCACCTAAAATAATAATGATGTAAAATTCAAGCATTATTAGTGTCAAAATATGCTTATCGTGCTAAAAGTACTCCTTATGTGCTGGTGATGGTCTAGTGGTTAAGTGTTAGGCTTCAGACCAGAGGATCCTCTGTCCAGCCAGACTGGAAAATCACTAATGGCCCTTGGGCATGGTCCTTAATCCCCTAGTTGCTCCTGGTGTGTAGTGAGCTGTCTTACATGATGTCAGTGTGTGAGTGTGTCTGTGTGATGGGGTGAATGTGAGATATAATTGTAAAGTGCTTTGGCCTTCTGATGCAGATGTAAAAGCGCGATATAAATACAGTCCATTTACCATAAAGTGGTCCATTTCAGAATAGCACTGGATCATAATTATTGATGCATTAGTGTGTTCATTTATTTTGTGTTGCATCTGATATGTGTTGCAAATTTTATTTATTTAGATATATTTTCTGTGTGACTTTCCACACTTCTGGGAAGCTTGTGAATTTCCTCATAATGGACCAATAAATCCTAAATGATAGAAAAATTACATATTATTGATTGATTGTTATTTTGGATTGTAATCTGATTTTTAAAGGAACGATAGGGATTAAAGTTCTCCTTCACTACGATGAATTTCTGTCAATTGGCCTGCCAAAAGCTCATATATAAGATCAATGCAAGTGCGATGAAAATTTTAAAAAAGGGAGGGGGGTGATTATGATATACAGCTTCACCGATCAGATGCTTCTGTTAATTGTTGTTGGGAGGGGTGTTATGTCCTGGATTTCTGAACTTTAACTGATACCCTACATTGTGGATTAAACAGATTTTTATCAGAGCACTTCCAAAAAATCATGGTGCCCATGCATCCTGTCTGGCCACAGAGGAGCAGAACCATCCAATAAGTTTTGTGCGTGGCCTGGCTGTGAAGGCACACTGGAAGCTACACCTGTGTGGAGAACATGAATGAGGTGATCCGGATTTATTATTTTTATTTTTATTGTGAGTACATCATTTGAAGTTAAGAGATGCAGCTCCTGGACATCATTCTGTAAGTCAGTGAGCAGTTGTTCACACTTTTCTTCTTCTTTTTTTTTTTTTTTTCATTATTATTTATTTATTATTATTTTCTTATTTACGGTGCTTTTCCGGCCTAATTTTCACAGCCTCCTTTACATAATAACAATATAATAGTCTACATCCACCCTGCGCACTGTATGCGCAAATGTGTAATTTCAGCCACATCAGTGATGCTCAACATCTGTGAGAGTGCCATGCAGCATTCGCGTGCAAATCCTTGCAGCTGCAAAGGACTTGCCAGTGCCACTCGACTTTCGCTACACAAAAGCTCAGGGGCAGATCCGGGTGTGGGGGTGCACCCCTTCCCCTTCATGCACCACAAAAATTAAAATCCCTGCTGAATGCTCTTTTGAACCTTTTATGCAGCAATAAGTGCTTCAGCTGGATACATTTATACCAGACCATGATTCAGAAATAGGTGTTCACTTTGTAGCCACAGACATTTCAAATGTTCTTGTGGGCAGGAATGGAGGCCAAGTGGTGTAATATGTGCCAATTCAACATGGAGATCCACCTCAGCTTTACTGCAGCTCTGTGAAGGTTTCTGTGCACCTGCACGGCCATGAGTTATAAAAGCAGCCTGTCACTAACCATCTCTGCTCCAGGTTCAGCTTTGTGCACAATTAATGATGAGTGTTGTTATCAATAAAATCTAAAAACAAATCTGCTGCCGGGGGAAAAAAACTGTCTTGGAAATATTCTTTTTTGCAGCAAGCTGAGAGGAGCAACAAGCAGCAGCAGCACACACACACTCCAGCTCCTCAAAAACAAAAAAAAATAATAAAAGGCTTGCCACAAAACACAAAAAGGGGTAAAATCCGAACATGCCAGACTTGCCGTGTTATATTGTTTTCCAAATGTGAACACACAAACAAGAAACTAGTGTTACAGACCAAATGGTCCCCCCTAAAAATAGGTCCACTTTTTACATCTGCACATGTGTCATGACCCGGATTAAAGCCTTGTTTCTGCTTAAAACTGCACTCCAGTCATCATCTCTCTCAGCGACAGATATGTGTAGCTTTAATGCAACAGTCATTTCCACATAAATTCAGCATTATTTCATCATAAAAGCCGGCAGGACCGATCAGAGCGGTGCAGCTAAATGAGCTGCTAACTGATGCCTTTACTGGACATCGGCCATTTCAAAGCGTCATGGAATTTTGCAGAGTTTCTGCTTAAAACGGCCTTGTTTCAACTTAAAACTGACTTTAGAGTGATTTAAGAGGTTTTATCTTGTGTAGCGAGAAGCCTTGTATTCACCATTGAACCTCCTAAGTTTGAATTAAGCAAAACAACACAGCTGGTCTCACAACTGTCTTGTACACTTTCCCCTTCACTCTAACAGATTATCATTTGATCACAAATCACTCCTGCCACCTTTCCCCACCCACTCCACTCTACACTCTCGTCTTCACCTCTCTACCACACTCTCCGTTACTTTGGACAGTTGACCCCAAGTATTTAAACTCATCTACTTTCCCCACTTCTACTCCTTGTAACCACACTGTTCCACAGAGTTCCTCTCATTTATACACATGTAATCAGACTTGCTCTTACTGACTTTCATTCCTCTCCTCTCCAGAGCATTTCTCTACATTTACAGGCTAGATGTCTTCTCTACTCTCACTACAGATTACAATGCCATCAGCATCTCCTGTCTAATCTCATCCGTCAACCTGTCCATCACCATTGCGAACAAGAAAGGACTCAGAGCTGATTATTGGTGTAATCCCGCATCCACCTTGAATGAATCTGTCATTCCTACTGCGCATCTCACCACTGTCATATTATCCTTCTGCATATCCTGCACCACCCCCACATACTTCACTGCCACTCCAGACTTCCTCATACAATACCACAAGTCTTCTCTTGGCACCCTGTCATAAGCTTTCTCTAAATCAACATACAATGTAACTCCTTCTGACCTTCTCGATACTTCTCCATCAGTACTCTCAGAGCAAACATTTAATCTGTAGTGCACTTTCTCAGCATGAAACCATATTGCGGCTGACAGATCTTCACCTGTTTTCTAAGCCTACCTTCTGCTTGTCTTTCCCATAACTACATGCTGTGGCTGAGCAGCTTAATGCCTCTGTAGTGCACGTCACCCTTATTCTTAAAAATAGGAACCAGCACACATTGTCACCACTCCTCATGCATCCTTTCAAGATTTTATTAACAATCTGGTTACATATTCCATTGCCATCTCTCCTAAACTTTTCCATGCCTCCACTGGAATGCCATCTGGACCAACTGCCTTTCCATTCTTCACCCTCTTCATAGGTGCCCTCACTTCATCCTTACTAATTTCTTGTACTTCCTGATTTACTCTCTCCACATCATCCAGGCTTTTCTCTCTCTCATTTTGTTCATTCACCAATTCCTCAAAAATATTCCCTCCACCTTCTGAACAGTCGCTTGTCAGCACATATCCATCTGCATCCTTTATCACCCTAACCTGATGCAGATCCATTCCAGCTCTGTCCCTTTGTCCGGCCAATCAGTACAAGTCCTTTACCCCTTCCTTTTCAACTTCTTGTATTGCTTGCTATATGCCTTTTCCTTAACTCTTGCCACTTCTTTTTGCCTTATGCCACATCTCTTTGTAATCCTGTGTACTTTCTCCATCTCTCTGACTATTCCAATTGTTTTTCACCACCCTCTTTCTCCTTTCCTGAACATCATTCCACCACCAAGTCTCCTTGTCTTCCATCCACTGTCCAGATGTCATGCCCAGTACCTTCCTAGCTGTCCCCCTTACCATATCTGCAATACCTTTTGAGTTGTCCATTACTGCTTCCCCTCCATCAAGCATTGAGCAGGCTACCATTGACCTTGACTTCACAGATGATGCTGTGATCTTTACGGAATCAGTGGATGCCCTGATTGCTACAAATGAGAAGCTGAGTGAGGAATTGGACTATCTGGGTTTGCGACTGTCCTGGATCATGACTGTTGTCGTTGTCCATTCGGCTGCTCTCATTTTAGTTCAGGGTCAACACAGGGGATACAGCCAGATCCGCATCAGTATTTGGCACAAGTTTTATGCTGGGCCCTGGTGTTCTGAAGAGGTATCCCATCCAAGTACTAACCAGATCCTGCACTGCTTAGCTTCTGAGATCTGATGGGATCAGGCTTACACAGAGCAGACTGGCTGCTGTCCTGGATCAAGACTAAGATCCAGAATTTCAGTTACTTCCTGGATTTTCCCTCCCAGATGTGTTTTATTATGAGATTTAAGTACTGAACTTGAAGAGGCATTCAATCAATCAATCATCAATTTTTTATATAGCGCCAAATCACAACAAACAGTTGCCCCAAGGCGCTTTATATTGTAAGGCAAGGCCATACAATAATTATGTAAAACCCCAACGGTCAAAACGACCCCCTGTGAGCAAGCACTTGGCTACAGTGGGAAGGAAAAACTCCCTTTATCAGGAAGAAACCTCCAGCAGAACCAGGCTCAGGGAGGGGCAGTCTTCTGCTGGGACTGGTTGGGGCTGAGGGAGAGAACCAGGAAAAAGACATGCTGTGGAGGGGAGCAGAGATCGATCACTAATGATTAAATGCAGAGTGGTGCATACAGAGCAAAAAGAGAAAGAAACAGTGCATCATGGGAACCCCCCAGCAGTCTACGTCTATAGCAGCATAACTAAGGGATGGTTCAGGGTCACCTGATCCAGCCCTAACTATAAGCTTTAGCAAAAAGGAAAGTTTTAAGCCTAATCTTAAAAGTAGAGAGGGTGTCTGTCTCCCTGATCTGAATTGGAGCTGGTTCCACAGGAGAGGAGCCTGAAAGCTGAAGGCTCTGCCTCCCATTCTACTCTTACAAACCCTAGGAACTACAAGTAAGCCTGCAGTCTGAGAGCGAAGCGCTCTATTGGGGTGATATGGTACTACGAGGTCCCTAAGATAAGATGGGACCTGATTATTCAAAACCTTATAAGTAAGAAGAAGAATTTTAAATTCTATTCTAGAATTAACAGGAAGCCAATGAAGAGAGGCCAATATGGGTGAGATATGCTCTCTCCTTCTAGTCCCCGTCAGTACTCTAGCTGCAGCATTTTGAATTAACTGAAGGCTATTTAGGGAACTTTTAGGACAACCTGATAATAATGAATTACAATAGTCCAGCCTAGAGGAAATAAATGCATGAATTAGTTTTTCAGCATCACTCTGAGACAAGACCTTTCTGATTTTAGAGATATTGCGTAAATGCAAAAAAGCAGTCCTACATATTTGTTTAATATGTTGTATGGCTGGGGGGCCTGGCTGCCTTTTTGTTTCTGTCTTTTGTTTTTCCTTCCAGGTGGCTTGCATTTGGGACTGAGTGGCTGTGTTGCTGAGGTTATCAGGACCTCACCCTGATCACCTGCGGCTCGTCAGGACTCACAGCTGAGGTGCATCTATATGGATTGGAACATGGTGGCATTTAAGACTGGAGTGTGCAGTGTGTGTTTGCCAGAGACTCGACCTTGTGACCAGACGGGTGAGATCGTCGTCTCGGGAGCCATCTCATCATCAGTGGATGCAGAGAACGTCCAGGTTTGATGCACGGTCTGTGAAAGAGGAGGGGGTGAGGTCTCACGCTCATCAGCACACTTCCTGAGGTACGTTAGATTTTGTGACTAACATTTATACAGTCAGTAAATGTGGTGTCCCTCACACCTTTATTATATTGAGCTGTATGTTAGTCATGTATCGGCTTCCACTGCAGTGGAGTTTTGTGAACTGGATGTTCCATGCCTGCAGGTTGGGAAGCTGATTAGTAATCAAGCCAGGAAGTGTTTGCTGTTTGTACATCTTTGAGTGTTCTCTCTGTGTGTAGAGTGTGGACTCACATAATGGTTCCTTCTTTCACAGACTCGGTTTGTTGCGGCCACCTGGGGGGTGTCGGCGGGGGTCCTTGGGTCCGAACAGCTTCTGGCTCCGGACCGTTAGCGCTGCTGGGAGCGCACCACGCCAGACCGCACTTTCTGTTATTTTTGTATCACTGTTATGTATTAAATTCAGTTAGCCTTTGTACCGTGCTCTGCTTATTTCATACTGGGTCCTTCAAACACTGGTCGGTTCTCCGAGCTGCGTCCGACACATAACAGTAGTCTCTGGCCAAACATCACGGACCCAGCGGTAGCAGAGACGGTAACGTGCCGGGAAGGCGGCAGCAGACGTTCAGAAGTTATCCGGATCAGTTGCGGGTGCTCTCCGCCCGGATGGTGCGTGTTTGAGACCCATTACTGAATACTGATTTGTGCTCTCTTGCAGCCGTGTTCCTGTGTTTGTGCCTTATCCGTGGGTCGTGGTGGAGTGTGACTGGCGACGGCTTCACGTCACGCTCCGACCGGATAAGAGGTTTAAACGGGAGCTGCAAGAGTGTGTCTATAATGGGTGCACGCGCACGGCGGAGCCTCTGTGGCACGGGTCCGCTGAGCTTCCTGTGTTACAGTTGTAGCCCCGTTTCCCCGGATAAAGATAACTACTGCGTCTGTTGTATCAGCTCCGGCGTTATTTAGTTGAGCACATTTTGGTTGTGTGTTGCACACAGCTGCGCACGGAGATGCAGCTCGTTTGTTTTCTGTCACCAAAGGGTTTTTTTTTTTTTCATTTTTAGCACTTTGGCTCCCTCTTTTGGTGAGTTAGTCACATTACCGTTAAGCTCTTAAGTTAGAACAGGTGTGTTCGATTTGTTTGAGCTTAACGGTATACGTCACTGATTTGTTTTGTGTTAGTTCATTTCGTGTGGGTGTTTTTTGAGTTGGTTTTTGTGTGGGATTTATTTATTTTTTGTTTTTCACTATTTAGTGTCTGGGGTCGTGACCCTGCAGTTCTGCCAAAAAAAAAAAAAAAAAAAAAAAGGACCCGAGCAACCTTATGTCAGTCTGTTAGTCTTTCTTTTTATTTTTTTTTCAGTTTCAACCTCCCAGGGTTTGATGGGACGGTCCCCTGGGGGGTCATGGGGGGGGTATTTGGGTTGTTGTTTTTTTCTTTCTTTTTTTTTGTTTTGTTTTTTGTTATGCCCTCTCTTCTCCTCTGACTCCAGCCGTGTGAGCCGTAGTGTCGGCGTTGCTGAAGTGGTGCAGTTAGGTTGTGCTGGGCGTTTCCCAGGTAACCTCTGCACCCGGGAGGGGAAGGGGGGGTTTGGGGTATTTTCTTTTTGTTCCCTCTCTTCTCCTCTGGCTCCAGCCGTGTGAGCCGTAGTGTCCGGCGTTGCTGGAGTGGTGCAGTGTGGTTATGCTGGGGGTTTCCCAGGTAACCTCTGCACCTGGGGGGGGGGGTGTTTTCCCCCCAGTTTCCGCCCTCAGGGTTGACTGTGGTGTCCTCTGTGGGGGGAAAGGGCTGTGGGGTCCATCTAGCCATAGACGGGGCCGGGGCTGGGTCCGTGGTCGTGAGGGGAGGCGTCTCCTGGGGTTTGACGAGTGGTCCTCTGGGAGGCGCTGGGAGTCCCAGTGGTTACGTTGGATCCCAGAGGGACCTCGGCTGTGGTTATTACTCCTGGAGCTGGCGGGAAGTCCTCTGGGGGGTGTTGGTCCCTACATGTCGTTTGGGGGGGGGGGGGTTTTAGGCGCTTTTTTTTGTGGGCTTAAGTTTGGGGTGTTTTCTTTTCTCCTCATCCCGGGGTTTGATAGGACGGTCCCCTGGGGAGGGGGGGGGGGGGTGGTTTGGTTGTTTGTGTTTGTCTTTTTTGTTTTATGACTAATGACCGCACATGGTTGGATAAGGGCTGACTGCACAGGTTTAAGAACTCCTGGCCACACCTGTGCTAAGTACTGACTGAAAACAAAGGCAAGGATGCAGCCAGAGGAGAGGACATCAACCATTCTATTGGAAGACGAATGCAGATGCGGTTTCCACCATGGTCCCCTGGAGGGGGGTGTTTCTCCTGGCCAGGTTTGTGTGGTCGCCGGGAGGCTTCCCGTGAGGGTGGGGTACTGTTGTATGGCTGGGGGGCCTGGCTGTCTTTTTGTTTCTGTCTTTTGTTTTTCCTTCCAGGTGGCTTGCATTTGGGACTGAGTGGCTGTGTTGCTGAGGTTATCAGGACCTCACCCTGATCACCTGCGGCTCGTCAGGACTCACAGCTGAGGTGGCAATCTATAGGGATTGGAACATGGTGGCATTAAGACTGGAGTGTGCAGTGTGTGGTTTGCCAGAGACTCGACCTTGTGACCAGACGGGTGAGATCATCGTCTCTGGAGCCATCTC
The DNA here is from genome assembly GCF_902500255.1 of Thalassophryne amazonica. NCBI lineage: Eukaryota > Metazoa > Chordata > Actinopteri > Batrachoidiformes > Batrachoididae > Thalassophryne > Thalassophryne amazonica. Next base: position 61,256,727 of record NC_047106.1, on the reverse strand, counting down.
ATCATCAGTGGATGCAGAGAATGTCCAGGGTTTGATGCACGGTCTGTGAAAGAGGAGGGGGTGAGGTCCTCACGCTCGTCAGCACACTTCCTGAGGTACGTTAGATTTTGTGACTAACATTTATACAGTCAGTAAATTGTGGTGTCCCTCACACCTTTATTATATTGAGCTGTATGTTAGTCATGTATCAGCTTCCACTGCAGTGGAGTTTTGTGAACTGGATTGTTCCATGCCTGCAGGTTGGGAAGCTGATTAGTAATCAAGCCAGGAAGTGTTTGCTGTTTGTACACCTTTGAGTGTTCTCTCTGTGTGTAGAGTGTGGACTCACATAATGGTTCCTTCTTTCACAGACTCGGTTTGTTGCGGCCACCTGGGGGGTGTCGGCGGGGTCCTTGGGTCCGAACAGCTTCTGGCTCCGGACCGTTAGCGCTGCTGGGAGCGCACCACGCCAGACCGCACTTTCTGTTATTTTTGTATCACTGTTATGTATTAAATTCAGTTAGCCTTTGTACCGTGCTCTGCTTATTTCATACTGGGTCCTTCAAACACTGGTCGGTTCTCCGAGCTGCGTCCGACACATAACATAATATGCGCTTTGAGTGACATATCCTGATCAAAAATGACTCCAAGTTTTCTCACAGTATTACTAGAGGTCAGGGTAATGCCATCCAGAGTAAGGATCTGGTTAGACACCATGTTTCTAAGATTTGTGGGGCCAAGTACAATAACTTCAGTTTTATCTGAGTTTAAAAGCAGGAAATTAGAGGTCATCCATGTCTTTATGTCTGTAAGACAATCCTGCAGGTTAGCTAATTGGTGGTGTGTCCTCTGGCTTCATGGATAGATAAAGCTGGGTATCATCTGCGTAACAATGAAAATTTAAGCAATACCGTCTAATAATACTGCCTAAGGGAAGCATGTATAAAGTGAATAAAATTGGTCCTAGCACAGAACCTTGTGGAACTCCATAATTAACTTTAGTCTGTGAAGAAGATTCCCCATTTACATGAACAAATTGTAATCTATTAGACAAATATGATTCAAACCACCGCAGCGCAGTGCCTTTAATACCTATGGCATGCTCTAATCTCTGTAATAAAATTTATGGTCAACAGTAGCAAAAGCAGCACTGAGGTCTAACAGAACAAGCACAGAGATGAGTCCACTGTCCGAGGCCATAAGAAGATCATTTGTAACCTTCACTAATGCTGTTTCTGTACTATGATGAATTCTAAACCCTGACTGAAACTCTTCAAATAGACCATTCCTCTGCAGATGATCAGTTAGCTGTTTTACAACTACCCTTTCAAGAATTTTTGAGAGAAAAGGAAGGTTGGAGATTGGCCTATAATTAGCTAAGATAGCTGGGTCAAGTGATGGCTTTTAAGTAATGGTTTAATTACTGCCACCTTAAAAGCCTGTGGTACATAGCCAACTAACAAAGATAGATTGATCATATTTAAGATCGAAGCATTAAATAATGGTAGGGCTTCCTTGAGCAGCCTGGTAGGAATGCGGTCTAATAAACATGTTGATTCAGTCATCTCAGCAGTGACATTCATGTCTCTGGGGGTCTTATGACATCATTGGACAGAGGTGCTTGGAGATGGTGATATCTTTGCAGGAGAAAGAAGGTCTAAATGTTCCCGTCTTACAGCATGGTTGTGAGACTTGGTCAAACCAGTTACCTAAGCAGCCATTTGTTTGACACAAAGTTATTTCAGTGGTACCCAAGGATCCTCTGAAGAGACTGAGCACCAACAACATCCAGTTATCACCATTGAGAGACAGCAGTATTTGTAAACTCAGCAGCTGAGAAGGCCAAGGACACATTTCACCTGGCTGTGGCAAGATAGATGGTTTACATCAGAGGTGGACTTGCACCTGTTTTCTGCTTGGCTTGTCATCATCCACGGCTGGGGCAGTTCTGTTTCATGGTGGATGTGACATGGGTTTCAGACATGATCACGTTTCTGTGGGTGATAAAAGCTGTTCAGCTCTAATAAGAGTGTAATTTGACTCTGCAAATTTACTGTGAACATACAAAATCATAAAACGGTGTTTGGATTCAAATTAAATGCAGTTAAACATAAATGTAGTTGAACATAATTATGATTTTCACAGCTTACAGGCATAAGTTTGAGAAACACAGAAAAATAAAAACTAAATATATCCAAGTACCATATATGTGATTTTCCATATGAGAGACATATGTGACATAATTATCCCTTTTACAAGAAATTAAAACAGAGACATATTTTGTGCCAAAGCAAGCCTCAAATGAAGGAAAGAAATCAACCGTGTCTTTAGCTATAAAATTTCAGAACACTGAGGAGTCTTTGTAAGCCTAAAGAGGCGAACTAGCGCCTTTTGTTGTAATAACCAGCTGTTGTTGATTGAACCAGGATGCCTGGAGGACTGAGCAGCCAGATGCTGTGGTGACACGGGGAGTGACAGAACGCTGTCTGTCAGCATCTGTATCTCTACAAATACGGGTACTGGCACACTGGTTTTACACCGTTCACAGCTGGGACAGTATTGTCATCCACAGCAAATGAATGTGGACAGTTCTATAGGGGTGAACAGAGAACACCTATAGTCACCACAGCGCAGTACAAAGTCACACACTAACGAATGATCACTGGGAAATTAACTATTGATTTATTTATTTGTTTGTTTAGCATGTAATCAAAATCAAGATAGATAGATAGATAGATAGACAGACAGACAGACTCCACTATGAAGCTGTATAACTGGTGATGCACCAGAAAAGCACACAGACAAACCTGTTAACTCCTTCAGAGCTCTTTTAGTGGTTTGGTGGCTTATGGTCATTCAGTATTTGGAACTTGCCTACTTCAGACAGAATTAGCATAAAATATCACGCTTTGTCTTTCGTATTAAAGGAGAACTTTTTCTACCTATAGGCTCTATTTTTAGATGTTGTTGGTGGTCATCTTTTTACTTGGCCAGAAAATCAATTTAAGTGGTGCATTAATGATTTAGAACACAAACACCACCCAGGGCTAAATGGCTAATTGGTATTGGATGGGGCAGCACGAACCACTCAGAGTAAACTGCTTCTTTTACAGTACCACTGATGAGGCAGAAACATCATTAGGAGTGTCCAGCTGCTCAGTTTGTTGCAGAGGTAACTATACGCATATTTATCTTACTAAATATACAACCCCAATTCCACTGAAGTTTGGACGTTGTGTAAAATGTAAATAAAAACAGAATACAATGATTTGCAAATCCTCTTCAAACCTATATTCAGCTGAATACCCCACAAAGGCAACATATTTAATGTTCAAACTGATAAACTTTATTGTTTTTGTGCAACTATTTGCTCATTTTGAAATAGATGCCTGCAACACGTTTCAAAAAGCTGGGACAGTGGATGTTTACCACTGTGTTACATCACCTTCCTTCTAACAACACTCAATAAGCGTTTGGGAACTGAGGACACTAATTGTTTGAAGCTTGAAGGTGGAATTCTTTCCCAGTCTTACTTGATGTATGACTTCAGTTGTTCAACAGTCCGGGTCGTTGTTATAATTTTGTGCTTCATAATGTGCCACACATTTCAAACGCACGACAGGTCTGGACTGCAGGCAGGTCAGTCTAGTACCCACACTCTTTTACTACGAAGCCACGCTGTTGTAACACGTGCAGAATGTGGCTTGGCATTGTCTTTCTGAATAAGCAGGGACGTCCCTAAAAAAGACATTGCTTGGATGGCAGCATGTGTTGCTCCAGAACCTGGATGTACCTTTCAGCATTGATGGTGCCATCACAGATGTGTAAGTTACCCATACCATGGGCACTAACACACCCCCATACCATCACAGATGCTGGCTTTTGAACTTTGGCTGGTAACAATCTGGATGGTCTTTTTCCTCTTTTATCCGGAGGACACAATATCCATGATTTCCAAAAACAATTCAAAACATGGACTCATCAGACCACAGCACACTTTTCCACTTTAACGTCTGTCCATTTCAAATGAGCTCGGGCCCAGAGAAGGTGGTTGCGTTTCTGTCAGGGATTTGGCCAGGTCAGGGCGCTGAGCCCTTGTTTTTCCCCTTTTTGTGGTTTCGTGTCTGCTTCGGCTTTGATTTATTAGTAATTATTTTCATCATGATTTATTCTGTCATGTTTTTCTTGTCACTTTGTTCTTGTTATGATTCACTAGTTATTTTATTTTCATCATATGGTTATTCTCAGTTCTGTTTTGATTTGTCACATTGTTTTCTTTGTTACTTTCATCGTGTTTTATTCTACGTCCTAATTTTGCTTTGTCACTTTCTTTCCTTGTTACTTTTATACTTTGGCCATGTTTCAGTTCCATTCTATCAGTCCTGTGTTTTCATGGTTTATCATTTAGTTATCGTTTTATCTATTTTTGCTGTTCTCTTTTCTGTTTGCACTTGTCAGGTTTGTTTCTTTTCAACTTAGAGTTTATGTTTGCCTGTTCCAGTTTAGTTTTGTCATTGTGTTAAATTTCTTATAATTCTCTGAGCAGTTTTTATCTAGTTTTTCTCTGGTTTGCTTTCTGTCCTGTTAAAGTCTATGTTGCCAGTTCATGTTTAGTTTAATTCTCATGTTCATGTTTGATTCCTGTTCACGGTAATATTATTTAGTTGCAGCTCAGTTTTGTTTTTGGCCTTTTGTTCCTACTCCACATCCTGCACCTGCAGCCCATGGTCCTCGTCTCATGCCCAGTTACTTATGTTCACTTCACGTCCTGCACCTGCCATGGTTTTTCTCTCACTTTAACTCTGTCTGCTTTGTGTTTTCCTTCAACTCACGCTCTGTGCACCTGTTCACATATCTTTGTCTTTTCCTCACTCCACCTTGTGTGTCCTTCCTCACTGTCTTGCACAATGTCGTATCTTCGTTCAGTAGGCCCCTTCTTGATTGTTGCTCACGTGCACCTTGTTAACTCCTGTCTTATTAATCTCCTCCCAGCCACCACAACCCTTGCTCGTTGTTGCCTTTGCACTCTTACAGCACTGTATTTAGTCCTGTTTTGATTTGCCGTGTATCCAGATCCTGCTTGTGTTTTTTGACTGTGCCTTTTGGCTCGTCCATGATTCTGTGTCTGCTCGTGCCTTTGAACCCTGCTTGCCCATGACTGCGTTTTTGCCTGACCGTTGTGCTTCTGCCTCGCAGACTGATCACCTGTGTACCGAACCAGAGCCTGAAATGAAAAACTAGGATTTCTTCTACATCCAAGCCTAGCCCGAGAGTTTGCATTATGGGTCCTAACACTTCGAGTGGCCTGGCACCCGCCGTGCCTGACAGTTTCCTGGATGTTGTTGATGTATGCTTTCCCCTTTGCATGGTAGAGTTTTAGCTTGCACTTGTAGATGTAGCAATGAACTGTGTTAACTGACAGTGGTTTTCTGAAGTGTTTCCTGAGGCCCATCCGGTAAGATCCTTTACATAATGATGTTGGTTTTAATGCAGTGCCGCCTGAGAGATCAAAGGTCACGGGCATTCAATGTTGGTTTTTCAGCCTTGCCGATTATGTGTAGAAAGTTCTTCAGATTCTCTGAATCTTCTGATTATATTGTGGACTGTAGATGTTGGAATCCCTAAATTACTTGCAATTGAACATTGAGAAACATTGTTCTGAAACTGCTGGAGTATTTTTTTCATGCAGTTGTTCACAAAGTGGTGATTCTCGCCCCATCTTTGCTTGTGAGCAGCTGAGCCTTTTGGGGATGCTCCGTTTACACCCAATCATGACACTCACCTGTTTCCAAACAGGTGTTCTTTGAGCATTCATCAACTTTCCCAGTCTTTTGTTGACCCGTCCAGCTTTTTTGAAACGGTTGCAGGCATCCATTTCAAAATGAGTAAATATTTGCACAAAAACAACAAAGTTTATCAGTTTGAACATTAAATATCTTGTCTTTGTGGTGTATTCAATTGAATATAGATTGAAGAGGATTTGCAAATCATTGAATTCTGTTTTTATTTACATTTTACACACGTCCCAACTTCATTGGAATTGGGGTTGTAAATATCATTGTTAAGATGATCGATTGTAGAGTTTGCCACTTATCTTAGCCTAGCTGTACTCTTCTGGGACTACTGTTCACTGAGTGATTACAATTTGAGTGCTGATGAGGGGCTGGGTCTTACAGAATGAGCTTCTTTTTAGCAAAATGGTAAATCTGCATTTCTAGAGCAATTTTCCAACAGAAACAGATGCTCAAAGTGCCTTACTGTGATGGATCAGATCGCCCGCTGCGTGTTCTGATCTGACGGTCCATTTCAACCTGGGGGCTGTCAGTGTCTGCTCCATGCGCGCACATCACTGTGCTGCAGCTTGTCGCCACAACAGCATTATGTGTTTTATTTATGTCCACATAAATACAGCAATCAGGCATATGCGCCTCACAGTGGACACGTGTCCATAACTGTTCAAGCATAGTAGATGTTGTCCAGCTGGAATGTCCAGAATGACAAATCACCACAGCTGCTTCTGTCGGAAGTCACTCCTATGGCGAGTGGAGCACACACACCCACATATCAATGTGTGTATTTGCAAAGTCACACTTGTGGGGAACTTAGATAAATTTCACAGCAGTACGACAGTGCTCCTCTGCAGTCTCTTGTTGTGCCAAGAGTGCGACTGGCCACATTTTGTAGGTGCCATGCAATCGGTGTTAGATGATCATGCGTGTCACCTGGGATTTGGCCGGCACCTGCCGTGAGAGGGTGCGATGGGTTCTCACAGCACACACTTTGTCTTTCAGGCGCTTGTGTGCGCAAATACTTGTAGCAACAAGTGTACAAGGCATTGGCGACAGGGACGACATTACACGTTTTTCACACGATTCCTGCGTCATGTGCACTAAGTGTGCACTTCGTCCAAACTTCGCACTATGTGTGAAGGGGCCCTTAACCATTTATAGGTTGACTGAGTGTTAGGTGCAGTCAGGCATTGCAAAGATGGCAACATCCAAAACCAGCACACTTGAGCATCACACATGAAATGTTTGTCAATAACAGTGTGTGTCCATACAGTCTATGTTAATACAAGTAATTTTTTACTGCTTGCTTAATTTTAATCCTGATGGAATATAATATTTTAATAGCTATGAAACTCCTTCTTCATCATTGTATATACAGCCACACCCCCGAAATCCTAGTCTTTTTAGTTCAGTGGAATTATGTTGAAAATAACTGTTTGAAGATTTGTGCTGTTTCAATGAAAAACAGTGTCTTTGAGGCTGAAAATGTGTGTTTCCATTACAGATGTGCATAAAAGATTATCCATATTTTCATTCATTCACTCAGCTCTTTCTTCACACAGTATGGTCTGGTACAAAGTCCACAGAACATTAGACATGATTATTTCAGAATGTAATAATAATAATAATAATAGTAATAATAGAAAATGACAGCATTTCCATTGAGTTCTTGAATGATGCTGCTGGGTAATTCCAATAATGATGGTAATGGAAGCGAACGTCCTACTAAATATTACTATTTTGTTGGGGGTTTTTAATCCAATATTGCCATAACATCATCTCTTAGAACGTTGAACAAATGCACCATCTCTTACTGTGTCCACATGTACCACGTCGTGTATTTTAGAAAGTTATGACACACTTTCTGTACATGCTGTAATCGCAAATTTCAATTAACATTTTCAAAAAGAATTTCATGCGGGCGCAAATTTTTTTGGCAGTATTTGAGTTTTTTCAAAATACATGTTTCCATTAAGCATATTTTCACTTCAGTTTGCACAGTTTTGGGGGGTAATGGGAGCCCATCCACTGTTGTGAACTTGGATTACAAAGGTTATCCTTTACCTCCAGCTCGTGTTGTAACTATGAGTAATACTGTTATTTCACACAGTGTAGAAGGTGCTCATCTACTCATCCTCAAAATATAATGTTAATATATAATTTTTATTTTAAATCTGTTCCTTTGCCATATTTACATTTCATCCTGTACAACCATTATGCATGAATCAAATCACTCTCAACGTTACGTACTTCAGAAATAAACCCTTTCTTCCTGTCATACATGACATTATGTGAATGAAAATGTTGAAACTTCCATTTCGCAAAGCTTACAATATAACTCCTCAAGACACTGATTGATCTGCTTGATTAATTGTTTCATCATTTATCATTTCTGATTTTGGAAAAGGTTTTAGAGCTGGATGACCTTCCTGCTGCTAATCCTCGCTATTTTGGCTTGGGACGAGCACCAAGTTGGCAGTTCTTTCCCCCAGTAGTGAGATTTATTTGATTTATTTGACATTTTATCAAATGTATGGCCATTATCGTACTGCATGGCCTCATATTAGCACTCAGTGGTCCTGGATCGAGTCCAGTAACAGCTGTGCCTGCCTGTGCACTTGATTTTAAGCCATTATCCTTTATTGTCTCATAAGATAAAACTATCAGATGCGGATGTCCAACAATTTTAAAGCTCTGCCAGCAAATAGCCTCATAATTAAATAATGTATTGGCAGCATTTTTGACATTCTTATGTTGAGCTTTTTAATAAAGAGATCCCGAGTTTAGACATTCTGTTTATCCTCTGTATTTCATTATATCAAATGAAAATAGGTACAAAGGAAGCTTGAGGTGGATCACAACTAGTGTCTACATATCATAAGTGTCCTTGAGCAAGACACTGAACTACTCCACACCACTGTTTTTGTGACTGACATTGAGGCATTATCCAAAGACAAGTTGAGTAATATGCTCCATAAATGCAGTTATCTTTTATGTGGAGCTGCATTTTTGTTTATTTATTTTAAATAAGGCTTTGAAGAAGGTTAACAAAATTATGAACCTGTCGAATCCATTTTTAGGAAGAGCCACTACAAAGGCATACTGCAAGTAAGAACCGATCTCCCATTGACAGTTTTTGATAACTGATTGTTCATTGATTTTGGGGAGTGACAGATATGCATAGGGGCCTAAAATTCAGTGCAATTGGTGGTAAAAGTAGTTCTTTGTAGAAGATTGTGAAATCAGGTTAGACAAATCAAATTAACAACAACAAAAAAAAAAGACATCACATTTAATAGTTGCATATCAGGGGTAATCTTGTGTAAAAATAGATGAAAGGGCAGAATCAGGTACAAGATGTAATAAACAGAAGCCTGCTTCTGATTCAACACGAAACCCATGAAACGCATGCTGTGTGCTTCAACAGAAAACACATTTGAGATGTTAATAGAGAAGGTTTCACTTCCTGGAAAAAGTGTGGAAGAAATGCAGAAGGTAGCATTTTGTGCACATGCTGGTGTAAATGCAGAAACAATCACATAAATGGAATCCTACATAATTGGTGTATTTGTGAATATGCGGTTATTCCCGTTGATAATTGGATATGAAATAGCAGGCCATAGGAAGAAGTAGGATTACATATGAATTTTTGCTCCGATTGTGAACAATTGAGAGAATCAGAATCAGAATTCTTTATTTGTCATTGTTCCTCAGGGGCTGTCAAGGATTTTATATAGTTCATGCTTATATTATCATTTATTTTATATAGTTCATGCTTATATTATCATTTATTTCCTTTTATGACTATGTGTACTTTTCCTCTTTGTGAGAAGAGGAGGTTTTAAAAAGATAGACTTGTTGTCTGCATTCTTCATGATTGAGCAAACTATTTTTCCTTTTGCATAAGTGCCTTACCCTGTTTTTGACGAGCCACAAGGCTCATGTCGCAGGAATGGAAGGTTTCAGCCGCTACCTTGCCTTGCTATCTCCCTCATGCAGACATGACTCATGTGTAACCTCTCCCTGACTGTCCTTGTTTGTTTTTTCTCATGTTGGTGAACTAAATAAAAAGCCGAGCCAGAGGAGGGGATTTTAGTAGAGCTTTGGAGCTGAGCACTTACAAGCTGCTACTGCCTGCTCTCCTCCTCTGCGCAGAGCATAAAAGATATAGTTGTCTCTCTCTGAATGGTTTTTTTTTACAGTGTCCTGTGCCTCTCATTTCTTAAAACAGGGTGCAAACCCAACAGGGGCTCACGAAATTCAAAAACAGCTCTAAAAAAAGTAAAGCAGTGTAAAAAAAAAACAAACAAAAAAAACAACGCTAGTGCATATAAAAGTTATAAAAAGACATAAAAATATGAAGTTATAAAAAGACTGTTACAGTGGGGTTGAGGCGTTTCAGGGCAACAACAGCTCTTGGAAAGAAGCTGTTCAGTCTGTTTCGGTCTGTTTTGTTTTACTCCTTATTGTTCTAAAAAGCGCCTCCCAGAGGTAAGAGTTCAAATAGGTGGTGACCGGGTGTGAGGAGTCCGGACCGATGCTGCGGGCTCTCCTGAGGCAGTGGGTGTGGTGAATCTCCTCCAAAGATGGGAGAAGGTACAAGCCATTCTTGTGCCAAATTTCCTCAATGTGTGTCATCAGGATGGATATTTTGGGCACAATCAGCAAATGGGAGGACTGCTATAAGAATGGAATATAATTACTTTACCTGAAACCCTTCACCGGCATTTGTGGCAACCCTAAGAGTTGCAGTTCTGGTTGCCTAAGATGTCCCCGTCAGCGAGCACCAACTGGATCCAGTCCCATGGCCATGCAGGGCCCTCACAGCCACAGCAAGCATATCACAGTCCACCATGTAGCAAGGAGGGCATGGCACTGGGTAGGGCCGTTACCTCCATGCCACCCGGGGCAAGAAAACAACCACAGGGACATAGCCTAGCCATCCTAAAATAAAAGTGCACCCAAACACCCCACGCCAACGAGTGTGAAGCTACCCCAGGAGCATAAGACACAGGTTACAAACCCAAGTTCCAGTGTCAGGCAGAACACAGAACTCCACCAGGATTGCGGGCCAATGGCTAATGCCACTCCTTGGACACATCACTGCATCTCCTGAGTTAGGGCTGCACACTTACCATGCCCAGCCACCTTTGAGGCAAACCACACCAACCTAGGGGGGCCTGGGCAGCCCTGCAGCATACCACCCCCAGACAGCAACAATTTGGAACACCTCCTGATATTAGCCAAGCCAACGACTACAAAAGTGCACCCACACCCTCTAGGTCCTACATCACCACAGGCTGACACCCACAGCAACATGGGAAAAAAAACCCTGCGCCACAATGAGCACAGGCCCCATCCATCTAAAAGGGCCAAGCCTCACGTTGTGGACAGAAAAGTGCTGCCTCATATCTACGTTATTGAAATTAGCAATCAGTGTTTATTCAACATATCATAGCATGGTCCTGACCCTCGTCAGGAATGAACGCAACAGTCACAAGACAATAAAGTATGCGTCATTTTTTGAGTTTCATGACTTATTGCTGCAGACATTTTTTTCTGCAGATTGTACTCATAAGATTCTTTTTCCAATTTGCAAAGTTTGTGCTGTTCCATGATTTCCAATGCATGAAGATAGTTTAGTTGGCCATAGTGAGAATATGAGGAGTCAGTTCTGATAAATCATCTAGTGAGCAGAGCATTGGGGAGAGTTGGATGGGGCAGCCCAAAAAATTTGGAAAGACTCTCAGTAATTTCTGACAGAAGAGTTTGATGAATGTGCAGTTCCAGGTAGTGTGGAGGTAAGTATCCGAAACATCATGTGTTCATATGTCAGTCTGGGCCAAACTCATTTTAAACAACTTTGTCTAGTATAATGAAATCTGTGAATTGTTTGTATTGGATTACCTGCATGTTAGTATTATTTGTCATAGTGAAATTTTTGTTGCAAATATTCATCCAGACACTCTGACTTTGAGGTGATTGATAATTCTTGTTCCCATTAATTGAGGGGATAGAGATAGTTGTCACATTAAGATATTATTTATGTTGTCAGTTCAGCTGCTCCCGTTATTGTTTCTGGTCGTCACAGCAGATACAGTCAGAGCCGCATAGGTATTTGGCACAAGTTTTACACCGATGCCCTTCCTGACGCAACTCCAGTTTTACCTGGAGAAACATACACAGTCGCTGGTGTTCCAATGAGGTCTCCCATCCAAGTACTAGCTAGATGCTGCACTACTTAGCTTTTGAGATCTGACAGGATCAGGCTTACACAGAGCAAATCGGCTTCTTAGATATTAATTTATATATTTTGAAAAATAACTTCTGAAGTTGAAGGTGTAACATTTAGCAATTCCATGTCAAAGGAAGGGTATCTGAAACCTTAAAATTTGACTTGATTGTTCATTTAAGTGCTGATTTAATTTGCAAATATTGTCAGGGTTTGAGTTTTGTTTGGTTGTCTGTTCTTATTTCGTTCTTTTGATCTCTTTCTTATTTTTTTGTATTTCATTGGTTTTTGTTTGTGTATTCTCTTGCTGGGTTTTTCTGCTTGGGTCTGTCTGTCAGTGCTTCTCTTGTCTGTCTCTTGATTTTTGGTGATGGATGTTTCCCTCTGTCTGGCCCTGCCCTTGTTCTGGTGCTTTCCATGCACACCTGTTTCTGATTTGCTGATTACCACCTGGGGTTATATAAGCTCACTGGGTGTGTTAGTTCCTCTGCCACTATGTCATGCCTTGTGCCTTCATTTCAGCTCTGGTACCTGCGTTCCATAGTCCTGCCCTGCCTCCTTGTATGTTCCTGACCTCCAGCTCATTGCAACGAACATGCCTTTATGTCTGATGATTTTTGTACTGCTGCTTTTCTTTAACTGCCTCCTCGTGTACCAACCTCTGCAATCCATTACAGTAAAGCATTCTAAAAAACCATAGCTGTTTGTCAAGCCATGCATTTGTGTCCAGCAATTCCTGACCCTCCAGCCTGTCAATTTTCACCTTTTCAAATTTCTGACCCTAATAGAACAGTGAGACCAAAATTTATTTGAAAAATAATGGTAAATGGACTGCATTATACAGCGCTTTCCATCTACATCAGACACTCAAAGGTCTTACAATAACACCTCACATCCACCCCGATGTCAGGGTGCTGCCATACAAGGCACTCACTACATACCAGGAGCAACTAGGGGATTAAGGACCTTGCCCAAGGGCCCTTAGTGATTTTCCAGTTTGAACCGGTCTCAAGGTCAGCCCAATGCTAACCACTAGACCATCACCTCCACCTTTAATATGTTGAAGATGTGTTTTCCCATTTATTAATCCAAATCTAATTTTTTAAAACAATCCACACTGAGGTACTGTTATTAGAAATGGAATTTGTAATGTTATGGAATTTCTATCATGCTGTCAAAGTTGTACAAATTGTTGGAGTTTTGAAACAAGCATGGTGTTTGATGGATTGGCTCATAAAAGATAAATCCATAATTCAGATTTCCCCACACATGTTTCCTCAATGCCCATCCAGATGTTGTCTGACTTTGATTTTGTAATAACAGAATCTAATCATTAACTCAGCACATGGGATGTGCAGCCAGTACATTCTGAGTGCTGGTCCAAAGCCCAGATAAATGAGGAGGGTAGATGGAGGCAGGGCATTAACCTAAACGTTTGTCAAATCTCAGCCACGTGGGGTGTGCAGCCAGTCCACTTTGAGTCCCGGTGACCCCAGATAAATAAGTAGGGTTGCGTGAGGAAGGGTATCCACTGTAAAACAAGCCACCCCAATGTACAAATCGAATTTCCATACGGATCGGTTGAGGTCCAGGTTAACAATGAACGCTCTTGGTGCCGTTTGCCCAACTGGGTGCCAGCGGAAATTGGGCTACTGCTGGGTGAAGAAGAAGAATAGGAGGAGAACTTGTCCACAGACAGTGGGAGAAGAGGAAACTAGAAGGGTGGAAGTGAGAGTCGGGACTTTGAATGTAGGCCGTATGACTTGTAAAGGGAGAGATATGGCTGATATGATGGAGAGGAGAAGGTAAACATATTGTGTGTGCAAAAGACCTTTTCTTAAAGTAGGTATTAACCACAGGCATATCAATCTTTCTGCATGATCAACTACCATCTGTCCTTCCACATTCCTGTCCTTGATATCATATCTACACATTACGTCCTCTTCACCACTGTTACCTTTGCCAATATGGCCACTGAAATTGAAGTCTGCTCCTATCACTACTCTTTCATGCTTGGGCACACTCTCCACCACCTCATCTAACTGACTCTAGAAATCTTCTTCCTCCTTCATAAATGGACTGCATTTATATAGCACGTTTCCATCTGCATCAGATGCTCGAAGTGCTTTACACATCAATGCCTCACATTCACCCTGATGTCAGGCTGCTGCTGTGATAGGTTAGAAGGGTAGGGTTGCCTTTAATACTACACTCAGTACCAATAAATAGTGATTAGCTCTGTGCCAATAAATAATGATAATTCATAAGGTGATGTCATTAAAACAGTAGGGAATAGAAAAGTTAAAAACAGGTAAAGTGCTTAAAACATTAAAAAGGTTTGTAATAAATATATATTTACATAAATGCCTTCAGAAGAATACAGTTATACACAGTTAGCACAGTCAGGTTGCCAGCCAGACTGTGCACTCTGATTTCTCTTCTAGTTTATATTTGTTATTGTGCAGGTCTGCAGGTCTCACTCTGATTTTTCTTCTAGTTTATCTTTCTTTCTTTGACCGCGAGCTGCGCGTGTGTGAATGAACCATTCGTGTGTAAATGTGGAGATGTCTGGAGTTATACTTGATGTGGACATGTCCTGTCTCTGGGCAGTCAGTCTGTGAGCAGGACTATTGTCCTTTTTGTTCCATTATTTAACACAGTGACGAGAGAAGAGTTTGAGGGGAGAGTGAGGAACTGCCTGCAGCCAGCCAGTTTTTTTTTTTCTTTTAATTGTTCACATGTGCGTGCAAATGAATCATCCGTGAGTGGACTGGAGATGTCCGGACTTTTTACTGGATGTGGACATGCCCTGTCTTTGGCAATCAGTCTGTGAGCAGGACTTTTCTGGACTTTATTTAAACACATTTGTGAGAGAATTTAAGAGCGAGGAGCTGTATACTTCAGGATTTATACTTCAGGAACAATGGAACACAGCAGGAATCATAAATTGGTGTTTGGTAACGTTGTATTGTGAGGGTGTGGCTTCCAGTCACATTGAGTAGCATCATGTTGCCCTGACTTGCACTGAAATCACTTAATTTTTTGCGTCGAGCACAGGACGCAAAAAAAAAAAAAAAAATTCAACATGTTTAATTTTTGGCGTCCGATTCGCTTCGTCCTTTGCATCCCTCGCGCTGTTGTGGCGTTGAGCTACATCGTCTTGGCACTGGGTTGCTTCCATGTGGCATCATCATGACGCTGCACGACGCAACTCAAAGTGGGTCCGGTGTGAAAGAGGCTTTATGGCTCACGCACATTAACCCTCTGGGGTCTGAGGGCATTTTTTGGACAGTTCACATCGCCTGGCATAAATGTTTTATTATTGCTGTTAACAGCTCTTCCTGCATCTCACAATCAAGTTTATGTCTCTTTTTCAGGACAACCTGTGCTTTCAGAATATATATGTTTTTGCTGTGTTTTATAAGTGTAATAAAGGATTACAATCAAAAATAGGCAAGGAAAAAATAAGCGAAAAATAATTTTCCACACACATTTATTCAAAACACCACAGCAAACTATATAAACAACTGTTTAAACACTTTATAAAGGTAATTTGAGGTCTGTGTGAAAGACTGTACAACAAGGTTCAAACAATAAACACAATGCACATTTGAACAATATATACAAAATGGTCTGTGCGTTTTGTTGTCCATTGGTATGGTAACAGTGCTTTATGCAGAGAAAGCAACAGAGTTATTCAGTAACATTCACATGCAAACTAGTGGAGATATGCTGATAGTTGCACACATCTTTCTTTGAGCTCGTGAGAGGCTCTCCATGTGCTCCTGCTTTCACTGATCGCTGTGCGTAATGGTGCAGGGCACAATGAGTATGTACTAATAGTATGTACTCATTGGAGCACCCAGGGGGCCTATTCAAACGGGCCAACTAGTAACACATCACTCTGAAAATGATCTTGGCTTTTCTGCCCTATGATTGGATTTTGGAAAAACCATGTGACAGTTAACCAATTCCGATTGGACACATCACATTGTGCACACGTCATCACACAGCTTCTATGAGGAGTACAAAGATGGCCGATGACTGGCTCGAAAGTCCGCAGAGTTAAATTGAACTCTATCTCATATCATTCAAAAGTTATTTATGATTTAGTAAAGCTTGGTCTTAGCCGTCATATTCGGGTATAAGGGTTAACAGCAACTGAGAAGAAATACCACTTTCATGCAGGCAATCTAGAGTTTTTAGCTTTAAATTTGGCTATCACAGACAAATTTCGAGACTACTTATATTATGCCCTGACATTCACTGTGTTTAGCGATAACAATCCATTAACATATGTTTTGTCCACTGCCAGACTGAATGCAACAATATCATGATGGGTCACAGAGCTGGCTGGCTTTCATTTCACTATTAAGTACAAACCAGGAAAAGAAAATGGTGATGCCGACGCTTTGTTGAGAATGCCCCTTGATGTAGAGACTGTTTTGAGGAACTAACTCCTGACTCTATTGCAGCTGCTATTCAGGCCATAGAGGCACAAAAGAGACCCCTGCCACATGGTCAGTGTTGTCCACAGCTTTGTCAGTCACAGCACAAGGTGTGTCAGCCAAAGCATCACTCACACCTATCCCAAAAGAACAGTTAAGCCAAGCACAAAGGACTGATCCTGTTGTTAGCCCTGTATTACAGTGCAAAATGTCAGATTCAAAGCCACTGACCAAAGAGCTAAGAAAACATAAAGACAAAGTACTTATTCAAGAATGGCACAAGCTAGTGCTAGATAGTGGTGGCATCTTGTACAGAACCAATTCTGCCCGCAAACAGCTGGTACTGCCAGAACATTTTAAAAAGACAGTGCTTGAAGAACTGCATTATGTGACCAATGTGTGTTCCAGTGTCAAACTGAAAAAACCCGTTGTGATTCAAGAGCCCCTTTGACCAATATTTTAACAACACAGCCTTTTGAATTTGTGTGTATAGACTTTCTTCATCTCGACAAATGCAAAGATGGTTTTGAATACATATTGTAGTGATTGTTGATCACTTCACATGCTTTGTACAAGCCTGTGTCACTACTTCAAAGTCAGGGAAAACTGCTGCAAACCTCATTTTCAATGACTATGCCCTGAGGTTTGGTTTTCCTTGTCACATTCACCATGACCAAGGTGGTGAATTTGAAAATCAGTTGTTCAGTCAACTCAAGAAACTCAGTGTCATGGCCGGCTCAAGAACAACTCCCTATCACCCGATGGGGAACGGTCAATTCGAGCGCATCAATCAATCAACTTTTTTCTTGTATAGCGCCAAATCACAACAAACAGTTGCCCCAAGGCGCTCCACATTGCAAGGCAAGGCCATACAATAATTATGAAACACAGTCTACGTCTAAAGCAACATAACCAAGGGATGGTCCAGGGTCACCCGATCCAGCCCTAACTATAAGCCTTAGCGAAAAGGAAAGTTTTAAGCCTAATCTTAAAAGTAGAGAGGGTATCTGTCTCCCTGATCTGAATTGGGAGCTGGTTCCACAGGAGAGGAGCCTGAAAGCTGAAGGCTCTGCCTCCCATTCTACTCTTACAAACCCTAGGAACTACAAGTAAGCCCGCAGTCTGAGAGCGAAGCGCTCTAATGGGGTAATGGTACTATGAGGTCCCTAAGATAAGATGGGACCTGATTATTCAAACCTATAAGTAAGAAGAAGAATTTTAAATTCTATTCTAGCATTAACAGGAAGCCAAATGAAGAGGAGGCCAACACGGGTGAGATATGCTCTCTCCTGCTAGTCCCCGTCAGTACTCTAGCTGCAGCATTCTGAACCAACTGAAGGCTTTTTAGGGAACTTTTAGGACAACCTGATAATAATGAATTACAATAGTCCAGCCTAGAGGAAACAAATGCATGAATAGTTTTTCAGCATCACTCTGAGACAAGACCTTTCTGATTTTAGAGATATTGCGTAATGCAAAAAGGCAGTCCTACATATTGTTTAATATGCGCTTTGAATGACATATCCTGATCAAAAATAACTCCAAGATTTCTCACAGTATTACTAGAGATCAGGGAAATGCCATCCAGAGTAACGATCTGGTTAGACACCATGCTTCTAAGATTTGTGGGGCCAAGTACAATAACTTCAGTTTTATCTGAGTTAAAAGCAGGAAATTAGAGGTCATCCATGTCTTTATGTCTGTAAGAAATCCTGCAGTTTAGCTAATTGGTGCGTATCCTCTGGCTTCATGGATAGATAAAGCTGGGTATATCTGCGTAACAATGAAAATTTAAGCAATACCGTCTAATAATACTGCCCAAGGGAAGCATGTATAAAGTGAATAAAATTGGTCCTAGCACAGAACCTTGTGGAACTCCATAATTAACTTTAGTCTGTGAAGAAGATTCCCCATTTACATGAACAAATTGTAATCTATTAGACAAATATGATTCAAACCACCGCAGCGCAATGCCTTTAATACCTATGACATGCTCTAATCTCTGTAATAAAATTTTATGGTCAACAGTATCAAAAGCAGCACTGAGGTCCAACAGAACAAGCACAGAGATAAGTCCACTGTCCGAAGCCATAAGAAGATCATTTGTAACCTTCACTAATGCTGTTTCTGTACTATGATGAATTCTAAAACCTGACTGAAACTCTTCAAATAGACCATTCCTCTGCAGGTGATCAGTTAGCTGTTTTACAACTACCCTCTCAAGAATCTTTGAGAGAAAAGGAAGGTTGGAGATTGGCCTATAATTAGCTAAGATAGCTGGGTCAAGTGATGGCTTTTAAGTAATGGTTTAATTACTGCCACCTTAAAGGCGTTGGTACATAACCAACTAACAAAGATAGATTGATCATATTTAAGATTGAAGCATTAAATAATGGTAGGACTTCCTTGAGCAGCCTGGCAGGAATGGGGTCTAATAAGCATGTTGATGGTTTGGATGAAGTAACTAATGAAAATAACTCAGACAGAACAATCGAGAGAAAGAGTCTAACCAAATACCGGCATCACTGAAAGCAGCCAAAGATAACGATACATCTTTGGGATGGTTATGAGTAATTTTTTCTCTAATAGTCAAAATTTTGTTAGCAAAGAAAGTCATGAAGTCATTACTAGTTAAAGTTAATGGAATACTCAGCTCAATAGCTCTGACTCTTGTCAGCCTGGCTACAGTGCTGAAAAGAAACCTGGGGTTGTTCTTATTTTCTTCAATTAGTGATGAGTAGAAAGATGTCCTAGCTTCACGAAGGGCTTTCTTATAGAGCAACAAACTCTTTTTCCAGGCTAAGTGAAGATCTTCTAAATTAGTGAGAAGCCATTCCTCTCCAACTTACGGGTTATCTGCTTTAAGCTACGAGTTTGTGAGTTATACCACGGAGTCAGACACTTCTGATTTAAAGCTCTCTTTTTCAGAGGAGCTACAGCATCCAAAGTTGTCTTCAATGAGGATGTAAAACTATTGACAAGATACTCTAACTCCCTTACAGAGTTTAGGTAGCTACTCTGCTCTGTGTTGGTATATGACATTAGAGAACATAAAGAAGGAATCATATCCTTAAACCTAGTTACAGCGCTTTCTGAAAGACTTCTAGTGTAATGAAACTTATTCCCCACTGCAGGGTAGTCCATCAGGTAAATGTAAATGTTATTAAAAAATGATCAGACAAAGGGAGTTTTCAGGGAATACTGTTAAGTCTTCTATTTCCATACCATAAGTCAGAACAAATCTAAAATATGATTAAGTGGTGGGTGGACTCATTTACTTTTTGAGCAAAGCCGATAGAGTCTAATAATAGATTAAATGCAGTGTTGAGGCTGTCATTCTCAGCATCTGTGTGGATGTTAAAATCGCCCACTATAATTATCTTATCTGAGCTAAGCACTAAGTCAGACAAAAGGTCACTTGACCTTGAACTCTGATAAGAGTCACTGCCTGAGACTAATGAAAAACCAAATCACATTTCAGCTGTAGGCCCAGCATAGCTCCCAAGATTGAAAAACCTTGGAATAGGTATTTTTTTTTGTAACACATATTGCTAACATACGTACAAACATATAGATCACACAAGTGCACCTCTGGTTTCATTGCTAACAAACATGGACCAAAAACATCCTTGACAGAGTAATAAAAAAGAAGAAAAATCTTGTGATTGAAGGGATTTGTAGTTTTTAATTTGCTGTCCTGTATTAGTTGAGCATGCAATGATACTACATGTAAAAAGATGAATTAAAATCAATTATGTACTTTATTCTCCCTTTCGGGAACATCCTGCTAGTCCGAAGGTTCACTAGTCCGAAAGTTCAGGTCAATATATGAATATTTTGATGCTAAATTTCAGTAGGCTGCACTACTAGCTGTATACTGCATGTGCTTTTCGTTTCAATTTAAAAGACCTTTCTTTCATCTGTGATGCGAGAGTGGATGTTACTTTATTAACAAAAAAACACGTCACTTTGTTCTTAACTTGGCTGGTTACAAAGATGCATCGTACAATGTAAATGTTATACAATATTCCGTAATTAAGACTTTGGCATTTCATTCAAATGGCAATTATCCAACCTTCACAGGTGACTCTGTGGACTGCAAGGTTTGGCTTAATTTGGAGTAAATACACACAGACTACGGAACCTTGGGACTAGTGAGCCCTTCCCCTCACTTTCACCTGTAAAAGTACGTGGTGAGTTTTATGACATTATTCCACTGACCTGACCTTGACTGGCACTCTAAGCTTCACACTTGCTTCCTTTGCTGATTTTGTTTATGTCCTGTGTAACAGTCTACGTTTCCCATAATCCTGTTTGTGCTATTTGTTTGTTTCAGTGACCTCTTATATGCAGGGCACAAGCAAACAAAGCATCATTAGGAGCAGTTTGCTTCACATCTTCTCCACTCGGCTTGTGCTGTTCAGCAGTTAGGTGATCTGACAATGACCTTTCTAAAGTTCACTAATCTTTTCACATCAAATCCTTGGAGCATAAATGTCTTGTTTATCAACTGGTGTTCTTCTACAACAAACTGTAGCCATCAAACTTTGAAGCTTGAAATAATAATCAGCAGCGACAGACTTGAGTGTTCTCATCTCGCCTGGCAAATCTAATTTTATATTTTTTCTCAGAAATTTACACTTGACATTGTGACAGATTGACTTATGTTGCTGTGTTAAAGTTTTAATTAAATTACACAATGACAACTGAGTGGAGGAAAAAGTACTTAGAATTTACTGAAATGAAAGCTGTAGCAATATTCTGTTGTCGGTGGTGGACAAGTGGTTAGTGTTCTTGGTTTCAGTGTGGAAACCAAGTGCCACATTTCTCCATGCAATGTGGAGTTGTGTCAGGAAGAACATCTACAGTAAAACTTGTGCCCAATCAACATGCAGATCCACCTTGGATCTGATGTGGCAACCCTGAGTGAAAACAAGGGATTAATTAGTGGCAGTATGGCACCTAAAAATAATGATGTAAAATTCAAGCATTTAGTGTCAAAATATGCTTATCGTGCTAAAAGTACTCCTTATGTGCTGGTGATGGTCTAGTGGTTAAGTGTTAGGCTTCAGACCAGAGGATCCTCTGTCCAGCCAGACTGGAAAATCACTAATGGCCCTTGGGCATGGTCCTTAATCCCCTAGTTGCTCCTGGTGTGTAGTGAGCTGTCTTACATGATGTCAGTGTGTGAGTGTGTCTGTGTGATGGGGTGAATGTGAGATATAATTGTAAAGTGCTTTGGCCTTCTGATGCAGATGTAAAAGCGCGATATAAATACAGTCCATTTACCATAAAGTGGTCCATTTCAGAATAGCACTGGATCATAATATTGATGCATTAGTGTGTTCATTTATTTTGTGTTGCATCTGATATGTGTTGCAAATTTTATTTATTTAGATATTTTCTGTGTGACTTTCCACACTTCTGGGAAGCTTGTGAATTTCCTCATAATGGACCAATAAATCCTAAATGATAGAAAAATTACATATTATTGATTGATTGTTATTTTGGATTGTAATCTGATTTTTAAAGGAACGATAGGGATTAAAGTTCTCCTTCACTACGATGAATTTCTGTCAATTGGCCTGCCAAAAGCTATATAAGATCAATGCAAGTGCGATGAAAATTTTAAAAAAGGGAGGGGGGTGATTATGATATACAGCTTCACCGATCAGATGCTTCTGTTAATTGTTGTTGGGAGGGGTGTTATGTCCTGGATTTCTGAACTTTAACTGATACCCTACATTGTGGATTAAACAGATTTTTTATCAGAGCACTTCCAAAAAATCATGGTGCCCATGCATCCTGTCTGGCCACAGAGGAGCAGAACCATCCAATAAGTTTTGTGCGTGGCCTGGCTGTGAAGGCACACTGGAAGCTACACCTGTGTGGAGAACATGAATGAGGTGATCCGGATTTATTATTTTTATTTTTATTGTGAGTACATCATTTGAAGTTAAGAGATGCAGCTCCTGGACATCATTCTGTAAGTCAGTGAGCAGTTGTTCACACTTTTCTTCTTCTTTTTTTTTTTTTTTTCATTATTATTTATTTATTATTTTTCTTATTTACGGTGCTTTTCCGGCCTAATTTTCACAGCCTCCTTTACATAATAACAATATAATAGTCTACATCCACCCTGCGCACTGTATGCGCAAATGTGTAATTTCAGCCACATCAGTGATGCTCAACATCTGTGAGAGTGCCATGCAGCATTCGCGTGCAAATCCTTGCAGCTGCAAAGGACTTGCCAGTGCCACTCGACTTTCGCTACACAAAAGCTCAGGGGCAGATCCGGGTGTGGGGGTGCACCCCTTCCCCTTCATGCACCACAAAAATTAAAATCCCTGCTGAATGCTCTTTTTGAACCTTTTATGCAGCAATAAGTGCTTCAGCTGGATACATTTATACCAGACCATGATTCAGAAATAGGTGTTCACTTTGTAGCCACAGACATTTCAAATGTTCTTGTGGGCAGGAATGGAGGCCAAGTGGTGTAATATGTGCCAATTCAACATGGAGATCCACCTCAGCTTTACTGCAGCTCTGTGAAGGTTCTGTGCACCTGCACGGCCATGAGTTATAAAAGCAGCCTGTCACTAACCATCTCTGCTCCAGGTTCAGCTTTGTGCACAATTAATGATGAGTGTTGTTATCAATAAAATCTAAAAACAAATCTGCTGCCGGGGGAAAAAACTGTCTTGGAAATATTCTTTTTTGCAGCAAGCTGAGAGGAGCAACAAGCAGCAGCAGCACACACACACTCCAGCTCCTCAAAACAAAAAAAAATAAATAAAAGGCTTGCCACAAAACACAAAAGGGGTAAAATCCGAACATGCCAGACTTGCCGTGTTATATTGTTTTCCAAATGTGAACACACAAACAAAGAAACTAGTGTTACAGACCAAATGGTCCCCCCTAAAAATAGGTCCACTTTTTACATCTGCACATGTGTCATGACCCGGATTAAAGCCTTGTTTCTGCTTAAAACTGCACTCCAGTCATCATCTCTCTCAGCGACAGATATGTGTAGCTTAATGCAACAGTCATTTCCACATAAATTCAGCATTATTTCATCATAAAAGCCGGCAGGACCGATCAGAGCGGTGCAGCTAAATGAGCTGCTAACTGATGCCTTTACTGGACATCGGCCATTTCAAAGCGTCATGGAATTTTGCAGAGTTTCTGCTTAAACGGCCTTGTTTCAACTTAAAACTGACTTTAGAGTGATTTAAGAGGTTTTATCTTGTGTAGCGAGAAGCCTTGTATTCACCATTGAACCTCCTAAGTTTGAATTAAGCAAAACAACACAGCTGGTCTCACAACTGTCTTGTACACTTTCCCCTTCACTCTAACAGATTATCATTTGATCACAAATCACTCCTGCCACCTTTCCCCACCCACTCCACTCTACATCTCTCGTCTTCACCTCTCTACCACACTCTCCGTTACTTTGGACAGTTGACCCCCAAGTATTTAAACTCATCTACTTTCCCCACTTTCTACTCCTTGTAACCACACTGTTCACAGAGTTCCTCTCATTTATACACATGTAATCAGACTTGCTCTTACTGACTTTCATTCCTCTCCTCTCCAGAGCATTTCTCTACATTTACAGGCTAGATGTCTTCTTACTCTCACTACAGATTACAATGCCATCAGCATCTCCTGTCTAATCTCATCCGTCAACCTGTCCATCACCATTGCGAACAAGAAAGGACTCAGAGCTGATTATTGGTGTAATCCCGCATCCACCTTGAATGAATCTGTCATTCCTACTGCGCATCTCACCACTGTCATATTATCCTTCTGCATATCCTGCACCACCCCCACATACTTCACTGCCACTCCAGACTTCCTCATACAATACCACAAGTCTCTCTTGGCACCCTGTCATAAGCTTTCTCTAAATCAACATACAATGTAACTCCTTCTGACCTTCTCGATACTTCTCCATCAGTACTCTCAGAGCAAACATTAATCTGTAGTGCACTTTCTCAGCATGAAACCATATTGCGGCTGACAGATCTTCACCTGTTTTCTAAGCCTACCTTCTGCTTGTCTTTCCCATAACTACATGCTGTGGGCTGAGCAGCTTAATGCCTCTGTAGTGCACGTCACCCTTATCTTAAAAATAGGAACCAGCACACATTGTCACCACTCCTCATCGCATCCTTTCAAGATTTTTATTAACAAATCTGGTTACATATTCCATTGCCATCTCTCCTAAACTTTTCCATGCCTCCACTGGAATGCCATCTGGACCAACTGCCTTTCCATTCTTCACCCTCTTCATAGGTGCCCTCACTTCATCCTTACTAATTTCTTGTACTTCCTGATTTACTCTCTCCACATCATCCAGGCTTTTCTCTCTCTCATTTTGTTCATTCACCAATTCCTCAAAAATATTCCCTCCACCTTCTGAACAGTCGCTTGTCAGCACATATCCATCTGCATCCTTTATCACCCTAACCTGATGCAGATCCATTCCAGCTCTGTCCCTTTGTCCGGCCAATCAGTACAAGTCCTTTACCCCTTCCTTTTCAACTTCTTGTATTGCTTGCTATATGCCTTTTCCTTAACTCTTGCCACTTCTTTTTGCCTTATGCCACATCTCTTTGTAATCCTGTGTACTTTCTCCATCTCTCTGACTATTCCAATTGTTTTTCACCACCCTCTTTCTCCTTTCCTGAACATCATTCCACCACCAAGTCTCCTTGTCTTCCATCCACTGTCCAGATGTCATGCCCAGTACCTTCCTAGCTGTCCCCCTTACCATATCTGCAATACCTTTTGAGTTGTCCATTACTGCTTCCCCTCCATCAAGCATTGAGCAGGCTACCATTGACCTTGACTTCACAGATGATGCTGTGATCTTTACGGAATCAGTGGATGCCCTGATTGCTACAAATGAGAAGCTGAGTGAGGAATTGGACTATCTGGGTTTGCGACTGTCCTGGATCATGACTGTTGTCGTTGTCCATTCGGCTGCTCTCATTTTAGTTCAGGGTCAACACAGGGGATACAGCCAGATCCGCATCAGTATTTGGCACAAGTTTTATGCGGGCCCTGGTGTTCTGAAGAGGTATCCCATCCAAGTAATAACCAGATCCTGCACTGCTTAGCTTCTGAGATCTGATGGGATCAGGCTTACACAGAGCAGACTGGCTGCTGTCCTGGATCAAGACTAAGATCCAGAATTTCAGTTACTTCCTGGATTTTCCCTCCCAGATGTGTTTTATTATGAGATTTAAGTACTGAACTTGAAGAGGCATTCAATCAATCAATCAATCAATTTTTTTATATAGCGCCAAATCACAACAAACAGTTGCCCCAAGGCGCTTTATATTGTAAGGCAAGGCCATACAATAATTATGTAAACCCCAACGGTCAAAACGACCCCTGTGAGCAAGCACTTGGCTACAGTGGGAAGGAAAAACTCCCTTTTAACAGGAAGAAACCTCCAGCAGAACCAGGCTCAGGGAGGGGCAGTCTTCTGCTGGGACTGGTTGGGGCTGAGGGAGAGAACAGGAAAAAGACATGCTGTGGAGGGGAGCAGAGATCGATCACTAATGATTAAATGCAGAGTGGTGCATACAGAGCAAAAAGAGAAAGAAACAGTGCATCATGGGAACCCCCCAGCAGTCTACGTCTATAGCAGCATAACTAAGGGATGGTTCAGGGTCACCTGATCCAGCCCTAACTATAAGCTTTAGCAAAAAGGAAAGTTTTAAGCCTAATCTTAAAAGTAGAGAGGGTGTCTGTCTCCCTGATCTGAATTGGAGCTGGTTCCACAGGAGAGGAGCCTGAAAGCTGAAGGCTCTGCCTCCCATTCTACTCTTACAAACCCTAGGAACTACAAGTAAGCCTGCAGTCTGAGAGCGAAGCGCTCTATTGGGGTGATATGGTACTACGAGGGTCCCTAAGATAGATTGGGACCTGATTATTCAAAACCTTATAAGTAAGAAGAAGAATTTTAAATTCTATTCTAGAATTAACAGGAAGCCAATGAAGAGAGGCCAATATGGGTGAGATATGCTCTCTCCTTCTAGTCCCCGTCAGTACTCTAGCTGCAGCATTTTGAATTAACTGAAGGCTATTTAGGAACTTTTAGGACAACCTGATAATAATGAATTACAATAGTCCAGCCTAGAGGAAATAAATGCATGAATTAGTTTTTCAGCATCACTCTGAGACAAGACCTTTCTGATTTTAGAGATATTGCGTAAATGCAAAAAAGCAGTCCTACATATTTGTTTAATATGTTGTATGGCTGGGGGGCCTGGCTGCCTTTTTATTTCTGTTCTTTTGTTTTTTCCTTCCAGGTGGCTTGCATTTGGGACTGAGTGGCTGTGTTGCTGAGGTTATCAGGACCTCACCCTGATCACTGCGGCTCGTCAGGACTCACAGCTGAGGTGCATCTATATGGATTGGAACATGGTGGATTTAAGACTGGAGTGTGCAGTGTGGTTTGCCAGAGACTCGCCTTGTGACCAGACGGGTGAGATCGTCGTCTCGGGAGCCATCTCATCATCAGGGATGCAGAGAACGTCCAGGGTTTGATGCACGGTCTGTGAAAGAGGAGGGGGGTGAGGTCTCACGCTCA
Organism: Thalassophryne amazonica; assembly: GCF_902500255.1. NCBI lineage: Eukaryota > Metazoa > Chordata > Actinopteri > Batrachoidiformes > Batrachoididae > Thalassophryne > Thalassophryne amazonica. The sequence continues at coordinate 61,229,673 of NC_047106.1, read as the reverse complement.
TCAGCACACTTCCTGAGGTACGTTAGATTTTGTGACTAACATTTATACAGTCAGTAAATGTGGTGTCCCTCACACCTTTATTATATTGAGCTGTATGTTATGTCATGTATCGGCTTCCACTGCAGTGGAGTTTTTGTGAACTGGATGTTCCATGCCTGCAGGTTGGGAAGCTGATTAGTAATTCAAGCCAGGAAGTGTTTGCTGTTTGTACACCTTTGAGTGTTCTCTCTGTGGTAGAGTGTGGACTCACATAATGGTTCCTTCTTTCACAGACTCGGTTTGTTGCGGCCACCTGGGGTGGTGTCCGGCGGGGTCCTTGGGTCCGAACAGCTTCTGGCTCCGGACCGTTAGCGCTGCTGGGAGCGCCACCACGCCAGACCGCACTTTCTGTTATTTTTGTATCACTGTATGTATTAAATTCAGTTAGCCTTTGTACCGTGCTCTGCTATTTCATACTGGGTTCCTTCAAACACTGGTCGGTTCTCCGAGCTGCGTCCGACACATAACAGTAGTCTCTGGCCAAACATCACGGGACCCAGCGGTAGCAGAGACGGTACGTGCCGGGAAGGCGGCAGCAGACGTTCAGAAGTTATCCGGATCAGTTGCGGGTGCTCCTCCGCCCGGATGGTGCGTGTTTGAGACCCATTACTGAATACTGATTTGTGCTCCTCTTGCAGCCGTGTTCCTGTGTTTGTGCCTTATCCGTGGGTCGTGGTGGAGTGTGACTGGCGACGGCTTCGCGTCACGCTCCGACCGGATAAGAGGTTTAAACGGGAGCTGCAAGAGTGTGTCTATAATGGGTGCACGCGCACGGCGGAGCTCTGTGGCACGGGTCGCTGAGGCTTCCTGTGTTACAGTTGTAGCCCCGTTTCCCCGGATAAAGATAACTACTGCGTCTGTTGTATCAGCTCCGGCGTTATTTAGTTGAGCACATTTTGGTGGTGTGTTGCACACAGCTGCGCACGGAGATGCAGCTCGTTTGTTTTCTGTCACCAAGGGTTTTTTTTTTTTCATTTTTAGCACTTTGGCTCCCTCTTTTGGTGAGTTAGTCACATTACCGTTAAGCTCTAAGTTAGAACAGGTTGTTCGATTTGTTTGAGCTTAACGGTATACGTCACTGATTTGTTTTGTGTTAGTTCATTTCGTGTGGGTGTTTTTTGAGTTGGTTTTTGTGTGGGATTTATTTATTTTTTGTTTTTCACTATTTAGTGTCTGGGGTCGTGACCCTGCAGTTCTGCCAAAAAAAAAAAAAAAAAAAAAAAGGACCCGAGCAACCTTATGTCAGTCGTTAGTCTTTCTTTTTATTTTTTTTTTTCAGTTTCACCTCCCAGGTTTGATGGGACGGTCCCCTGGGGGGTCCATGGGGGGGGTATTTGGGTGTTGTTTTTTCTTTCTTTTTTTTTGTTTTGTTTTTTGTTATGCCCTCTCTTCTCCTCTGACTCCAGCCGTGTGAGCCGTAGTGTCGGCGTTGCTGAAGTGGTGCAGTTAGGTTGTGCTGGGCGTTTTCCCAGGTAACCTCTGCACCCGGGAGGGGAAGGGGGGGTTTGGGGTATTTTCTTTTTGTTCCCTCTCTTCTCCTCTGGCTCCAGCCGTGTGAGCCGTAGTGTCGGCGTTGCTGGAGTGGTGCAGTGTGGTTATGCTGGGCGTTTCCCAGGTAACCTCTGCACCTGGGGGGGGGGGTGTTTTCCCCCCAGTTTCCGCCCTCAGGGTTTGACTGTGGTGTCCTCTGGGGGGGAAAGGGCTGTGGGTCCATCTAGCCATAGACGGCCGGGGCTGGGTCCGTTGGTCGTGAGGGAGGCGTCTCCTGGGGTGACGAGTGGTCCTCTGGGAGGCGCTGGGAGTCCCAGTGGGTGACGTTGGATCCCAGAGGGACCTCGGCTGTGGTTATTACTCCTGGAGCTGGCGGGAAGTCCTCTGGGGGGTGTTGGTCCCTACATGTCGTTTGGGGGGGGGGGGTGTTTTAGCGCTTTTATTTGTAAGCTTAAGTTTGGGGTGTTTCTTTTCTCCTCATCCCGGGGTTTGATAGGACGGTCCCCTGGGGAGGGGGGGGGGGGTGGTTTGGTTGTTTGTGTTTGTCTTTTTTGTTTTATGACTAATGACCGCACATGGTTGGATAAAGGCTGACTGCACAGGTTTAAGAACTCCTGGCCACACCTGTGCTAAGTGACTGACTGAAACAAAGGCAAGGATGCAGCCAGAGGAGAGGACATCAACCATTCTATTGGAAGACGAATGCAGATGCGGTTTCCAGCCATGGTCCCTGGAGGGGGGTGTTTCTCCTGGGCCAGGTTTGTGTGGTCGCCGGGAGGCTTCCCGTGAGGGTGGGGTACTGTTGTATGGCTGGGGGGCCTGGCTGTCTTTTTGTTTCTGTCTTTTGTTTTTCCTTCCAGGTGGCTTGCATTTGGGACTGAGTGGCTGTGTTGCTGAGGTTATCAGGACCTCACCCTGATCACCTGCGGCTCGTCAGGACTCACAGCTGAGGTGCATCTATATGGATTGGAACATGGTGGCATTTAAGACTGGAGTGTGCAGTGTGTGTTTGCCAGAGACTCGACCTTGTGACCAGACGGGTGAGATCATCGTCTCGGGAGCCATCTCATCATCAGTGGATGCAGAGAATGTCCAGGGTTTGATGCACGGTCTGTGAAAGAGGAGGGGGTGAGGTCTCACGCTCGTCAGCACACTTCCTGAGGTACGTTAGATTTTGTGACTAACATTTATACAGTCAGTAAATGTGGTGTCCCTCACACCTTTATTATATTGAGCTGTATGTTAGTCATGTATCAGCTTCCACTGCAGTGGAGTTTTGTGAACTGGATGTTCCATGCCTGCAGGTTGGGAAGCTGATTAGTAATCAAGCCAGGAAGTGTTTGCTGTTTGTACACCTTTGAGTGTTCTCTCTGTGTGTAGAGTGTGGACTCACATAATGGTTCCTTCTTTCACAGACTCGGTTTGTTGCGGCCACCTGGGGGTGTCGGCGGGGGTCCTTGGGTCCGAACAGCTTCTGGCTCCGGACCGTTAGCGCTGCTGGGGGCGCACCACGCCAGACCGCACTTTCTGTTATTTTTGTATCACTGTTATGTATTAAATTCAGTTAGCCTTTGTACCGTGCTCTGCTTATTTCATACTGGGTCCTTCAAACACTGGTCGGTTCTCCGAGCTGCGTCCGACACATAACATAATATGCGCTTTGAGTGACATATCCTGATCAAAAATGACTCCAAGTTTTCTCACAGTATTACTAGAGGTCAGGGTAATGCCATCCAGAGTAAGGATCTGGTAGACACCATGTTTCTAAGATTTGTGGGGCCAAGTACAATAACTTCAGTTTTATCTGAGTTTAAAAGCAGGAAATTAGAGGTCATCCATGTCTTTATGTCTGTAAGACAATCCTGCAGTTTAGCTAATTGGTGTGTGTCCTCTGGCTTCATGGATAGATAAAGCTGGGTATCATCTGCGTAACAATGAAAATTTAAGCAATACCGTCTAATAATACTGCCTAAGGGAAGCATGTATAAAGTGAATAAAATTGGTCCTAGCACAGAACCTTGTGGAACTCCATAATTAACTTTAGTCTGTGAAGAAGATTCCCCATTTACATGAACAAATTGTAATCTATTAGACAAATATGATTCAAACCACCGCAGCGCAGTGCCTTTAATACCTATGGCATGCTCTAATCTCTGTAATAAAATTTTATGGTCAACAGTATCAAAAGCAGCACTGAGGTCTAACAGAACAAGCACAGAGATGAGTCCACTGTCCGAGGCCATAAGAAGATCATTTGTAACCTTCACTAATGCTGTTTCTGTACTATGATGAATTCTAAACCCTGACTGAAACTCTTCAAATAGACCATTCCTCTGCAGATGATCAGTTAGCTGTTTTACAACTACCCTTTCAAGAATTTTTGAGAGAAAAGGAAGGTTGGAGATTGGCCTATAATTAGCTAAGATAGCTGGGTCAAGTGATGGCTTTTTAAGTAATGGTTTAATTACTGCCACCTTAAAAGCCTGTGGTACATAGCCAACTAACAAAGATAGATTGATCATATTTAAGATCGAAGCATTAAATAATGGTAGGGCTTCCTTGAGCAGCCTGGTAGGAATGCGGTCTAATAAACATGTTGATTCAGTCATCTCAGCAGTGACATTCATGTCTCTGGGGTCTTATGACATCATTGGACAGAGGTGCTTGGAGATGGTGATATCTTTGCAGGAGAAAGAAGGTCTAAATGTTCCCGTCTTACAGCATGGTTGTGAGACTTGGTCAAACCAGTTACCTAAGCAGCCATTTGTTTGACACAAAGTTATTTCAGTGGTACCCAAGGATCCTCTGAAGAGACTGAGCACCAACAACATCCAGTTATCACCATTGAGAGACAGCAGTATTTGTAAACTCAGCAGCTGAAGAAGGCCAAGGACACATTTCACCTGGCTGTGGCAAGATAGATGGTTACATCAGAGGTGGACTTGCACCTGTTTTCTGCTTGGCTTGTCATCATCCACGGCTGGGGCAGTTCTGTTTCATGGTGGATGTGACGATGGTTTCAGACATGATCACGTTTTCTGTGGGTGATAAAAGCTGTTCAGCTCTAATAAGAGTGTAATTTGACTCTGCAAAATTTACTGTGAACATACAAAATCATAAAACGGTGTTTGGATTCAAATTAATGCAGTTAAACATAAATGTAGTTGAACATAATTATGATTTTCACAGCTTACAGCAATAAGTTTGAGAAACACAGAAAATAAAACTAAATATATCCAAGTACCATATATGTGATTTTTCCATATGAGAGACATATGTGACATAATTATCCCTTTTACAAAGAAATTAAAACAGAGACAATATTTTGTGCCAAAGCAAGCCTCAAATGAAGGAAAGAAATCAACCGTGTCTTTAGCTATAAAATTTCAGAACACTGAGGAGTCTTTGTAAGCCTAAAGAGGCGAACTAGCGCCTTTTGTTGTAATAACCAGCTGTTGTTGATTGAACCAGGATGCCTGGAGGACTGAGCAGCCAGATGCTGTGGTGACACGGGGAGTGACGAACGCTGTCTGTCAGCATCTGTATCTCTACAAATACGGGTACTGGCACACGGTTTTACACCGTTCACAGCTGGGACAGTAATTGTCATCCACAGCAAATGAATGTGGACAGTTCTATAGGGGTGAACAGAGAACACCTATAGTCAACCACAGCGCAGTACAAAGTCACACACTAACGAATGATCACTGGGAAATTAACTATTGATTTATTTATTTGTTTGTTTAGCATGTAATCAAAATCAAGATAGATAGATAGATAGATAGACAGACAGACAGACTCCACTATGAAGCTGTATAACTGGTGATGCACCAGAAAAGCACACAGACAAAACCTGTTAACTCCTTCAGAGCTCTTTTAGTGTTTTGGTGGCTTATGGTCATTCAGTATTTGAGAACTGCCTACTTCAGACAGAATTAGCATAAAATATCACGCTTTGTCTTTCGTATTAAAGGAGAACTTTTTCTACCTATAGGCTCTATTTTTAGATGTTTTGGTGGTCATCTTTTTACTTGGCCAGAAATCAATTTAAGTGGTGCATTAATGATTTAGAACACAAACACCACCCAGGGCTAAATGGCTAATTGGTATTGGATGGGGCAGCACGAACCACTCAGAGTAAACTGCTTCTTGTTACAGTACCACTGATGAGGCAGAAACATCATTAGGAGTGTCCAGCTGCTCAGTTTTGTTGCAGAGGTAACTATACGCATATTTATCTTACTAAATATACAACCCCAATTCCACTGAAGTTTGGACGTTGTGTAAAATGTAAATAAAAACAGAATACAATGATTTGCAAATCCTCTTCAACCTATATTCAGCTGAATACCCCACAAAGGCAACATATTTAATGTTCAAACTGATAAACTTTATTGTTTTTGTGCAACTATTTGCTCATTTTGAAATAGATGCCTGCAACACGTTTCAAAAAGCTGGGACAGTGGTATGTTTACCACTGTGTTACATCACCTTTCCTTCTAACAACACTCAATAAGCGTTTGGGAACTGAGGACACTAATTGTTGAAGCTTTGAAGGTGGAATTCTTTCCCATTCTTACTTGATGTATGACTTCAGTTGTTCAACAGTCCGGGTCGTTGTTATATTTTGTGCTTCATAATGTGCCACACATTTTCAACGCACGACAGGTCTGGACTGCAGGCAGGTCAGTCTAGTACCCACACTCTTTTACTACGAAGCCACGCTGTTGTAACACGTGCAGAATGTGGCTTGGCATTGTCTTTCTGAAATAAGCAGGGACGTCCCTAAAAAAGACGTTGCTTGGATGGCAGCATGTGTTGCTCCAGAACCTGGATGTACCTTTCAGCATTGATGGTGCCATCACAGATGTGTAAGTTACCCATACCATGGGCACTAACACACCCCCATACCATCACAGATGCTGGCTTTTGAACTTTGGCTGGTAACAATCTGGATGGTCTTTTTCCTCTTTTATCCGGAGGACACAATATCCATGATTTCCAAAAACAATTCAAAACATGGACTCATCAGACCACAGCACACTTTTCCACTTTACGTCTGTCCATTTCAAATGAGCTCGGGCCCAGAGAAGGTGGTTGCGTTTCTGTCAGGGATTTGGCCAGGTCAGGGCGCTGAGCCCTTGTTTTTCCCCTTTTTGTGGTTTCGTGTCTGCTTCGGCTTTGATTTATTAGTAATTATTTTCATCATGATTTATTCTGTCATGTTTTTCTTGTCACTTTGTTCTTGTTATGATTCACTAGTTATTTTATTTTCATCATATGGTTATTCTCAGTTCTGTTTTGATTTGTCACATTGTTTTCTTTGTTACTTTCATCGTGTTTATTCTACGTCCTAATTTTGCTTTGTCACTTTCTTTCCTTGTTACTTTTATACTTTGGCCATGTTTCAGTTCCATTCTATCAGTCTGTGTTTTCATGGTTTATCATTTAGTTATCGTTTTTATCTATTTTTGCTGTTCTCTTTTCTGTTTGCACTTTGTCAGGTTTTGTTTCTTTTCAACTTAGAGTTTATGTTTGCCTGTTCCAGTTTAGTTTTGTCATTGTGTTAAATTTCTTATAATTCTCTGAGCAGTTTTTATCTAGTTTTTCTCTGGTTTGCTTTCTGTCCTGTTAAAGTCTATGTTGCCAGTTCATGTTTAGTTTAATTCTCATGTTCATGTTTGATTCCTGTTCACGGTAATATTATTTAGTTGCAGCTCAGTTTTGTTTTTGCCTTTTGTTCCTACTCCACATCCTGCACCTGCAGCCATGTCCTCGTCTCATGCCCAGTTACTTATGTTCACTTCACGTCCTGCACCTGCCATGTTTTTCTCTCACTTTAACTCTGTCTGCTTTGTGTTTCCTTTCACTCACGCTCTGTGCACCTGTTCACATATCTTTGTCTTTTCCTCACTCCACCTTGTGTTGTCCTTCCTCACTGTCTTGCACAATGTCGTATCTTCGTTCAGTAGGCCCCTTCTTGATTGTTGCTCACGTGCACCTTGTTAACTCCTGTCTTATTTAATCTCCTCCCAGCCACCACACCCTTGCTCGTTTGTTGCCTTTGCACTCTTACCAGCACTGTATTTAGTCCTGTTTTGATTTGCCGTGTATCCAGATCCTGCTTTGTGTTTTTTGACTGTGCCTTTTGGCTCGTCCATGATGTCTGTGTCTGCTCGTGCCTTTGAACCCTGCTTGCCCATGACTGCGTTTTTGCCTGACCGTTTGTGCTTCTGCCTCGCAGACTGATCACCTGTGTACCGAACCAGAGCCTGAATGAAAAACTAGGATTTCTTCTACATCCAAGCCTAGCCCGAGAGTTTGCATTATGGGTCCTAACACTTCGAGTGCCTGGCACCCGCCGTGCCTGACAGTTTCTGGATGTTGTTGATGTATGGCTTTCCCTTTGCATGGTAGAGTTTTAGCTTGCACTTGTAGATGTAGCAATGAACTGTGTTAACTGACAGTGGTTTTCTGAAGTGTTCCTGAGCCCATCCGGTAAGATCCTTTACATAATGATGTTGGTTTTTAATGCAGTGCCGCCTGAGAGATCAAAGGTCACGGGCATTCAATGTTGGTTTTCAGCCTTGCCGATTATGTGTAGAAAGTTCTTCAGATTCTCTGAATCTTCTGATTATATTGTGGACTGTAGATGTTGGAATCCCTAAATTACTTGCAATTGAACATTGAGAAACATTGTTCTGAAACTGCTGGAGTATTTTTTTTCATGCAGTTGTTCACAAAGTGGTGATTCTCGCCCCATCTTTGCTTGTGAGCAGCTGAGCCTTTTGGGGATGCTCCGTTTACACCCAATCATGACACTCACCTGTTTCCAAACAGGTGTTCTTTGAGCATTCATCAACTTTCCCAGTCTTTTGTTGACCCGTCCCAGCTTTTTTGAAACGTGTTGCAGGCATCCATTTCAAAATGAGTAAATATTTGCACAAAAACAACAAAGTTTATCAGTTTGAACATTAAATATCTTGTCTTTGTGGTGTATTCAATTGAATATAGATTGAAGAGGATTTGCAAATCATTGAATTCTGTTTTTATTTACATTTTACACAACGTCCCAACTTCATTGGAATTGGGGTTGTAAATATCATTGTTAAGATGATCGATTGTAGAGTTTGCCACTTATCTTAGCCTAGCTGTACTCTTCTGGGACTACTGTTCACTGAGTGATTACAATTTGAGTGCTGATGAGGGGCTGGGTCTTACAGAATGAGCTTCTTTTTAGCAAAATGGTAAATCTGCATTTCTAGAGCAATTTTCCAACAGAAACAGATGCTCAAAGTGCCTTACTGTGATGGATCAGATCGCCCGCTGCGTGTTCTGATCTGACGGTCCATTTCAACCTGGGGGCTGTCAGTGTCTGCTCCATGCGCGCACTCACTTGCTGCAGCTTGTCGCCACAACAGCATTATGTGTTTTTATTTATGTCCACATAAATACAGCAATCAGGCATATGCGCCTCACAGTGGACACGTGTCCATAACTGTTCAAGCATAGTAGATGTTGTCCAGCTGGAATGTCCAGAATGACAAATCACCACAGCTGCTTCTGTCGGAAGTCACTCCTACGGCGAGTGGAGCACACACACCCACATATCAATGTGTGTATTTGCAAAGTCACACTTGTGGGGAACTTAGATAAATTTCACAGCAGTACGACAGTGCTCCTCTGCAGTCTCTTGTTGTGCCAAGAGTGCGACTGGCCACATTTTGTAGGTGCCATGCAATCGGTGTTAGATGATCATGCGTGTCACCTGGGATTTGGCCGGCACCTGCCGTGAGAGGGTGCGATGGGTTCTCACAGCACACACTTTGTCTTTCAGGCGCTTGTGTGCGCAAATACTTGTAGCAACAAGTGTACAAGGCATTGGCGACAGGGACGACATTACACGTTTTTCACACGATTCCTGCGTCATGTGCACTAAGTGTGCACTTCGTCCAAACTTCGCACTATGTGTGAAGGGGCCCTTAACCATTTATAGGTTGACTGAGTGTTAGGTGCAGTCAGGCATTGCAAAGATGGCAACATCCAAAACCAGCACACTTGAGCATCACACATGAAATGTTTGTCAATAACAGTGTGTGTCCATACAGTCTATGTTAATACAAGTAATTTTTTACTGCTTGCTTAATTTTAATCCTGATGGAATATAATATTTTAATAGCTATGAAACTCCTTCTTCATCATTGTAATATACAGCCACACCCCGAAATCCTAGTCTTTTTTAGTTCAGTGGAATTATGTTGAAAATAACTGTTTGAAGATTTGTGCTGTTTCAATGAAAAACAGTGTCTTTGAGCTGAAAAATGTGTGTTTCCATTACAGATGTGCATAAAAGATGATCCATATTTTCATTCATTCACTCAGCTCTTTCTTCACACAGTATGGTCTGGTACAAAGTCCACAGAACATTAGACATGATTATTTCAGAATGTAATAATAATAATAATAATAGTAATAATAGAAAATGACAGCATTTCCATTGAGTTCTTGAATGATGCTGCTGGGTAATTCCAATAATGATGGTAATGGAAGCGAACGTCCTACTAAATATTACTATTTTGTTGGGGTTTTTAATCCAATATTGCCATAACATCATCTCTTAGAACGTTGAACAAATGCACCATCTCTTACTGTGTCCACATGTACCACGTCGTGTATTTTAGAAAGTTATGACACACTTTCTGTACATGCTGTAATCGCAAATTTCAATTAACATTTTCAAAAAGAATTTCATGCGGGCGCAAATTTTTTTGGCAGTATTTGAGTTTTTTCAAAATACATGTTTCCATTAAGCATATTTTCACTTCAGTTTGCACAGTTTGGGGGGTAATGGGAGCCCATCCACTGTTGTGAACTTGGATTACAAAGGTTTATCCTTTACCTCCAGCTCGTGTTGTAACTATGAAGTAATACTGTTATTTCACACAGTGTAGAAGGTGCTCATCTACTCATCCTCAAAATATAATGTTAATATATAATTTTTATTTTAAATCTGTTCCTTTGCCATATTTACATTTCATCCTGTACAACCATTATGCATGAATCAAATCACTCTCAACGTTACGTACTTCAGAAATAAACCCTTTCTTCCTGTCATACATGACATTATGTGAATGAAAAATGTTGAAACTTCCATTTCGCAAAGCTTACAATATTAACTCCTCAAGACACTGATTGATCTGCTTGATTAATTGTTTCATCATTTATCATTTCTGATTTTGGAAAAGGTTTTAGAGCTGGATGACCTTCCTGCTGCTAATCCTCGCTATTTTGGCTTGGGACGAGCACCAAGTTGGCAGTTCTTTCCCCCAGTAGTGAGATTTATTTGATTTATTTGACATTTTATCAAATGTATGGCCATTATCGTACTGCATGGCCTCATATTAGCACTCAGTGGTCCTGGATCGAGGTCCAGTAACAGCTGTGCCTGCCTGTGTACTTGATTTTAAGCCATTATCCTTTATGTCTCATAAGATAAAACTATCAGATGCGGATGTCCAACAATTTTAAAGCTCTGCCAGCAAATAGCCTCATAATTAAATAATGTATTTGGCAGCATTTTTGACATTCTTATGTTGAGCTTTTTAATAAAGAGATCCCGAGTTTAGACATTCTGTTTATCCTCTGTATTTCATTATATCAAAATGAAAATAGGTACAAAGGAAGCTTGAGGTGGATCACAACTAGTGTCTACATATCATAAGTGTCCTTGAGCAAGACACTGAACTACTCCACACCACTGTTTTTGTGACTGACATTGAGGCATTATCCAAAGACAAGTTGAGTAAATATGCTCCATAAATGCAGTTATCTTTTATGTGGAGCTGCATTTTTGTTTATTTATTTTAAATAAGGCTTTTGAAGAAGGTTAACAAAATTATGAACACTGTCGAATCCATTTTTAGGAAGAGCCACTACAAAGGCATACTGCAAGTAAGACCGATCTCCCATTGACAGTTTTTGATAACTGATTGTCATTGATTTGGGGAGTGACAGATATGCAATAGGGGCCTAAAATTCAGTGCAATTGGTGGTAAAAGTAGTCTTTGTAGAAGATTGTGAAATCAGGTTAGGACAAATCAAAATTAACAACAACAAAAAAAAAGAATAATCACATTTAATAGTTGCATATCAGGGGTAATCTTGTGTAAAAATAGATGAAAGGGCAGAATCAGGTACAAGATGTAATAAACAAGAAGCCTGCTTCTGATTCAACATGAAACCCATGAAACGCATGCTGTGTGCTTCAACAGAAAACACATTTGAGATGTTAATAGAGAAGGTTTCACTTCCTGGAAAAAGTGTGGAAGAAAATGCAGAAGTAGCATTTTGTGCACATGCTGGTGTAAATGCAGAAACAATCACATAAATGGAATCCTACATAATTGGTGTATTTGTGAATATGCGGTTATTCCCGTTGATAATTGGATATGAAATAGCAGGCCATAGGAAGAAGTAGGATTACATATGAATTTTTGCTCCGATTGTGAACAATTGAGAGAATCAGAATCAGAATTCTTTATTTGTCATTGTTCCTCAGGGGCTGTCAAGGATTTTATATAGTTCATGCTTATATTATCATTTATTTTATATAGTTCATGCTTATATTATCATTTATTTCCTTTTATGACTATGTGTACTTTTCCTCTTTGTGAGAAGAGGAGGTTTTAAAAAGATAGACTTGTCTGCATTCTTCATGATTGAGCAAACTATTTTTCCTTTTGCATAAGTGCCTTACCCTGTTTTTGACGAGCCACAAGGCTCATGTCGCAGGAATGGAAGGTTTCAGCCGCTACCTTGCCTTGCTATCTCCCTCATGCAGACATGACTCATGTGTAACCTCTCCCTGACTGTCCTTGTTTGTTTTTTCTCATGTTGGTGAACTAAATAAAAAGCCGAGCCAGAGGAGGGGATTTTAGTAGAGCTTTGGAGCTGAGCACTTACAAGCTGCTACTGCCTGCTCTCCTCCTCTGCGCAGAGCATAAAAGATATAGTTGTCTCTCTCTGAATGGTTTTTTTTACAGTGTCTGTGCCTCTCATTTCTTTAAAACAGGGTGCAAACCCAACAGGGGCTCAACGAAATTCAAAAACAGCTCTAAAAAAGTAAAAGCAGTGTAAAAAAAAAAACAAAACAAAAAAAACAACGCATAGTGCATATAAAAGTTATAAAAAGACATAAAAATATGAAGTTATAAAAAGACTGTTACAGTGGGGTTGAGGCGTTCAGGGCAACAACAGCTCTTGGAAAGAAGCTGTTCAGTCTGTTTCGGTCTGTTTGTTTTACTCCTTATTGTTCTAAAGCGCCTCCCAGAAGGTAAGAGTTCAAATAGGTGGTGACTGGGGTGTGAGGAGTCCCTGACGATGCTGCGGGCTCTCCTGAGGCAGTGGGTGTGGTGAATCTCCTCCAAAGATGGGAGAGTACAGCCATTCTTGTGCCAAATTTCCTCATGTGTGTCATCAGGATGGATATTTTGGGCAACAATCAGCAAATGGGAGACTGCTATAAGAATGGAAATATAATTACTTTTACCTGAAACCTTCACCGGCATTTTGTGGCAACCCTAGAGTTGCGTTCGGTTGCCTAAGATGTCCCCTTCAGCGAGCACCAACTGGATCCAGTCCCATGGCCATGCAGGGCCTCACAGCCACAGCAAGCATCACAGTCCCACCATGTAGAGGAGGGCATGCACTGGGGTAGGGCCGTTACCCCATGCCACCCGGGGCAAGAAAACAACCACAAGGGACCATAGCCTAGCCATCTAAAATAAAAGTGCACCCAACACCCACACGCAAGAGTGAAGCTACCCCAGGAGCATAAGACACAGGTTACAAACCCAAGTTCCAGTGTCAGGCAGAACACAGAACTCCACCAGGATTGCGGGCCAATGGCTAATGCCACTCCTTGGACACATCACTGCATCTCCTGAGTTGAGGCTGCACACTTACCATGCCCAGCCACCTTTGAGGCAAACCACACCAACCTAGGGGGGCCTGGGCAGCCCTGCAGCATACCACCCCCAGACAGCAACAGATTTGGAACACCTCCTGATATTAGCCAAGCCACAGACTACAAAAGTGCACCCACACCCATCTAGGTCCTACATCACCACAGGCTGACACCCACAGCAACATGGGAAAAAAAACCCTGCGCCACAATGAGCACAGGCCCCATCCATCTAAAAGGGCCAAGCCTCACGTTGTGGACAGAAAAGTGCTGCCTCATATCTACGTTATTTGAAATTAGCAATCAGTGTTTATTCAACATATCATAGCATGGTCATGACCCTCGTCAGGAATGAACGCAACAGTCACAAGACAATAAAGTATGCGTCATTTTTTTGAGTTTCATGACTTATTGGCTGCAGACATTTTTTTCTGCAGATTTGTACTCAATAAGATTCTTTTTCCAATTTGCAAAGTTTGTGCTGTTCCATGATTTCCAATGCATGAAGATAGTTTAGTTGGCCATAGTGAGAATAATGAGGAGTCAGTTCTGATAAATCATCTAGTGAGCAGAGCATTGGGGAGAGTTGGATGGGGCAGCCCAAAAAATTTGGAAAGACTCTCAGTAATTTTCTGACAGAAGAGTTTGATGAATGTGCAGTTCCAGGTAGTGTGGAGGTAAGTATCCGAAACATCATGTGTTCATATGTCAGTCTGGGCCAAACTCATTTTAAACAACTTTTGTCTAGTATAATGAAATCTGTGAATTGTTTTGTATTGGATTACCTGCATGTTAGTATTATTTGTCATAGTGAAATTTTTGTTGCAAATATTCATCCAGACATCTGACTTTGAGGTGATTGATAATTCTTGTTCCCATTTAATTGAGGGGATAGAGATAGTTGTCACATTAAGATATTAATTTATGTTGTCAGTTCAGCTGCTCCCGTTATTGTTCTGGGTCGTCACAGCAGATACAGTCAGAGCCGCATAGGTATTTGGCACAAGTTTTACACCGGATGCCCTTCCTGACGCAACTCCAGTTTTACCTGGAGAAACATACACAGTCGCTGGTGTTCCAATGAGGTCTCCCATCCAAGTACTAGCTAGATGCTGCACTACTTAGCTTTTGAGATCTGACAGGATCAGGCTTACACAGAGCAAATCGGCTTCTTAGATATTAATTTATATATTTTGAAAATAACTTCTGAAGTTGAAGGTGTAACATTTAGCAATTCCTATGTCAAAGGAAGGGTATCTGAAACCTTAAAATTTGACTTGATTGTTCATTTAAGTGCTGATTTAATTTGCAAATATTGTCAGGGTTTGAGTTTTGTTTGGTTGTCTGTTCTTATTTCGTTCTTTTGATCTCTTTCTTATTTTTTTGTATTTCATTGGTTTTTGTTTGTGTATTCTCTTGCTGGGTTTTTCTGCTTGGGTCTGTCTGTCTGTGCTTCTCTTGTCTGTCTCTTGATTTTTGGTGATGGATGTTTCCCTCTGTCTGGCCCTGCCCTTGTTCTGGTGCTTTCCATGCACACCTGTTTCTGATTTGCTGATTACCACCTGGGGTTATATAAGCTCACTGGGTGTGTTAGTTCCTCGCCACTATGTCATGCCTTGTGCCTTCATTTCAGCTCTGTACCTGCGTTCCATAGTCCTGCCTGCCTCCTTGTATGTTCCTGACCTCCAGCTCATTGCAACGAACATGCCTTTATGTCTGATGATTTTTGTACTGCTGCTTTTCTTTAACTGCCTCCTCGTGTACCAACCTCTGCAATCCATTACAGTAAAGCATTCTAAAAACCATAGCTGTTTGTTCAAGCCATGCATTTGTGTCCAGCAATTCCTGACCCTCCAGCCTGTCAATTTTCACCTTTTCAAATTTCTGACCCTAATAGAACAGTGAGACCAAAATTTTATTTGAAAAATAAATGGTAAATGGACTGCATTTATACAGCGCTTTTCCATCTACATCAGACACTCAAAGGTCTTTACAATAACACCTCACATCCACCCCGATGTCAGGGTGCTGCCATACAAGGCACTCACTACATACCAGGAGCAACTAGGGGATTAAGGACCTTGCCCAAGGGCCCTTAGTGATTTTCCAGTTTGAACCAAGGTCTCAAGCCCAATGCTAACCACTAGACCATCACCTCCACCTTTAATATGTTGAAGATGTGTTTTCCCATTTATTAATCCAAATCTAATTTTTTAAAACAATCCACACTGAGGTACTGTTATTAGAAATGGAATTTGTAATGTTATGGAATTTCTATCATGCTGTCAAAGTTGTACAAATTGTTGGAGTTTTGAAACAAGCATGGTGTTTGATGGATTGGCTCATAAAAGATAAATCCATAATTCAGATTTCCCCACACATTGTTTCCTCAATGCCCATCCAGATGTTGTCTGACTTTGATTTTGTAATAACAGAATCTAATCATTTAACTCAGCCACATGGGATGTGCAGCCAGTACATTCTGAGTGCTGGTCCAAAGCCCAGATAAATGAGGAGGGTAGATGGAGGCAGGGCATTAACCTAAACGTTTGTCAAATCTCAGCCACGTGGGGTGTGCAGCCAGTCCACTTTGAGTCCCGGTGACCCCAGATAAATAAGTAGGGTTGCGTGAGGAAGGGTATCCACTGTAAAACAAGCCACCCCAATGTACAAATCGAATTTCCATACGGATCGGTTGAGGTCCAGGTTAACAATGAACGCTCTTGGTGCCGTTGCCCAACTGGGTGCCAGCGGAAATTGGGCTACTGCTGGGTGAAGAAGAAGAATAGGAGGAGAACTTGTCCACAGACAGTGGGAGAAGAGGAAACTAGAAGGGTGGAAGTGAGAGTCGGGACTTTGAATGTAGGCCGTATGACTTGTAAAGGGAGAGATATGGCTGATATGATGGAGAGGAGAAAGGTAAACATATTGTGTGTGCAAAAGACCTTTTCTTAAAGTAGGTATTAACCACAGGCATATCAATCTTTCTGCATGATCAACTACCATCTGTCCTTCCACATTCCTGTCCTTGATATCATATCTACACATTACGTCCTCTTCACCACTGTTACCTTTGCCAATATGGCCACTGAAATTGAAGTCTGCTCCTATCACTACTCTTTCATGCTTGGGCACACTCTCCACCACCTCATCTAACTGACTCTAGAAATCTTCTTCCTCCTTCATAAATGGACTGCATTTATATAGCACGTTTCCATCTGCATCAGATGCTCGAAGTGCTTTACACATCAATGCCTCACATTCACCCTGATGTCAGGCTGCTGCTGTGATAGGTTAGAAGGGTAGGGTGCCTTTAATACTACACTCAGTACCAATAAATAGTGATTAGCTCTGTGCCAATAAATAATGATAATTCATAAGGTGATGTCATTAAAACAGTAGGGAATAGAAATAGTTAAAAACAGTAAAGTGCTTAAAACATTAAAAAGGTTTGTAATAAATATATATTTACATAAATGCCTTCAGAAGAATACAGTTATACACAGTTATGCACAGTCAGGTTGCAGCCAGACTGTGCACTCTGATTTCTCTTCTAGTTTATATTTGTTATTGTGCAGGTCTGCAGGTCTCACTCTGATTTTTCTTCTAGTTTATCTTTCTTTCTTTGACCGCGAGCTGCGCGTGTGTGAATGAACCATTCGTGTGTAAATGTGGAGATGTCTGGAGTTATACTTGATGTGGACATGTCCTGTCTCTGGCAGTCAGTCTGTGAGCAGGACTATTGTCCTTTTTGTCCATTAGTTAACACAGTGACGAGAGAGTTTGAGGGGAGAGTGAGGAACTGCCTGCAGCCAGCCAGTTTTTTTTTTTCTTTTAATTGTTCACATGTGCGTGCAAATGAATCATCCGTGAGTGGACTGGAGATGTCCGGACTTTTTACTGGATGTGGACATGCCCTGTCTTTGGCAATCAGTCTGTGAGCAGGACTTTTCTGGACTTTATTTAAACACATTTGTGAGAGAATTTAAGAGCGAGGAGCTGTATACTTCAGGATTTATACTTCAGGAACAATGGAACACAGCAGGAATCATAAATTGGTGTTTGGTAACGTTGTATTGTGAGGGTGTGGCTTCCAGTCACATTGAGTAGCATCATGTTGCCCTGACTTGCACTGAAATCACTTAATTTTTGCGTCGAGCACAGGACGCAAAAAAAAAAAAAAAAATTCAACATGTTTAATTTTTGGCGTCCGATTCGCTTCGTCCTTTGCATCCCTCGCGCTGTTGTGGCGTTGAGCTACATCGTCTTGGCACTGGGTTGCTTCCATGTGGCATCATCATGACGCTGCACGACGCAACTCAAAGTGGGTCCGGTGTGAAAGAGGCTTTATGGCTCACGCACATTAACCCTCTGGGGTCTGAGGGCATTTTTTGGACAGTTCACTCGCCTGGCATAAATGTTTTATTATTGCTGTTAACAGCTCTTCCTGCATCTCACAATCAAGTTTTATGTCTCTTTTTCAGGACAACCTGTGCTTTCAGAATATATATGTTTTTGCTGTGTTTTATAAGTGTAATAAAGGATTACAATCAAAAATAGGCAAGGAAAAAATAAAGCGAAAAATAATTTTCCACACACATTTATTCAAAACACACAGCAAACTATAATAAACAACTGTTTTAACACTTTATAAAGGTAATTTGAGGTCTTGTGTGAAAGACTGTACAACAAGGTTCAAACAATAAACACAAATGCACATTTTGAACAATATATACAAAATGGTCTGTGCGTTTTGTTGTCCATTGGTATGGTAAACAGTGCTTTATGCAGAGAAAGCAACAGAGTTATTCAGTAACATTCACATGCAAACTAGTGGAGATATGCTGATAGTTGCACACTCTTTCTTTGAGCTCGTGAGAGGCTCTCCATGTGCTCCTGCTTTCACTGATCGCTGTGCGTAATGGTGCAGGGCACACTGAGTATGTACTAATAGTATGTACTCATTGGAGCACCCAGGGGGCTATTCAAACGGGCCAACTAGTAACACATCACTCCTGAAAATGATCTTTGGCTTTTCTGCCCTATGATTGGATTTTGGAAAACCATGTGACAGTTAACCAATTCCGATTGGACACTCACATTGTGCACACGTCATCACACAGCTTCTATGAGGAGTACAAAGATGGCCGATGACTGGCTCGAAAGTCCGCAGAGTTAAATTGAACTCTATCTCATATCATTCAAAAGTTATTTATGATTTAGTAAAGCTTGGTCTTAGCCGTCATATTCGGGTATAAGGGTTAACAGCAACTGAGAAGAAATACCACTTTCATGCAGGCAATCTAGAGTTTTTAGCTTTAAATTTGGCTATCACAGACAAATTTCGAGACTACTTATATTATGCCCTGACATTCACTGTGTTTAGCGATAACAATCCATTAACATATGTTTTGTCCACTGCCAGACTGAATGCAACAATATCATGATGGGTCACAGAGCTGGCTGGCTTTCATTTCACTATTAAGTACAAACCAGGAAAAGAAAATGGTGATGCCGACGCTTTGTTGAGAATGCCCCTTGATGTAGAGACTGTTTTGAGGAACTAACTCCTGACTCTATTGCAGCTGCTATTCAGGCCATAGAGGCACAAAAAGAGACCCCTGCCACATGGTCAGTGTTGTCCACAGCTTTGTCAGTCACAGCACAAGGTGTGTCAGCCAAAGCATCACTCACACCTATCCCAAAAGAACAGTTAAGCCAAGCACAAAGGACTGATCCTGTTGTTAGCCCTGTATTACAGTGCAAAATGTCAGATTCAAAGCCACTGACCAAAGAGCTAAGAAAACATAAAGACAAAGTACTTATTCAGAGAATGGCACAAGCTAGTGCTAGATAGTGGTGGCATCTTGTACAGAACCAATTCTGCCCGCAAACAGCTGGTACTGCCAGAACATTTTAAAAAGACAGTGCTTGAAGAACTGCATTATGTGACCAATGTGTGTTCCAGTGTCAAACTGAAAAAACCCAGTTGTGATTCAAGAGCCCCTTTGACCAATATTTTAACAACACAGCCTTTTGAACTTGTGTGTATAGACTTTCTTCATCTCGACAAATGCAAAGATGGTTTTGAATACATATTGTAGTGATTGTTGATCACTTCACATGCTTTGTACAAGCCTGTGTCACTACTTCAAAGTCAGGGAAAACTGCTGCAAACCTCATTTTCAATGACTATGCCCTGAGGTTTGGTTTTCCTTGTCACATTCACCATGACCAAGGTGGTGAATTTGAAAATCAGTTGTTCAGTCAACTCAAGAAACTCAGTGTCATGGCCGGCTCAAGAACAACTCCCTATCACCCGATGGGGAACGGTCAATTCGAGCGCATCAATCAATCAACTTTTTTCTTGTATAGCGCCAAATCACAACAAACAGTTGCCCCAAGGCGCTCCACATTGCAAGGCAAGGCCATACAATAATTATGAAACACAGTCTACGTCTAAAGCAACATAACCAAGGGATGGTCCAGGGTCACCCGATCCAGCCCTAACTATAAGCCTTAGCGAAAAGGAAAGTTTAAGCCTAATCTTAAAAGTAGAGAGGGTATCTGTCTCCCTGATCTGAATTGGGAGCTGGTTCCACAGGAGAGGAGCCTGAAAGCTGAAGGCTCTGCCTCCCATTCTACTCTTACAAACCCTAGGAACTACAAGTAAGCCCGCAGTCTGAGAGCGAAGCGCTCTAATGGGGTAATATGGTACTATGAGGTCCCTAAGATAAGATGGGACCTGATTATTCAAAACCTTATAAGTAAGAAGAAGAATTTTAAATTCTATTCTAGCATTAACAGGAAGCCAATGAAGGGAGGCCAACACGGGTGAGATATGCTCTCTCCTGCTAGTCCCCGTCAGTACTCTAGCTGCAGCATTCTGAACCAACTGAAGGCTTTTTAGGGAACTTTTAGGACAACCTGATAATAATGAATTACAATAGTCCAGCCTAGAGGAAACAAATGCATGAATTAGTTTTTCAGCATCACTCTGAGACAAGACCTTTCTGATTTTAGAGATATTGCGTAAATGCAAAAAGGCAGTCCTACATATTTGTTTAATATGCGCTTTGAATGACATATCCTGATCAAAAATAACTCCAAGATTTCTCACAGTATTACTAGAGATCAGGGAAATGCCATCCAGAGTAACGATCTGGTTAGACACCATGCTTCTAAGATTTGTGGGGCCAAGTACAATAACTTCAGTTTTATCTGAGTTTAAAAGCAGGAAATTAGAGGTCATCCATGTCTTTATGTCTGTAAGACAATCCTGCAGTTTAGCTAATTGGTGCGTATCCTCTGGCTTCATGGATAGATAAAGCTGGGTATCATCTGCGTAACAATGAAAATTTAAGCAATACCGTCTAATAATACTGCCCAAGGGAAGCATGTATAAAGTGAATAAAATTGGTCCTAGCACAGAACCTTGTGGAACTCCATAATTAACTTTAGTCTGTGAAGAAGATTCCCCATTTACATGAACAAACTGTAATCTATTAGACAAATATGATTCAAACCACCGCAGCGCAATGCCTTTAATACCTATGACATGCTCTAATCTCTGTAATAAAATTTTATGGTCAACAGTATCAAAAGCAGCACTGAGGTCCAACAGAACAAGCACAGAGATAAGTCCACTGTCCGAAGCCATAAGAAGATCATTTGTAACCTTCACTAATGCTGTTTCTGTACTATGATGAATTCTAAAACCTGACTGAAACTCTTCAAATAGACCATTCCTCTGCAGGTGATCAGTTAGCTGTTTTACAACTACCCTCTCAAGAATCTTTGAGAGAAAAGGAAGGTTGGAGATTGGCCTATAATTAGCTAAGATAGCTGGGTCAAGTGATGGCTTTTTAAGTAATGGTTTAATTACTGCCACCTTAAAGGCCTGTGGTACATAACCAACTAACAAAGATAGATTGATCATATTTAAGATTGAAGCATTAAATAATGGTAGGACTTCCTTGAGCAGCCTGGCAGGAATGGGGTCTAATAAGCATGTTGATGGTTTGGATGAAGTAACTAATGAAAATAACTCAGACAGAACAATCGGAGAGAAAGAGTCTAACCAAATACCGGCATCACTGAAAGCAGCCAAAGATAACGATACATCTTTGGGATGGTTATGAGTAATTTTTTCTCTAATAGTCAAAATTTTGTTAGCAAAGAAAGTCATGAAGTCATTACTAGTTAAAGTTAATGGAATACTCAGCTCAATAGAGCTCTGACTCTTTGTCAGCCTGGCTACAGTGCTGAAAAGAAACCTGGGGTTGTTCTTATTTTCTTCAATTAGTGATGAGTAGAAAGATGTCCTAGCTTCACGAAGGGCTTTCTTATAGAGCAACAAACTCTTTTTCCAGGCTAAGTGAAGATCTTCTAAATTAGTGAGAAGCCATTTCCTCTCCAACTTACGGGTTATCTGCTTTAAGCTACGAGTTTGTGAGTTATACCACGGAGTCAGACACTTCTGATTTAAAGCTCTCTTTTTCAGAGGAGCTACAGCATCCAAAGTTGTCTTCAATGAGGATGTAAAACTATTGACAAGATACTCTAACTCCCTTACAGAGTTTAGGTAGCTACTCTGCTCTGTGTTGGTATATGACATTAGAGAACATAAAGAAGGAATCATATCCTTAAACCTAGTTACAGCGCTTTCTGAAAGACTTCTAGTGTAATGAAACTTATTCCCCACTGCAGGGTAGTCCATCAGGGTAAATGTAAATGTTATTAAAAATGATCAGACAAAAGGGAGTTTTCAGGGAATACTGTTAAGTCTTCTATTTCCATACCATAAGTCAGAACAAGATCTAAAATATGATTAAAGTGGTGGGTGGACTCATTTACTTTTTGAGCAAAGCCGATAGAGTCTAATAATAGATTAAATGCAGTGTTGAGGCTGTCATTCTCAGCATCTGTGTGGATGTTAAAATCGCCCACTATAATTATCTTATCTGAGCTAAGCACTAAGTCAGACAAAAGGTCTGAAAATTCACAGAGAAACTCACAGTAACGACCAGGTGGACGATAGATAATAACAAATAAAACTGGTTTTTGGGACTTCCAATTTGGATGGACAAGACTAAGAGACAAGCTTTCAAATGAATTAAAGCTCTGTCTAGGTTTTTGATTAATTAATAAGCTGGAATGGAAGATTGCTGCTAATCCTCCGCCCCGGCCCGTGCTACGAGCATTCTGACAGTTAGTGTGACTCGGGGGTGTTGACTCATTTAAACTAACATATTCATCCTGCTGTAACCAAGTTTCTGTTAGGCAGAATAAATCAATACGTTGATCAATTATTATATCATTTACCAACAGGGACTTAGAAGAAAGAGACCTAATGTTTAATAGACCACATTTAACTGTTTTAGTCTGTGGTGCAATTGAAGGTGCTATATTATTTTTTCTTTTTGAATTTTTATGCTTAAATAGATTTTTGCTAGTTATTGGTGGTCTGGGAGCAGGCACCGTCTCTACGGGGATGGGGTAATAGGGGGATGGCAGGGGGAGAGAAGCTGCAGAGAGGTGTATAAGACCACAGCTCTGCCTCCTGGTCCCAACGCTAGACAGTCACAGTTTGGAGGATCCCAAAAAATTGGCCAGATTTCTAGAAATGAGAGCTGCTCCCTCTAAAGTGGGATGGATGCCGTCTCTCCTAACAAGACCAGGTTTTCCCCAGAAGCTTTGCCAATTATCAATGAAGCCCACCTCATTTTTTGGACACCACTCAGACAGCCAGCAATTCAAGGAGAACATGCGGCTAAACATGTCACTCCCGGTCTGATTGGGGAGGGGCCCAGAGAAAACAACAGAGTCCGACATTGTTTTTGCAAAGTTACACACCGATTCAATGTTAATTTTAGTGACCTCCGATTGGCGTAACCGAGTGTCATTACTGCCGACGTGAATTACAATCTTACCAAATTTACGCTTAGCCTTAGCCAGCAATTTCAAATGTCCTTCGATGTCGCCTGCTCTGGCCCCCGGAAGACAATTGACAATGGTTGCTGGTGTCGCTAACTTCACATTTCTCAAAACAGAGTCGCCAATAACCAGAGTTTGATCCTCGGCGAGTGTATCGTCGAGTGGGGAAAAACGGTTAGAGATGTGAACGGGTTGACGGTGTACACGGGGCTTCTGTTTAGGGCTACGCTTCCTCCTCACAGTCACCCAGTCAGCCTGCCTTCCCGACTGCACGGGGTCTGCCAGGGGGGAACTAACGGCGGCTAAGCTACCTTGGTCCGCACCGACTACAGGGGCCTGGCTAGCTGTAGAATTTTCCACGGTGCGGAGCCGAGCCTCCAATTCGCCCAGCCTGGCCTCCAAAGCTACAAATAAGCTGCACTTATTACATGTACCGTTACTGCTAAAAGAGGCCGAGGAATAACTAAACATTTCACACCCAGAGCAGAAAAGTACGGGAGAGACAGGAGAAGCCGCCATGCTAAAACGGCTAAGAGCTAGTAGCTACGCTAAGCTAGCGGATTCCCAAACAGGGAATCCGACACTAGACAGGCTGTGGAGCAGCACAGGTAACGCACGACAACAGTGCTAAAATAAAATAAAAATCCACTAGACAGGCTGTGGAGCAGCACAGGTAACGCACAACAACAGTGCTAAAAAATAAAATAAAATAAAAATAAAAATCCACTGGACAGGCTGTGGAGCAGCACAGGCAACGCACGACAACAGTGCTAAAACAAAATAAAAATCCACTAGACAGGCTGTGGAGCAGCACAGGTAACGCACGACAACAGTGCTAAAATAAAATAAAAATCCACTAGACAGGCTGTGGAGCAGCACAGGTAACGCACGACAACAGTGCTAAAACAAAATAAAAATCCACTAGACAGGCTGTGGAGCAGCACAGGTAACGCACGACAACAGTGCTAAAACAAAATAAAAATCCACTAGACAGGCTGTGGAGCAGCACAGGTAACGCACGACAACAGTGCTAAAACAAAATAAAAATCCACTAGACAGGCTGTGGAGCAGCACAGGTAACGCACGACAACAGTGCTAAAACAAAATAAAAATCCACTGGACAGGCTGTGGAGCAGCACAGGTAACGCACAACAACAGTGCTAAAACAAAATAAAAATCCACTGGACAGGCTGTGGAGCAGCACAGGTAACACACAACAACAGTGCTAAAAAATAAAATAAAATAAAAATAAAAATCCACTGGACAGGCTGTGGAGCAGCACAGGTAACACACAACAACAGTGCTAAAAAATAAAATAAAATAAAAATAAAAATCCACTGGACAGGCTGTGGAGCAGCACAGGTAACGCACAACAACAGTGCTAAAACAAAATAAAAATCCACTGGACAGGCTGTGGAGCAGCACAGGTAACGCACAACAACAGTGCTAAAAAATAAAATAAAATAAAAATAAAAATCCACTGGACAGGCTGTGGAGCAGCACAGGTAACGCACGACAACAGTGCTAAAACAAAATAAAAATCCACTGGACAGGCTGTGGAGCAGCACAGGTAACGCACAACAACAGTGCTAAAACAAAATAAAAATCCACTGGACAGGCTGTGGAGCAGCACAGGCAACGCACGACAACAGTGCTAAAACAAAATAAAAATCCACTAGACAGGCTGTGGAGCAGCACAGGTAACGCACGACAACAGCGCTAAATAAAAATCCACTGGACAGGCTGTGGAGCAGCACAGGTAACGCACGACAACAGCGCCCAAAAAAATAAAATAAAAATCAAAATCCACTGGACAGGCTGTGGAGCAGCACAGGTAACGCACGACAACAGTGGTAAAAAATAAAATAAAAATCCACTGGACAGGCTGTGGAGCAGCACAGGTAACACACGACAACAGTGCTAAAAAATAAAATAAAAATCCACTGGACAGGCTGTGGAGCAGCACAGGTAACGCACGACAACAGTGCTAAAAAAAAAAAAATAAATAAAATAAAATAATAAAATAAAAATCCACTGGACAGGCTGCGGAGCAGCACAGGTAACACACGACAACAGTGGTAAAAAATAAAATAAAAATCCACTAGACAGGCTGTGGAGCAGCACAGGTAACACACGACAACAGTGCCAAAAAAAATAAAATCAAAATCAAAATCCACTGGACAGGCTGTGGAGCAGCACAGGCAACGCACGACAACAGTGCTAAAACAAAATAAAAATCCACTAGACAGGCTGTGGAGCAGCACAGGTAACGCACGACAACAGTGCTAAAATAAAAAAAAATCCACTAGACAGGCTGTGGAGCAGCACAGGTAACGCACAACAACAGTGCTAAAAAATAAAATAAAATAAAAATAAAAATCCACTGGACAGGCTGTGGAGCAGCACAGGTAACGCACAACAACAGTGCTAAAAAATAAAATAAAAATAAAAATCCACTGGACAGGCTGTGGAGCAGCACAGGCAACGCACGACAACAGTGCTAAAACAAAATAAAAATCCACTAGACAGGCTGTGGAGCAGCACAGGTAACGCACGACAACAGCGCTAAATAAAAATCCACTGGACAGGCTGTGGAGCAGCACAGGTAACGCACGACAACAGCGCCCAAAAAAATAAAATCAAAATCAAAATCCACTGGACAGGCTGTGGAGCAGCACAGGTAACGCACGACAACAGTGGTAAAAAATAAAATAAAAATCCACTGGACAGGCTGTGGAGCAGCACAGGTAACGCACGACAACAGTGCTAAAAAATAAAATAAAAATCCACTGAACAGGCTGTGGAGCAGCACAGGTAACGCACGACAACAGTGCTAAAAAAAAAAAAATAAAAAAATAAAATAAAATAAAATAATAAAATAAAAATCCACTGGACAGGCTGCGGAGCAGCACAGGTAACACACGACAACAGTGGTAAAAAATAAAATAAAAATCACTGGACAGGCTGTGGAGCAGCACAGGTAACACACGACAACAGTGGTAAAAAATAAAATAAAAATCCACTGGACAGGCTGTGGAACAGCACAGGTAACGCACGACAACAGTGGTAAAAAACAAAACAAAAATCCACTGAACAGGCTGTGGAGCAGCACAGGTAACGCACGACAACAGTGGTAAAAAATAAAATAAAAATCCACTGGACAGGCTGTGGAACAGCACAGGTAACGCACGACAACAGTGCTAAAAAATAAAATAAAAATCCACTGAACAGGCTGTGGAGCAGCACAGGTAACACACGACAACAGTGGTAAAAAATAAAATAAAAATCCACTGGACAGGCTGTGGAGCAGCACAGGTAACACATGACAACAGTGCTAAAATAAAATAAAAATCCACTAGGCAGGCTGTGGAGCAGCACAGGTAACACACGACAACAGTGGTAAAAAATAAAATAAAAATCCACTGGACAGGCTGTGGAGCAGCACAGGTAACGCACGACAACAGTGCTAAAATAAAATAAAAATCCACTAGGCAGGCTGTGGAGCAGCACAGGTAACACACGACAACAGTGGTAAAAAATAAAATAAAAATCCACTAGGCAGGCTGTGGAGCAGCACAGGTAACACACGACAACAGTGGTAAAAAATAAAATAAAAATCCACTGGACAGGCTGTGGAGCAGCACAGGTAACACACGACAACAGTGCTAAAATAAAATAAAAATCCACTAGGCAGGCTGTGGAGCAGCACGACAACAGTGCTAAAAAATAAAATAAAAACGAAAGCGTTAGCAAGCTAGTTAGCTTGCCAACGCTGATGAAGGTTAGCTGATAAAAGAGCTCCGTCGCGATGCTTCGACCGTTAGAGGTCTTCTTTAGGCGTTGGAGCACGGTGAAAAAGTAAAAAAAAGTAAAAAAGTCTTGAAAAAGACTGTTAATTCAAAGAACTCAAACAGCTCAGTTCAAACAGCTAACAGATACAGCAGAACACCGCTGTGCTCCGGAACCAGAAAAAAGTCCACCCTCCACCACAATAAGGTGGCAATTCAGGAAGGGGGCAATAATAAGAGTGGAAAATCTGGAATACGCATGAACAGGACATTGTTACAAATGCTTAAGACACAAACTGAAACACAAAAGTCAAACTGGATGGACACTATCAACAAGCTGATGTCCTCTTACAACTGTACTCGCTGTGAAGTGACTGGTTTCTCTCCATTTTATCTACTGTTCGGACACTCACCCAGATTACCAGTAGATATGCTGTTTGGACTGTATTCAGATTCTGGTTTTAGTGACAACAAAGACTATGTTGACCAATTGAGAAAGAGCATGAATGAAGCATATGCTATTGCAAATGAGAATGCCAAGAAAACAGCTGACAAAAGCAAAAGACATTATGACCCAAAAATGAGCAGTTCTGTGTTACAGCTTGGCAAGAGAGTCTTGGTCAAAAACGTGACTCCAAGGGGAGGCCCAGGGAAACTTAGAGACTGTTGGGAGGACACTATTCATACGGTAGTCGGACAAATGGGGCCTGACCTCCCAATCTATGAAGGGAGACCAGAGAGAGGCAAAGGACGTTCGACAGTGCTACACAGAAACTTAATTATGTCATCTGATCACTTACCTTGTGAACCAGCCCCAGAGAAAGACAGTCCTGTAAAACACAAAAAAGACACAAACCTGCTCCAGATGCTCATGTGTCTGAAGATGAGGAAAGTGGTGATGAGTACAGCTTTTACTATGCACCACCTCAGCCGCCTGTGTCCCAGTCATCAGACCCTCCTGAAACAAGACAAGAACCTGCTGCAGTGAGACATCAGCTTCCAGCACCAGCCCTTGCTACTGTACCACCAGAGCCCCATGGTGGAGATCATCTGGAAGCACTTCATCCTGCTGCTGAGGAGACAACTCGTGAGGAGACGGGTTCAGCTGCTGATGATCCTCCAGCCCCTCCATCACCTGCTGCATCTGAGGGACCCAAGGAGACCACTCCCCAGCACCCTCAATGACAGAGACACCCGCAGAGACAGATGACCTACAACCACCTAGGGACCCCATCCTGCTTCAGTGTGCAGACTGCACTGCGTATGCTGCCCGTGTATCCAGATCTGGTCTCACAGTTCCCTACTCTGCAGCAATACTACACTTAGCCCTTTGGTATGTATGGAGTATAGTAAACATAAGTTGATACTCTCCAGTGATGACTTAAGAACTGTATCTACAGACTGTCATCAAGACTTTTCCTTTTATGGATTATAAACACAGAAAATAGACTATAATTGTGAAGATTCACACATAGACTGCTTATGGACTCTTTAGTCTTCAGTCTTCAGCTCTGGACTGTGGTGAAGTAATGGTTAAAGCCCACAGATATGGTTTGCTTTCAAGTTAATGGACTAATGGGTAAACATGGACTGTTGATCATTTTGACATGTGGAAGTAAATATTTTGTTTATAATGTCGGGGCGACATTTTTCAAGTGGAGGAGGGTGTGATAGGTTAGAAGGGTAGCGTGCCTTTAATACTACACTCAGTACCAATAAATAGTGATTAGCTGTGTGCCAATAAATAATGATAATTCATAAGGTGATGTCATATTAAAAACAGTAGGAAATAGAAATAGTTATAGTAAAGTGCTTAAAACATTAAAAAGGTTTGTAATAAATATACATTTACATAAAAGCCTTCAGAAGAATATAAATACACTGAAGAGTTGGTTAACAGTGTTACCCTTTATTTTTCCTAAAAGTTTTGTAATTATGTTCAAAGGAATTGTGATCGCATTCTCATAAATCGTCTAGTAATCCTGGAATCCTTATTTTTGCAACTTGTAATGTCTTCCCACACCACTTTAGGGATTTCATGGGGTTTCTTCTCATTGCAATAAACCTCTGCGTGAGAGAAACAACTCAAAATAACTCCTGTGATTATTTATTCATATTTTCAGGTAAAAGTTTCCCAATGTTATAAAAATGTGTTATATGCATTCTTAAGCTATTTTTCTGTTTATGTCACATGTTACATTGAAGCTAAATAAACATTTTCATTCATATTGTAAGAGTTTAAAATGTGTTTTTCTGCATGTGAACTTAGCTTGAGTCCGCCATTTTATGTTAACAAAGATAAGGGGAAATAATGGCTGGTCATATTGCATTTGCAATAAACCTCTGCATGAGACAAACAACTCGAAATAACTCTTGTGATTATTTATTTCTTCATTTTGTCAGCGGTACTGCATTACATTATCCCATATTCAGGGGTAAAACACTGCCATGAAAGGTGCCCACTACACACAGGGAGCAACTAGGGGATTAAGGACCTTGCCTAAGGGCCCTTAGTGATTTTTCGGTCAGGCTGGGATTTGAACTGAGGATCCTCTGGGCTCAAGCCCAATGCTTTGTACCCACTAGACTAGGGGTGCCCAAGTTCGGTCCTCGAGATCTACCTTCCTGACACTCTTAGTTGTCTCCCTGTTCCAACACACCTGAATCCAATGAAAGACCCATTAACAGGCTAAACCTGAATAAACCATGCACAGACTTAAAAGGTCTGAGGAAGACAAGAAAATAAGCATCAAATTTAACAGAATGAAAAAGGTACGCCCAGAGTGCACATTAAAAAAGAAAAAAATATATATAAGAACATAGTTGTCATGGTCTGCTTGTCTGGCCCTGTTGTCTGTCTGTTTTCCCTCCATGTGGTACACAAGCGGAGCTGAGGACCCTGAACCACACCTGAAGTGCATTTGCACATTATCATCAGCTGTGTAATCAAAACCTGGTCTTTCAGCTCATCTTTGCCACAATCTACAGCGTTCTTCACAAGCAACTCCGCCTCATCAGCTCCATGAGCGGCCACCTGGGATCGGTTCCTCTCTGTTCCTGCCCAGGGCACCAGTCCAGTCAGCGCTGAGGCTCCCTACTTCCACTGCCTGGAGCAGGGCCTGTCTCCACTCTCCAGACCTCCTGTCTTCACTATTATATTCTGTTGCATTTAAATAAGGATTGTAAATAAATCCTTATCTCATCATTCCTTCTCTCATTCTTGCTCCCCTGCATTTGAGTCCAGACAAGTATCGGTCCAGTCTTGACCTTAACATTAACAATAGTATAAAATAAAAGAGATTGCATATAAAAAAGAGAAAAACATGTACAAAACTGTGTATTTGTACTTGCTTTAATGGCCCTGTACTGTCTGCTTAATGGCAGTAGCTCAAAAGAAGAGTGGCCAGGGTAGGATGAGTCTTTCAGGATGGTGTTGGCTCCCCTGAGAAAATAAGACCAATGAAGGCCCCCCAGTGTGGGTAGAGGGCACCCAGTGATCTTCTCTGCCATTTTGGTAATCCTCTTGAGCTCTTTGCTGTTTACCACAGTGTAGCTGGCAAACCATGTAGAGCAGAGGTGCCCAAGTTCGGTCCTCGAGATCTACCTTACTGACACTCTTAGTTGTCTCCCTGCTCCAACACACCTGAATCCAATGAAAGGCTCAAAAGCCTGCTAAAGTGCTTTTGTAGAGGGTGAAGAGCAAAGGGCTCAGCACACAGCCTTGAAGAGAACCAGTGCGCAGTGTGAGAGCTGTGGATACGTGACTGACTCTCTGTGAGCAATCTGACAAAAAGTCCTTAATCCAAAGACACGTGGAATCAGGGGTGCAGCAGAGGGGTGGGGTGCTGCTAGATATGAGATTTTGCTAAGGGTGTCAGAATGGTCAGAAATACCACTCCATCGCATATTATTCCCTGAGGTAAAGTCAGTACCCATTTGCAGATGTGTGGATTGGGATGATGCCAGCCCAGTCTCACACTTTTTTTTGTGATGCTGTCCCGAATAAAGTGTGAGACTTGCATATTACTCATTCTGCTCTGCATAATATCATTAAATGATTCGAAGAACGTGGAGGAATTTCAGTATGTAAAGGGCAAGGGTGAAGCCTAAACTGAACACACGTGACCTCCAATCCCTCAGACAGCACTGCATCAAGGGCAGTCATTCATCAACAGCTAATATAACCACAAGGACAGGGGATTACTTTGGGAACCCTTTGTGAAGTAACACACCAGAGAGTTACATTCACAAATGACACTTAAACTTTTAGTGTGCAAAAATAAAGCCTTATGTTGTCCTTGTCAAGAAGGGCCATTGGCACCTCTAGGCTCACGGGAATCTGGGTTGGACCATCAGACATTGAAAATGTGTATTTTCATCAGTGCTGGAAAAGATTTTTTTTTAAAAAGTTCATAACACGATTGAGACAGAATGGTGCACGAAAGAGGAGTCAAATGACATTTGTGAAAAATTGGAGCCGCTTCAAACTGAAGTGCTTCAGCTGAAAGACAGAGTCCCCTGCGAGTGCCCATTCGATCCCCCTCTTGGCATGTGTTGGCCAAATTCCAGGTGTCACACACAAGCATACAACACTGCTCGCTGGACACATAGAAAGGCAGAGGTATTCACGCTCCTGGTACGAGAGTTGAGAGCAGCTGATGACATTCAAGCTGTTTGTGAAAATGTTTTAAGTGCCCACGAGTGTTGCGTCACCAAGCAACACATATGGGTGTGGATGTGCCGAACTCCCCCCACCCCCCCAACACATGTGGCTTGCGTGTGTATCGTGCCACCTGCCCCCACAACACATGTGGCTTGCCTGTGTGTCGGATCCCCCCTCAACACATGTGGTGTGCGGGGGGGTGGTGTCACACTTGCATGACATGCTGATATTTATGGACAAAAGATCACATAAGGACCGGCCAGCTATGCAGTGACAGCTGGAAATGACGGCTCAGTGCACGTAACGTGTTTCATTAAAAACACAGACCACAGCCAGGACAGGTATATAAATAAGTACTACAATAACTACATCCACAATTACATAACAAATAACTACAATGATTAATCACAGAGCAAAGAAAAGGAGATTGACACTTTGTTCTCTGCCCAGCCTGGAAGACACTGCCAGCTCTCACGACCTCAGTAGAGCTGCCACCATCAGCAAAGACACATCCCACCCCAGCAACCACCTGTTTGACCTACTACCCTCTGGCCGGCAGTATAGGTCAGTCAAAACTAGGACAAACAGATTCAGGGACAGCTTTCTCCTCAGAGCGATCACTGCACTGAACAATAACAAATCACTCTAATCCGCACCTTTCAGGTTTCTTGTGCAATACCTGTAAACCATGTGTATTATTCCCGTGCAATATGATTCCACAAATGTATGTAATTCCTGTTTTACATTTTACTTGGTCCATTTTATTTTATTTTATTTTACCTTATGTTTCTATTGTACATATACTCTGAATAATTTACCGTTAAATTTTTTATTTGCCTAAAAATTACTCGCACCACGGAAAGCACCTTTTTGGAGTTGCACTCAAATCTCATTGTAATGCAAATTACAGTGACAATAAAGGCAATTCTGATTCTGATTCTTGTTCTGTGGGCTGATCGAACAGATGAGCTTGTCTGTGTGAGCCGCTGCTGATGAGATCTCTGGTCCTGGAGGTCCCAGCTGGAGAAGACATCACATGTTTTCAAGGACATGACCTTACAACTGTATGCCATGCGGCATGTGCGTGTGCCTGCTGTCCTCACGTTGAAATACATAAAACATATATCGCTTTTGCCACGGGCTGGAGCGGCCACTTGGCGCGCACACTGGCAGGTTGTCTCATATGAAAAGGACTATCTGATCATGTGAACACTCAAATGGTGATCTGAATGTCACGTCACCCACATGAGCTCCACATGACGCTGTGTCTCTCCATTGTCGTGCTGCTCGCTGGGCACGCACGTGGGTGTCTGGACATGGGGCCAGCAGATGTGGACATGATAAGCGCACATTGCTTCATTCATGTTATTTCATGACTGTACGTCTATGACCATGGGCCATCTACAGAAGAACAGAAGGTTCATACTTGTATTGTCTGCTCGATTAGAGGAATTCAAAAGAATTGCAGTGTTTTTTTTATTTTTTTTCCCACAGCAGCGATGTCCACGGACCAAGGGTGGCGTGTCCCCCTGCAACCTACAGCCATGAGGCACATGTCACTGTGGGATTTCCCCACATTGTAATAATTAAAATACATATCACATTTGCAATGCGGTCACCAGCGGAACACTGCGTGCTGGACACACCATGCCAACAGATGCGTTCATGACACAAGAGCAGGCACTTCATGAGACAAGAGCCCGGCTGATGTCTTCATTAAAGGGGTACATCAGGTAATTCATGTAAGACATGAAAGCGAGTACAGTAATCCACATCAGAACTTCCTGGTGTATGTCCAGGCGGACTCCGCTCTTTTTAACAGGAATTAAGTATTATAAATTGTGGTGTTTTATTAATTTTTTGCTCCACTGCTGTGTTGCACGTGCTTGCACAGTGTTCGTGCGCGTGGACAAAACCGTTGCCACAGTATTGTGTACACCTGTCCGACCATGTGTCCCTCCAGACAGCAGGTGGAATGTTTCACGGTTCCCCATTTCATTTGTGGTTTGCGGATTTTCTCCTGATAATGCTTCATTGCTTGGTATGCTCAATGCAGAATGTCTTTGAAGTGTTGTGAGAAGGAATGGCAATAATAGGAAGTGGTAAATGCTTTAGTGCCCCAACTGTTTTTGGAATGTATTGCAGTCCTTAAATGTATTAATGGATGCATGTTAACAAATGTAATGACCACAGAAAACATTAAACATCTTGGCTTCATATAGTCTGCAATGAAATAGAAGTCAAAGTAAATGTAATAGTAAGTCCCTTCGGCTGCTCCCTTGTTTGCACTCGGGGTCGCCACAGCAAATCCAAGGTGGATCTGCATGTTGATTTGGCACAGGTTTTACGCCGGATGCCCTTCCTGACGCAACTCCACATTACATGGAGAAATGTGGCAGGGGTGGGATTTGAACCCAGAACCTTCTGAACTGAAACCAAGCGCATTAACCACTTGGCCACCACCCCTGCTTCAAAGTAAATGTAATAATCATTCTTTTTGTTTGTTTGTTAAATTTACATTTTCTGTATCAGCCCAACATTTTCTGATTTGTTGTATATGGTCTAGCCTTGGGAACAGGGATTTAATTTCTGATAGTATGTCTGAAGTAAAGGTTTTATAAAAGCCTCCGGACCTACACGTCAGCCTTGTGGAGTGGTTTACTATGCAATGAAACCTAATAAATGCGGGTTGGAAGTAAACATTATAAATTCCACTGGGGAGCTTACCAATAGGCCCCAGGTGCTAGCAAGTAAATGTTTGTATTGTTGTGTTTCATAGTGTAGCCACAGACGTGTCACTTCAGTCAGTCTGTCTGCTTCTCAGACTAGCCGGTTTAGTGCTAGACTAAGCTACTTAGCCAGGCGTACTGGGAATGTGACGTGACATTGTGTTTTGAGCCTGGAAGAGTGTGGCAACAGAGCCGGTTTAAAATGTTTACTCACTTGACCGGTGTCCATTAACTCATTTTAGCTAATCAGTCTTCTGGCTAATGAGAACAGATGACACCATGGGTCTTAAACATGACGGTGTGGCTGTGTTATGCTACTGGTGGATGTGCCAGGAAACTGAAAAAACAGGATAACCACATGACCTGGACAGATCAGGAAAAGGAGAGGAGTGGTGACAGGATGATGGAGCAAGCTAAGAATAGGAGACAACAGGACAAGGTGATAAAGGATAGTGAAAGAGGAGAGGGGAGAAAGGAGAGGGCAGGACAGAGGATGAATGAGACGGGATTGGATAGGACGGAGTGGGAGAGAACAGGACTGAGTCATCATTATGGTAATAGAGAACAGTAGTGCATGGGGAGCAGCTGAACTGTGCTGACTCACTCAAGTGTGCTTTGACTGAAACGTGGAATGTCAGAGTGCACCCCAGGGACAGCATGATCAGTCCAAGGTTAGAAAATACGCACAGAACTTTATCTGCGGGCCACACTTCTCATTAGACTCCAATAAGAGATCCTGGCTGCAGGCCTGATTAAAAATGAGATTTATTCTCGTGCTGCTCGCCACACTGTGGAAAATGAAACCAATGGACACTAAAGTGAGAAGGGGAGGCTATTTGAAACGTTTCAGGTTTATAATAAAACTGAATTTGCTCATTAGTATGCACCATTTACACCCGCATTTCAACAGTGATTTTCAATAACAGACCAGTCAAGCTGCTATAACTGAAAAGTTTTGTTTGATTAAAAAAGTTAGCTGTTGAAGTTTTGAAGCCTGTTCTTTTCAATTTAAATCTGACAAATTATAGTGTATACTTGACTGGCTTAGATTAAAAAGAAGTAAAGTTAGCAAAAGATTTTAAAAGCCTTGATTTAATACATCACTTAACTGTGCAGTATTTACAAGAACATGTCCATAATATTTCTGGAAGCTCAGTTGAACCATCATCACTCTGTTAATGAGCTTCTAATTAGTGTGAGTGTTAAGCGCCAGATGTAGACTCCGTTTATCCTACATGTGTTCATATTGTAATTCAGTGCACTGCATAAAGAGATGGCAAGTGCCAGCAAAATGCTGCTTGTTTGTTTTAAGTTCCACTATTACACTTAGCATGCCTGATTTCACAACTGGGTTCATCAGTTAATTCAAAATGCTGCAGCTAGAGTACTGACAGGGACTAGAAGGAGAGAGCATATCTCACCCATATTGGCCTCTCTTCATTGGCTTCCTGTTAATTCTAGAATAGAATTTAAAATTCTTATTCTTACTTATAAGGTTTTGAATAATCAGGTCCCATCTTATCTTAGGGACCTCGTAGTACCATATCACCCCAATAGAGCGCTTCGCTCTCAGACTGCAGGCTTACTTGTAGTTCCTAGGGTTTGTAAGAGTAGAATGGGAGGCAGAGCCTTCAGCTTTCAGGCTCCTCTCCTGTGGAACCAGCTCCCAATTCAGATCAGGGAGACAGACACCCTCTCTACTTTTAAGATTAGGCTTAAAACTTTCCTTTTTGCTAAAGCTTATAGTTAGGGCTGGATCAGGTGACCCTGAACCATCCCTTAGTTATGCTGCTATAGACGTAGACTGCTGGGGGGTTCCCATGATGCACTGTTTCTTTCTCTTTTTGCTCTGTATGCACAACTCTGCATTTAATCACTAGTGATCGATCTCTGCTCCCCTCCACAGCATGTCTTTTTCCTGGTTCTCTCCCTCAGCCCCAACCAGTCCCAGCAGAAGACTGCCCCTCCCTGAGCCTGGTTCTGCTGGAGGTTTCTTCCTGTTAAAAGGGAGTTTTTCCTTCCCACTGTAGTCAAGTGCTTGCTCACAGGGGGTCGTTTTGACCGTTGGGGTTTTACATAATTATTGTATGGCCTTGCCTTACAATATAAAGCGCCTTGGGGCAACTGTTTGTTGTGATTTGGTGCTATATAAAAAAAATTGATTGATTGATTGATTGATCAGTTATATCTTCAGGAAGTGAGAAGTTGTGCTGTGTTGGGTTGAAGTCAGGTGTCTGACTTAGCTATTTAAAAATTATAACATTTTTACACTTTTACATTTAGGCACAAATTTATTTCCAAAAATCATACATTTGGTTTTCCCAAGATGAAGTGACAATTTATTAGCATCAAACCAAGCCTTAAATTTATCCAGTTCGTTTACCACCGTGTCAAGAAGCTGTTCAAGATTATCACCACTGCAAAATACAGTTGTGTCATCTGCAAAAAGAACACACCTCAGTACCCGTGACACATAACATATATCATTTATATATAAAATAAATAACAAAGGACCTAAGACCGAACCCTGGGGCACCCCACACGTAATTTCCCGAAGTTCGGAATCAATGTTATTGTATTGAACATACTGATACCGACCATGTAAATAACTATTTATCCAGTCATATGCTAATCCTCTGATTCCATATTTCTGTAATTTAGTTAGCAATATTTCATGATTTAGTGTCAAACGCTTTCTGTAAATCAAAAAAAAAATACCTACTGTATATTGCTTGTTATCGACTGCAGTCGCTATATTTTCCACGAAATCCATCAATGCATGTGAAGTAGTCCTAGATTTTCTAAATCCATATTGTTCTTCACAGAGTATCTCATACTTTAGTAAGTAATTATCCAGTCTTTTTACAAAAAATTTTTCTAGTATTTTAGAAAATTGGGGTAAAAGTGAAATAGGTCTATAATTTGAAAAAGTGTGTTTGTCACCAGTTTTAAACAAAGGTATTACTTTGGCTATCTTCATCTGTGAAGGGAATTTACCAAAACATAATGATATATTACAAATATAAGTGAAAGGTTTTACTATACAATCAATGATTTTTTTCAACAAAGCCATATCCAAATTATTGAAGTCCTTTGATTTCTTACTTTTAGAATTCTGCACCAGATCAATTATTTCTTTTTCATTTGTTCCACCAACAAACATTGACACAGATTTATTAAATGTTATCTTATTTTCAAAAGATTTAATGCTCAATGAATCAATATTACTGGCAAGATTTTTACCTACATTGACAAAATATTCATTAAAATGGTCAGCAATAGTCTCATTATCTTCTATCACAGTATTATTGGAAAGAAAAAAAGAAGGATAATCTCTACCATTTTTGTTCTTTTTTATTACTTCATTTAAAATATTCCATGTATTTTTTATATTATTCTTATTTTTAACAAGTAAGTCACTATAATATCTTTTCTTACTAAATCTCATAATATGAATTAATTTATTCTTATATATTTTATATTTACTTTCAGCTTCCTTTGATCTCGATTTTATAAATTGTTTATACAGTAAGGTCTTCTTTTTACATGCCCTCTGAAGACCCTTGGTTATCCATGGTTTATTGCTGTATCGGTTAGTATATATCTTGTTAACAAGAGGACAGTGTTTATCATATAACTTAGAAATGATAGAAATAAAACCATCATAAGATTCATCAACATCATCAACATAAACATCATTCCAATTCTGGCATAATAAATCCACCCTTAAATTATCAACAGTTATTGGTGTGACATTTCTACTCAATCTATTACAATCCTTTTGAAACACTCGATCATGTGATGCAAAAACAGTAAATACTGGCAGGTGATCACTAATATCATTTACCAGCAATCTTGCACTGAGATTACCAGATATGACATTAGTTAAAATATTGTCAATAAGGGTTGTTGAATTCACAGTTATTCTACTTGGATGAATGATGGTCGGAAATACTCCCAAACAATATAAAGAATTTATAAATGAAGTGGTTTGTGGATGATTGTGAGGATTTAGAAAATCGATATTAAAATCACCACAGATAAATAAATGTGAATTCTTATTTATTTTGTTGTACATTCCCATAATTACTTGTTCAAAAGTATCAATATTTGCTCCGGGAGCTCTGTATAAACAACTAACAACCGTATTTTTTGAATTTATGGATGTAATTTTAACCGTAACACATTCCATGATATTATCAACTGTGAATGACATATTGTGAACTAATTTACAGTTGTAATCAGACCTTACATATAATGCCACACCCCCGCCGCTTCTCTTCTGTCGATTTACCTGAAACAATTGATAACCTTCCAACTGTACAAGATCTTGATTGACATCAGTTAACCATGTTTCTGATATAGCGATCACTGAAAAACTTTTTCTAAATGTATCTAAACAATCATTTATCCTTGAAAAATTCAGAGAAAGACTTCTACTATTAAAATGTATCATTGAAAAATCTCCATCTTTAATTTTATAATCATTAAATTGTTCTTCTGTAAAATAATTACATTGTCGCTCGATATTGTCACTAAAAAAAGAATCTGGATCTGATTCAGGTTCAAAATGGCGAGAGGCAGGATGACTATAATTAAATGTTTCCAAACAGAGCTCCTTGGCAGAAATAAACTGATTATTAACCGTTTTCATTATATTATATACAGATTTTCCTCCATCATCACAATCAACCAGTACATTTCTTTATGTATTACTTCACAACTTACATCAGTTAAACTTACTAAGATCATGTTCATCTTTAATCCATAAGGTTTTAGCTTCTTCAGGTGTTCCATTTAATTTAATATAAACTTTACAGTTAAATGTCCAAGTAGCCTGTATCTTGTTTTGTTTTCTTAAAAATCATGCCTGTCTTGCTAAATCTGAATTTTTCTTGGTCAAGTATTCATTTATATATACATTCGTTCCTTTTAAATTCTTTGCTTGTTTTAGAATTGCAAACTTCTGTTTCCTGTTTCTAAGCCTCAATAATATGACTTTAGGTTGATTTTGACCTCTCCGCGGTAAAAGGTGACTACTATCGATATCATTAGGGTTTATTAAAATTCCTTTGTCCTTCAAAAGTGAAATCACCTGTTCCTCTACAGAGAGGTTGTCCATTTCAGAGGGCTCCCTTCCTGAAGCCACCGCTCTTGCATAACTTCGAGGCTTAATGTCCAAACCTGTAATGAGAAGGTCATTTGACCTAGTCTGTTGTTCAAGTTCTGCAATTCGATTTTCCATAAGTTTTAATGATTTGTCTTTCTCTTCATTTGCCTTTTGTAATTCAACAACTTGTTTTGTTAATTCCAATATTTTTTGTTGTTGTTGTGAAATAATTTTCAGTTGATCAGCCACTTCTTTAATGGGCTTCATTTGTGCTGACATCTCATTTAACATTTTTCTAATGTCCTCAAGTTCTTCCTCCATAAACACAGTACCCTTTTTTGGAGCCATAGCTGACGGGTCCTGAAGGCGAACCTACGACACCGACAGCAGGAGGTCCAACAAGCAGCAGCCGCAGATTTAGTAGGCCTCAAAACAGGCCGACGCGGTATAAGCACCCCTCGAGGCAAGTCGACAAAAGACCACTGCAAATCTCCCAGCAGCAGCAGCAGTAGCAGCGGTCTCAATGGATCTGATGGCAGCTGACGAATGCCGACGATGGTATCCAGCAGCAGCAACACGACGGATCCAACCGCCCCTGAGATGGTTGACGCATGCTAACAGCAGCGTCTCAGGCAAGCGTCGACCGCAACCCACCAGCCGTACTGCAGCCGCAGATCTTACAGGTCACAAAGGCGAGCTACTGGACTTCGACAGCGGTGTTCCAATCATTACAATAGCCGCAGGACTTACTTCGAGTTTTTCGCTGGTGGTCACAATACCGTTCTAACAGCAGAGCTAACGTTGAACATGGACAAGAAGCCCTGTGAGCGTGAGCAGGAAGCCCGTGACGTGAGTCTGATTCGACTCCACCCTCTATATATATATATATATAATATACTGTATAATTATGCATTTATTGTTATTTACATTAATTATTAAGATCCTATTGTCTTATCTACAATTTCTACATGTTCAATCAAGCCTCTCTATTTTGTCACACGATAACATCACAAGGACCAGAATGGAAATAACTGTTTATGCTTTTTTGTGTTATCTGTGTATCATTGATATTTTCACCTCTGTATGTTTGCATTGATGTTGCAGAATAAATCAATCAAGCAATCATAAACAATATTTTATTTACCTTTTAATGGCATCTGCAGCAGGTGCGTATATGAGCTTTTGAAAAGACCAGAAGTTACCGTTGACCGTGTGTGATGGCCATGCCTGCTGTTAGATAATATCTGTGCTAATTCCTTGTTTTTTTGTTGTTGTTGTTGTTTTTGTTTTTTACTTTTTATTTGTGCTTTTTTCAAATTATTACAAAGGCATAATATTGGAACTTAATCTGTGGGGTTCTATCAAAAAGGAAAAACATGATTATACAGTAGAGTTTTATAATCAATCCACTTTGACCATCCATCCATCCATCCATTTTCTTCCTCTTTATCCGGAGTCGGGTCGCGGGGGCAGCAGCTCAAGCAAAGCCGCCCAGACCTCCCGGTCCACACACACCTCCCCCAGCTCCTCCGGGGGAACCCCAAGGCGTTCCCAAGCCAGCCGAGAGATGTAGTCCCTCCAGCGTGTCCTGGGTCTTCCCCGGGGCCTCCTCCCAGTGGGACGTGCCCAGAACACCTCTCCAGCGAGGCGTCCAGGGGGCATCTGGAAAAAAAGATGCCCGAGCCACCTCAACTGACTCTTTTCGACGTGGAGGAGCAGCGGCTTGACTCCGAGCTCCTCACCCTATCTCTAAGGGAGTGCCCAGCCACCCTGTGGAGGAAACTCATCTCAGCCGCTTGTACTCGCGATCTTGTTCTTTCGGTCATGAGCCAAATCTTATGACCATAGGTGAGGATCGGAACGTAGATCGATCAGTAAATCGAGAGCTTTGACCCCCTACTCAGCTCTCTCTTCACCACGACGGTCCGATACAGCGACCGCATCACTGCAGATGCTGCACCGATCCGTCTATCGATCTCACGCTCCATCTGTCCCTCAATCGTGAACAAGACCCCGAGATACTTAAACTCCTCCACTTGAGGCAAGGACACTCCACCAACCTGAAGAGGGCAAAGCACCTTTTTCCGGTCGAGAACCATGGCCTCGGATTTGGAGGTGCTGATTTTCATCCCGGACGCTTCACACTTGGCTGCAAACCGCCCCAGTGCACGCTGAAGGTCCTGATTTGACGAAGCCAACAGAACCACATCGTCCGCAAACAGCAGAGACGAGATTCTGTGGTTCCCAAACCAGACCCCCTCTACACCCTGGCTGCGCCTAGAAATTCTGTCCATAAAAATAATGAACAGAACCGGTGACAATGGGCAGCCCTGGCAGAGGCCAACGTGCACTGGAAACAGGTTTGACTTACTACCGGCAATGCGAACCAAGCTCCTGCTGCGGTTGTACAGGGACCGGATAGCCCTTAGCAAAGGACCCCGGACCCCGTACTCCCGGAGCACTCCCCACAGGGTGCCCCGAGGTACACAGTCGAACGCCTTCTCCAGATCCACAAAACACATGTGGACTGGCTGGGCGAACTCCCATGAACCCTCGAGCACCTGATGGAGCGTGTAGAGCTGGTCCAGTGTGCCGCGACCAGGACGAAAACCACACTGCTCCTCCTGAATCCGAGGTTCGACCATCGGTCGAATTCTCCTCTTCAGTACTCTGGAATAGACCTTACTAGGGAGGCTGAGGAGTGTGATCCACTATAGTTGGAACACACCCTCCGGTCCCCCTTCTTAAACAGAGGGACCACCACCCCGGTCTGCCAATCCAGAGGCACTGTACCCGATCGCCACGTGATGTTGCAGAGGCGTGTCAGCCAAGACAGTCCCACAACATCCAGAGACTTAAGGTACTCAGGACGGATTTCATCCACCCCAGGAGCCTTGCCACCGAGGAGCTTTCTAACCACCTCGGTGACTTCGGCCTGGGTAATGGATGAGTCCATTACTTTACTTTACTTTGACCATCGTTTCTCAAATTTACCAGCTTTCAAACTCAGACAGTGAGTAATTTTTTCCATCAAATAAATTTCCTTGATTATGTCAATCCACTGTTGTATTTCCAGTGGGTTGCTTTTTAACCAATTCCTTGTTATAACTTTTTTGCTGGCCACAAGCATAATTTTAAAAAACAGATGTCTTCAGTTTGAATAATTCCTTCAAGTAGCAAGCCCAAGTATACAACACGTGGGTCATTTGTTGTGAAAAGTGTGATGACACGGACCCACAACAGGGGGTGTAAATGAAAGGTCAATGGAAATACGAAGTAACAATTTAATGTTGTGAAAAGTGAAGTTGGTGTCGTGTGGGCAGGCTCGAGGATAGGAGACGCCTGTCCAGAGAAGAGTCGGAACCCACATGATTTCCACCGCCAGCGGATCTGGAACACCCCAGAGCTGCCAAGTCCTGAGTCCCCAGGTGGCCACCGTCTCCAGCTGTCAGATCGGGTACTACTGGCAGGAAACAGAAACAGTCAAGAGTGGGTGTGTGTGCACACACCCAGTAAAACAGTCAGCAGGTAATCCTTTAGGAGAAAACACCACCTCCTGATCTCACTACTTCCTTTTACGTGCAGCCTCCACTCCACGAGTGTAAGAGTGAAGAGCGGGAATGCCAACTCTTACCAACTCCCTCCAACTCGGCAGACAGTGAAAAGCTGCAAAACTCAGAAGTACAGTTCACCAGCTACCAGCTCAGATGCAAAAGACATCACAACTTAGCTTAGCTGAATTATGCAACGGCTGAGTGTCTACCTGAATGGTTTGACGATTTCTCGGCAGAGATGTGGTGTCCTCTCCCAGCCTTTATGGGTGAGGTGTGATGAAGGTGATGAGTGACAGCTGTCAATTCCAGTTCCTGGCGGCGACTGTGCCCTCTGGTGGCGCCCTCTGGCGTTGGGCCAGCAGTACCTCCTCTTCGGGCGGCCCACACAACATCATTAGGAATTGTGTAGCCCAGTATTTTTCCCATTACTTTTGCAAGATTTTCCGAAAACAAAACAATTTTTGAACACTTCAAAAAATATATGAGCATGATTGGCATTCTGAACCCCACACAATCTCCAGCATTGTTGTTTTTTGTTGTTGTTGTTGTTGTGAGAGTGTAGGAACACGGACCCACAACAGGGGGCGCAAATGAACGGACAATGGAGGAAGTCAAATAACAACACTTTACTGTTGTGAATGAGCACAACAAACACGGCAGGTCACAATAGTATGCAATGAAGTCAATTTACAGAACGTGTCATGTGGGCAGGCTCGAAGATAAGAGACGTCTGTCCAAAGCAGAACTGGAACCACACGATTTCCTCCACCACCGAACCCCGGGAATACTGGAGCCGCCAAGTCCTGAACTCCCAGGTGGCCACTGCCTCCGCTTGTCGGATCTGGTACTGCTGGCGAGGAACAAAAACAGTTAGATGTAGGTGTGTTTATACCCAGCAACACGTATGGTGGGAAATCCACCTCCACCTCTCGTCGAAAAGTCTGCTGTCAAAAAACACAAAGCAACAATATTCTTCTGTCGAAAAGACAACTTGATTGGCTGAGCTTGTTACCTCCTAAGCATAGCAATATCTCGGCAAAGAAGTGGAGATGTCGTCCTGCTGATATACGATTGAAGATCAGATGATAAGTGACAG
Source organism: Thalassophryne amazonica (assembly GCF_902500255.1). Lineage (NCBI taxonomy): Eukaryota > Metazoa > Chordata > Actinopteri > Batrachoidiformes > Batrachoididae > Thalassophryne > Thalassophryne amazonica. The sequence goes on along the minus strand of NC_047106.1, from coordinate 61,185,305 downwards.
CTGTCACCCCGGCTGCTCCTGTGAGGCGGCGGCGCCCTCTTGTGCCTGGAGCCCGCACTCCAGGCAGGGTGCCCTCTGCTGGTTGTGGGCCAGCAGTACCTCCTCTTCAGCGGCCCACACAACAGTTGTTTGGTTTTGATGTTTGGAGTAATAAAATATCTCACCATGTTTTTCCAACCAAATCCTCTCCATTGCCTTGAAGTGGTTGAAGTGTGCTGTGAGAGACATATAGAGTGCCAGTCATCCTCTGACAATTCAATATTCAGTTCTGTTTCCCATTTTTGTTTTATATACCAAGTATTATTCTTGTTTGCATTTTGCAATGATTTATACAGTCTTGATACAGTTTTGGGGGGTAATTGTCTATATGCCTTGGTCATAATTTCTACTAAATCGCTGCCCTCATTTGTTAAATGTTTTCTAATTTCTGAGTTGTAAAAATATCTTAATTAGAAATACCTAAATAATTCAGACTTGTCGAGATCAAATTCCTGTTTAATTTTCTCAAAAGATTTAAAAATATTTCCTTCTACCAATGTGCATATGGCTGTGATTCCCTTATCAATCCATTTTATAAAGATGGCATCCAGTTGTCCACCTCCAAATTTTGGGGAGTACGCTGGCCACACCAAAACTCTACAGTCACCCTCAATCCCACATCTATTCACCACATCCCACCAAATTTTAATAGTCATCTCAATAATAGGATTCATATTTTCCGGTTGTGTCTTATGTTTTTCACCAAGTCTTGTTTGTGGTTGACAAGTATAGTAATTTAACTCAGTTTGTTTCCATTTTGATTCATATTGTGGTGAACACCAGTAGGCAATGTATCTTAGCTGAGCAGCCAGAAAATTATTTTTAAAATTTGGGAGGGCCAGCCCACCCTGTTTTTTCTTAAGTTGGAGTGTTTTCAATTTAATCCTGGGCGTTGTTCCCCTCCAAATAAATCTACATACAAGTTTATCTCACTTGGCAAATTGTTTATCTGGAATTTGAATTGGTAAGGTGATGAATAAATACAATAGGCGAGGCAGCACATTCATTTTTATGACCTCAATTCTAGAACTGAGATCCATAGTCAGAGTTGCCCATGTTGTCAGATCTTTTTGAATTACGACATTAATCTTATAATAATTCTCCTCATACAGTTGGTTTGGATCTCTAGTTAGATATACTCCAAGATAATTTATTTTATCTAAGTCCCATTTTAGTTTATATTTTCATCTGATTGAATCACTGGGGATGTATTTGATAGATAGGATTTGAGTTTTTAAAATATTTAATTTGTACCCAGATTTCCTTCCAAAATATTTGAGAAGTTTTAGCAGCTGGGGAAATGTATTATCAGGATTCTGGAGGAATACAATAATGTCATCCACAAATAGACCTATTCTTTGTTCTTCCCTCAAAACCCTAATTCCCTCCAGCTTACTGCTTTGTTGTATATGTTGAGCCAATGGTTCAATAAACAGTGTGAAGAGGGAGGGGCTTAAGCAACAGCCTTGCCTAGTGCCTCTAAATAACTCAAAGCTGTCCATCAGATCTCCATTTATTTTGATCCTGGCCGATGGTTTTTGATATAAGGCCTGAATACCCTCAACTATGGCATCGTTAAAACCCATTCTTTTTAGGACTGCAAATAGGAGTTTCCATGAAACCCTATCAAAAGCCTTTTCAGCATCTAAGCTTACTAAGGCAGTTGGAATGTTATGTTTATTTACTTCATTTATGACATGTAATGTGTGTCAGATGTTATCTTGCGTTTGACATCCTTTTATGAAACCTGTCTGGTCTTTATCAATCAGATCTGGAAGAAAGACTTCTAGACGTTTTGAGATTATAGAGGTAAAAAGTTTGTAATCCACGTTTAAAATAGAAATTGGTCGGTACGACTCACAATACTCTTTATTTTTGCCTTGCTTTGGTAAGACTGAAATGATTGCATCCTGCCAAGAAGGAGGGATTTTTGCATGTTTAAGTGTCCATTTAAAAGAGTCCAATAAAAGAGGAGCTAGGTCTTCTTTAAAGACCTTGTACTACTCATTTGGATAGCCATCACTCCCTGGACTTTTATTATTTTTAGTTCTACTAATGGCCTGGTTCAATTCTTCTTTAGTAATTGGTTTTGTTAAGGATTTGTTTTGAGTAATTCCTATGGAGGGAAGATCTAAATTTAACAAGTAATCTTCAATTTCATTTTCTCTCACAGTTTCTGACTGACCATATAGGGTTTTATAATAGGTTAAGAAAATGTCTTTAATTTTTTCTGGCTCATAGTGTATTTCTTGATTTATTGGGTCTCTGATCTTATTGATTGTAGTCCTTAACTGGAGTGCTCTTAGACGATTTGCTAATATCTTGGTAGCTTTGGTTCCTGACTCGTTGACTGACTTGTTTTGTAAATCTCAATTTCTTTTCAGACTCCTCATTGACCAAATCAGTCAGTTGTTCCTTAACATTTTTTTACACGTTCTGCCAAGGTGCTACTTGTATCAGTATGTTGCTGTTTTTCTAAGTTCCTTAATTGCTCCTCCAGTTTTGATTGTGTTAGCCTTTTCATCCTTTGAATATAAGCAAATCTTGATATCAAGTTTCCTCGCATGACCGCTTTAATAGTGTCCCAAACAATGGTTGGTTCTATCTGCTTATCTTTGTTATTAGTGATACATTCTTGAATTTCTTTTTTAATTTCTTGCACAACTGCATCACTGTTAAGCATATCAGTATTCAATTTCCAAAGTGTTTTCTTAGTTTGATTGTGTAAATTTACAGTTAGATTTATGGCATTATGATCTGACACATCCGCTATCCCTATTTCACAGTCTGTTACTCTATGTATGTCACTAGTATTCATCAGAAAAAATTCAATCCTGGAGTGTACCTTATGAGCTGCTGAAAAATGTGTATAGTCTTTCTCCACAGGATGCATTTCCCGCCAAACATCACAAAGCCCTACCTGCTTCATAAGTGACTTCAGGGCTTTCGATTTTATAGTATTGTGTTTTTTAACACTTGTTGTGTCTTTTGAATAATTCAAAATAGTGTTCCAGTCTCCCCTGCCAATCAAAATGCCATCACTTATGCTAGATATTATATTGAATAATAGTTGAAAAAGTTTTTTATCTTCTTCTGGAGGTGCATACACATTAATCAGGGTCACCGTAGTGTTGTCAAACCTCCCTTTAACAATTACAAATCTGCCCTCTTTATCTCGGCATTCCTCCAGCATTTCAAAGTGCACTTTGTTTGATATTAGGGTTATCATTCCTCTTCTTCTGCTGTTTTTTATGCGAACTGTAAAAAGAATTAATGTAACCAAATTTACTTCCTCCATAAAAGTCCAATGTTTTGACAGTCTTTGAGTGCTGCTCCTCGTATATATGGATTAAAGAAGCCATGTAATGTTTCTGTTGTAAAAAGTGTGGACAAGGGGGGGGGGGGCACAGAATTATGACTCATCTTCATTTCTTAGAAACTCCTTCAGTTTTTCTTTAGCCCTTTGAGCAGCAGCTGGCACGCGTTCCTCACGAGGTCACACGCTCCTCTGCCACTCCAAGCACCTGAGGAGTCGTGACGTCCTATCCTCTCCTGAATCAGCTGGCACCTCCACCTTGTATCCCCGCTTCTGCAGCTCGAGTCCCGCATCGCGTGCGTTACCGTAATACCTCACGCCATCCTGTCAGTGGATCCGCATGCTCGTGTATGGCGTTTGCAAGCGTACACCTTTTTCCTTCAGCACTTTTTTAATCCCTTGATATTAATTGCGTTTTTGGGCGATCTCTGTTGCATAGTCATGATCAAAATAAATGGTCGTCCCGTTTCGCTGGATCCACCCCTTTTTCCAAGCTTCTCTGAGAATCAATTCTTTTATAGTGAATTCTTAGAAATTGACCATGATCAGTCTCGGGGGTGCACCGGGGCAAGGTCTTTGATGTGGGACCCGGTGCGCACATTGGATCTTTAAGTCCAGTCCATCCGGTAGTGGCAACTCCCGCTTTAGAAATTCCATCACAAACTGCATCATTGATTCGTTTTCTTCTGCCTCCTCGATCCCAAAGAGGCGTATGTTATTTCTTCTGGATTTCGATTTATGTCTGTCATTTTGTTTTGAATGTTTCTTTGTCGTTTGATGTACTCAGCCAGCGCGTCAGTCAACTCCAGTATCATGTCATCTGCATGCCCCACACGCTCCTCCGCATTATCCAGTCTGGTTTTCATTGTGACTATTAATTAATCCAAAATGAGGGATACAATGGTTTGGTTCTTGGTAAGAGACAGTAAATTACAAAAAGAACCGGGAGAAATTACACCGCTGATGTCAGCAAGATGTCTTCTAAATCACTCCAGAGGTGTTATCAGGTTACAAAAATAGTGTTTTCAGTTTGAGAAGTGTTCATTTCTCGCTAGCTTTTACACAATACATAACATGTTAGATTTACACAGAAACACAGCAGTTTCAGAGCAGATTCTCCCATGGTGGATTAGCAGCTAGGGAGAGACCAGCCAGTGCTGCCATGGTGCCTCTCTACTCTGATTGGCTTTCACCGTTTCCTTCTCAGAATCCCGACCCCCTCACCACCACCACCCCAGAAGAAAAACAAAAGCCTATTTGCATTTGATTCATGCTGGCAGCTGTAGTAGCATAACAATAGGAAACAGAATGTGACAGTTTGACCTCTTAAAATGGGTCAAGGTTAACGATCTTTGAACTTGTCCAAGGTCTGTGTCCCAAGAATGTTCCCTGCGAAGACCTTGACAGTAATAGGACTGGAATTATGGTGATCACAGACAGACAGACACAAGGCCTTCGCAAAACCCCATAGCCATATTTTGGCCTCGGGTAATAAAGACAGGCCTAGAAAGTTGCTTGTGAAGCATTGTTAAGATAAAATGAATTTTATTATTCCTGCAAAGGCAATTTCAAGGTTATACACAGCAACTAAAGAGTCAAAAATATGACCTACAGCCAAACAGACAAGAAAGCCACAGTGTTTGCAGTGAAAACATATTGCCCTGGATGATTGCATAAACATAAAGTAATATACTGAACCTCATGCAAGAACAACTCGTACTAACGTGTTCAGAAATGTCTTGAATGAATGATTGAAGAGAACTTCCCGCTTCAACGCTTTTCCCCTTATTTGTGTTTTCTCTTGGATAAGAATAAATCACAAGTGGTCCAGACCTGCCATGGGTGTCTTGCAAATAGTCTGCTGTCATAAAACCTGTTTTGAGTATTTCTTTGTGTATTTTCTTATTTTGAAACATTTTTATTCTGAAAAGCCCGTACAAATTGCTGCCCTCTTTTACTGTACAATATTAGTTGTAGTATGATTTCAAAGTAATTCACATAGCCTGATGTCATGTATCATTATTAATCCCAGGCATGGGATTAATACATTTACAGTAGACAAATACATTTTTTACATCCACAGTAATTAGAGCATTGTTGCCCATTGGGAAGTGACAGACAAAGTAAGAGATAGAGAGCTTATTAAACATTTTAACAGATGACGTTACGGCTACATTCGATTTTTTAAAAATAAAATGCAAATATTTGGCAGGATTTACCTATCTGTCGCCATGAAGATTAGAATTACAGTTCTTGCGAGAGTCTAGCTACAGTGACAGGTAGCACAGAGATGGCAAAACCTAGTGCATACACAGACAGGTACTTGTGTTTATATATTAGATAAGCAGGCTCTGAAAAATGAATGTTACTATATCAAGGAGGTGGTCAATGCACTTAGTTTCATTGCGGACCCTGTCCCCGAGGGACACGGTCGAACGCCTTCTCCAGATCCACAAAGCACATGTGGACTGGACTGGTTGGGCAAACTCCCATGAACCCTCGAGCACCCGTTGGAGTGTGTAGAGCTGATCCAGTGTGCCGCAACCAGGACGAAAACTACAACAGATATGTACGTGTGGTTTTTGTATTATATGCAGTGATTTACAGTAATACGGTTTTATATATATATATATATATATATATATATATATATATATATATATATATATGCATGCTTACATTTATTATAAATCCATGGACCTATAATATATACACCTGCCTGTATAAAAGTATGCAAAAATGTATATGAAATCTGATATGAATATAAGTAATGATATAGTATAGAAATAATGAACGTTTGTGAGTGCAGTGGAAAGAATATTTGCATGAATTGAAAGACGACGGCCTGACGGCTCTTTGAATGGTTCATGCCATCTTTCAACAAACGGACATATTCTTTCCATTGCATTGGAAAACATCCATTATTTGTTTTACATTACCGCAATAGATCTGTGACAGGTCTTTCTTCTAGGATCAGAAAGTGGAATACAGTGGGACCCAGTAGTTCAATCTGCCCTGCAAGACTCATGGAGCACATTGGCCATCTTCAATCCAGTGAAAAATCCCAATTAACACTTGTCCGCCATCTTGCTGATTTCATGTGTCAAGCTCATCATGGCTTCATGGAGATGTACAACAGTGTGAAACTTATGAGATAAAAAAAACATGACTAGTACCAAAATGCATGCTAAAGGCGTTGCCAACGTTGATTCTGAGATGCGTCACCAACTCAAGTTTGCAGGAACTGCCTTCGGTTGGCTTTGCACTGGTGTTATCCACAACAGAGACCTTTGGCACAAGATGAAAATCCTCATCTACAAAGGTGTTGTAATGCCAACCCTGCTGTACAGATCTGAGCTCTGGATCACCTCCAGCCACCACCTAAAGACCTTTGAGCAATTCCAGTAATGCTGCCTGATGACTATCATCCGCATCAGGTGGGAAGACTACCATACCAATGTCAGCATCCTGGCTGAAGACAAGTTCTAGAACCAGCTTTGGTGGGTGGGTCACGTCATTATGATGGATGACAGCTGACTTCCCAAACAGATCTTGTACTCCAAGCTGAGTGAAGGAAAACAGTCCAGAGGAGGGCAGAAGAAACACTACAAGGACCCTCTGAAGCACAACCTTAAGAGCTGCTCCATTGACTGGAAGGCCTGGGAAGAACAAGCAAGCAATGATCCACACAGGAATGGAAGTCTTCAAACAAAAAAAATGATGCGGACACAGAGGAGAAAAGGGAAGGAGAGAAACCAAGATCCTAACCGACAGAAGCTTCCCTTGGAAGCACATGCAGCGTCAGTCAGAAACAGTACACGTCAAGATGGCCTGTTCAGTCATCTCCATATCCAGCATCCTGTCAGGGAATCCATAATGAGATGATCTTCCACAATGACAATGAAGACAAATATGTGAAATGTGTATGTATACATAAAACAGTGGAATTGCAGAGTGCTGGGTGGTATAACAGAAACCACAGCAGTAAGCTCTTTTTTAAGTATTTGCTGTTAATTCCAAGGTGCTGCTGACCGCTTACATCACAAATACTTATTCTCTTTATAGCCTCCACTTGTTTCTCATTCTTCTCCTGCAAAGACGGATGCCTGGTAACTCATTTAAATAGATACAGTCTATGCCCTCCTCTCCCTGCCGCCGTCAAAATAAATAGTCAGTCTGTCGGCAGCACTTACCATGCCACTGCAAACCTCTGATAAACCTTTAAAGCCCTTTGACACTTGCTTTCCTATCAAGAAGCCCTTTGGTGTTTACTTTGGCTGTTAATCCTTATACTCTGTGGATTGTTTATTATGTTTAGTCTATTTCAAGCATGTTTCTGTTTGTCATCTTTTCTTATTCTGTCTTCAAGACTTTCTCCTTACTCTCACTCTTGCTGCTCTTGCATTTCTCGGCTGCTAACAAAGAAATATCATTTATAAAGGAGACAAGGGATGGGTGAGTCGAGGTGGGGAGAGGCATGCAGTTCAGAGTCAAGAATCATGGCCTTCATATTTTCATGGATGTGGTTGCAATTAAATTCTCCACTCTTTTGGTTTCTCGTGTTCTTTGCTTGGAATTGTCACAAGATTTGCTACCAGTTTTACTCTGGATGTCTTTACTGACGCACTCCAGATGTACTAGTAGAATGAGGTACAGGTGGCTTTGAACTGGGGCACCTTTAAAATGGAAAATAATTGCATTAATCACTTGCACCACCTTGCCGCCATTATGAGATAATATACTTTATTATCACTTTACCGAGGCGTTGCTAGGCCGGTAGTGTGACAGATATTCACCCTCTAACTCGGGCGAATATCTGTCATTTTGGGCAACTCGTCATGAACGTCGGGCCTCTGAAAATGCATACTGCCCTGCAAAAGCATGTTATTGTATTATTATTATCACTTTACCGGGGTGTTGCTAGGCCGCCCGGCACCGCCCACCATGGCTATAACCCTGGCCATCATACTTTAAAATTCTACAGGCCACGCAAGCCCCCCCTGCTCAAGCCAGCACATGTCCATGTCTGTTTGAAGTTCACCGGTGACCATCTGGATGATCCAGAGGAGGCATAGGAGGGCATGTGGTCAGATGAGACCAAAATAGAGCTTTCTGGGAAAAACTTCACTCGCTGTGTTTGGAGGATGAGAATAAATCCAAGAACACCATCTCAACCATGAAGTAGGCGGAAACATCATTTTTAGGGCTGCTTTTCTGCAAAGGGGACAAGACAACTGCACCGTATTGAAGGGAGGATGGATGGGGTCATATATTGTGAGATTTTGGCAAACAACCTCCTTCCCTCAGTAAAAGCATTGAAGATGGGTTGTGGCTGGGTCTTCCAGCATGACAATGACCCGAAACACAAAGCCAGGGCAACTAAGGAGTGGCTCCGTAAGAAGCATTTCAAGATCCTGGAGTGGCCTGGCCAGTCTCCAGACCTGAACTCAAAAGAATATCTTTGGAGGGAGCTGAAACTCAAAACCGAAAGATCTGGAGAAGGTCTGTATGGAGGAGTGGACTACAATCCCTGCTGCAGTGTGTGCAAACATGGAAACTACAGGAAACATTTGACCTCTGTAATTCTCAAGGTCACGCTACATCACCAGTCAAAGTGGCCAATCCGAACGTGAGAATTCGTGCTTCCATGACAACACGCTCGGTCTGTATGCTGTTTTATTGAAATCAGACGGTTTTTTTATTGTCTCTAACTTGCTTCTAACGGCCAGCTGACAGCTATCATTGCCTCGAATGGTGAGAGTTATACACTAAGATGAGGTGAAATGATCCATTGTACATTAAATTGACTTTATTGACAAGTCTGACTCCTTTGAAAAGTGACCAAATTACAAGTATATAAGCAATGTTTTCACTGAGAGGAAAACCCGCCCCTCAAGGTAACCTGCCTGGATACTGACCTTGAGAATTATAAACAAATGTTTCTGTACCAAATATTAAGGTCTGTTTTTCTATTGTATCAATTACTTATTTCATGCAATAAAATGCAAATTACTTGTTTAAAAATCACAGAATGTCATTTTCTGAACTTCTTTAGATTCTGTCTCTCACAGTTGAAGTGTACCTATGATAAAAATTACAGAAATCTCCATTCTTTGTAGGTCGGAAAACTTGAAAAATCGACAGTGCATCAAATGCTTATTGATGCACTGTTGATGCACACACAGTTGTATGCAAACGTTTGAGCACCCCTGATGATTTCCACGATTTTCCGTTATAAATCATTGGTTGTTTGGCTCAGTGATTTCAGTTAAATATCCAGCCCAGTCTCATTTTTTTCCATGCTCCCGTCAGAAAATGAGTCAAATTATTGTGATTTTTTAAAACTCACTATTACTAACCCTACTCCTACCAGTTGTTTATGTTCAGGGGAGAAGCTCATCAGCAACCCACCCGGTGAGGTGATTGGTTGCAAGGAAAACCTGCAGTGTTTTGACCTTCGTTGCCCAGCCCTGCTCCATAAAGTCGAGTGTCGTCTTCACTAACTTCTTTGTGTCTCACAGCTTCAGTATGAGACTCAAGTTGTAGAATTCTCCCTGCTAGGGAGGCTAAAACTCTCTCACCTTGATCAGACATCTTTGCTGAATGAAATGATCTGCATACTGTATCAGGATCCTGCACTTGTCACCAGGGTAACAAAAAATGGGGGTGTGTCACTGGTGGGGCTGAAAAATGGGGACTCCTGATTTGATGCAAAGTGGGGCGATACAAAGCCTGGTATTTTCAATGTCTAAGATTTGTATCGCCCTGATTTTATTGCCACAGTTTCCAGAGCAGTAAAATTGATAGGACAAGTGTATGATTTATCAGCCCTATTTTTTCTTGTATCTCAAGAGAGTTGGTTTATGAGTATAGGGCAGATTTTTGTAATATGTCATAATAAGTATTGACTAGAATGCAACCAGTCATGTGCTATGAAATATTGATCAACATGCTGGACAGTCTATTTTCAGTCTGTTTGCACACACTGCAAATTATTTGTTTCTTACCTAGATAAAAAAAAAAAACAAATTTAGATTTAGAAGTGCTAGATAAATTATCTTGTTTTCATAGTAAATTTCTTATTTTAAGTGTTCAACTTTACACTCCAATTTTCTTTCTAGATTTAACAAAATTAATTCAAGAAATCTTGTGAAGTGAAATTATCTGCTGCATGAACAGATAATTTCACTTGTTTTGAGCACATTTCCTTCAGATTTAGTGTTTAGACATCCGTTTGATGCAGTGCAAAATCGGGCAGAGCGATGCATCTAAACCGTGGTTGCACGGCACTTAGCTGTACGGTCACATTAGTTTGCCATGATGCATTTGATGCATGTTCTCAAGGTCTGTGCATCTCCATAAGACGTCTTGTAAATCACTTCAGAGGTGTTATCCAGTTACAAAACCAGCATTATTAGATTTAGAAGAATTTGTTTCTCAATAATTTGATTTTACAAATCATGAGAAACATCTTAGATTAACACAGAAGCATTTTTTGCCATGTTGGATTCAATTTCAATGAAATGTATTTCATTTATAAACAACCCCAGTTCCAATGAAGTTGGGATGTTGTGTAAAATGTAAATAAAAACAGAATACAATGATTTGCAAATCCTCTTCAACTTATATTCAATTGAATACATCACAAAGACAAGATATTTAATGTTCAAACTGATAAACTTTATTGTTTTTGTGCAAATATTTGCTCATTTTGAAATGGATGCCTGCAACACATATCAAAAAAGCTGGGACAGTGGTATGTTTACCACAGTGTTACATCACCTTTCCTTCTAACAACACTCAATAAGCATTTGGGAACTGAGGACGTTAATTGTTGAAGCTCTGTAGGTGGAATTCTTTCCCATTCTTGCTTGATGTACGACTTCAGTTGTTCAACAGTCCGGGGTCTCCGTTGTCGTATTTTGCGCTTCATAATGCGCCACACATTTTCAATGGGCAACAGGTCTGGACTGCAGACAGGCCAGTCTAGTACCCGCACTCTTTTACTACAAAGCCACGCCGATGTAACACATGCAGAATGTGGCTTAGCATTGTCTTGCTGGAATAAGCAGAGACGTCTCTGAAAAAGACGTTGCTTGGATGGCAGCATGTGTTGCTCCAAAACCTGGATGTACCTTTCAGCATTGATGGTGCCATCACAGATGTATAAGTTGCCCATGCCATGGGCATTAACACACGCCCATACCATCACAGATGCTGGCTTTTGACATGTCTAATGTGTTTGCGCAACATGACCTGGATTTTGGCCGAACTGATAAGGTGACACATCACATTAAACTGTCTGATAAACTCCCTTCAGACAGCGTGCCCAGCCAATGCACCCACAGGACATTGAAACGGTCCAAAAACATCCAAATCCAAGCGCTTCTTAATGCTCGGGTTATCAGAAACTCAGATTCGCCATTTGCTTCCCCATAATTGTAGCCAGGAAAAAGAATGGCCAGGTCTGGTTGTGCATTGATTACAGGCACCAGAATCTCCAAACCACAAAAGATGCAGACAGCCTCCCAGAGCTGGAGGACACATTCTCTACACTCAGTGGCTCCCATTGGTTCTCTGTCCTTGACCTGATGTCTGGGCACTATCAGATTGACGTTGAGGCTTGATGATATAGTTTGTTTTTTTTTCCAGAACCCTTGAGGAGCACGACGAGAGACTTATAAAGATGCTCACTCGCCTCAGAATTTGGGTTGAAGCTATCCCCAGAAAAATGTACCTTCTTCCAGATGTCAGGGGACGTGTAGTCTCCAGAAATGGGGTTGAAACTGATACTGAGAAGATTTCTGCTCTTAAGACATGGCCTGTCCCTAGACCCTGCAGGAGTTAAAGTCCTTTCTCAGGTACTATAGATGGTTTGCTAAGTGCTATTCTAGTATTGTGAAACTTCTCTATAACTTAACCACCAGTTACCCACCTCCCCACAAGAAATCAAAACCAACAGTAACAAAACCGAGAGATGACCAATACCATAATCCCAAGGAATTCTTTGTGAGCCGCTGGATGCTTGCTTGTCAGCAAGCCTTCAAGACAGTCATCCAGACTCTCATCACAGTGCCTGTGTTATCCAGGCCACAAATTCGAATTTTTGGCTCTTACTTCATCAGTAAGTGAAAAGTTTACCACTGTAAATGATAGCAATCCATTGACATATATATTGACTTCAGCAAAACTTGACACAAGTGTCAAGGAGAATGTGGCTAGCAGCACTGTCCACATTCTCATTCAAATTCCTCTATCATCCAGGAAAACAGAACGAGGATGCAGATGGATTATCCCACAGACCACACAGAGACTTGTCAGATAATCCAAAATCTCAAAAAGTGAGAGAACGCATAGAGCAGTTCACTGAAGATCACCTCTCTGATCCAAAGAACATTGATGCAGTGGATCAGGCTGTTGTGGAAGCAATTTGTGAGTGAGAGCTCATCTACAGTATCAGTCCTGATGATGAGGAAGAAGGGTGTACAGATAATGCTGCTTTTGTCAAGACTGTTGCCACCTCCACTGGTGCTGCATCTGACAGCTATGGGCAAGAGGGTCAGTTTGGTGGATTGCCATTCCCCATCTAACAAGCAGAGCTCGCAGATAGACAAAGCACCAACCAATGGATCAAGGATGTCATTTTCCAGATTGTGCATGGGGCACACCACCCCCACTTTGAGGAATCAACTCCCTGTCCTCCCATTTGTCCTCTGAGAGCTAAATCGTGTTGAGCTTCTCAATAACATCCTATACAGACAATGCCAAGTAGGGTCTCAGACAATTTACCAGCTTTTGTTTCCTAGCCTGCACGATCATATGGGTCACATTGGAGTTGCATGCTGCATGTGGTTGCCAGCAGCACAAAGCACATTTTGAAGGTGATTTATTTTATACTGCAAAGTACGATGAAGGAATTATTTTATCCTCAAAAGTGTGAGTTAATAACTATGAGGAGGTTAATGTTTGGTGCAGCTCTTCATTGCTCCAGTAGGCCTGTGGTGCAGGAGGAGTGAGTAAGCACATGTATATTTCAATACCTCTGATTAAAACTAACCTTTTGATGCGCTGCAATGATAAAATGAAGGAATATTGTATAACAGAACAGAACAAGAGTTTGAATTGAATTAGAAGATTGATTAAATGATCTACACATTTTATGGCACTGATACCTTTAATAATTCTTTATTAAAGAGTAAATGATAGACATATGGCCTTGTCTTTAGTTCAGGGTTTTTTTTGTTTGTTTGTTTGTTTGTTTTTGGTTTTTTGGTGATTACTAGATTGAATGGGATGAATCTAAAGGACCAAGATTCTGGATCATTTAAGAGCTAACCCAAGGAAATCAGAGAAGAACAAAAGAATACGCACACATCCATGCGGTTCTACATTCTCTGCTGGATGTCCGGTTGTATCCTCATATCCTTTCCTGTATGCCCCTTAGCTGTGGTGCCCCTTAGCTGTGGTAAGAAACAACGAGACAATTCCCTTTTAATGGATCTTTGAGGTAAAGTGCATTGCAACTTTATAAGGGCCCCAACGATCAGTCCACAGGACCAAAGGGACCATTGTGCGGTTTTACACAATTGCGCACACTTCTTATTTTGTTTTGTTTAATTTTTTTTTTTTTTTTACAGACTGTTCATATTGTTCACCTCATGTCAATACAAGTGTTGTTACGCAACTGTTGAAGCTGAGTCATTATTGTTGCTCAAATCTTTGGCTCTTAAGAAGTCGATCTCTCTGATACTAGCCTAGGTTACCATTTCCCTTTTACTACACTGTAATCTACATTTATATTACTAAATTGGTTACAGACCACCGGGGGATTTCCACGACGATGACTTGGTTGATTACTGACAAGAAGTGTCATTACATGCATTCCGCTTATGCAAACGTGCTCAGAGCCTAAAGGAAAAAGCCAAAGTGAACGAATCAAGGTGATAACCACCAACTCTGATCACAACATCCAAATTTGTCGATCCACCTCACCCAGAAAACACCTGTGTATGTTAATCTCACTTTATTGCACAACCATCAGCATTTAATTGAGGCATACATTTGTCCTGTTGACTCCTAACATCTATCTGCCTTGTTTTTTAAGTAGAGGTCTTAGGCACTGGAGGTTGCTTGGACTTTGTATCTGCCTGTATTTTACCAGCTGAATTTGAGAAAGAGTACATATAAAATGTACTTTGTACTGTTTATAAAAGAAAAAAGAAACGTTGTAATTACTGCATCAGTAGTTTCATGGAACGAGGTAGTAAAACTGCACATCAGAACTTTTTTTCCCAACTCCTGTTCTGTTTATCCTTGGTGATAGATTTGTGAGAAATCTGTTTTTGAGAACTTAGTTGAGAAATTAGTTGAGAAAGCTAATCTATCAGAATGAAATAGACATCCTTCCCAGGAGTTAGACATGCTCAAAACAACAACAAAATATGTTGTATGTATACACAATATCACGTAGAGTCAGTGTCTATCAAATGTATACTAAACATGATAAAATTATCAATATTATTATTATTATTTTAAATGTGTAACCAGAACATCTGAGGTTTGTATGTGATCTGGCACTTCCCATGTGGAGTTTGTATGGGAAGTGGAGTTTGGAGTTCCACACCAACATGGAGAGTTCTCCAGCTGGAGAGTGCTCCAGCTTCCCCTTCTTCCAAAGACGTGCAGGTTAAGTGAAGTGGTGACTCTAAACTGGCCCTAGGTGTGAGTGAGCGTGTGAATGTGTTTGTCTCTTAATATGTGTCGGCTCTTTGATAGACTGCCAGCCTGTCTGCAAATTTATAATTCACAAACTGAACTGACACAGAAATATTTATTTGGGCTGCAAGCAGCTTTTGGTGTTTCAGATGGGACAAAAACACAATCAGGTCACAGTGAGGTTTTTTTTTTTATTATGATTATTATTAATCAGTGTATTCAATCTGTGTTTTGTGTTTTCTTTCCTTTTTTCACCATGTCATTTTTGTTTGTTTGTTTGTTTGTTTATTTTAAGTGTAGGACCTATTTCCAATTTAGCCTACATTCATGATTACAGTATTTTTGTGTGTGGCATTAACCCTTCCAATCTTCTATGTATGCCATGGAAAATTATCAACTTTTAATGCTTGCATGCCTAAATTACGTATTGATTAGTTTTTAAAAAACATAACACCGCTCCCCCTCCCCCCAAGGAATAAGGGCGTTTAAAGCATTACTGAAATGAGTGAGTGTTTCAGTACTATTACTGCATCGCGATCACAATCACCTAGTTAAAAAATGTGAATGTCAACCTCAGGTAAACATCTCAAAACATACCCCAAACATACGTTTTATCATCACAGACCTCGTCACCAGCAAACCAATTAGGCATGAAAGCAAAGAGAAAGCACCCATCGCCTTCAAGAAAGGCAGGCGTGACGAGAGCCAATCAATATAAGACAAACGGCATTGGAACAGGGCCTTAGATCACGCTCTTTTTGACAAATGAGACCGGCTTTGTGAAACAGACAGTGAAAACAAAAGCTCCACCTTCTGCCTTAGGCATCACAATTTTGGAAGTAAGTGACATTCTTTGCAATGAGTGGAGACAAAATGAAAGAACAAAAGATAAATGTGTTGTTGCATGGATGAAGGAGCGCGGTGTCCTTGCAGCCAAATGTAGCTTCACACAGGAAATGCTTCTTTTACCACAATATCAATAGTGTGGAATGAGCCCACAATGGGCAGAAAAAAATTACAAAATGTTATTGGTTTTGATATTTTATTTTGTTATTCATTTATTTTTGGGATGTCCTGGTTAAGCACCCCCCCCCCCCACCCCACCCCAACCTCTATCCAGAACATTTAATATTGACTATCTTTCAATACTGAGTCCTATGATACTTTCAGTTTTCAAGATTAGGGGTGCCCAAACTCTTTCCTTTGAAGGGTCATATATTCAGGCGGATGGAGAGCCATTGGCCAAAATAAATGCTGATGCTGTGGAAATTACATGGAATTACATTTAAGTATAATTTATATACAAGTAACATTCTTAATATAAAATATAATTTTAGTAAATTTAGTAAATTTTAGTAAATTTAGCTAGTAGGCCACAAATTTGGCAGCTCTGTTCTAGATAATAGAATGGAATGGACAACACACCCTGGACAGGATGCCAGTCTGTCGCAGGGCCACATACAGATGGACAAACACATTCACAGTGCATATATTAATCCAATATATATGCTGGGCACCTGCAACTGCAGCGCATTAAGAAAAAAAAAAAAACTGCCTGGCATCCAAGTGGCTTCGGAATTTTTTTGGAAACAGTCATTTTCTATAAGTACTTAGTCCAGTTAAGGATCACGTTGAGGCTGGAGACTATCCCAGCAGTCACAGGGTGAGAGAGACATGGTGCACCTTGGACAGGATGCCAGTCTGTCACAGGGCCACATATAGACATATAGTCAGTGGTGGGCACAGCTCTGCTAATCTGCTAAATAGCAAAGCTAACTTTTTTAATTCGCGGATTAGCTTTTCAGCTAACTTTGAAAACCATCAGTGATTCTGAAAAAGTAACAGTGTGATTGTTTTTTGCTATTCACACTTCCATCCAGTAGATGATCAAAATGCATAGAACACTGCCATCTACTGGTCAGTTTTGCAAATGCCATTTTCTTTACAAATGAAAAAAAAACATATTTACAAATACACATTTATTTGTAAAAACCAACACACACATTTCAGTAGTTGGTTTTTACAAATAAATAAACCAACACACCAGTGATCAGGGGAGCCTCATTTTCCCATAATGCCTTTTGGCATCTATGTGTGTGTTAGTGCACCAATCTTCAGAATTAGCACATTACTTTAAAACTAAAAGATATGTGCGATATTTGCACTGTCAAAACTGACAGTGTTGATGTTAATGTCGATGAACTGTCTGGAATTAGTTTCATTTATAAATCAAAACTATAAGTGAAAACTGCCTTCCTTTTAATGTCTTCTGACATACGAGGTCTGTGAGAAAAGTAACGGACCTTATTATTTTTTTCAAAAACTATATGGATTTGAATCACGTGTGATTACATCAGACATGCTTGAACCCTCGTGGGCATGCGAGAGTTTTTTCACGCCTGTCGGTTACGTCATTCGCCTGTGGGCAGTCTTTGAGTGAGGTGTCGCCCACCCTCTCGTCGATTTTTTCATTGTTTAGGAATGGCTCAGAGACTGCTGCTTTGTTGGATTAAAATTTTTTCAAAAACTGTAAGGCACAACTGAGTGGACACCATTCGATAAATTCAGCTGGTTTTCGGTGAAAATTTTAACGGCTGATGAGAGATTTTGGTCTGTTAGTGTCGCTTTAAGGACGGTCCACGGCGCCTGACGGCAATCTGCGTTCCGAGGTGGCGGCGTCTCGCTGTTTCAAGCTGGAAACTTCCTAATTTCAGGCTCTGTGGACCCAAGACGTCGTGAGATAACAGAGAACTTTCAGAAGAATTCGGTATCAGGAGATTATCCAGACATTCCACTGTTAGAGGAGATTTTGTAATGAAAGAACATGCGGGCAGATTCGCATTTCGGGCCGGACCCGACCACGGGGGGTCGCCACAGGAAAACCACCTCCGTTGGAAACCTTAACGGACAAGTTGGAACATGCCCAGCTGTTAAACAATTTCTCAGATACTCACTTGTTGAAAGCCATCAAAAGCCGCCTGAATTTTACAAATGGTTTTCAACACGGAGGTGTTTTTCCTGTGGCGGCGCGAACGGATTTGGGGCGTCGTCACGGACCCGACTCGGCAAATTCGTCCGCACGTTCTTTCATTACAAAATCTCCTTTAACAGTGGAATGTCCGGGTAAACTCCTGATGCCGACCTCTTCTGACACTTCTCTGTTCTCTGACGACGACCTGGGTGAATAGAGCCTTAAATTAGGATGTTTTCAGCTCGAAACAGCCAGACGGACGCCACCTCCAACCGTGCTGCGCCGATCCGCTTTGTGGGCTGTCCTTAAAGCGAAAGAAACTCCACAATCTCTCATCAGCCGTTAAACTTTTCACCGAAAACCAGCTGAATTTCTCGAATAGTGTCCACACGGATATCCCTCACAGGTCCTGAAAAAATTTAATAAAGCAACGCGCGCCGTCTCCCTGCACCTTCTCAGACAAAGAGATTCCGACGGGAGGGGGAGTCCACACCTCACTCAAAGCCTGCCCACAGGCGAATGACGTCACCGACAGGCATGACAAAACTCACGCATGCGCACGAGGGTTCAAGCTTGTCTGACATAAAAACATATGAATCAAATCCATTTATTTTTTGAAAAAAATAAAAAGGGCCGCTTTTTATCACAGACCTCGTACGTCTGTGCTGTTCCATGTTGAAAGTAAATGACACTTCTTTACAGCAGTGTGCAGGGCACACAAAGACAGAAGCTCTGATTCGTTGTTTGTGTTGGGTTTGTGATCGCCTTTGCTTTTACTCAGAAGCATGTGTGGTGCTTAAACTCAAAATGTGCTTGTCAGTAGCTGCCACTGTAATGGAGTATATATTAAAAGTTATCGGTTATCTGCAACGTATGCAAAATTTTTAGCGGTTTATCGGTTCAGCGTTATAAAAGTTAACTTTTCAGTTAGTGGATTAGTGGTAATTGAAGCTAACTTTCTGGTTAGCTGTGCCCACCACTGCATATAGTATTTCTTCCCTGGATGGCTTTGTTTCCGCTTCCTTTCTTTTTTACATACAACTCTTGTTAATTCCACATAGGGCAACATTGTAGTTGTATTCATGTCAAAGAAAGTGGGATGTGGTGATTGTGCAAACATGATGATTATTGTGTTTTACTTCTAACCACTAGATGTCAATGACATTACAAAAGGTGTACAAAAAAAAAGAGTATGCAGTAGTATAAACTCCTTTCCAGTTAGTGGAAAGGCAACCCTGTTAGGCGAACAGATTGCCAACTGCCAATAATCTCTACAAAAGATGAAGATAATAGAAGACGCTAACTGTATAATCAAACAAAAATCTATACAGAAACTGCACGTAAAGGCGCATCGGTCAAACACAGATGTATTTGAAGAAAACGAGAGTACAGAAGTGTTTTTGAAGTGCCTCTGAAATTTACAGCACTTCTGGTTGTAAGTTAGTACGCACTGACTGGAGGAATTACGTCAACATGTTACTTCTGAAACTGAACACAGGCAGTTCAGGATGATAGACGAAGTCACAAAATGCATTGATCAGACCTCATACTGATCTTTTTAGATATGATTGGGACATCTAATATGCATATTTTGTGGACATGACTGAGTGAAGCTCATCAGCATCTCACCATGTCATTTAGGTCCTTCAGACTTTATTTTGAGTAAATGCTTCAGGAGAGCATTAGCATGGCAAAAACCTTTCAGTTTTTTAAGCATTTTTCTTTATTTGCCTCTCACATGCCTGGAAAAGCTCCTTGCCATCTAACCATGACCTTTAGGTCCTTCTGACTTTTTTCAGTAAAATGGTTCTTGGGAGCATGAACATGACTAAAACCTTTCAGCTTCTGGGGGGTCCCCTCCCCCAAGACCCCACACCTTTTTAAGCATTTTCCTTATTTTGCCTTTCAGCTTCCTTAGTCTGACCCATCACCTAGGACCTGTTTGCCTTGGGAAACCCTACAAGGGGCACAAAGCCCCCGACAACATAGCTCCTACAATCATCCGGGTACGCAAACTCCCCCACCACGATAAGGTGGGGGAGTTTGCCCTTAGTCTGAGCCATGATGGGTCAGACTAAGGACAGTTCAACAAGCTCCCATGACCAGTAAAAAAATCAAGGACCAAGACGTCGCCCGGTATGGTGGAGCCGGGGCCCCACCTTGGAGCCAGGCCTGGGGTTGGGGCTCGTGCGCGAGCGCCTGGTGGTCGGGCCTTAGCCCACGGGGCCCGGCCGGGCCATCCCGAAAGAGCGACGTAGGCGCGCCCTCCTGTGGGTTCACAACCTGCAGAGGGGGCCATGGGGGTTGGGTGCAGAGAGGATAGGGTGGCGGTCGAGGGCGGGTGGCCCGGCGGCCCCGTCCGCACTCACAGCCCCTGGCTGTTGGGACATAGAATGTCACCTCGCTGGGGGGGAAGGAGCCTGAGCTTGTGTGGGAGGTTGAGAGATACTGACTAGAGATAGTCGGGCTCACCTCCACACACAACTTGGGCTCTGGTACGAAACTCCTGGAGAGGGGCTGGACGCTCCACTTTTCTGGTGTTGCCCATGGAGAGAGGCGGAGAGCTGGGGTCGCATTGCTTATTGCTCCCCAGCTCAGTCGCCATGTGTTAGATTTCACTCCGGTGAACGGGAGGGTCGCGTCCCTACGCCTTTGGGTCGGGGACAGGTCTCACACTGTTGTCTCGGCCTACGGGCTAAGCGGCAGTGCAGAGTACTCGACCTTCTTGGAGTCCCTAGGAGGGGTACTAGATAGCGCTCCGACTGGGGACTCCATTGTTCTCCTGGGGGATTTCAACGCCCATGTGGGCGGTAACAGTGAGACCTGGAGGGGGGTGATTGGGAAGCACGGCCTCCCCGATGTGAACCCGAGTGGTGTTCAGTTTTTGGACTTCTGTGCTAGTCACAGTTTGTCCATCACAAACACCATGTTCGAGCACCAGGGTGTCCATAAGTGCACGTGGCACCAGGACACCCTGAGCCGGAGGTTGATGATCAATTTTGTAGTCATATCATCTGACCTTCGGCCACGTGTCTCGGACACTCGAGTGAAGAGAGGGGCTGAGCTGTCAACCAATCACCACCTGGTGGTGAGTTGGATCCGCTGTGAGGGGAGGAAGCCGGTCAGACCTGGCAGTCCCAAACATATCATGAGGGTCTGCTGGGAACGACTGGTGGAACCCTCTGTCAGCGAGGTCTTCGTCTCCCTCCTCCAGGAGAGCTTCTCCCAGATCCCGGGGGAGGTTGGAGACATGGAGTCCGAGTGGACCATGTTCTCCACCTCCATTGTCGATGCGGCCGCTTGTAGCTGTGGTCACAAGGTCTCTGGTGCCTGTCACGGTGGCAATCCCCGAACCCGGTGGTGGACACACGGAAGTAAGCTGAAGAAGGAGTCCTACTTGTCTTTGTTGGTAGGTGGGACCCCGGAGGCAGCTGACAGGTACCGGCAGGTCAAGCGTGCCACAGCCCGTGTGTTCACAGAGGCAAAAACTCGGGTCTGGGAGGAATTCGGGGAGGCCATGGAGGAGGACTATCGATCAGCCTTGAAGAAATTCTGGCAAACCGTCCGACACCTCAGGAGGCGGAAGCAGCTCTCCACCAGCACTGTCTACGGTGCGGGTGGGGAGCTGTAGACCCTGACTAGGGATGTTGTTGGGTGGTGGAAGGAATACTTCCATCCTCACATCTTCTGAAGAGGAAGCAGAGACTGGGGACTCAGAGGCAGACTCATTCATTACCCAGGCCGAAATCACCGAGGTGGTTAAAAAGCTCCTCGGTGGCAAGGCTCCTGTGGTGGATGAAATCTGTCCTGAGTAACTTAAGTCTCTGGATGTTGTGGAACTGTCTTGGCTGACATGCCTCTGCAACATCGCATGGCGGTCGGGGACAGTGCCTCTGGATTGGCAGACCGGGGTGATGGTCCCTCTGTTTAAGAATGGAGACCGGAGGGTGTGTTCCAACTACAGGGGGATCACACTCCTCAGCCTCCCTGGTAAGGTCTATTCCAGAGTACTGGAGAGGAGAATTCGACCAATAGTCGAACCTGGGATTCAGGAGGAGCAGTGTGGTTTTCGTCCTGGTCGCGGCACACTGGACCAGCTCTACACCTCCATCAGGTGCTCGAGGGTTCATGGGAGTTCCCCCAACCAGTCCACATGTGCTTTGTGGATCTGGAGAAGGCGTTCGACCGTGTCCCTCGGGGCACCCTGTGGGGGGTGCGCCAGGAGTACGGGATACGGGGTCCTTTGCTAAGGGCTATCCGGTCCCTGTACGACCGCAGCAGGAGCTTGGTTCGCATTGCCGGTAGTAAGTCAAACCTGTTTCCAGTGCACGTTGGCCTCCGCCAGGGCTGCCCTTTGTCACCGGTTCTGTTCATTATTTTTATGGACAGAATTTCTAGGCGCAGCCAGGGTGTAGAGGGGGTCTGGTTTGGGAACCACAGAATCTCTTCTCTGCTGTTTGCGGACGATGTGGTTCTGTTGGCTTCGACAAATCAGGACCTTCAGCATGCACTGGGGCAGTTTGCAGCCGAGTGTGAAGCGTCTGGGATGAAAATCAGCACCTCCAAATCCGAGGCCATGGTTCTCGACCGGAAAAAGATGCTTTGCCCTCTTCAGGTCAGTTGAGTGTCCTTGCCTCAAGTGGAGTTTAAGTATCTCAGGGTCTTGTTCACGAGTGAGGGATGGATGGAGCGTGAGTTCTACAGACGGATTGGTGCAGCATCTGCAGTGATGCAGACACTGTATTGGTCCGCTGTGGTGAAAAGAGAGCTGAGTAGGGGGGCAAAGCTGTCGATTTACCGATCGATCTACATTCTGATCCTCACCTATGGTCATGAGATTTGGCTCATGAACGAAAGAACGAGATCGCGAGTACAAGCGGCCGAGATGAGCTTCCTCCGCAGGGTGGCTGGGCGCTCCCTTAGAGATAGGGTGAGGAGCTCGGTCACTCGGGAGGAGCTCGGAGTCGAGCCGCTGCTCCTCTACGTCGAAAGGAGCCAGTTGAGGTGGCCCGGGCATCTTTTCCGGATGCCCCCTGGACGCCTCGCTGGAGAGGTGTTCCGGGCACGTCCCATCGGGAGGAGGCCCCGGGGAAGACCCAGGACACACTGGAGGGACTACGTCTCTCGGCTGGCTTGGGAATGCCTTGGGGTTCCCCCGGAGGAGCTGGGGGAGGTGTGTGTGGATCGGGAGGTCTGGGCAGCTTTGCTTGAGCTGCTGCCCTGCGACCCGACTCTGGATAAGCGGAAGAAACTGGATGGATGGATGGATGCCTTTCAGCTTCCCCCATCTTTTTAAGTATTTTCCTTATTTTGCCTTTCATCTTCTGGAGGGTCTCTGCCCCCCATACTCCCCACCTTTTTAAACATTTTTAGGGCCCGAGTAGGCAACGTCCTACGAGGACCCTATTGTAATTGCGCTGTTTATTATTATTATTATTATTATTATTTATTAGGGCCCGAGTAGGCAACGTCCTACGAGGACCCTATTGTAATTGCACTGTTTATTATTATCATTATTATTATTATTTATTATTATTATTATTATTATTATTATTCTCACTCTTGAAATCGAAATTTCGGCCTCTTCCCATGCTCAAAAACTCACCAAACTTTCCAAAGTCGTCTGGCCGGATCTGAAATTCTATATTTTGGGGGCCTCGCACATGGTCGCAGAAAAATCGCGAAATAGCGCCCCCTACAAATTTTCAAAAACCCCTCCACATTGGGCTTTTTTCATCGTAGCCTCACGAAATTCGGTACACATATTTACCATGCCAGGACGTATGAAAAAGTCTCTTACTGTCATGGTGAAATATCGACAGGAAGTCGGCCATTTTGATTTTAAGTTTCGATTTTGAGCAAATTTTTGCCATTTTTGGCCATTTCTACTACTTACATTTGAATGAACTCGTCCTAGGGATTTCATCCGATCGACTTCAAATTTGGTCAAAATCATCACAACACAATGGTGATCAAAAGTTATCAAAAGATTCTAATTAAGTCAAAAGGCGTGGCTGCTAGGGGTCGTCAAACTTTGGCGAGCTTTTCAGAGCACGCCATTTCACTTCGAATGGCTGTCACGCCCACATACTTCTTCGAAAAGTTGGGGATTCAGCACACACTACAGCAGCCATCTCACCCCCTCTATGGATATGGTGGTGAGCCGCTTGTGGTCAAAAGCAAGTGCAACATTGAATGCCAGTACAAGGACATTAAACTACAACTGGGTGTCCACATTGTCGACACTAATGCACCACCAGTGCTGGGACTTAAAGTGTGCCTTGAATTTAAACTCATTAAACTGATAATGTCCGTTTCTAACACCCCAGATATGTCTATTATGGATGAGTTTTCTGATGTATTCACAGGAATAGGACAGTTTCCTGGAGAGTGCACCATCCACATCGACCCCAAGGCTGTTCCTGTCATACACCCGCCAAGACGTGTTCCCCTTGCACTACGTGACCATCTCCGGGATGAGCTGAAAAGCATGGAAAGACAACAGATTATTACCAAGCTCACAGAACCTACTGAATGGGTGAACTCGATGGTTGCAACTGAAAAGCCACGCACAGGTAAACTCAGAGTCTGTTTGGATCCTAAAGATCTCAACAAAGTGATCAAGTGCCCACATTATCCTCTGCCGACACTTGAGGACATCACATGCAAACTAGCAGGAGCCAGCTACTTCAGTGTAATGGATGCTAGATCTGGATACTGGGCAATCAAACTAACAGAGGAGTCCTCTAAACTGACTATGTTTAACACTGTATTCGGCAGGTACATATTTCTACGCCTACTGTTTGGACTCAAATCATCACAGGATGAGTTTCAGCGAAAAGTGGATGAGACTTATGAAGGTCTGGAGGGTGTTACTGCCATTGTTGACGACATTCTCATTTATGGCAAAAGCAAAGAGGAGCATGACAAAAATCTTCGTGCAATGCTGCAGCGCTCCAGAGAACAAGGAGTCAAGCTCAATCCTGACAAAAGCATTATCTGCGCCACAGAAGTCAGTTATTTTGGACATTTAATCACAAAAGATGGAGTCAAACTGGATCCAGCCAAAATCAAAGCCGTCAGAGACATGGAGCCACCCAAAGTTAAAGGTGAGCTGGAAACCATACCTGGCATGGCTAACTACTTGTCAATGTTTGCCCCTATGCTGTTAGAAATCAACGCCCCACTCCACCAGCTGTTGAAGGAGTCAAGTGAGTTTGTGTGGGATGCACAACACGACACAGCATTTCAGAAAATGAAGGAGCTCATCACACATGAACCTGGACCAGTTCTCGTATACTATGACCCTAGAAAGGAGCTCAGGTTACAAGTCGACGCCTCCAAACATGGGCTTGGTGCAACTTTACTGCAAGAAGGTAAACCCATTGGTTATGCTTCAAGATCACTCACTGACAGTGAAATAAACTACGCACAGATTGAAAAAGAGCTCTACGCCATCTTGTTTGGATGCAAGTGTTTTCACCAGTACGTGTATGGACGTCGCACCATCGTAGAAAGCGACCACAAACCTCTGGAATCCATACTGCGTAAGCCACTCACTGTAGCACCCCCCAGGTTGCAGAGAATGATTCTCCAATTACAGAGATATGATGTAACAATCACCCACAAGCCTGGTAAAGGCATTCCTCTTGCAGACGCACTTTCCAGAAAGTCACTACAGGACCCTGACAACAGCCTTGCAGAAGGCATGGGCTTACAGGTACACACAGAATACAGCAGTTTACCAGTCAATGACTCCAAACTGAAAGAAATCCAAATGGAGACAGGAAAAGACAAACACCTCGCGCTTCTCAGAAATGCCGTCAAAGACGGTTGGTCTGAGGAGAGAAAACAGTGCCCTCAGAGCATTGCGGAGTATTGGAACTATCGAGATGAACTGTCTGAAATGAACAATATCCTTTTCAAAGGAGAAACGATAATAGTTCCAGCTTCACTACGTAAAGAAATGTTATCACAGATCCACACAAGCCACATGGGCATGGAAAAATGCAAACAGCGAGCCCGTGATGTTTTGTTTTGGCCTGGGATGAACAAGCAAATAGAGGACCTTGTTGGAAAATGCTCAGTGTGTCTGGAGCACAGGCCCTCAAACACCAAAGAACACATGATAAGCCACCCCATCCCAGACAGGCCATGGCAAACGGTTGCCACTGATCTCTTTCTGTGGAACAATGAAAGCTACATGGTTACTGTGGATTACTACAGCAGGTACTTTGAGTTAGACAAGCTCCACAGCACAACTGCATCTGCAGTAATACACAAACTCAAAGCAAACTTTGCCAGACACGGTATTCCACAGACTGTAATCTCTGACAATGGCCCTCAATACAAATGCCATGAATTTGAAACATTTGCAAGCAAGTGAGAGTTTAAACATATAACATCAAGTCTGCACTACCCACAGAGCAACGGTCTTGCAGAGAAAGCAGTTCACATAGCCAAGTCGCTCATGCAAAAAGCCACAGCTGACTGCAAGGACCCATATTTGAGTCTACTTGAGTATCGCAACACACCCGTGGACAACTTCAAAACGCCTGCCCAGTTGCTGATGAGCCGTCGGCTTCGCTCCATCATTCCATGCACACATCAGCAGCTTAGGCCCAAAGTTGTAAGGTGTTGTGATACCCACAACAAGAGACTTTTGTCAAAACCTTCAGAAAAGGTACTATAACAGATCCTCCAAACCATTGTCAACTCTACATGCAGGACAGAGTATACATTTTCAGGAAAATGGACATTGGAAGCCAGCGGTCGTTGTAAAAGCTGCTGCCCGATCTTACCACATCCAAACACCGGATGGAGCTGAGTACCGGAGAAATGGCCGTCACCCTATGGATACTAGAGAAGTGGCTTCTACTCACTCCACTGATCACTCCAGTGTTCAGCACACACCTGAGAAAGCAGAGCACACACCTCCAACACAGACTGCCCCACAGACTTCCACTTATTTCACCTGGTCTGGTCGCCAAGTCAAGCCTAGAGACATCTTAGATCTCTAAAAGTAATACATGCTCGCCTACTGTTTGTTGCCGAAAGCAAAAAAAAAAAAAAAAAAAAAAAGTTGCACTATGTGTTCTGGTGCTATGTGTTATTAAAATGCAGTATATGTTCTAAACATTTAAGTTTGTCAAGGCTGTAATTCTGCGAAGTGTTACATGCAGGTTTTGTATTATTTATATGAGCCAACCTAATTGATTGTGAGCAGTTTTTTTCTTTTGTCTACCTATTCAATTTATTTGAGTGGATTAAGCTATGGCTATATCTTTTCAAAAGAAGGGGGAAGTAATATTCTCTACGAATATGTCAGAATAATATTCACTCTAATATTTGTGTTATATCCTTGAGTTAAGGTGCGTTTACACATAACCAAGACGCGTTACGAATGTCATTTTTCTGTCATTCGTGACACATTCCTGACATTCTTAATGTGACTTAATGCATCTGAATAGGTTTCTTAATAGTGCGTGTTGGTGCGTGATATTCTTGATATTCGTGGATCATGTTTTTGCCTGTCACAAAATCTTCCACAAATGTCACACACACCCTCATTTCGTCTCACGTCATGGAGGTCGCAACTGAGCGTATTGATCTGTCTTGATGAGTAGTGATCCTTAATAGAACATGACAACATTCGTAGTGGTTCCTGTGATGGTTCTTGGAGCCCAAACTGTCACGCGTTATTACGAAGTGACACAAAAACTGTCAAGTTTTGACACGACTTGTAACGCGGCGTCACATTTCACTCTGCGCCACGATGAATCAGTTTTCTGTCACGTGCACACAATTAAACTCGGCTACAAATGTCGTTCCACAGTTCCTGCTGAAGCTCCTCAGGATGCTCCTGCAGGTGTTCCACCTGCTGTTGTAACCGATGAGCAGGAGAACGAGTCTGAGCAACCAAAGGAGCGAGAGGAGACTCGTGCATCCAGACATCTCTGCACCTCCTCCAGTCCGGCGGAGGAAGAAGCGCGTGCACAATTAAACCCTGCTGCACCCCATTCAGTTTGATTGCTGATACCAAGTCAGCTAAAAGTCTAATTTCAGTGCTCTTCAGCGTGCTCCTGCAGGTGCTGCACCTGCTGCATGAGCCTGATGTTTGGGAAAATGCGCGAAACAAGAGCGGCATGAAGCCACACATCTGGCTCTGTCCTCCTCCTCCTCTCTGCGCCACTCCATGGCACAGAGCCCAACTATGCATGCAGTCACAAAGTTCTTCTGAAAAACTGGAGCGATCTGAATTCGGTTGGATGAATATGGGTGTGTGTGTGGAGACAATTCACCTCATTCACAACGTGACAGAACTTAACGATGTGCTGTTACGCGCAATAGCGCGCAACAACGCGGAACACTATTCTTGACCGTGCGTAATGGTTCCTGATAATTCTCCAGCAACACGTGCCATTAATCGTAATGTGTGGTAACAGGTTGCAGCAGTTCCTGAGGACACCTGATGCCTCTGCCCCGAATCATCACATTCGTGATCAGTGGCCAAGAATGTGTACTTCGTGGCATTCGTGACTTGTCGTCGATATGTGTAAACGCAGCATTAGATTGGCCAAATCTGTCACGTGGTTTGTCACGCTCTACAGTACGTGACGCTAGCTCCCCCCTGCCTGTACACTGTGTTCATTATGCTACATGCTCAGTAAAAGTCGGTCTCAAAAGTGATCTCTCATCGTACAGACTTTTTGTACACACCGTACACTTGCTTACCACAACAGATACTGTGCCCTCCAAAAGTATTGGAACACTTTGGAATTTCACACATTTTAATTTGTTTATGCCATTTTAAATACAAGAAATACACAAAAATAAAGAATAAAAAATTCTAAAATTATCTTCCTCAAACTCAAACTGAAAGCAAATCTCTAAAACTTGATAAAACCTGTAAATAATAATCAGTTTTATTGCCAGTTTTCTTTAGACAAGTCAGGGGATAGAAACATGAACATTTCCAAGACACTGACTATGTCTTGGACTTTATTTACATCAATTATGAAGAAATACAAAAGTTTATTTCACCAAAACATCAAATCTAGGCTTTACTCTCAAATGTACTTTCTGTCAAATTGTAGCTGAACTTTCAGGTCTTCTTTTTAAGAAAATCCTCCTCTACACCACTTCATCAGGAAGCTGGATTTTATATTTTAAATTAATTTATATCAAGTTGTAGAGATTTGCTTTCAGTTTGAGTTAAGGAAGATAAATTTAGAAAAAAATGTATTTGAAATGGAATAAACAAATTAAAATGTGTGAAATACCAAGTGTTCCAATACTTTTGAGGCCAATTGAGAAACACTGAGGAGCAGCATCTTACATCTCATATATAGTGCAGCAGATAAGAGAATATTTAGAGTGAAATCCTGCATATGGTGATACAAGCATCAAATTTGGCACAAATAATTCATAGACGTTAACTCTTTAAAAAAAAAAAAAAAAACTGATTGGCCACTTGAATTTTCAATAGGCAGCCAGGTAGGGGTCAATTGATGAATTACACAGGGGTCAAAATTAAAACATGCTCCAATCATATAGAAAACTACACCACATTATTTGCCTGATCATTAAGATTACAAAAAGGTATAGTTTGAAAAATCTGTGACTGAATGTTATGACGTTACGAGGTAAAAGCAGCAAGAATGGTGACAAAGGTCAGTTTCAGTTTGTATAGGGGTCAAGAGTAAAAGTTGCTCCATTAAATTTGCTCCTGCTGTATTTGTGCTGAATTTGATGCTTGTATCACCATTTGAAGGAATGTTTCAGTTATCTTAAACTTGTTTCCGACAGATTGTTTGTTGTTGTGACGCTATTCTGAACTTTACATGGTTGTATACGTTTCTTTTATTTCTGTTTAGCACTCTTCTGGTTATTAACTGTATCTACTCTGAACGTTATTTAACTATAGTCCTGTTGTAATTCGTTAGCAGTTAGCATTCATTAGCAGTTAGCATTCGCTAGCGTTTAGCTTTCGCTTGCTAGGTCGACTCCTCCCTTCACACCCCTCGTTATTTTTATAGCTGGTTCTTTTTATCTGGTTAATACTTCTGTTAGTTTTTCAGTCAAACTACTGTGAATTTTAAGTAATTATTTTACTCCTGTATAAATCTTAGGAGCGGCTAGCATTTTCACTAGCGGTTAGCTTGCGTTAGCGACTTCGGAACCTCGTTTTCATTTTTTCATTTTGTTTTTTTATATACTTCTGTTAGTTAACTGTTAGTGTAACTTTAGCTTAGTACTTTACTCTTGTGTTAATCTTAGGAGTGGTATATATATTTACTGTTCCTACATTTCTAATACTTCTGCTACTCTTTCAGTGTAACTGCTGTGAACTTTAATTAATTTATTTGCGTCTGTGTGAGCCTTAGGAGTGGTTAGCTTATCCATTATTGGTTAGCTTGTGCTTGCTTGGCTATACTCTTGAATTTCCTAGTGCACAATGTACACTACTTTACACCCTCCATAAATCCTACCTGATGTTGGAAGATAGGGTGGCTCTCTTAGAGAGCCGTGTCCGTAAGTTAGAGCAGCTTCTTAGCTCAGTGGAGTTAGATGTTACGGGCACTCCAGATGAGGTTAGTGCTGGGCCGGCTAGCGAGCCCATGAGCATCAGTCTAGAAACGCCGGCTTTGGAGGATGGTTTTCGGACTGTGGCGAGGTGGAGGAAGCCCCGTAAAGCTTGGTGCCTGGTTGTGGCACCCCGATCACACTCGCCACTGCGAACTGTGAATCTGTTCTCCCCCTTGGATTTACCTGATGTGAATTCTCCGAACCCACAAGTGACTTCCACTCCTATCTCCAGGCCGAAACACCGAACTTTAGTGATAGGGGATTCTATCACCCACAAAGTCAGGTTACAGACGCCGGCTGACGTTAAATGTATTCCTGGGGCCAGAGCTCCCGACATTGCATCCCATCTTAGGGTGCTGACGCTGCAGAAGGGAAGACAGAGGAAGGAACATGACATGAGATATAGTCACATAGTTATTCACGTCGGCATCAATGATATCAGGATGAAGCACTCAGAGGTCACAAAAATGGACATAGAGAGGACTTGTGACCTTGCCAGAAAGATGTGTCAGGATCGAATAATAGTCTCTGGTCCCCTCCCCTCCCGGGGTACTTATGAGGCATTTAGCAGGCTGACATCATTAAATAGGTGGCTGGAGCAGTTTTGTCAACAGCAAGGCTTTAGCTTTATTGATAACTGGCCTTCGTTCTGGGGCCGCCGTGGCCTGGTAATGCCGGACGGCCTCCACCCTACTGGGGAAAGCGCCACCATCTTGTCTGCGAACATAGATAGAGCTCTACAGGGAGGGTAACATTAGGAATCTACAGCAGGCCATGGAGCAGGTGATTAGAGACCCTGCAAAACTTATGACAAATGTGGGTGTGGAATCCATTAGCTTAGCATGGAAATTAGTGCAGAAAATCCACTATGGTGATAGTGCAGTTTATCTGTCAGGGAGGGAAATTTAACAAGTTGAGACTGCGGCCTGCTCCTGTAAACGTGTCCATAAAAATCATAGAGGGATACGCTTTGCAAACTTAATACCCATTACTGTATTGGATCATGTTGAAATTGAGGATGGCCCAGTGATTGTTCCAGTAGATTTCATGTCTGCTACCTACAATGCGCGTGGAATGTCTCAAACCTAAACCTACTTCTAGGCATCTTATATATGCTACTCTGGAACCACCCCTAAACCCAAATAGTTCAACTGTCAACCCCACTGAGGTCCTTAGACTTGGTCTCATTAACATAAGATCACTGTCCTCAAAATCATTGTTGATTAATGATTTAATTATTGATCATCACTTAGATATGATTGGTTTATGTGAAACCTGGCTTAAACCTACAGCTGTCCTCCCCTTAAATGAAGCCTGCCCACCAGCATACGAGGTCTATTAGAAAAGTATCCGACCTTATTATTTTTTTAAAAACCATATGGATTTGAATCACGTGTGCGTCAGACAAGCTTGAACCCTCGTGCGCATGCGTGAGTTTTTCCATGCCTGTCAGTTGTGTCATTCACCTGTGAGCAGGCTTTGAGTGAGGAGTGGTCCAGCCCCCTCGTTGTTGTTTCATTGCCAGGAAATGGCGGAATGATTTGGGCTTTTTTTCCATCAGAATTTTTTCAGAAACTGTTAGAGACTGGCAGCTGGAAACCATTAGAAAAATTGATCTGGCTTTCGGTGAAAATGTTACAGGCTTGGTAGAGAATAAGGAGTGTTACTGTCGCTTTAAAGACGGCCCCCAGCGGCTGTGGGGCGCGCTGCGCTCCGAAGCCGCCATCGACAGGCTGAACGACCATTTCATTTCTAAACGGATGGCTGTCTGGATCCGTGACCATTGTGTGCCATTTCTCTGGTTATCACAAGAGCTGGACATCAACCATTTTCCAGCAGATTTCACTTTTAACAAGAGATTTTGTCATGGAAAGCTGAGCAGAGGCTTTGCGCGTCACGATGGATTCACTACTGTAGCGAGACAAAACCACCTCCGTTTTGGTCTCACAGGACGGCTTTGAGATGGCGTTCAGACAGCTGTCAGTGGTTTTTCCATCGAGTGATTATCCGAGAAATTGTGGATGTGCCTGGACATGCCAGAACATGTCCTGTGAGGCTTCATCACGGCATTGCTTTGCTCCATGCGGCACCACCACGACGCGCGGAATTCCTCCGCACGTCTGTCTCAATGTGCCGAAAAAGTGCTAATGTCCACATCTTTTCACAATTCCTGTGCTAGTCAGACGACGTCCTGGATAAAACACAGCGTCCAGTTTGGAAATGAACGGCACATTCCACTGTTACAGGAGTTTTTGTCATGGAAAGAGGAGTGGAGGCTTCGCGCGTTGCGGCGGTGCCGCATGGCACAAAGCAACGCCGTGATGAAACCTCACAGGACATGTTCTGGCATGTCCCGGCACATCCACAATTTCTTGGATAATCACTCCATGGAAAAACCACCGACAGCTGTCTGAACGCCATCTCAAAGCCGTCCTGTGAGACCAAAACGGAGGTGGTTTTGTCTCGCTCCAGTAGCGAATCCATCGTGATGCGCGAAGCCTCCGCTCGGCTTTCCATGACAAAATCTC
The DNA here is from genome assembly GCF_902500255.1 of Thalassophryne amazonica. Lineage (NCBI taxonomy): Eukaryota > Metazoa > Chordata > Actinopteri > Batrachoidiformes > Batrachoididae > Thalassophryne > Thalassophryne amazonica. The sequence continues at coordinate 61,152,148 of NC_047106.1, read as the reverse complement.
TTGTTAAAAGTGAAATCTGCCGGAAAATGGTTGATGTCCAGCTCTTGTGATAACCAGAGAAATGGCACACGATGGTCACGGATCCAGACAGCCATCCGTTTAGAAATGAAATGGTCGTTCAGCCTGTCGATGGCGGCTTCATAGCGCAACGCGCCCCACAGCCGCTGGGGGCCGTCCTTAAAGCGACAGTAACACTCCTTATTCTCTACCAAGCCCGTAACATTTTCACCGAAAGCCAGATAAATTTTTCTAATAGTTTCCAGCTGCCAGTCTCTAACAGTTTCTGAAAAAATTCTGATGGAAAAAAAGCCCACATCATTCCGCCATTTCCTGGCAATGAAACAACGATGAGGGGGCTGGACCACTCCTCACTCAAAGCCTGCTCACAGGTGAATGACGCAACCGACAGGTGTGGAAAAACACGCATGCGCACGAGGGTTCAAGCTTGTCTGACGCAATCACACGTGATTCAAATCCATATGGTTTTTGAAAAAAATAATAAGGTCGGATACTTTTCTAATAGACCTCGTATACATTTAGTCACGTCCCTCGTGATGCGAAGCAAGGCGGGGGTGTTGCTCTTCTTTATAAATCTAGGTTTAGCTTATTAGCTGTTGGGGGTCACGAATATAACTCATTTGAGCATCTGATTCTCCACTACACTCAGCATATTATGCATTGCCAAGGTCAGAAGAATAAAAATCAGCCATATTATTTTGTCACTGTATATAGGCCTCCTGGCCCATGTTCTGAATTCTTAGATGAATTTGGTGCGTTCATCTCTAACTTGTCAACTAGTGCAGATAACATTCTGATCATTGGTGACTTTAACGTTCATATAAATATGCCTTCTGATCCCCTCTGCAAATCATTTATGGAAACTGTGGATGCATTAGGATTTCGGCAATGCATTCAGGATTCAACGCACATTAGTGGAAATACCCTGGATCTGGTTCTCGCACGTGGTATTGCTGTCACGAATACTGACATCATGCCTCTTACATCAGTGGTCTCTGATCACTCACTTATTAAGTTTACAGTTTCGCTGCCGTGTTTAGTGGAACAACAACCTTATTTATCACTGGCAGCGATGCATCAACTCCTCAACTAAGACTGAACTAGAAGCTAGACTGCCTGATGTCTTAGCCTCATTTTTGACAAATACCCAGTCAGTAGACAGACTTGTGGATAGTTTAAACTCAGTGCTCAAAACAACACTCGACATGATTGCACCACCTGTGTTGAAACTGCGCTCCCCCAAATCGCAGTCACCTTGGTTCAATGATTACCTGCGTGACCTCAAGCATAAAGCAAGAGGTCTAGAACGGAAATGGCGCCATTCAAAATGAGAAGTATTCCACCTTGCGTGGTGTGATGTTATCTTAGACTATAAGCATGCATTATTGGCTACAAAGCGGACCTATTACTCTGATTTGATCAACAAAAACAAGCATAACTCAAAGTTCTTGTTCGACACAGTGGTAACACTTATTCATGGACAACCACCTGTAGCTCGCTGTCCTTTTACAGCACAAGATTTCCTAGATTACTTTGAGAAGAAAATAGATGACATTAGGTTCAACATATCCCGGTATGCCTTAACCCAGCCACTACACCCTGCTATTGAGGTGGGCGCCACTACTGAGGTATTACCTAGATTTACAGAATTTGATAGTATCTCTCTAGACATGCTGATGAAACTCGTAATGTCAACAAAAAGCACAACCTGTTTATTTGATCCTATACCAACAAAACTGTTTAAGGACCTGTGGCCCACTCTTGGGCCGATTGTGCTGGAAATTATTAATCTTTCTTTAACTTCTGGATCTGTTCCTAAAGTTTTCAAATCTGCAGTGATTAAACCATTACTTAAGAAACCTAATCTTGACCCTAGTGTATTAAAAAACTATCCGCCGATATCAAATCTATCATTTTGCTCTAAAATTCTGGAAAAAGTGGTGTCACGACAGCTCATAGACTATCTTACTGAGAATAATTTCTTTGAGCCACTGCAGTCTGCTTTTAGAAAATATCATTCCACAGAGACGGCTCTCACTAAAGTGGTGAATGATCTTCTGCTTACAATGGACTCGGACACCACTACAGTTCTGCTGCTGTTAGATCTCAGTGCTGCATTTGATACAGTGGATCATCATATTCTACTTGATAGGCTGGAAAATCATTTTGGGATTACTGGGAGTGCCCTTGCATGGCTGACGTCATACTTGACCAGTAGTTCTCACTGTGTTTTGTACACTAACACTACCTCTAACCTTAGTGACATGAAATTTGGGGTTCCTCAGGGGTCTGTCTTAGGCCCCCTGCTTTTCTCCCTTTATATAGCACCCCTTGGGCACATATTGTGGCGTTTTGGGATTACCTTTCACTGCTATGCAGATGATACTCAGTTATATATACCGATAACTGCTGGTAATCTCGTTCACATAAAATCCTTAGAGGATTGCCTTGCAGCAGTGAGAAGTTGGATGTCTAGAAACTTCCTACTTTTAAACTCTGAAAAGACTAAAATGATGGTTCTTGGTCCAGTGAGTCGGCATCAATTTGAGCAGTTAACACACAGCCTCGGCTCGTGTGTCATACATCACCCTGACAAGTGAGGAACCTTGGGGTAATTTTTGATCCTTCATTGTCTTTGGCCTCCATATTAGAACTATTACTAGGACTGCTTTCTTTCACCTGCGAAATATAGTGAAGATTCGTCCCATCCTGTCTATGGCTGATGCTGAGAACCTGATCCATGTGTTTGTGAATTGTTCTGTAATTTATGTTTTGTAGCATGGCCCAAGCAGAGGGTCACCCCTTTGAGTCTGGTCTGCTTTAGGTTTCTTCCTCAGAGGGAGTTTTTCCTTACCACTTTTGCTCTGGGGGTTGGTAAGGTTAGACCTTACCTGTGTGAAGCGCCTTGAGGCAACTCTGTTGTGATTTGGCACTATATAAAGGAAAGTAAATTGAAAATAAATTGGAAAATCTGTTGCATTAATAAGCCAACAGAACATGAACCAGCTGCTGTCTGTTAGCTTAAACATGTGTATGAGGTCTGTGAGAAAAGTATCCGACCTTTTTTATTTTATGCAAAAAATATATGGATTTGATTCATATGTTTTTACATCAGCCAAGCTTGAACCTTCGTGCGCATGCGTGTTGGTTGCGTCATTCGCCTGTGGGCAGGCTTTGAGTGAGCACTGGTCCACCCCTCTCGTCGTTGTTTCATTGCGAGGAAATGGCGGAATGATTTGGGCTTTTTTTCCCATCAGAATTTTTTCAGAAACTGTTAGAGACAGGTAGCTGGAAACCATTTGAAAAATGTATCTGGCTTTCGGTGAAAATTTTACGTGCTTCACAGAGAATAAGGAGTGTTACTACAGCTTTAAAGATGGCCCACAATGGCACACAGCTCGCCGTGCTCTGAGCCGCCATCGAGATGCAGAAACCACCACATCATTTCTAAACGGATCACTGTGTGGAGCCGGGACTGTCATGTGCAATTTCTCTGGTTATCACAAGAGCTGGACATCAGCCATTTTCCGGCAAATTTCACTTTTAACAAGAGATTTTGTCATGGGGAGGCTTCGCGCGTCACGACCAATTCGCTGATGAAGCGAGACAAAGGAACACCTCCGTTTCAGAGTATTAGAGGACAAGTTGGGACATGCCCAGCTCTCCACAATTTCTCTTATACTCACTCAACTGGTAAGCACTGAAAGCCGAGATAGGCATGTCCCAACTTGTCCTCTAATACTCCGAAACGGAGGTGTTCCTTTGTCTCGCTTCATCAGCGAATCGGTCGTGACGCGCGAAGCCTCCGTGCAGCTTTCCATGACAAAATCTCTTGTTAAAAGTGAAATCTGACAGAAAATGGCTGATGTCCAGCTCTTGGGATAACCAGAGAAACTGCACACGACGGTCCCGGCTCCACACACCGATCCATTTAGAAATGATGTGGTGGTTTCTGCCTCTCGATGGCGGCTCGGAGCGCGGCGAGCTGTGCACCATTGTGGGCCATCCTTAAAGCTGTAGTAACACTCCTTATTCTCTGTGAAGCCCGTAAAATTTTCACCAAAAGCCAGATAAATTTTTCGAATGGTTTCCAGCTGCCTGTCTCTAACAGTTTCTGAAAAATGGTGGATGGAAAAAAGCCCAAAATCATTCCGCCATTTCCTCGCAATGAAATAACAATGAGAGGGGTGGACCAGTGCTCACTCACAGCCTGCCCACAGGTGAATCACGCAACCGACAGGCGTGGAAAATCTCACGCATGCGCACGAAGGTTCAAGCTTGGCTGACGTAAAAACATATGAATCAAATCCATATATTTTTTGCATAAAATAAAAAGGTCGGATACTTTTCTCACAGACCTCGTATATAAGGCAACCCGAATTAAAGGAGAAATGCTGCTTTTAACAACCTGGACCTCATTTCTGGCATAAAATACGTTCGATTACTCACCAATATAAGCTTGGTGTGATTAGAAATCCATAGTTCAAATGATGTGTTCAGTTCAAATCTGAAGCAAACATTTTTCTTCTTCTACTTGTTGGGAAAGTAGATGATGACCTTCTGGATTTTGAAGGGACCGATGTAACGGTCCTGTAACTTGGGGGAGTCCACTTTGAGGGGGATGTCCTTTGTCAACAACCACACCTCCTGCCCTGGCCGATACGCAGGGGCCGGGGTCCGCCGACGGTCTGCATGGGCCTTTGACCTCATCCGGGCCCTCAGCAAGGCAGAACGGGCGGCACGCCACACCCGACGGCACTTCCGTAGGTGGGCCTGGACCGAGGGCACACCGACCTCTCCCTCAACCACTGGAAACAAAGGCGGTTGGTACCCCAGACATACCTCGAAAGGGGAGAGGCCGGTGGCTTGACGACACCTGGCTGTTATGGGCATACTCGATCCAGGCCAGATGGGTACTCCAGGCCGCCGGGTGCGCGGCTGTCACGCAACGCAGGGCCTGCTCCATCTCCTGATTGGCCCGTTCTGCTTGCCCGTTGGTCTGGGGATGGTACCCGGATGAGAGACTCACCGTGGCCCCCAGTTCCCGGCAGAAGCTCCTCCAGACGTGCGAGGAGAACTGGGGACCGCGATCTGAGACAATGTCTGTTGGGATCCCATGCAGCCGGACGACGTGGTGAACCAGGAGGTCCGCTGTCTCCTGGGCCGTCGGGAGCTTCGGGAGGGCCACGAAGTGGGCCGCCTTGGAGAATCGGTCCACTATCGTGAAGATGGTGGTGTTGCCCTGGGACGGCGGGAGACCCGTGACAAAATCCAGGCCGATGTGGGACCAGGGGCGATGGGGCACGGGCAGCGGCTGGAGCAGACCCGAAGCCCTACGATGGTCAGCCTTGCCCCTGGCGCAGATGGTGCAGGCCTGGATATAATCCCGGACGTCGGCCTCTAGGGACGCCCACCAGAAGCGCTGCCGGACAACTGCCACGGTTCTTCGCACCCTTGGATGACAGGAGAGCTTAGAGCCGTGACAGAAGTCCAGGACTGCAGCCCTAGCTTCCGGTGGGACGTAAAGTCTGTTCTTCGGCCCAGTTCCAGGGTCCGGGCTTCGTGCCAGGGCCTCCCGGACGGTTCTCTCTACGTCCCAGGTGAGGGTGGCCACGATAGTGGACTCCGGGATGATGGGTTCCGGTGGATCCGACAACTCCGTTTTGACTTCATCTTCATGTACCCGGGGCAAGGCATCCGATCTCTGGTTCTTGGTCCCGGGACGGTAGGTGATCCGGAAGTCAAAACGGCCGAAGAACAGTGACCAGCGGGCTTGCCTGGGATTCAGCCGCTTGGCGGTCCTGATATACTCCAGGTTCCGGTGGTCAGTGAAAACCGTGAATGGCACGGACGTTCCCTCCAACAGATGTCTCCACTCTTCAAGAGCCTCTTTCACCGCAAGGAGTTCTCGATTGCCGACGTCATAGTTCCGTTCGGCCGGGGTCAACCTGCGGGAAAAATAGGCACACGGGTGAAGGACCTTATCGGTGTTCCCGCTCTGGGAAAGCACAGCTCCTATCCCTGAGTCCGAGGCGTCCACTTCAACCACTAACTGGCGACTAGGATCGGGCTGCACCAGAACGGGTGCAGACGAGAAGCGCCGTTTCAACTCCTTGAACGCGGCATCGCAACGATCCGACCAGGTGAAGGGAACTTTTGGTGAGGTCAGGGCTGTCAGGGGGCTAACTACCTGACTGTAGCCCTTAATGAACCTCCTGTAGAAATTAGCAAAGCCGAGGAACTGTTGCAGCTTCCTACGGCTAGTGGGTTGGGGCCAGTCTCTCACCGCCGCAACCTTGGCCGGATCAGGAGCGACGGAGTTGGGGGAGATGATAAACCCCAGGAAGGACAAAGAGGTGCGGTGGAACTCACACTTCTCGCCCTTCACAAACAGCCGGTTCTCCACCAACCGCTGCAGGACCTGACGTACATGCCGGACATGAGTCTCAGGATCCGGAGAAAAGATGAGTATATCGTCTAGATATACGAAGACGAATCGGTGCAGGAAATCCTGCAAGACATCATTAACTAATGCTTGGAACGTCGCGGGGGCGTTGGTGAGGCCGAACGGCATGACCAGGTACTCAAAGTGACCTAATGGGGTGTTGAATGCCGTCTTCCATTCGTCTCCCTTCCGGATCCGAACCAGGTGATACGCATTTCTAAGATCCAGTTTAGTAAAGATTTTGGCTCCATGCAGGGGGGTGAACACGGAATCTAATAATGGCAACGGGTATCGGTTGCGAACCGTAATCTCATTCAGCCCCCTGTAATCAATACATGGACGAAGTCCGCCATCTTTCTTGCCCACAAAAAAGAAACCCCCCATCGGGGAGGTGGAGTTCCGGATCAGCCCGGCAGCTAATGAGTCCCGGATGTAGGTCTCCATTGATTCGCGCTCAGGTCGTGAGAGGTTGTACAGCCTGCTGGACGGGAACTCAGCGCCTGGAACCAAATCAATGGCACAATCGTACGGACGGTGCGGGGGAAGTGTGAGTGCCAGATCCTTGCTGAAGACGTCAGCAAGATCGTGGTACTCAACCGGCACTGCCGTCAAATTGGGAGGGACTTTGACCTCCTCCTTAGCCTGGGAACCGGGAGGAACCGAGGATCCTAAACACACCCGATGGCAGGTTTCGCTCCACTGAACCACCACCCCAGACGGCCAATCGATCCGGGGATTGTGCTTTAACATCCATGGGATGCCCAAAATCACGCGGGAGGTGGCAGGAGTTACAAAAAACTCAATCTCCTCCCGGTGGTTTCCAGACACCACCAGAGTTACTGGTGGTGTCTTGTGTGTGAGTAAAGGGAGGAGGGTGCCATCTAGTGCCCGCACCTGCAATGGCGTAGGAAGCGCCACCAGAGGGAGCCCTACCTCCTTTGCCCATCTGCTGTCTAGCAGATTCCCTTCTGACCCCGTGTCCACCAGTGCTCGGGCTTGAAGGGTTAAATCCCCGCTCAGGATTGTGACTGGGAGTCGTGTGGCAATTTGTGTGTGTCTCACTTGAATGTCTTGACCCCCCCTTAGCCCAGTCTCTAAGGGCGAGTGTTGACGTTTTGGCCGTTTGGGGCAGTCTCTCTGTGTGTGCTCTGTTGAGCTGCAGAGAAAACACTCTCCACGGATCAGCTTCCCCATTTTGGCCCTGTGCGTCTCCCTAACAACGTCAACAGGGGGAGCTGTTGCCCCACAAAGCGCTGCGGCTGTGGAGCGTGGGGAGGGCGGCCCCTTTTCAAACCCGGAAGGGAGAGGGGCGGCGCGTATCCGGTCACGTCCTTCGCCTCGCTCCCGACGGCGTTCCTCTAACCGATTGTCTAATCGTATAACGAGATCAATAAGCCCGTCTAAATCCCGCGGTTCGTCCTTAGCCACCAGGAGCTCCTTCAGGACCAACGACAGTCCGTTTACGAAGGCGCTGCGGAGGGCAGTGTTATTCCAGCCGGACCTCGCAGCCGCGATGCGGAAGTCGACTGCATAAGCAGCTGCGCTCTGGCGCCCCTGTCTCATTGACAGCAGCACGGCTGAAGCGGTCTCTCCTCTATTTGGGTGATCGAACACTGTTCTGAACTCCCTCACAAACCCATCATATGTCAGAAGGAGCCATGAATTTTGCTCCCAAAGCGCTGTAGCCCAAGCGCGTGCCTTGCCGCGAAGCAGATTAATTACATAAGCTATCTTGCTAGAATCAGTCGCGTACATGACGGGACGTTGTGCGAAGACGAGCGAACACTGCATAAGGAAGTCCGCGCACGTCTCCACACAACCTCCGTACGGCTCTGGAGGGTTTATGTATGCTTCAGGGGAAGGTGGGTGGGGTCGTTGAACGACCAGTGGAACGTCACTGTTATGCACAGGGTCGACAGGAGGGAGAGCCGCAGCAGCGCCCTGAGGGCGCGCCTCCACCTGCGCGGCGAGAGCCTCCACCCTGCGGTTAAGGAGGACGTTCTGCTCGGTCATTAAATCCAACCGAGCCGTGAAAACGGTGAGGATCCGCTGCAACTCACCGATCATTCCTCCTGCGGGTGCCTGTGCGCCCTGTTCTTCCATTGGCCGTTCAACAGCCGGTTGACGCCCCTCGGGATCCATGACGTTGGCCGAGATATCCTGTTGGGAAAGTGTAAGTACACGGACCCACAACAGGGGCGCAAATGAACGGACAATGGAATAGGTCAAATAACAACACTTTACTGTTGCGAACGTGCACAACAAACACAACAGATTACACAATAGATCAAAGGTCAAATTACAAGGTGTCGTGTGGGCAGGCTCGAAGATAGGAGACGCCTGTCCAAAGCAGAACCGGAACCACACGATTTCCTCCGCCACCAGACCCCGGGAATACTGGAGCCGCCAAGTCCCGAACTCCCAGGTGGCCACTGCCTCCGCGTGTCGGACCTGGTACTGCTGGCGAGGAACAAAAACACAATTAAACGTGGGTGCGTCTGCACCCAGCAATCTGCACGGCAGGGAAGCTACCTCCACCTCTCGTTGGAGAAAAAGTCTGTTATCACTCACAAAAATCACAAAAAAAGGCTTTCTATCAAGCAGTCAGGCTGAGGATATTACCTTTCAGGTAGAACGATATCTCGGCAAAGAGGTGGAGATGACCTCTTGCTGATATACCGATGCAGATCAGATGAGTGGTGACAGCTGTCACAGGTGATGAGTGTCAGCTGTCACCCCGGCTGCTCCTGTGAGGCGGCAGCGCCCTCTGGTGCCTGGAGCCCGCACTCCAGGCAGGGTGCCCTCTGGTGGTGGTGGGCCAGCAGTACCTCCTCTTCAGCGGCCCACACAACACTACTAAGGTGGATTAGAACTTTTTGTGGTACACAGCACTAACTACTGGACAGGAGGAACCTACTAGTCAATGTGACTCACTGATTTCAAAATGCAGATCTTTCAACCAGATGTGTGGTGCTGTGACATGTCAATCATCTGTGTCCAATCAGATTTCAGGGGAGTCCAGTGAAACCCCAGCCTCCGCTCTAGCTCCACCCATGCCAGGAAGTGGTCAACATTTGACATTTCCTGTTTCACTGAGACTGAGAATTCAGCACTTCCTGTTTGAGTGTGAGCTTGCCACTGAGTTCCCACGAAATTCCATGGGATCTCGTCTGTCAATCCAGGAAATGTTTGACATTTGAACATTTCCTGTTTTACTGTGGATTTGAATTTTGGCACTTCCTGTTTAAGACACCCTGTATCATGAGTGAGCTTCGTGCTGCTGTGCGACGCATCACTCATATAATGGGATAATTTGATTTTTGTGAGCATTTCAATGTAAATTTTCTATTTTACTATATTTCAGGTTTAATAGAGGAACCGCTTCATTCTCTAAAAGACAAATCAAAGAAGAAAACAACAGCTTGTCACTTGGTTGTCTAATTGGCTTCCTCCAGCCCCGTGGCTTTGGGTATTTTTAGGTGATTGTGCAGAGCTCGTTCACAAGGAGAAGAATGTAATCTGTACTGTCAGTCAGGCAATGCAACATCCGCACGATTGACTCCACACAAAATGGTTATGCGGGAGCTAAAATGATGTCAAGCTGTGCTCGTGTAAGGTGATGGAGCCATGGTCATAACCCGAATCTCATCATCAACCAGCCTCGGGGCTTGACAATACTCAAATTAGGGCAAGCACATTGAATGTAATGTGCTGAAAGGTTTATTTCTTACTTTAGCAAGATTGGTCAAAGATGATGTGAACAGTTTTCATGTGCTCTCCTTTCAGCTCTATTTTTACAGATTTCATGCATGCACATGACAGACAAGTAAATGTTTTTATGCTGTTGCTAAGGAAATGAAGGTCAGGGGATTTAATCCTGTTGTTGGCCAAATTAATCACTGTAATGCAAGTGTTTTTTGCAAGCAACAAACGAATAAATCAGTTACTAAGTTGATTAATACCAGATAGATGCTATTTCGGATGTTAAAGTCTTCTAATCGTCTGCCTCTTAAGCATCTGTGACTGATACCTAGAGGGCCAGGAAACACCTTCAATCCTCCAACAACACCATCACATAATGAGCTTTTAATGGTCCTATAATAGGTTTTATGGAGTAATGAATTTACTGTAATTGTTGCCTTGGGTGGCAAGAAAAATCAGCACAGTACAGCTACTCAAATGGTGCCTGATCCTGCACTCACATGAAAACACATACAGACATTAAGCACTTTATTAAGACAATATTCTGCCACAATATTTGATGCAAAGTGTGCATATGAATAGACAGTTTTTTCTGTTTATAGCAAGCTGTAATTTTATTTCTGTGCACCATCATAATGGATTTCATATGAAACAACTGAGATGTTCTTGTAAACTTTTAGCTTTTATTCAAAGGGTTTAACAAAAATAGCACATTAACCTTTGAGGAATTATGGCCATTTTTCTTCACTATTGCTCCATTTTTTTTAGGCCAAAACTAATTGTAAAAGGTAAAGATAAAGAGCATTGTTCCTACAAATCATCATTTTTGCATCCAGTTTTCTTCAGACAAGTCAGTGGATGGATGAACATTTCCAAGTCAGTGATGATGTGTTGGGCTTCATTTACATCGGTCTTGAAGAAATGCAAACAGTATAGTACTGGATGTTAAATCTGCCTGGAGTGGGCAGTTCACAAAAACTTAGTGTCTGTGCAAGAAGGAGACTACTGAAGGAACCCACCAAGACACCCATGATGACTATGAAGGACTTGCAGGCTTTTGTGGATGTAATAGGGCACCACAGTCTCATTTCAACCCTGCGTGATATTGCGGGAGTTGACCTGCGCTCCGTTGCACAATAATACACAGCATAACTTCACATGGATAAATGGTGTACTGTTTTGTTTTCGGCTGCAATCACCGAAGCACCCCTTATACGAGGTCTATTAGAAAAGTATCCGACCTTATTATTTTTTTCAAAAACTATATGGATTTGAATCACGTGCGATTACATCAGACAAGCTTGAACCCTCGTGGGCATGTGAGAGTTTTTTCACGTCTGTTGGTTGCGTCATTCGCCTGTGGGCAGGCTTTGAGTGAGGAGTGGTCCACCCCTCCCGTCTATTTTTTCATTGTTTAGGAATGGCTCAGAGACTGACGCTTTGCGCCACAGAGAAACACCTCCGTTGGAAGCGTTATGGGACAAGTTTGAACATGCCCAGCTGTTAAACAGTTTCTCGGATACTCACTTGACTGAAAACCATCGAAAGCCGCCTGAATTTTACGAATGGTTATCAACACGGAGGTGTTTCTCTGTGGCGCCGTGCCATGAGCGGCTGCCTGCCGATGCGTGAATCTGTCCGCACGTCTTTCATTACAAAATCTCCTTTAACAGTGGAATGTCCGGATAAACTGCTGATCCCGACCTCTTCTGAAACTTCTCTGTTCTCTCACGACATCCTGGGTCAACAGAGGCTTAAATTTGGAAGTTTTCAGCTCAAAACAGGCTGACGACGGTGGCTCTGAGCGCAGAGCGCCCTCCAGCTCCGTGGGTTGTCCTTAACACTCCATAATCTCTCATCAGCCCTTAAAATTTTCACCGAAAACCAGCTGAATTTCTCGAATGGTGTCCACTTGGATGTGCCTTACAGTTTCTGAAAAATTTTTGATCAAGCAAAGCGGTAGTCTCTGAGCCATTCCTAAACAATGAAAAAATAGACGGGAGGGGTGGACTCCTCACTCCTCACTCAAAGCCTGCCCACAGGCGAATGATGCAACCGACAGGCGTGAAAAAACTCACGCATGCGCACGAGGGTTCAAGGTTGGCTGATGTAATCGCACGTGATTCAAATCCATATAGTTTTTGAAAAAAATAAAAAGGTCGGTTTCTTTTCTAATAGACCTCGTATACATACATACATATATACTCATTACCAACCCCCAGAGCAAGCACACAGGCGACAGTGGTAAGGAAAAACTCCTTCTAATGTATTGAGGAAGAAACCTCAAGTAGACCAGACTCTAAGGGGTGACCCTCTGGTTGGGCCATGCTACAAAGACATTTAACACAACACAAACTTAAATCCCATCATAATAAACATATCTAGTGAACACATACCTACACACACCTACACATACATACATACATACATATGCAATGCGTGTGATTTTATACTACATATTTACAAGATAGAAAAACAGTGTGTACACAACTAAACAATGATCAACAAAACACCCTAACCCTCAACACCCTTCCTCCTCCCAATACCAAGAAAAAAACCATGTACCTATACCGCTGCTTAAACTGGTTCATGCTTGGACATTTCTTGAGCCCCACCTCCAATCTGTTCCACATCCTCACTCCGCAAACAGAAATACAAAAACCTTTTAATGTTGTACGAGGTCTGTGAGAAAACTATCCGACCTTTTTATTTTTTTCAAAAACTATATGGATTTGAATCATGTGCGCTTGCATCAGACAAGCTTGAACCTTCATGCGCATGCGTGAGTTTTTTCACTCCTGTTGGTTGCGTCATTCGCCTGTGGGCAGGCTTTGAGTGAGCACTGGTCCACCCCCCCCCCCGTCGGATTTTTATTGTTTAGGAATGGCGGAGCGACTGCCACTTTGTTCCATGAAAATTTTTTCAGAAACTCTGCCAGACAGCCAGATGGAAACCATTTGGAAGATTCAGATGGCTTTCGGTGAAGATTCTATCGGTATCACACGGATTAAGGACCATTAAAACTGGATTAAAAACGGGGCACGGTGGCGGAGGGCGCACCGCGCCCCGAGCGGCCATCGACAGGCTGGAACGAGCAGATCACTTCCAAATTTAAGGCTCTGTTGATGCAGGACATCGTGTGACTAGCAGAGAAGTTTCAGAAGAGGTCGGGATCAGCACTTTATCGGCACATTCCACTGTTAAAGGAGATTTTGTAATGAAAGACATGTGGACGGATTTGCGTGTCGCGACGCAGCCGCTCATAGCGCGGGACAAATAACACCTCCGTGTTGGAAACCATTTGTAAGATTCAGATGGCTTTCAGTGGCTTTTCAGTCGAGTGAGTATCTGAGAAATTGTTTAACAGCTGGGCATGTTCCAACTTGTCCTGTGAGACTTCCAACACAGAGGTGTTGTTTGTCCCACGCCATGAGCGGCTGCATTGCAATGCGCGAATCCGTCCACACGTCTTTCATTACAAAATCTCCTTTAACAGTGGAATGTGCCGATAAAGTGCTGATCCCGACCTCTTCTGAAACTTCTCTGCTAGTCACATGACGTCCTGCATCAACAGAGCCTTAAATTTGGAAGTGATCTGCTCATTCCAGCCTGTCGATGGCCGCTCAGGGCGCGGTGCGCTCTCCGCCGCTGTGGGCCATTTTTAATCCAGTTTTAATGGTCCTTAATCCATGTGATACCGATAGAATCTTCACCAAAAGCCATCTGAATCTTCCAAATGGTTTCCATCTGGCTGTCTGGCAGAGTTTCTGAAAAAATTTTCATGGAACAAAGTGGCAGTCGCTCCGCCATTCCTTTCCAACCTAACCCCTCATCCAGTCTGTGCAAGCATTGAATCCATACATTCAAGGATGCTTCTCCTTCAGTCATTATGCAATGACTGGAGCCTTTTACTCAGGAGGTTGTGCCATCAGATGGTTACTAATACTACCCTGTTGGTGGGTCAGCAATGGTGGCCAGCCACTACTCACTCCCTCCTGGCTGCCAGCTCATTTCCTGCTCCATATTCAACACAAGGCTCTCTCTGCTGCCTCACCTAGTCTTTGCACTGCCTTCTTTCTCCCACTCCCCATCAGAGTCACAGCTGTCAAGAACTTCCAAGCTGATTGGGCTGTTAAGCCTCTGCACCCTACCTTGGCTGGGTACAACCATGTCTGCCAGCCTTTGTCCCTGCAGTCCTGCAGCAGGTCTTTGTAGTGCTCTGACTTCCTCTGAAATGCCTCCTCACACCCTTCTTTTCAGTGAGCGCAACCAGGATGATCTTCTGTCCTTCTGTGGAGAACAGGACTGCATCAACTGTTAAGGATGGCATCTAGAATTTCCTCTTCAGGTCTATCCTAAGCTCCCATGCTTGGGCTGAGTGCAGGAGACTTGCCCTGGTTTTACTGGGTCCTGGTGCCTTTGCTCCCTCCTTGACAAATGTTATTACAGGTGGCAGCTTGTTTTTCCATTGACATTTGCTAATTCTCTCCTGCTCTAGAATGTCAGTACTGTGTCATGGTACCATCTGTATCTGCCCTGGGTCAGAGCGGTCTTACATCCAGTCAGGATGTGTGCCATAGTTCCCTTTTGGCCAAAGAGCTTACACATCGGGTCAGCTCTCATACCCCATCTCTGTAGGTTCATAGGGTTTGGAAGGGTGTCAACAGGAAGGATATCTGGAATGACTCGAGCTTCCAAAGGTCAGTGCATGTAGGCTTCCTCTTGGGAAGATCCCACTTTGTCTAGACTCCCTGGACCCAAGCTCCACAGGTCTTGCCTTCCTCTGCTCTTCCTCTTGGTTCCTTATTTCCTCCTGGACCATAGTCTCTCCAAAATGTTGGCTTCCCCCTCCCACCTTTGGAAACGGGACATTCCCAGACCTTGTTCTTACACACATAGTAAATTTTGTGCGTACGACAGTATTGATAACCTTTTCTACACACAGTTTGATAAATGAGGATCCTATACTGGACATTTACAACCTAACTCCTCACCCAGTCCGTGCAAGCATTTATCAAAAGACCAGGGAGGTGATGGTCTAGTGGTTAAAGTGTTGGGCTTGAGACCAGAAGATCCTCGGTTCAAATCCCAGAAAATCACTAAGGGCCCTTGGGCAAGGTCTTTAATCCTCTATTGCTCCTGGTGTGTAGTGAGCGCCTTGTATGGCAGCACACTCACATCGGGTGAATGTGAGGCATTATTAGTAAAGTGCTTTGAGCGTCTGATGCAGATGGAAAAGCACTATATAAATGCAGACCATTTACCAAAGTGTAATGTTGCCATGCTTATTAATTCAGATGTATTTCTTAGTGAACTAAAAATATGTTTTATGGTCATTTGCTAATGGTAACACTGCAGTGCTCACTATTGATTTGCTGGTTGTTTGCTGTTAAATATAAATGAGTTTTAAACCTAAACCAAACAACACAAATTGACTTCTTTTTGTGCATTCAGTATGGACAAAGCAGTGAGGAGAAAAGTTTTATATCTTCATAAGCCAAGCTCAGTCCATTACAGACAAAACATAAAAAGCCATCCAGACTTTACATAATTGAAGACGTTGGCCAAAATTAGCACCCAAGAATTAACAAATGTGTAAAGGTCCAACAGAACCTCAGTATCACAACTACAAAACTGATATGATGGAGTTGGAGGCTTCCAATAAAAATGTAACATCTTCCTTCTTGAAGGAGTTCCATCACCAAGATCTGGTAGACTGCTGATTAAGGATGAAAATATATATAAACAGAACATTACTACAACTGTTTTATTTGACATGCGGTGTACTAACATAAGGTGTAGCTAAATAGCTAGCCTTCATGCATTGGCCAGCCCAGTTTCACTTTTTTCGTGCTCCCGTCAAACGAGTCAAATTTTCGTGGCTTTTTTTAAGTCACTATTACTAACACTAGTCCTACCCCCAACACTAACCATAATCACCCCCCCGCTTCACTTTTAATTTCATGCAGCCATCGCGGAATGAATTAGAATGAATTTGTGCTGCTGTGACGGAAATGAGGCGCTTTTCGTCACAATATCACAAACCAAGAGATTAATGTATATTTCGTGCTGCTGAATCATGACTTGCCGTGAGACCAGGTTGCATTGGCAGTGCTGTGCTTGTGAAGACTGAAGCTGACTCTGATTGATGTAAACATTCTTACTTTGCAGATGAATACATCTGCGATACTTCTGATGACAGATAAACAACTGTTGAATATATTCCCAAAATGGGAACTAGGTGTCAATTGCTGGAATTTGTCAGACGATTAATAATACTGATAACCTAGACTTGCATCAGCAGAAGAGGGTCCCAGGACAAAAAAGCACGATATAAACAGGTCAGAGTAATAAGTAGGGGTGGTAAAAGACAGCTGACATGAGATATAGAGAACACTGCAAAAGAGATTGAAGAAATTGCCTTTGGCTTGTTTTTCCCAGGTGGTGAATCCAAAAGGAACATATGGTGAGCTGTCTTCCTACTAAATAACACTTCAGTTCTCTTAGAAAGGGATGAAGACATCTGATAACACCAAAAAAGGAAGAAAAAAGAAATACAGAGCAAGTATATCAAGTATTTCTCGCTGTACAAAGCAGAAAACAGAACAGACTTCTACAGAGCTTTTTGACCAACAAACAATTGACCTCACTGGCAGTGCAAGGAGTCACTAGTCAGGCTTCATTAAAAAACAGTGATTGTGAAATAGTAAATGGAACAGGTGGTAATGATGGAATGGCCTGTGATGAAACTGTTCCCTGGATAATAAAAGATGTCATCAGTATCTTGACTTTGACACAAACTGTAGTCGAGTATGCCTTATATTATAATCTTATTTAATTATGTTATTTACAGTAATTTCTGCACATATTTAGGCTGTATAATCCTACAGACATAGTGATGAGCTATGTGAATATAATTCTGTAATACCGTAGCATCTTTCCCTGATCCTAAACTTTCTGTCTTTTGTGTTGTATGATACGTGTCAGGTAAGTGCAAACATAATACATCATAAAAGCAATGCAACGTTTTTTTTCTGTGACTGATACAGTATACACAGTTACTGGGAGTGTTCTGCAAAGTGGGGATGGAGTCTCTGACTAAATCCCAGTGAATTCTGGCATTCCTCAAGGATGTGTTTTGGCTCTTACCCTTTTCAATGCTTGCATGAGCTTGGCATTGGGTAGGACAGTGGAGAACAGAGGCTTAGACATATCTGTTAGTGAGGAAAGGTTTATGGACCTTAACTTTGCAGATGATACTCTGATCTTTCGGAAATCAATGCTTGCCCTAATTTAGTAAGGATTTGAAGTGTCTGAGTTTGGTCCTTACTAAGATCCAGGCTTTCAATGACTTTCTGGACTCAGCCATCAGAGCTGTATCTGTCTGTGGTGAAAGGGTTAAACCTGTAGAGACATTCACTTATGTTGGCAGTGACAATCACATTTCTCGGTCCTCAGTCTTTGAGACTGAGAGTCATCTGGGTATGGTTCTTGGAGTCATGAGGTCCCTGGGACAAGGCACCTGGAAATGGTTTTGTCAGCAACTGGAAAGTCCAAGAGGATGGTCACATTTCATGCAGCTGTGGTAGGGCTTTTGAAAAGAGGGGACAGATTGGTTGTCTGCCTGGTTCTTGTGAGCAAATCATTTATAAGGCCATATGATGGAAGGTAAACACCAGAATTGTTGTTAATTATGGTACTAACAGTCCCGTTTTCCTTTATTGTTCACTTACTTACATTAAATGTTGAGAATGGTTGTTGAATTATATATATATATATATATATATATATATATATATATATATATATATATATATATATATATATATATATATATATATATATATATATATATATATAAAACCTTCCAGAAGACCAACCATCTCTGCAGCAATCCACCAATCAGGTCTGTATGGTGGAGTGGCCTCAGTAAAAGGCACATGGCAGCCCTTCTGGAGTTTGCCAAAAGGCACCTGAAGGACTCTCAGACCATGAAAAACAAAATCCTCTGGCCTGAGACAAAGATTGAACTCTTTGGTGTGAACGCCAGGTGTCATGTTTAGAAGAAACCAAGCACCATCCGTACAGTGAAGCATGGTGGTGGGCAACATCATCCTGTGAGGATGTTTTTCAGTGGCAGAACCTGAGAGACTAGTCAGGATCGAGGGAAAGATGAATACAACAATGTACAGAGACATCCTGGATGAAAACCTGCTCCAGAGCGCTCTTGACCTCATACTGAGGTGACAGTTAATCTTTCAGCAAGACAATGACCCCACAGTCAAGATTTCAAAGGAGTGGCTTCAGGACAACTCTGTGAATGTCCTTGAATGACCCAGCCAGAGCCCAGACCTGAATCCACTTGAACATCTCTGGAGAGATCTGAAATGGCTGTGCATGATGCTCCGTATCCAACCTCATGGAGCTTGAGAGGTATAGCGCCATAACTTAACTTCGGGTGAAAAGCGGGATTAATAAGCCCCCACTGTAACGAGGGAGCAGCCGCCTTGTCACTTCCCCCTCTCCTGCCATCTGAAGGCATGGACCAATGGGCCTGCCTCGCGGGTGGCTTCTCCCTGTGGATGGGCTCCTTTTGTGGATCATCTCAGTTGCAGATCCCGCCAGGACTACTTTTTGTGATCAGACGGCAGATTGTTTTGTTTGAGTCTCTTTTCAGCGCTCAGTCGGCTGTTTTGTTCTTTTCCTCTTCCTTGTTTAACAGTGGATTATCAAACTGACTTTTTGAGCACAGCTCTGACCTCTTGTGGATTACTTTCGACATGGTACATTTCCCAAAGTGACAGAGTTGTCCAATGCAAACTTAGAGTAAGTTTTAAATCAGCTCATAGTGCCTTTATCCGTTTACTGTTCACATTGTTGCTCTGCTGTGGAAATGAATGTCTTTTCATTTGTGATGTCACAATGCACACACACAGATATGAACATCTGTTCGTTTGCTCTGTAACAGTGCACCACACATACATACACACACACACACAGAGACACATTATGGTTTACAGATTATGCCAAAAGGGTAGAGATGTTGCAGATCAAACAGTATGTTCTATCAGTCAAACCAATCATAATGATACACATACACATCCATGCATAAATCTGTATTTTCATCTTCTGAAATGAACAGGAACCAAGCTGCAATATATAAGCTGTGCCATGTTTTCTCACAAACTTCAAAATAACACAGTTACATTCTTCTCATATTTTTCTGCATCTCCTCTCATGTCTCACAAAAAGTCACTGTGCAGTTAAAAATGTATAGATGTAGGCAGGGAGTGAACGCTTCACATTTTGAATTAAAGCAGACAGGCTTTCACAACGCTGCCTTCATAATGTGAATTTCTCTGGTATTAAATTTAAATCAAAGCAGTTATTCCTCGATGCACTTTTGCTTTTTGTCACACTGACACTGTGACAGTCTGACCAGATTTTCAAAGGAGCATGTTGTTAACTGTAAGATTTGAGAACATTCGCTTGTGCACTTGGGGTCTGACACATGTAACGGGTGTGTGCCTGTCCATGTAATAGTTTACTGCTGACTTGCTGCACTCCCGTTAACCTGTGATAATCTGCGTTGTGTTCTTGGCTGTGCTTTGTGTAGAGGAAGAAGGGACCAGACACGGGTTGACACTGGAGGCACTTTTACTGGAGCTCTCGTCTCAGGCTGCACAAATGAAAAGTGATACAAAATCCTGGTCAACATACAGTCTCTCCATACACAGCGGTTCATCAGCCCCTGTTAGCACATAAAAAACCACTGCAGCTAGCTTGTTGCATGTGCTTCCAGAAAAACCCCAAAAGTTGGTCCACACAGCCACACATGCTTCTCAAAACTGCATGTCAACATTGTACCACAGCAGATTCATTCTCCATGCAAATTAAATACATAAATGCTCAAATTACTAATAAATTTGGCAGGCGCATTAAGATACATACCTCCTCTCACGTAGTGAAACACGGACTGAGGGAGGAGCTGCCGCAGCAGTCACGTACACAGTCTCTTAAAGCAACAGTACAGTGCAACACTCAATACATGGAAACCACAACAAAAAACCAGAACTCGCCTCTAAACATTAAATGAACATAAAACATAAAGGATTTGGTGAAGTTCACATATATATATATATATATATATATATATATATATATATATATATATATATATATATATATATATATATATATATATATATATATATATACACATATATAAAAAAAATTAAAAAAATTAATTCTTTACATCGTTACATTCACCCCTCCTGAAATTCACCAACATCCTGAATGTAGTCTGCACAGGATCACAAAAGGGTGTCTATTCTTGAAATCCACTGTCACAAGCAACCAAATGGACCTAGTCCATAGACCAACTTAAAAAGTTACCCCACATCAAAGGTTCAGGAAAGTAAAAGGTTGATCAAGTCTCTCTATTCCCATAGGTGAATATGACGCCTTGTACGTCACAAAATGCTTGGACCCATAAACATTTCAATAGACATGAATGTAAAAACCAAAAAAAAAACCAGAAAAAAAAAAAAAAAAATATATATATATATATATATATATATATATATATATATATATATATATATATATATATTGTAAACTTGAATGAAACAAAATAAAATAGTGCATTTAAGCATCAGAAACTTGTGAATAGTCACCTAACGAAATAGGGGGACTCTTAAAGTAAGGCATCTGAACCACTGACTCAAGCAATCTATTCACAGACTTCACTAGTCTCCCCGCACGGGTTCTAACTTGAGTACTAGTCCCAGTGCGTGTGTCAGCATCAGTGTGAACTGAAGTCAGAGAGTCAGGGTCAGTAACAAAGTCAGGGTGTGAAACAGCTGAGTCAGATAGAGAGTCATTAGTGGAATCAGCAGGGCTGAATGGGACTGGAACTTCAGAAACTGACAGTTCAGAATCAGGTGGAGTGTTCTGTAAGGTTCTGGACTCACTCAGCTGCTCAGTCACAGCAGTGTCACTGATGGAACTGTCCAAAAGGGAATCCTCACAGAGTGTTGACTGGTCAGAAGCCTCCGACTGATCATGGACATCGTCTGGGATTGGTAAGAAGCTGACATCCAATAAAAGATTTCTGTGTCCATCCGCATCACAGATTTTGTAAACATGAATGTTGGGGTTCACATCAACCACAGTGTACACTTTGTCTTCCCATTTATCGGCCAACTTTCTTTTACCTCGTTCTCCTTTATTAGCCACCAGAACACGGTCTCCCACTGAGAGGTAAGTTCCCTTGACTCTTTTATTGTACTGTCTGGCTTGATGCTGTTGTTCAGAGGATGTGTGTTTCTGAGCAATCTCCATAGCACCTTTCAGAGAAGACAGCAGAGATTTGATGTAAGAGTCATAGTCAGCAACGTCTGGATCATTCAATACTGGCTTGAACATTACATCAACCGGCAGTCTCGGGACACGACCAAACATTAGGAAAAAAGGTGCATAGCCGGTAGTCTCATGAACAGTTGCGTTATAAGCAAACGTGAGGGTTTGGATCTGTTGAGGCCAACGTTGTTTCTCTTCCAAGGGTAGCGTCCGAAGCATGCTGCCCAAGGTGCAGTTAAACCTTTCTGTGCCGCCGTTCCCCATTGGGTGGTACGCTGTAGTGTGAGATTTCACAATGCCGGCCAATTTGAAGAGTTCTGCCAACAGGTTGCTTTCAAAATTCGTGCCCTGGTCAGAGTGGATTCTCTCGGGAAAACCATAAACACAAAATACATTATCCCAGAGTTTTCTAGCGACTTGCTTAGCTGTTTGATTGGCACAGGGGAACGCATGAGCCAGTTTTGTGAAATGATCAGTGACCACCAAGACATCAACTGACCTCTGCTTGTTGTCCTCTGCTGACCAAAGGTCCATACAGACCAGCTGCATAGGCGCGGTACTCTTGATACTTTCAAGTGGGGCTCGAGCTGAAGGTTCAGGGGTTTTCCCAAGCACACATCTCTGACAACATCTGACGTACTCCCGCACATCTCTCTCCAAATCAGGCCAGTAAAAGCGTTGTCTAGCCAATGAAAGAGTACGGTCTTGGCCCTGGTGACCGGCCATATCATGAATACCTGACAAGGCTTTGGCTTTAAGGCTTTGAGGCAGAACGTACTGGAGTCTTTTTTGCTTCGACACAGGGTCCCGTGCTGCCCTGTACAGCACACTGTCATGGACCTCCAACCTGTCCCACTGCTTCAGCAGTCTAAGCATCAGGGGATCAGCACTGAATCTCTCATGTCTGGATGGTCGTTTCCTGGCAATGACAAAAGGCAATATTGTAGCTATAGCAGAATCCTGTCGCTGGCTTGACTGGAGTTCTGTGGCAGACAGCATAGGAGGCATATCCAGATCACTCGAAGTTTTCTGCACCTGTTGGGCCAAATGGATTGCCCTGGATTCTGCTGCATTTTTCCATTCACAGTGGGACTTGCAAAGGGCATTAATCTCTGCTGCATTGCACATCACTTGAGGAGAATAGACATGACTTAGGGCTTGGGGTTGACAACTGACCTTGAAAACATCCTGCACAGACAGCTCGGCAACCTCGTGCGCCTCCTGGACCAGGGTGGAATATGGCTCTGATAGAAGTCTCTGAGCGACGGGCTTAGTGAAGGGATCACGGCTAAGTGCATCTGCGACTACGTTCCCTTTACCCGGCAGGTGTTTGAGGTCGAAAGAGTAGGAAGACAGTTTAGACACCCACCGGATTTCACATGTATCAAGCTTTGGTTTCGTCAGGAGGTACGTGAGCGGGTTGTTATCTGTCCAAACCGTAAAGCTTCACCCTTTCAGCCAGTGGCTGAACTTGTCACAAACACTCCACTTCAGAGCCAAAAGTTCTAGTCTGTGGGCTGGGTACCTCCGCTGTGATGCACTTAAAGTTTTGCTCGCGAAAGCAACAGGTCTGGCTTTGGTTTCGCCCTGGGACACTTGTGAGAGTACTGCACCAAGACCGTCCAGAGATGCATCAGCAGACAATACAAACGGCTCGTCAAAGTTGGGATGGGCAAGCACGACACACTCCAACAACATGGATTTCAACAGCTCAAAAGCCTTTATACAATCCTCGCTCCAGTCACCTGAAGTGAGTTTACGAAAGGTACCTTGTGACTTTCTAGTCTTCACCAACCTCCCTTTTCTCTTCTGACCAGCAGTGAGGGCGAATAAAGGCCTTGCAACAGAAGAACAGTTAGGAATGAAATGTTGGTAATAAAACACCATGCCGAGGAATGACTTGATGCGGCGGACAGAAGGAGTGCACCCATCATTTTCCATAAGGTCACAGACCTCCATGTTAGTGATGACCTCAACTTTTGAAGGATCCACTGACACACCTCTTCCATCAATGACATGACCAAGGAATCCGACCTGCTCCCGCAGAAAATGACACTTTTTCGGGGCAAGCTTGAGGTTGTATTCTCAAAGTCTTTGGAACACTGTGTGGAGCCTGGACAGGGCCTCATCCTCACTAGGTGCAAAGACAAGAAGGTCATCAAGATAGCAGAGGAGTTTAGAGAAGTTCATGTCTCCAAAAATGCCAATCATCATTCTCATGAAAGATGCAGGGCTATTGCACAGGCCTTGGGGCATGCGGTTGTATTCATGAAGGCCCAGAGGGGTTGTAAATGCAGTGTATTTCTTATCCTCTTCGTGCAATGGAACATTGAAGAAGCCCGAAGTCAGGTCCATTGTGCTGAACAGGCAGTTCCCGCCTAGAGCAGCCAGGCAATCAGCCTGATGGGGCAGGGGATGGGCATCTTTTAGGGTGCGAGCATTCAACCACCTAAAGTCTGTACAAATGCATAGCCCACCATCCTTCTTCCAGACCATCACCAAAGGCGATGCATACTCACTGAACGACTTCCTGATTATTCCTCTTTCCTCCATATCACTGAGAACCTGCCGCAGTTTTTGGTAATGTGCAGGCGGGACTCTTCTGTATGGCAAGCGAAAGGGACGATCATCAGTGAGACGAATGCGGTGAGCATAGCCCTTGACCTCTCCACAGTCCAGTGAATGTCTGGAGAAAATGTCTTGATACTCAATGAGCAACTGTGTGAGACGTGACTTACATGGCTCAGAAACCTGACAAGAGCTGATATCAATGTCTCCAAGACCCAAGTCAGCTAGCGTTCTGGCCATCTCAGCTGGATCACAAGGACTGTGGAGGGAACTGCTATCCTGTTCAGGACCACTGTGTTCCTCAGCAGCTACTTGTAAGCCCTGGAAAACATCAAGATCTTCAATTGCAAGACAGGGTGAAACATCAGCCAGTTTGCAGTTTCTTTTAAGTGTGATGGGATGGTCAGAAGGGTTAACAATAGTCATAGGCACCCACCTGTCACAAGGCGGCCCACTAAAACACCTCGTGGCATAGCTCTTGAGCTTGTAGGCTCCACAATAACGGTGCTGCCTTGGGACATTGGTGTGTTGGCTGGGAGCCTTCCCCAAACAAGGTGTTCATGTCTGGGTAGCAAGGTGACAGCTTGTGTGAGCTTCACTGTGCCTATTTTGCCAGGAACTGCACCCCCTTTCCAGTGTTCAACATTTGTAAACATTGACAGAAACTGATTGATCTCTGGGTCCAGCTGTAGTCCACATTTGTTTGCAATATTCCAATAGTCCTCACCCCCTTTCAAAACACAGGTGATGTGCTTGATTACATTAGACCCCAAAATGAGATCGTCTTGTTGGCCTGGTATGAACAGTGTAGGTACTGTAAAGCAGACACCATACAGATTCATCTCCAAATCATAAAAGCCTTGGGGACACATTTGAAGACCACCACAGCCAATCAGTACCACTTTCTCCATAGGTTGCTTTAATTCGGGTAACACGCTGGCAGAGCGGAGTTTTTCACACGCACTTTCATTAATGCTACACGCCATCAAGTCAGAATCCAGCATACCTTTGAGATCCACTGCCCCATTGATTAGGGCAGGTGCATAGTATAGCTCGTCAAACGCTTGGATTCTCTGAGTACCTTGGACAACAACTCTGGTCCCACTGGGTGCAGTAGCACAAGCTTCTCCGTACAGTTCAGCCAGGTCGGACCCGAAGAGGGAATTATCATTTACACCCACACCACCCCTCTCCAGATGTGGGTTGTCTAGTTTAACTGCTGGACTTGGGCATTGGTGGAGGGCCCAGAGCAATGTTGATTGCCACGGACTGGGCAGTCTTTCTTCCAGTGACCAGGAGACAGACATTTGAGACATCTGTTCTCCCGCTTACAATGGGACAGAGTGGAAGCTCTGTCCCATTGTAAGGACAGAGCTTCAGTCAGGATCCCACACACTCTACACACCCTATTGAGGGGATGGGATAACACGGGGTGAGTGAGTGTCGCTGGCACTTGTGTTTGTTGGGCAATTAAACGGTCTAACACACTGACCAAATTTCTCATGCAATCAGCATCAACACTGGCTACTGTTGAAGATGTAGATGGTAAAGACTGCGATTGGGGCCTTACAGTGTCAACACTGTACGTACCATCAACCACTGGCAAATTACTCTGGGACTGGATTCTGCAGACTGATGCTTCAGGTTTTAGTAGTCTGTTAGAAGCAGTGCGAGATTTCTTTTCCTGCAGGTGCTCATCCAGCCTCTCTTGGATCTCACAGGCTGTCCACTTCTCTGCAGATTTAAACTTGAGAACATTAGCAAGGGACTGGTCAGGGCAGTGTTTGACGAACATCATACTGAAGTCCTTGACTCGGGTCATCAATACAGCGACCCTGCCTCTCTAGGCATTCACTAGCCACATCCACAGTTTTATTTAGTCTTATCCAGTACTCCATAGCATCCTCTCCTGGTGTAGGCAGTGTGTTATAAAAGTCTGCCAGGGGCATGCTTGAGTAGTTTAGGTCACTAAAGTGTTGCTTCAAGATGTCAAATATCACACTCGGTTTAGCAGTATGGTCGAGAGATCTGCTATTGCGTAGCTTAACTTTTACAACATCACCAGCTCTGCCCATAAGCTTTGCCAAGATCTCTTGTGATTGCTCTTGAACTGGAATTGCTCGTTTTTTCAAATAAAGTGACATCAGCTTCTCCCATTCATGCACAGAGAACTTATCTGAACCGTCGCCTCTGAAAATGGGCGGTTCCTTCACATCAGAGTGCATGACGAGACTCACATTTGGCATGGACATGTCAGGTGTCTGTACAGCAGAGTCAGTGTTAGAGTTAAGACTATGTGCACCTTTGTCAGATAGTAACTTGGCAGATATAGACTCACCAATCTTGTCCGCTAATTGTGTGATGAGTAAACCCAAGTCAGCGTTTTGTCCAGTTAGACCAGGCATGTCACGGTCAACATTACGTGTAGAGGTAAGCTGTGGACTGGCTAAGTCAGTGTCACCACGTCCTGGTGTTCTGGTACTAAGGGTCTGGTTCCGAAACCCCCTCCCCACACCAAATTGAAACTGATATGGGACATCATCAGCGTCACTGTCCTCACGCTCCACAAAATAAGTTCGACCTTCTGCCATAATTCACTCAACACACATGTAACAAAAAGATAAAGGCAAGCAAAATATGCCAAAATAAAATAATGGCAAAATTTAACAGCCACAGTAATCAGCACACAAAATGAAAACCAAAATAAATGTACCAAAAGCAGTAACTACAATTAAGTCACTCTTTGAAGAAAAAACTAAATTGCACTCAGTATAGTCAGAAACCAATGTAGTCCATAAAAAAATTACAGACAACAGTTAAGTTGGATACACCTGAGTACCAGAAAGGGCGAGTTACTGCAGCTTTCCACGGCGAACGAACTGACGTCGAACCTTGAATCCGTCCTTGAAAGGTCACGGCACCATTGTAATGGGTGTGTGCCTGTCCATGTAATAGTTTACTGCTGACTTGCTGCACTCCCGTTAACCTGTGATAATCTGCGTTGTGTTCTTGGCTGTGCTTTGTGTAGAGGAAGAAGGGACCAGACACGGGTTGACACTGGAGGCACTTTTACTGGAGCTCTCGTCTCAGGCTGCACAAATGAAAAGTGATACAAAATCCTGGTCAACATACAGTCTCTCCATACACAGCGGTTCATCAGCCCCTCCTCTCACGTAGTGAAACACGGACTGAGCAAATTGTGTATATAATTCACACTGTTTTACAACACTATAAATAAACATATTCTTAAAAAAAATAAATTACAATAAACTAAAATAGTGCCCAGTGTATAACATATAAAACAACAAAACCATGTACATTGTGTTGCACATCCCTGCACAAATGAAAAGTGATACAAAATCCTGGTCAACATACAGTCTCTCCATACACAGCAGTTCATCAGCCCCTGTTAGCACATAAAAAACCACTGCAGCTAGCTTGTTGCATGTGCTTCCAGAAAAACCCCAAAAGTTGGTCCACACAGCCACACATGCTTCTCAAAACTGCATGTCAACATTGTACCACAGCAGATTCATTCTCCATGCAAATTAAATACATAAATGCTCAAATTACTAATAAATTTGGCAGGAGCATTAAGATACATACCTCCTCTCACGTAGTGAAACACGGACTGAGGGAGGAGCTGCCGCAGCAGTCACATACGCAGTCTCTTAAAGCGACAGTACAGTGCAACACTCAATACATGGAAACCACAACAAAAAACCAGAACTCGCCTCTAAACATTAAATGAACATAAAACATAAAGGATTTGGTGAAGTTCACATATATATACACATATATTAAAAAAAATAAAAAAAAAATAAATTCTTTACATCATTACACACATCATTTGAAATTGCCCATTAAGAATTTAATGTTATGTGGGCCGCTGAAGAGGAGGTACTGCTGGCCCACAACCAGATGGCGCCCTGCCATATTGGCATCTTTTGGGCTCTGGAGGGCGCACTGGCCTTTTTTGGTTCTACCAGGTGCACCGTTAGGCTGGCAGCTGTTTCCCATCATCATCATCTTCTCCATAAAAGCCTGGGAAGGACACCATAACTCTGCCGAGTTATCAGCTTACCTTACAGGTAAACTATCTCAGCCATTTTGTGCCGTTCGCACATTCATTGTAACTGAAGTCTTTGCAGTTGTGACTTATACTTGCAGCTTGGAGCCGAGTTTGTGGAAGTTAGAGGAGTTGGCCTCTCCACTCCTCACTTCTGACTTACTGAGTATAACCTTTGACACTGCACGTCCTCCAGTTTTTCCTCTGCACTCTAGGAGTATCTGGATTTATTCCTCCAAGAGGATAACTGTGAGTTGCTGAATGTTTGCTAGGTGAACACTCACCCATCCTAACCTGTTTTTGCTCCTACCAGCAGTACCGGTCCAGCAGCCTCGGACGGTGGCCACCTGGGGGAGTCAGGTCTTGGCGGCTCTGGTGTATTGCAGGCCTCTGGCTGGCGGTGGGGCTTCGTGGGTTCCGGCTCTTCTCTGGATAGGCGTCTCCTACCCTCGGGCCTGCCCACGTGTCACCATTTTGTTGTGAATTGGACTAAGCATATTTTGACCTTTGTTAGCACTTTGCATAATAAATTGTTATTTGTTCGTACTCCTACTGATCATTCATTTACGCCCCCTAACGTGGGTCCGTGCATTCACTTTCCCAACAGGATAACTCGGCCACGTCATGGACTCTGAGGGGTGTTCACCACTAACTGAACAACCAATGGAGATGCAAGGTGCACTGGCTCCATCAGGAGGTGCGCTGGATGAGCTGCAACACATTCTCACCAACCTCACTGCTCAGTTGGATTTGTTAACCGAGCAGAACATTCACCTCAGCCATAGAATGGAGGCTCTCACCGCGCAGGTTGAGACGTGCGTGTCAGGCGCAGCTGCAGCCACTCCTCCTCCTGTGGACCTGTCACTTAACACAGAAGGTCCAGTGGTCGTTCACAGGTCTCCCCCCTCGTCACCCGAAGCTTACATTAGCCCCCCGGAACCATACGGTGGTTGTGTCGAAATGTGCGCGAACTTCTTGATGCAGTGCATGCTCATTTTCTCACAACGGCCCGTGATGTATGCGTCAGACCACAGCCGGGTGGCTTATGTGATTAATTTGCTTCGGGGTGAGACTCGCGCCTGAGCTACGGCGCTCTGGGAGCAGGACTCTCGGCTCCTTTCGACATATACTGGGTTTATTAGGGAATTTCGACAGGTGTTTGATCATCCCAATAGAGGCGAGTCTGCTTCAAATATGCTGCTGTCAATGAGACAGGGACGACAGAGTGCGGCTGATTACGCAATCGACTTCCGTGTTGCGGCAGCGAGGGTTGGTTGGAATTCAGTATCACTCCACGGCGCCTTTGTAAATGGTCTGTCTCCGGCACTGAAGGAGCATCTGGTGGCTAAGGATCAGCCGCGGGATTTAGACGGGCTTATTGATCTAGTTATTTGTCTTGACAATCGGTTAGAATACAAGCGGGAGCAAGACAAAGGGCGTGGCCGGGTGCACGCCGTCCCTCTCCCTTCCAGATCTGAAGCAGCGCCGTCCTCTCCCCACTCCAAAGCTCGAGCTTTCCGCGTAGCACCATCTCCCCCTGTTGATGAAGCTATGGACACGAGCAGGGCTAAAGTTAAATCAAATGATAGACAGAGGAGGCTGGCCCGTGGAGAGTGTTTTTTCTGCGGCTCGAGTGAGCATGTGCAGAAAAACTGCCCCAAACGGTTAAAACTCCAACGCTCACCCTTAGAGACTGGGTTAAGGGTGAGCCATACTAATCACATGGAAATGCGCACGACTCCCAGTCACAATCCTCTGTGGGGATTTAACCCTTACCGCTCCAGCACTGATCGACACAGGATCGGAAGGGAACCTACTGGATAGTAGGTGGGCTAAGGCTGTGGGGCTAAGGCTGTGGGGCTCCCTCTGGTGGCCGTTCCTTCACCATTGAAGGTGCGGGCACTAGATGGCACCCTACTACCAGAAATAACACACCAGACACAGCCTTTAACCTTGGTTGTCGCTGGTAATCACAGGGAGGAGATTGTGTTTTATGTAACACCTTCTACCTCCAGAGTTATTTTGGGTTATCCATGGATGATAAAGCGCAATCCCCGGATTGATTGGCCATCTGGGGTTGTGGCTCAGTGGAGCGAAACCTGCCACCGGGAGTGCTTAAGAGCCTCGGTGCCACCTGGTGATGAAGTTAAGGAGGAGGTCAGAGTTCCCCCCAATCTCACAGAGGTGCTGGCTGAGTATCATGACCTTGCTGACGTCTTCAGCAAGGATCTGGCACTCACCCTGCCCCCACACCGACCGTATGATTGTGCCATTGATTTGGTTCCAGGCGCTGAGTATCCGTCCAGCAGGCTGTACAACCTCTCATGTCCTGAACGGGAATCAATGGAGACCTACATCCGGGACTCTTTAGCTGCCGGGCTAATCCGTAATCCGAAATTCTTCATCCCTGTTAGGTGCAGGTTTCTTTTTTGTGGGCAAGAAGGACGGCGGTCTCCGTCCACGCACTGATTATAGAGGGCTGAACGAGATCAGGGTTCGCAACTGATACCCATTACCACAGTTGGATTCAGTGTTCATGCCCCTGCATGGAGCCAAAATTTTCACAAAACTGGATCTTAGGAATGCTTACCATCTGGTTTGGATATGGAAAGGAGACGAATGGAAGACGCAATTTAACACCCCCTTAGGTCACTTTGAGTACCTGGTCATGACGTTCGGCCTCACCAATGCCCCCGCGACATTTCAAGCTTTGGTTAATGACGTTCTGCGGGATTTCCTGCACCGATTCATCTTCATATATCTAGACGATATCCTCATCTTCTCCCAGGATCCGGAGACTCATGTTAAGCATGTCCGTCAGGTCCTTCAGCGGTTATTGGAGAACCGGATGTTTGTGAAGGCCGAGAAGTGCGAGTTCCACCGCACCTCTCTGTCCTTCCTGGGGTTTATTATCTCCTCCAACTCCGTCACACCCGATCCGGCTAAGGTAGCTGCGGTGAGAGATTGGGCAGGTAAATCGTAGGAAGCTGCAACAGTTCCTAGGGTTCGCCAATTTCTACAGGAGATTCATTAAGGGCTATAGTCAGGTAGTTGGCCCCCTTACAGCCCTGACCTCCACAAAAGTCCCCTTCACCTGGTCGGATCGGTGCGAAGCCGCGTCTAGGGAGTTGAAACACCGGTTTTCGACTGCACCCGTTTTGGTGCAGCCCGATCATAACCACCAGTTTATTGTTGAAGTGGATGCCTCTGACTCAGGGACAGGAGCCGTGCTGTCCCAGAGCAGGGAGTCCGATAGTGTTCTCCACCCCAGTGCTTACTACTCCAGCAGGTTAACTCCCGCAGAACAGAACTATGACGTTGGCAATCGGGAACTCCTGGTGGTGAAAGAGGCCCTCGAGGAGTGGAGACATCTATTGGAGGGAGCTGTGGTCCCATTTGTAGTTCTCACTGACCATCGGAACCTGGAATACATCCAGACCGCTAAGCGTCTGAACCCCAGGCAAGCCCGATGGTCACTTTATTCGGACGCTTTAACTTCAAGATCACCTACCGCCCCGGGAGCAAGAACATCCGGTCTGACGCCCTGTCCCGGGTGTCCTCCCAACAGGCTGTACGTGCCACCAGACGCTCGGACTGCCGTGTTGGACTTCTGTCACGATTCCCAGCGCTCCTGCCATCCGGGGGTGTGAAGAACCATGGCAGTGGTCCGGCAGCGGTTCTGGTGGCAGTCAGTCGAAGCCAACACCAGGGACTACATCCGGG
Source organism: Thalassophryne amazonica (assembly GCF_902500255.1). Taxonomy (NCBI): domain Eukaryota; kingdom Metazoa; phylum Chordata; class Actinopteri; order Batrachoidiformes; family Batrachoididae; genus Thalassophryne; species Thalassophryne amazonica. The sequence continues at coordinate 61,120,262 of NC_047106.1, read as the reverse complement.
CTTGTACCACCTGCACCAGGGGCAAGGCTTCACACCAGCTGGAGAAGGGACTCCTCCAGCCATTGCCTGTGCCTCGTCTCCCCTGGTCCCACATTGGAGTGGATTTCGTCACGGGTCTCCCTGCGTCCCAGGGAAAGACAGTCATCCTGACGATAGTGGACCGGTTCTCCAAGGCGGCCCACTTCATGGCCCTCCCAAAGCTCCCGACAGCCCAGGAGACTGCAGACCTCCTGATCTACCACGTCATTGCTTGCCTCTACTGGTGGTTGGCTCTCACTGTGGTATTGTATCACTTCCTGTTCCGGAGCACAGCGGTGTTTTTCTGTATCTGTTAGCTGTTTAATCTGCGCAGTTAGATTGATCTAGTTATCTAGATTACGATTTGTTTCCCAGTGTAATCTTCACCTGCCTTAACTAAAGCACTCCTTCTGCTGAATCACCTCTAAATTATTTACACATTATTCACTTTGCGTGTTTTTAGGAATCCGCTAGCTTAGCGCAGCTACTAGCTCTTAGCCGATTTAGCATGGCGGCTTCTCCTGTCTCTCCCGCACTTTTCTGCTCTGGGTGTGAAATGTTTAGTTATTCCTCGGCCTCCTTTAGCAGTAACGGTACTTGTAATAAGTGTAGCTTATTCATAGCTTTGGAGGCCAGGCTGGGCGAATTGGAGACTCGGCTCCGCACCGTGGAAAATTCTACAGCTAGCCAGGCCCCTGTAGTCGGTGCGGACCAAGGTAGCTTAGCCGCCGTTAGTTCCCCTCTGGCAGATCCCGAGCAGCCAGGAAAGCAGGCCGACTGGGTGACTGTGAGGAGGAAGCGTAGTTCTAAACAGAAGCCCCGTGTACACCGCCAACCCATTCACATTTCTAACCATTTTTCCCCACTCGACGACACACCCGCCATGGAACAAACTCTGGTTATTGGCGACTGCACCACAGACTAAAACAGTTAAATGTGGTCTATTAAACATTAGGTCTCTCTCTTCTAAATCCCTGTTGGTAAATGATATAATAATTGATCAACATATTGATTTATTCTGCCTTACAGAAACCTGGTTACAGCAGGATGAATATGTTAGTTTAAATGAGTCAACACCCCCGAGTCACACTAACTGCCAGAATGCTCGTAGCACGTGCCGGGGCGGAGGATTAGCAGCAATCTTCCATTCCAGCTTATTAATTAATCAAAAACCCAGACAGAGCTTTAATTCATTTGAAAGCTTGACTCTTAGTCTTGTCCATTCAAATTGGAAGTCCCAAAAACCAGTTTTATTTGTTATTATCTATCGTCCACCTGGTCGTTACTGTGAGTTTCTCTGTGAATTTTCAGACCTTTTGTCTGACTTAGTGCTTAGCTCAGATAAGATAATTATAGTGGGCGATTTTAACATCCACACAGATGCTGAGAATGACAGCCTCAACACTGCATTTAATCTATTATTAGACTCTATTGGCTTTGCTCAAAAAGTAAATGAGTCCACCCACCACTTTAATCATATCTTAGATCTTGTTCTGACTTATGGTATGGAAATAGAAGACTTAACAGTATTCCCTGAAAACTCCCTTCTGTCTGATCATTTCTTAATAACATTTACATTTACTCTGATGGACTACCCAGCAGTGGGGAATAAGTTTCATTACACTAGAAGTCTTTCAGAAAGCGCTGTAACTAGGTTTAAGGATATGATTCCTTCTTTATGTTCTCTAATGCCATATACCAACACAGTGCAGAGTAGCTACCTAAACTCTGTAAGTGAGATAGAGTATCTCGTCAATAGTTTTACATCCTCATTGAAGACAACTTTGGATGCTGTAGCTCCTCTGAAAAAGAGAGCTTTAAATCAGAAGTGCCTGACTCCGTGGTATAACTCACAAACTCATAGCTTAAAGCAGATAACCCGTAAGTTGGAGAGGAAATGGCGTCTCACTAATTTAGAAGATCTTCACTTAGCCTGGAAAAAGAGTCTGTTGCTCTATAAAAAAGCCCTCCGTAAAAGTAGGACATCTTTCTACTCATCACTAATTGAAGAAAATAAGAACAACCCCAGGTTTCTTTTCAGCACTGTAGCCAGGCTGACAAAGAGTCAGAGCTCTATTGAGCTGAGTATTCCATTAACTTTAACTAGTAATGACTTCATGACTTTCTTTGCTAACAAAATTTTAACTATTAGAGAAAAAATTACTCATAACCATCCCAAAGACGTATCGTTATCTTTGGCTGCTTTCAGTGATGCCGGTATTTGGTTAGACTCTTTCTCTCCGATTGTTCTGTCTGAGTTATTTTCATTAGTTACTTCATCCAAACCATCAACATGTTTATTAGACCCCATTCCTACCAGGCTGCTCAAGGAAGCCCTACCATTATTTAATGCTTCAATCTTAAATATGATCAATCTATCTTTGTTAGTTGGCTATGTACCACAGGCTTTTAAGGTGGCAGTAATTAAACCATTACTTAAAAAGCCATCACTTGACCCAGCTATCTTAGCTAATTATAGGCCAATCTCCAACCTTCCTTTTCTCTCAAAAATTCTTGAAAGGGTAGTTGTAAAACAGCTAACTGATCATCTGCAGAGGAATGGTCTATTTGAAGAGTTTCAGTCAGGTTTTAGAATTCATCATAGTACAGAAACAGCATTAGTGAAGGTTACAAATGATCTTCTTATGGCCTCGGACAGTGGACTCATCTCTGTGCTTGTTCTGTTAGACCTCAGTGCTGCTTTTGATACTGTTGACCATAAAATTTTATTACAGAGATTAGAGCATGCCATAGGCATTAAAGGCACTGCGCTGCGGTGGTTTGAATCATATTTGTCTAATAGATTACAATTTGTTCATGTAAATGGGGAATCTTCTTCACAGACTAAAGTTAATTATGGAGTTCCACAAGGTTCTGTGCTAGGACCAATTTTATTCACTTTATACATGCTTCCCTTAGGTAGTATTATTAGACGGTATTGCTTAAATTTTCATTGTTACGCAGATGATACCCAGCTTTATCTATCCATGAATCCAGAGGACACACACCAATTAGCTAAACTGCAGGATTGTCTTACAGACATAAAGACATGGATGACCTCTAATTTCCTGCTTTTAAACTCAGATAAAACTGAAGTTATTGTACTTGGCCCCACAAATCTTAGAAACATGGTGTCTAACCAGATCGTTACTCTGGATGGCATTACCCTGACCTGTAGTAATACTGTGAGAAATCTTGGAGTCATTTTTGATCAGGATATGTCATTCAAAGCGCATATTAAACAAATATGTAGGACTGCTTTTTTGCATTTACGCAATATCTCTAAAATCAGAAAGGTCTTGTCTCAGAGTGATGCTGAAAAACTAATTCATGCATTTATTTCCTCTAGGCTGGACTATTGTAATTCATTATTATCAGGTTGTCCTAAAAGTTCCCTAAAAAGCCTTCAGTTAATTCAAAATGCTGCAGCTAGAGTACTGACGGGGACTAGAAGGAGAGAGCATATCTCACCCATATTGGCCTCTCTTCACTGGCTTCCTGTTAATTCTAGAATAGAATTTAAAATTCTTCTTCTTACTTATAAGGTTTTGAATAATCAGGTCCCATCTTATCTTAGGGACCTCGTAGTACCATATCACCCCAATAGAGCGCTTCGCTCTCAGACTGCAGGCTTACTTGTAGTTCCTAGGGTTTGTAAGAGTAGAATGGGAGGCAGAGCCTTCAGCTTTCAGGCTCCTCTCCTGTGGAACCAGCTCCCAATTCAGATCAGGGAGACAGACACCCTCTCTACTTTTAAGATTAGGCTTAAAACTTTCCTTTTTGCTAAAGCTTATAGTTAGGGCTGGATCAGGTGACCCTGAACCATCCCTTAGTTATGCTGCTATAGACGTAGACTGCTGGGGGGTTCCCATGATGCACTGTTTCTTTCTCTTTTTGCTCTGTATGCACCACTCTGCATTTAATCATTAGTGATCGATCTCTGCTCCCCTCCACAGCATGTCTTTTTCCTGGTTCTCTCCCTCAGCCCCAACCAGTCCCAGCAGAGGACTGCCCTTCCCTGAGCCTGGTTCTGCTGGAGGTTTCTTCCTGTTAAAAGGGAGTTTTTCCTTCCCACTGTAGCCAAGTGCTTGCTCACAGGGGGTCATTTTGACCGTTGGGGTTTTACATAATTATTGTATGGCCTTGCCTTACAATATAAAGCGCCTTGGGGCAACTGTTTGTTGTGATTTGGCGCTATATAAAAAAATTGATTGATTGATTGATTGACTCTGTTTTGAGAAATGTGAAGTTAGCGACACCAGTAACCATAGTCAATTGTCTTCCGGGGCCAGAGCAGGCGACATTGAAGGAAATTTGAAACTGTTGGCTAAGGCTAAGCGTAAATTTGATAAGATTGTAATTTCACGTCGGCAGTAATGACACCCGGTTACGCCAATCGAAGGTCACTAAAATTAACATTAAATCGGTGTGTAACTTTGCAAAAACAATGTCGGACTCTGTAGTTTTCTTTGGGCCCCTCCCCAATCGGACCGGGAGTGACATGTTTAGCCGCATGTTCTCCTTGAATTGCTGGCTGTCTGAGTGGTGTCCAAAAAATGAGGTGGGCTTCATAGATAATTGGCAAAGCTTCTGGGGAAAACCTGGTCTTGTTAGGAGAGACGGCATCCATCCCACTTTGGATGGAGCAGCTCTCATTTCTAGAAATCTGGCCAATTTTCTTAAATCCTCCAAACCGTGACTATCCAGGGTTGGGACCAGGAAGCAGAGTTGTAGTCTTACACACCTCTCTGCAGCTTCTCTCCCCCTGCCATCCCCTCATTACCCCATCCCCGTAGAGACGGTGTCTGCTCCCAGACCACCAATAACCAGCAAAAATCTATTTAAGCATAAAAATTCAAAAAGAAAAAATAATATAGCACCTTCAACTGCACCACAGACTAAAACAGTTAAACGTGGTCTATTAAACATTAGGTCTCTCTCTTCTAAGTCCCTGTTGGTAAATGATATAATAATTGATCAACATATTGATTTATTCTGCCTTACAGAAACCTGGTTACAGCAGGATGAATATGTTAGTTTAAATGAGTCAACACCCCCGAGTCACACTAACTGTCAGAATGCTCGTAGCACGGGCCGGGGCGGAGGATTAGCAGTAATCTTCCATTCCAGCTTATTAATTAATCAAAAACCCAGACAGAGCTTTAATTCATTTGAAAGCTTGACTCTTAGTCTTGTCCATCCAAATTGGAAGTCCCAAAAACCAGTTTTATTTATTATTATCTATCGTCCACCTGATCGTTACTATGAGTTTCTCTGTGAATTTTCAGACCTTTTGTCTGACTTAGTGCTTAGCTCAGATAAGATAATTATAGTGGGCGATTTTAACATCCACACTGATGCTGAGAATGACAGCCTCAACACTGCATTTAATCTGTTATTAGACTCTATTGGCTTTGCTCAAAATGTAAATGAGTCCACCCACCACTTTAATCATATCTTAGATCTTGTTGTGACTTATGGTATGGAAATAGAGGACTTAACAGTATTCCCTGAAAACTCCCCTCTGTCTGATCATTTCTTAATAACATTTACATTTACTCTGATGGACTACCCAGCAGTGGGGAATAAGTTTCATTACACTAGAAGTCTTTCAGAAAGCGCTGTAACTAGGTTTAAGGATATGATTCCTTCTTTATGTTCTCTAATGCCATATACCAACACAGGGCAGAGTAGCTACCTAAACTCTGTAAGTGAGATAGAGTATCTCGTCAATAGTTTTACATCCTCATTGAAGACAACTTTGGATGCTGTAGCTCCTCTGAAAAAGAGAGCTTTAAATCAGAAGTGCCTGACTCCGTGGTATAACTCACAAACTCGTAGCTTAAAGCAGATAACCCGTAAGTTGGAGAGGAAATGGCGTCTCACTAATTTAGAAGATCTTCACTTAGCCTGGAAAAAGAGTCTGTTGCTCTATAAAAAAGCCCTCTGTAAACCTAGGACATCTTTCTACTCATCACTAATTGAAGAAAATAAGAACAACCCCAGGTTTCTTTTCAGCACTGTAGCCAGGCTGACAAAGAGTCAGAGCTCTATTGAGCTGAGTATTCCATTAACTTTAAGTAGTAATGACTTCATGACTTTCTTTGCTAACAAAATTTTAACTATTAGAGAAAAAATTACTCATAACCATCCCAAAGACGTATCGTTATCTTTGGCTGCTTTCAGTGATGCCGGTATTTGGTTAGACTCTTTCTCTCCGATTGTTCTGTCTGAGTTATTTTCATTAGTTACTTCATCCAAACCATCAACATGTTTATTAGACCCCATTCCTACCAGGCTGCTCAAGGAAGCCCTACCATTATTTAATGCTTCGATCTTAAATATGATCAATCTATCTTTGTTAGTTGGCTATGTACCACAGGCTTTTAAGGTGGCAGTAATTAAACCATTACTTAAAAAGCCATCACTTGACCCAGCTATCTTAGCTAATTATAGGCCAATCTCCAACCTTCCTTTTCTCTCAAAAATTCTTGAAAGGGTAGTTGTAAAACAGCTAACTGATCATCTGCAGAGGAATGGTCTATTTGAAGAGTTTCAGTCAGGTTTTAGAATTCATCATAGTACAGAAACAGCATTAGTGAAGGTTACAAATGATCTTCTTATGGCCTCGGACAGTGGACTCATCTCTGCTTGTTCTGTTAGACCTCAGTGCTGCTTTTGATACTGTTGACCATAAAATTTTATTACAGAGATTAGAGCATGCCATAGGTATTAAAAGCACTGCGCTGCGGTGGTTTGAATCATATTTGTCTAATAGATTACAATTTGTTCATGTAAATGGGGAATCTTCTTCACAGACTAAAGTTAATTATGGAGTTCCACAAGGTTCTGTGCTAGGACCAATTTTATTCACTTTATACATGCTTCCCTTAGGCAGTATTATTAGACGGTATTGCTTAAATTTTCATTGTTACGCAGATGATACCCAGCTTTATCTATCCATGAATCCAGAGGACACACACCAATTAGCTAAACTGCAGGATTGTCTTACAGACATAAAGACATGGATGACCTCTAATTTCCTGCTTTTAAACTCAGATAAAACTGAAGTTATTGTACTTGGCCCCACAAATCTTAGAAACATGGTGTCTAACCAGATCCTTACTCTGAATGGCATTACCCTGACCTCTAGTAATACTGTGAGAAATCTTGGAGTCATTTTTGATCAGGATATGTCATTCAAAGCGCATATTAAACAAATATGTAGGACTGCTTTTTTGCATTTACGCAATATCTCTAAAATTAGAAAGGTCTTGTCTCAGAGTGATGCTGAAAAACTAATTCATGCATTTATTTCCTCTAGGCTGGACTATTGTAATTCATTATTATCAGGTTGTCCTAAAAGTTTCCTAAAAAGCCTTCAGTTAATTCAAAATGCTGCAGCTAGAGTACTAACGGGGACTAGAAGGAGAGAGCATATCTCACCCATATTGGCCTCTCTTCATTGGCTTCCTGTTAATTCTAGAATAGAATTTAAAATTCTTCTTCTTACTTATAAGGTCTTGAATAATCAGGTCCCATCTTATCTTAGGGACCTCGTAGTACCATATCACCCCAATAGAGCGCTTCGCTCTCAGACTGCAGGCTTACTTGTAGTTCCTAGGGTTTGTAAGAGTAGAATGGGAGGCAGAGCCTTCAGCTTTCAGGCTCCTCTCCTGTGGAACCAGCTCCCAATTCAGATCAGGGAGACAGACACCCTCTCTACTTTTAAGATTAGGCTTAAAACTTTCCTTTTTGCTAAAGCTTATAGTTAGGGCTGGATCAGGTGACCCTGAACCATCCCTTAGTTATGCTGCTATAGACGTAGACTGCTGGGGGGTTCCCATGATGCACTGTTTCTTTCTCTTTTTGCTCTGTATGCACCACTCTGCATTTAATCATTAGTGATCGATCTCTGCTCCCCTCCACAGCATGTCTTTTTCCTGGTTCTCTCCCTCAGCCCCAACCAGTCCCAGCAGAAGACTGCCCCTCCCTGAGCCTGGTTCTGCTGGAGGTTTCTTCCTGTTAAAAGGGAGTTTTTCCTTCCCACTGTAGCCAAGTGCTTGCTCACAGGGGGTCGTTTTGACCGTTGGGGTTTTACATAATTATTGTATGGCCTTGCCTTACAATATAAAGCGCCTTGGGGCAACTGTTTGTTGTGATTTGGCGCTATATAAAAAAAAATTGATTGATTGATTGATTGATGGTATCCCGACTGACATAGTATCTGACCGTGGTCCTCAGTTCTCCTTGCAGGTCTGGAGGAGCTTGTGTAGGGAGCTGGGGGCCACGGTGAGCCTGTCATCCGGGTACCACCCTCAAACTAACGGTCAAGTAGAGCGGGCCAACCAGGACCTAGAGCAAGTGTTGAGATGTGTCACCTCTGCGCACCCGACGGCCTGGAGTCAACATCTGGCCTGGATCGAGTATGCACACAATAGCCAAGTCTCATCATCTACCGGCCTCTCCCCGTTCGAGGTCTGTTTGGGTTTACCAAGTCCCATTGCTTCTGGCTGTCGAGGGAGAGGTCGAGGTGTCCTCGGTCCAGGCCCACCTCAGGAGATGCCGTCGGGTGTGGAAGAAGGCCCGTTCTGCTCTCCTGAAGGCCTGGACGCGGGCTAAGGACCATGCAGACCACCAACGAGCCCCGGCCCCAGCTTATCAGCCCGGGCAGGAGGTTTGGCTATCAACCAAAAACATCCCTCTGCAAACGGACTCCACGAAGTTGACTGACCGTTACATTGGACCCTTCAAGATCCTCAAGGTGATCAGCCCAGCCGCAGTGAAGCTCCAACTCCCAGCTTCACTGCACCTGGTTTTTCATGTCTCCCGGATCAAGCCGTACCACACGTCTGACCTCTGCAACCCCGGACCGGCACCGCCTCCTGCCCACATCGACGGAGAACCCGCATGGACAGTCAAGAAGCTCCTTGATGTACGTTGGAGGGGTGGGGGGTACCAATACTGTTGGGAAAGTGAAATGCACGGACCCACGCCAGGGAATAGGAATTCAAAATGAATGACAATTTATTATGCAAATGTGCAACACAACCAAATATGCTTGAGTCAATCAATAACCAAAATGGTGTTGCATGGGCAGGCCCAAGGGTAGGAGACGCCTATCCAGAGAAGAGCCGGGACCCACGAAGTTCCATCGCCAACAGAGGCCTGCAACACACCAGAGCCGCCAAGTCCTGATTTCCAAAGGTGGCCACCCATCGAGGCTGTCAGACCCGGTACTGCTGGCAGGAGCAAAAACACGTTAGGGTGGGTGTGTGAACACCCAGCAAACAGTCAGCAACTCTCAGAAATCCTCTTGGAGGAATAACACTTGCAGTGTGCTATTGTGCGTAACAGCGCATCGTTAAGTTTTGTCATGTTGTGAACGAGGTGAATTGTCTCCACACACACACCCATATTCATCCAACCGAATTCAGATTGCTCCAGTTTTTCAGAAGAACTTTGTAACTGCATGCGTATTTGCCATGGAGTGGCGCAGAGAGAAGAAGGAGGACAGAGCCAGATGTGTGGCTTCATGCGGCGCTCGTGTCGCTCATTTTCCCAAACATCAGGCACATGCAGCAGGTGGAATACCTGCAGGAGCGCGCTGAAGAGCACTGAAATTAGACTTTTAGCCAACTAGGTGTCAGCAATCAAAGTGAATGCGATGCAGCAGGATTTAATTGTGCGCACGCTTCTTCCTCCGCCAGACTGGAGGAGGTGCAGAGATATCTGGCTGCACGTGAGTCTCCTCTCGCTCCTCTGGCTGCTCAGACTCATTCTCCCACTCATCGGTTAGAACAGCAGGTGGAACACCTGCAGGAGTGTCCTGAGGAGCTTCAGCAGGAACTGTGGAAACGACATTTGGAGCTGAGTTTAATTGTGCGCACGTGACAGAAAACTGATTTGTCGTGGCGCGCAGTGAAATGTGACGCCGCATTACAAGTCGTGTCAAAACTTGACAGTTTCCGTAATGACGCGTGACAGTTTGGGCTCCAAGAACCATCACAGGAACCACTATGAACGTTGTCATGTTCTATTAAGGATCAGTACTCATCAAGACAGATCAATACGCTCAGTTGCGACCTCCACAACATGAGACTAAATGAGGGTGGTGTGTGACATTTGTGGAAGATTTTTTGACAGGCAAAAACATGCTCCACGAATATCAAGAATATCATGCACCAACACGCACTATTAAGAAACCTATTCAGATGCGTTAAGTCACATTAAGAATGTCAGGAATGTGTCACGAATGACAGAAACATGACATTCGTAACGTGTCTTGGTTATGTGTAAACGCACCTTTAAACTGCATCTGTTCACTCCATCATTGCTCATTTGTTGATTTACATCACTTACCAGCACTCTGTCACAGTCCTGTTTTGCCTAGTAGATTTTTGACTCTGCTCTGTTTACTGGATCCTGCTTTTAGCCTCAGCTCCGATAACCCAGTTTGCTCTGATAACCCAGTGTACTGAACCTGCTTGTTTATGACCACGTCCTCTGTCTCGCCCCTGCCTGATACCTCTGCTCCGTGGACTGCCTTCCTGTATTAAAGACCATTATTTTTACTCATATGTCCTGCTCGAGAGCCTGCATTTGTATCCAGCCTCTGCTGTGCCTCGCCTTCACTCAGCCTGATAACCAATGTTAGTGCATACCGAGTATTCGGCTGCATGGCATGGTGGAAGTTTTTGTTCAGGTTAAGATTCTCACATGCTGAATGATGTTGCAGGCAGCATAATTTTCTCCACAGTATCTCGAGACCCTTTTACATCTGACACATGCTCAGTTTGAACGTGTGGTCATCTGTGAAATGCACAGAACGCCAGTGGTGGACCTGCCAATTCTGGTGTTCTATGGCAAATGTCAATCGAGCTCCACGGTTCCCAAGCCAGGTGGGAAATATAATCACTACAGCATGTCGTGGGTCTTTCTGTCTTGCATGCCTCCTCCAAGTTGGACATGCTTGTAACACCTCCCTTGGGAGTTGACCTACTCAACAGGATTAGGGAAACCAGGGCCTCCTCTTGGAGCCAGGCCTGGGGCGGGGAGTTCGCAGGTTCGCAGGTGCACGCCCGGTGGCCAGGTTTACAACTGCGGGGCTCGGTCAGGCTCAGCCTGAACAAATGTCATGGTGTCACCTCCATGTAGGCTCACTGCCTGCAAGGAGAGTGTAAAGGTATTCTGTCAAGTGGGCAGTGGACGGAGTTAATTTCCACACAGAGTCGCTATTGTATTACACATTTTTATCGTGAGACTCTGTTTTGGTGGTGGTAGTGGTGGCGGTGGGGTGGGGTGGTGCTATAAATTTCTCAGCCCCAGGGCCTAATGGCAGACTAAGGACTGCCTCTATGTCTGATGTGTAATGTTTGAAACCTGGCTGTTACATTCTTCAGCTTAAGATCAAATGAAAGGCAGTAGCTTCGCTGTGGCACATCCACTGTGCTTAAACCCATAATGGGATCTTGCCCAAGTGTAACAGAGAAGATTTTGCTGACATAAGACTGCCACCTGTTGATCTTAAACATGTCCCGTATCCACACATCTGCTGTCAAAACAAAAACAGAAATATAGTTTTAAAGAAATCAACAATTATTAGTATTAGTATTACTATTAGTAATTATTAGTATTGTTTTTAAATTGCTCAATACCCCCAGTCTCTTTAATTTTGGGCTCTTTGTCTTTCAAGGTGACAGTGACATGCATTGTTTTTCAAAATAATTGTTTTATTTAGCATTGACTATGCATCTAAAACCTGAAACATTCTCTGAAGCAATTATTTCATTTTGTGCTTCAAATCTTTTTGCACACTTATAACACAGATGTTTCATTTAGGATTCTGAAAAGTAAATCATTTTGAAACAGTGTTTTTGTTTGGTTTGGTTTTGTTTTTACTAAAGTCTTTTTAAACACTGAATATTTTATGCAGCAATCCACCAATCAGGCCTGTATGGTAGAGTGGCCAGACAGAAGCCATCCCTTAGTAAAAGGCACATGGCAGCCAAAAAGCACCTGAAGGACTCTCAGACCATGAGAAACAAAATTCTCTGGTCTGATGAGACTAAAATGTATCGCTTTTGCATGAATGCTTGGAGGAATGTTTGGAGGAAACTTGACATCATCTCTACAGTGAAGCATGGTGGTGGCAGCATCATGCTGTGAGGATGTTTTTCAGCGGCAAGAACTGGGAGACTAGTCAAGATTGAGGGAAAGATGAATGCAGCAATTTACAGCGACATCCTGGATGAAAACCTGCTCCAGAGCGCTCTTGACCTCAGACTGGGGTGAAGGCTCATCGTTCGGCAGGACAATGACCCTAAGCACACAGCTAAGATATCAAAGTGACTTTAGGATTGGAGTGACTTCAGGACAACTCTGTGAATGTCCAGCCAGAGCCCAGACCTGAATCCAACCAAACATCTCTATGCACTGACACTCCCCATCCAACCTGATGGAGCTTGAGAGGTGCTGCAAAGAGGAATGGGAAAACTGCCCAAAGATAGGTGCACCAAGCTTGTGGTGTCACATTCAAGAAGACTTGAAGACGTAATTGCTGCCAAAGGTGCATCAGCAAAGTTTTGAGCAAAAGCTGTGAATACGAGGTCTATTAGAAAAGTATCCGACCTTATTATTTTTTTCAAAAACCATATGGATTTGAATCACGTGTGATTACATCAGACATGCTTGAACCCTCGTGGGCATGCGAGAGTTTTTTCACGCCTGTCGGTTACGTCATTCGCCTGTGGGCAGTCTTTGAGTGAGGAGTGGCCCACCCTCTCGTCGATTTTTTTCATTGTTTAGGAATGGCTTAGAGACTGCTGCTTTGTTTGATCAAAATTTTTTCAAAACTGTAAGGCACAACTGAGTGGACACCATTCGATAAATTCAGCTGGTTTTCGGTGAAAATTTTAACGGCTGATGAGAGATTTTGATCTGGTAGTGTTGCCGTAAGGACGGCCCATGGTGCCTGATGGCGATCTGCGCTTCGAGGCGGCAGCGTCTCGCCGTTTCAAGTTAAACTTCCACATTTCAGGCTCTGTTGACCCAGTAAGTCGTCAGAGAACAGAGAACTTTCAGAAGAAGTCGGCATGAGGAGTTTATTCGGACAATCCATTGTTAACGGACATTTTGTAATGAAAGAACGTGCGGGCAGAGTCGGACCCGACCGCGGGGGGTCGCACAGGAAAAACACCTCCATTGGAAACCTTAACGGGCAAGTTGGAACATGCCCAAGCTGTTAAACAATTTCTCAGTTACTCACTTGTTGAAAGCCATCAAAAGCCGCCTGAATTTTACAAATGGTTTTCAACACGGAGGTGTTGGCGCACACAGATTCGCCGAGTCGTCACGGAAACGACCCGGCGAATTTGCGCGCACGTCTTTCATTACAAAATGTCCTTAAACAGTGGAATGTCCGCATAAAGTCCTCATGCCGGCCTCTTCTGAATCTTCTCTGTTCTCTCACGACGTCCTGGGTGAATTAAGCACGAGGGTTCAAGCATGATTGGTGTAATCGCACGTCATTCAAATCCATATAGTTAAAAAAAAAAGTAAAAGTGTCGGTGTCTTATCTAATAGACCTCGTACTTATGTACATGTGATTTCTTACAATTTTATATATATATATATATTTTTTTTTTTTTTTTTTTTTTTTTTTTTTTTACAAAATAGAAAAGCTTTTTCATGTTGTCATTATGGGGTGTTGGGAGTAGAATTTTGAGAGGAAAAAAAATCAATCTACTCCATTTTGGAATAAGGCTGCAACATAACAAAATGTGGAAAAAGTGAAGCGCAGTGAATGCTTTCTGGATGCACTGTATATTGGTCAGTTTAAAAGCATCTGTCTTTCCTTTTCAACCATTATTGTTGGATGTGTGATTTGGGTCATTGCCCAGCTGAAAACAAGAGACCTTTGCCCTAAACAAAGTGTTGTGACACTGAGCACACATTTCAATGCCCGGGTAATCTTCTGATTTCATCATTCTTTTGATACATTTAATGGCTCCAGTACCAGAGGCAGCAAAGCAGCCCCACAGCATATTTTGCTGTAGCTAGTGTGATATTTTTGTTTTGGGCTATAGTTCATTACCAATGACAGAATGATGCATCATATCCCAACAAGTTCTAACTTGGTTCAACTGTCCACAGAACATTGTCCCAGAAAGTCCTTGGCTTTTCTATGAAGGTTTGTGCAAATATTTGTCTTGGATTTTTTTGGACCTTCTTGGCCTTTGCCCATATAACCCAACTTGGTTTATTCTGCATGTATAACCACCAACTTCTCCAGATTTCTATAGGTCAGCCTGGAGCTCTTTAGATGTGTTGTGTGGATTGTTTGGTTTTTTTTTCTCACTCTGCACCAACTTCAGAGAATTCTGCTACTGATCCATTCTTGAACATTGTGTTCATAACACATGGTGCAGGCAGATACTGGGGCTGACGGAACTATCTACGCAAACCAGGGTGCTGGGTGTAAAGGGACTGGATTAATTAACTGAATTAGTAATGTCCATGTTCTGGCCTTAATGTAATACTGTCCAATCATAGTGGCATGTGCCATTGCTCTTAAGCCAGACAAAGTTCTAGTATGTTGCTACATGTAATGTGAGTTTTATGACAAGGGAACTCTTTTACATTCACAAAGCAGGTATACATGCAGCAGGCAAAAGACCCACTAAATACTTGTAGAATCAGGACTGTTATAACTATTGGATGAACACCTGTTTTCTCCACTGCTCTGTGGGATGATTGTTGCTGGCTCTAGTGCATTTCTGGAATTAAAGGGGAAATTTGGTATTTTTCAACTTGTACTTGAAATGTGTGACTAGTGCTTCTGTTTTTGTGTCTGACCTAGGCTGTCACACATCTTAATGATGTGTTATCAGCAGTCTACATTTTCATTCTAAACATGTTTAAGGGCCCCTTCACACATAGTACAAATGTGGTCAAATTGCGCATGAATTGCACATGAAGCAGGAATCGTATGCAATACGTGTAAAATCGTACCTGCCTCCAACGCCTCATACACCTGTTGCTACAACTACAAGTACTTGCACACACCAGTGGCTGAAAGACAGAGTGTGCACTGTGAGAGCTCACTGAACCCTCTTGCGCTGGTGTGGGCCAAATTCCAGTTGACACGCACAAAAAGCTAACACAGAAAATGTATGGCCATTTGCGCTATTAGCATGACAACAGTCAGCAGATGCTCATTTTGCAGCTGGATGTGAAATTTGTCCCCACGACTGTGGCTTTGCAAACAGACACAGTGACACATTGGTGTGTGCGCTGAACTGACAGGGGGTGTGTCCGCCGACAGGAGTAGCTGTGGAGATCCCTGGTTCTGGACGTCCCAGCTGTAGAACACGTACAATGTTTGGATGGACATGAACTAACAACTGCCACTGTGATGTGTGTGTGTCTGCTTGCTGTCCTCACGTGGACATACATAAAACATATATTGCTGTTGCAATGGGCTGCAGCAAATGCATGCACGCCGCGCACATTGACAGGCTACCCCAGGTGAAATGGACCGTCAGATCATAACATGCAGCAGGTGATCTGAATGTCACGCCACCCACATAAGCTCTGTTCCACATGAAGGACTGTCTTACGGCGCATGGTCAACAAGACTCGCATGTTAGCCCGGACATGCGCGAGACCTGTTGGACATACCACAAGTAGATGTGGACATGATAAAAGCACCCTGCTTCTCATTCATGTCATTTCATGACTGTACATCTGTGACCATGGGTCATCTACAGAGGAACAGACAGATCATACTTGTATTGCCCGCTTGATAAGAGGGATTCAATAAAATGTCGTGTTTTTATATGGTGTGTGGTTGCATTTCTTTTTAAATATGTCCATATCCTTCTTGATATCAGGCATTTTCCTCCTGCACCTTTTACAGGACAGTGATGGTAGCTCAGTGGTAAAGTTTCTGACTGGCAATCAGCGCATTTGGAAATTGCAGGTTCGAATTCCGTGGGTGGCATGTATTTTTTTTTCACAGCAGCTGTGCAATGTGTAACCACATGCTGCAGCTGCTCGCACTGTGTATTCCCAAGTGCACAAAACCGTTGCAGCGGCATCATTCACGCCTGCCAGTCGACTCGATTTTTTTGTGGTTTGCTCATACGAGGTGTTCCGCCGTGATTCACCCTGATTTGTACTTATTCGTAATATGTGTGAAGGGGCCCCTAAAGTTCATCCCTCTGTGAAAACAAAATCAGGAGTCCAATGGGACTGTGGCACTGGAATGTATGACAGTAATGTATTTGCAAATAATAATTTATACTTTGGTGACTTCAATTGACAAATGACATCTTGTGTTATTTACTTCACAGAAAAACTCACACTCGCTGATGAACCAAATATTCCCATTTATCCATTTGTTATATTGACCAGGATTGCTCCTTGAGGCTGGTGTCAATGTGGGCTTTGATATATGATATAATGGCATGCCATTGAAAGAGAAAAGGACATTAATAATATCAGAACATTTGCATTTTGCTTTGCTGTCATATCTATCCTGTCCCTCTGGCTATTTTCTCTGCTTAATGAATTTGTAGACTACTTCTAAATATTTGTGTTCCAGCATACAGTAGAAGAAATGAAAAAAAACTGAAGAACATACAGAAACAAAATCACCATTAAAGATAGGGACAACACGTGTGTGTGTGTGTGTGTGTGTGTGTGTGTGTGTGTGTGTGTGTGTGTGTGTGTGTGTGTGTGTGTGTGTGTGTGTGTGTGTGTGTGTGTGTGTGTGTGTGTGTGTGTGTGTGTGTGCTACTAGCCTATAAAATTGTTCATGCACTAGCACCTCCCTACCTAGCTGATCTAATTAAACCCTACGTACCGGCCTGGGCTTTGCGTTTGCAGGATGCAGGGCTACTTTGTGTCCCTAGGGTGAATAAAAAGTCTGCGGGTTATAGAGCTTTCTCTGCTCCTGTTCTGCGGAATGATCTCCCTGTGTCAATAAAGCAGTCAGATTCTGTGGAGACTTTCAATTCCGCTGATGGTTTTTGAAGTTAGCTGAAAAGCTAATCCGCAAACCAAAAAGTTAGCTTCGCTAATTAGTGGTTAGCAGATTAGCTGAACTGTGCTCACCACTGAATGCAGCTTACTATACCTTAACTAAAGTGACATGAAATATACAATGACATGGCTAAAATTCTTCTCTATTACGTGTGCGTAAAATAGGTAACTAACTCAGTGAGTATTTATTATAAGTACAACAGGAAATGACATAATTACTGCAGTCTGTCTGTTAAAGACAGGGGCAAGGGGAGCTGATTTTTTAGGGGGGACTGTTCGGACGGCGACACCAGATCTGGATTCTGGATTGAGATTTCACTTTATATAGGCTTTGAAGGATTAGGTCAAAACTGCTTCACGGATTCTTACCAAATTTGCACCACAGATAGATATTCGAGCTGTCAGAAGTCTTTGATTGCTCTTATGGATTTCTGCATTTCAATCAAGAAAAAAGCCACCGTAAATAAATATAAACATTTATAAGAAACACAACAAGAGATAATGTAAGAATGACTGCAGTGTGTCTGTTAAAGATTATTGTATGTTTTCTGAAGTCACATTTCATTTACTCTTGATGGTTATTTGTCAGCACACGTAGTCATGTGACATAAGCCTCATGATGAAGTCATTTTTTTAATTGACTCATTTCAATATTTAATTATGTCCTCACTGACTATATGATTGCTTTTAATGTTGTAATCATAACAGAGTAATTACTAAAATATGAATTTGACTATTCTAGTGATTATGAATGCTTTGAAATTATGCACAATAGGGCGGGGCTTCTTCTGCCTGTACAAGTGTCTTATTGGCTGAACTTTGACTTCATGGACATGTTTTATGATTCATTAATCTCTATGGGTTCCGGGTGTGCTCAGTACGTTACGTGTTTACATCATATGCAGCTGAGAAACTGCAGGCTGTGTCCATCAATACTGTGTGAAAAACTCCTGAGAAGCTCGAACTCCGAGCTTAATAAGTAGATTGACCGACGAGACAGGCAGGTTTTTTTTACACTCTGCTGGATGTTTCTGCTGGTGAGTGCATTACCACCATGTAAACCATTTATTATGATCATTTATTTTATTTTATTATTTTACTAAGGCTGACAATATAACATGTTAATTTACATTAATTATTTACAACACCTATGACACGTGCCTTTTTTTAAATTGCAATTGATTGTACTTTGCTCCGTTTTGGTCTGTAGATAGTGTTTTTGAGAGCAGTTACTGGGTTCGATGTCTATGCCTTTGGACACTTTTTGCATGGTTTAAACAACAACACCAGAACAGAAGTATTGCATTTTTTTTAAATAGCGGCAAGAAAATCACGTGATCACCGCAGTCACAGCGCACGGTTTAGTTTATGTCATTTAAACAACAGCATTAATGTTTCCTGCTGCTTAGCAAGACACAGAGGTAAATTACACGTTAAATACTTTTCAGACCTAAGTTAACTTGCTTTAATAACTCACTGGTTTTTCTTAAATGTGGGAGTTTGCTCATTTGTGGTTGACTCTACCATTCATCGATTAACAGCTTCAGAGAGCTCTGACAAGCTTAAAACAGTGTTTGATTCATGATGCTTTTCAATCAGATTTTAATGTCCAATGGATAGACTTAAAAATGAAATGGTCTTGGAGCCAATAAGATAATTATTAAAAGAAAATTATTATTGAGCAAAAATCACCTTTTACATAACATCTCTGAAGTCCCCCAATTCTATGAGATGTTCTCCTGATTTAAGATTTATTCATGTCACGGCTTGTTTAACACCTCTGTAACATATGTAACAGAAATAACCCAGATTATCTCATTTTACCTGAGAACATTAGACACACTCACACACACACAAATCTAAATAGCACTTTTCAATCTGAAAATCACTAAGGGCCCTTGGGCAAGGTCCTTAATCCCCAGTTGCTCAGAGTGTGAAAAAGTGGGTTAATTTATTGTGGGGGCCACTTCATTTTGAATAATATCTTGCATGTGAATGTTCCTGGATGTAACTTTCTTCCATAGCTTTCCACCTGTAATTTATGTAGCAAGAATAGAAATCTTTCTGTTGTATGCTGCCATATAGTGGAGTTATTGTTGTGAAAGTGATGACACGGACCCACAACAGGGGGCGGTAATGAACGGACAATGGATAAGCCAAAAGTAACAATTTAATGTTGTGAATCGCACAACAACGTACAGACAATAACAATATGGTGGACTGTCAATCATACACCAGGTGACGTGTGGGCAGGCTCGACGATAGAAGACGCCTGGCGAGAGAAGAGCTGGATCCCCACACAGCTTCCACCACCAACGGAGCTGAAGAACATCGGAGCCGCCAAGCCCTGCGCCCCAGGTGGCCGCTGTCTTCAGCAGTCAGACCCGGTACTGCTGGCAGAGAACAGAGACAGTCCTGATGAGTGTGAGTTCGCACACTCAGTAATCCCACAGTCAGTGTTTAGTAAAGGAGGGAGAACCTCCACCTCCAATCACACACTCATGCAGCTCCTGTTTAACCACTTATCTTGGTTTGGGGTGTGAGGCGAAGCCGTCGCTGATCACACCAAACGCCAATCCCACAGATAAGGCAGAACACCACAGGATAACGGCTGCAAAAGAAGTTCAGGTTATCACTCAATGATTTGAGTCAGCAGAGAAAGTTACCTGAATGGTAGCTGATTTCTCGGCGGGGAGGTGGAGTTGCAGTCCGGCCTTTATGGTGGTGGTGATGAGTAGTGGATGAGTGACAGCTGGTACGGATGATGAGTGACAGCTGTCACTCCTGGTTGCTCCGACGCCCTCTCGTGCTTGAAGCCCGCACTTCAAGCAGGGCGCCATCTTGTGGTGGAGGGCCAGCAGTACCTCCTCTTCAGCGGCCCACACAACAGTTATTGCTGTATGAGTTAATCAGCTACCAGCAAATTGATACGATTGTCTTGCTTAATGTATTTACTGATTGAGTCGCTCTAATCATTATCAGAAAAACTGCCCCTCCCGAGAAATTTTTTCAGGAGCCGCCACTGAGTAATACATCAGGTTTTGCATTATCCATCTGACACCAACCCCCCAAAAGTCATGGTTAATCAGGGACAAACAGGTCAACGTATCTATTAAATAAAAGTACAATCTATTGCAGAGCTCTGTAATTTCAAGTTGTTTAAGAAAATAAATAAATAAATCCATGGCAGCTTGTTGCAGCTAGCTTAGCAAATCACTTTCCATGATGAAATGAATGAGATAATAAAAACTTCCTCTCAACAAGTTTAGCTTAGGTTCTGTACCAAAAGACAGTTGTTCAGTTTGAAAAGTAAAAAAAAAAAATAAAAAAAAGGGGGGGGGGCATTTCAACTCACCAAATCCTCCGTCAGCATGAAAAATAAAACCAAACTTCCTCCAAAATGATGTTCATCTAGAGCACCGTGCTCATGGAGCACAAACCTCCTCCAACAGGAATGCCCAATTCCACAAAATTTTACCTTGAAAAAAAGTTCAAGATCAAAGTGCTGTTAGAAGTCTTTTCCTAAACTAAATTAGATGCTATGAAATGTCAGTCCATGCACTTGAATTTAAGTTACTTTGTCAGTTTTCCTCTTTGTTTTTTTCTTTTCAAATAATTTTCATACAACATTGGTTATCTTTGCAATGTACACTTTGGCATTGCTTTTTGGCACTTTGTTTCTGACTGATAACTGGAAGATAAATGGGCATAAAATTGGGACCTCTATCCAGTTTTGGTGGTTTAGGTAAATCCATAACAGAAAAATGAAAGTGACTGAGGCACTTTTGATTGAGATATGTACACCAAATGGGCTTTTCAATACTAAATTCAAATGTCCACAGAATCCACAATCTGGATCAGACTTTTGTCAGGTGATTGTGAGTGTCAGTCTGCACCTTACTTACAAATATGAGAGTGACTGAGGCATGATTGTTTAAGATATAATGTAAAATATATGTTAGATGTTGTTTTCAATGTTAAATTAACTGTAATCTGGATCAGATCCAGTGTAACATGTTCAAACTTTTGATTTGTTTTTATGAATATTACCAAAGATTGCCTTGGTTGACATATAGACTGGGTTTTAAACTTCAGTCCGACCTGATTGTGATGGAGTTAGATACGTTATATTTATCTTTCCAAAAAAATGTTTTGCCAGATATGTTAGTTAGTGAGGGGGGAGAGTTGTAACATTGCATTTTTCACCTTTAACTCGCTGTGCAGCACGCAGTTTACATCGCAGACTCTTGCAACTTCACATATAACAGCCCTAGCAAGGCACGTTTCAGCACACAACAGGATCAAGCGCAAGGTCAAAAACTTTCTGCTTTTTTTTTGCCTCCAAATCTGGCATGAATATAGTATGTTCCCTTGTCCGTCACTTGCTCTTCATGGTGGTTGTTCCTCGTGGTAGTCTCTTTTGTTCACATTTTGGCAAGACACTGGTCACTGTCAGGGTGCCAGTTTTCATTTTTGTTGTGTTGATCTCTGCCTCACTGCTCTTCTCATCCCTCCACAGATGATTTTCCCATCAAGGAGGGTGATGTCCTCCAGTCCTTTTATATGGTGCAGAAGCTCATTGGTGAGGGTATTGAATTGAATTGAATTTATTAGGCACCAATACTTACAAAAAAAAAAAAAAAAAAAAAAACTCATGTACAGACCACAAGATCGATACAAAGAAAAAACAAAACAAAAAAAACAAACAAAAAAAGGTGTAGGCAGAAGCAACGCTTATCAATGCCTACACCCACTCATACACTCAAATCAACCCAAGCTAAGTGCCAGTTCATACACGATCATTTCCAACAAAGTCTGACCAGTAGTAGCTCATAACTGCAGCTGAGGGAAGTGAGTATTTCACAACCGCTCCTATTTCGTTCTAGTTATCCCGGTACATATTCAGTAGTAAGAATTCAAATGAAGCAAATTCATCATACAACACAAATCAACGTTTTCCATCAGATACATATCCGGCAAACACCATTTCTTGGTATAAATATTTAAAGTGGTTGATATTTAGACATTGTTTGAGTTTCTCAGGTAGCTTATTCCATTTTTTGGGCCACAAATAGAGACACAGAAGCATTTCCTGGTCGTCTGTGTACCAGCAATTTTAAAATGATAAAAACCCCTTAAATTATATATTCCTTCTCTTTGCATAAAATATCCTTGAATTCTAAATGGTGCTTTCTTATTTTTCAGTTTGTACATCAATTGAACAGTCTTAAACGAAATCATGTCATAGAGTTTTAAAATCTTTGATTTGATGAACAATGGATTGGTATGATCCCAATAGCCTGCATTATGAATTATTCTTAATGCTCTTTTTTGAAGGATGAATAATGGTTGCACTGTAGTTTTATAGTTATTGCCCCATACGTCAGCACAGTAAGTCAAATAAGGTGCAATCAATGTGCAATACAGAGTATGTAGTGATTTACCATCAAGGATATGTTTTGCCCCATTTAATATTGCAATACTTTTTGATACTTTCTTATGTTGAATATGAGCTTTCCAGTTGATTCTGTCATTGATGACCACACCTAACAACTTGTTCTCTTTGACAGGTTCTGTATTTACCCCCTGTATGTTTAACTGCATTTGTTCATCTTTTTTATGGTTTCCAAATAACATTATTTTAGTTTTAGACCAATTTAATGACAATTTGTTCATATCAAACCATCTCTTCAGCTTCATCATTTCAGATCCCAAATCAACTATAATACACTCAACAAAAATATAAACACAACACTTTTGGTTTTGCTCCCATTTTGTATGAGATGAACTCAAAGATCTAAAACTTTTTCCACATACACAATATCACCATTTCCATCAAATATTGTTCACAAACCAGTCTAAATCTGTGATAGTGAGCACTTCTCCTTTGCTGAGATAATCCATCCCACCTCACAGGTGTGCCATATCAAGATGCTGATTAGACACCATGATTAGTGCACAGGTGTGCCTTAGACTGCCCACAATAAAAGGCCACTCTGAAAGGTGCAGTTTTATCACACAACACAATGCCACAGATGTCGCAAGATTTGAGGGAGCGTGCAATTGGCATGCTGACAGCAGGAATGTCAACCAGAGCTGTTGCTCGTGTATTGAATGTTCATTTCTCTACCATAAGCCATCTCCAAAGGCGTTTCAGAGAATTTGGCAGTACATCCAACCAGCCTCACAACCGCAGACCATATGTAACCACACCAGCCCAGGACCTCCACATCCAGCATGTTCACCACTCGGACAGCTGCTGAAACAATCGGTTTTCATAACCAAAGAATTTCTGCACAAACTGTCAGAAACCGTCTCAGGGAAGCTCATCTGCATGCTCGTCGTCCTCATCTGGGTCGCGACCTGACTCCATTTCGTCGTCGTAACCGACTTGAGTGGGCAAATGCTCACATTCGCTGGCGTTTGGCACGTTGGAGAGGTGTTCTCTTCACGGATGAATCCCGGTTCACACTGTTCAGGGCAGATGGCAGACAGCGTGTGCGGCGTCGTGTGGGTGAGCGGTTTTCTGATGTCAATGTTGTGGATCGAGTGGCCCATGGTGGCGGTGGGGTTATGGTATGGGCAGGCGTCTGTTATGGACGAAGAACACAGGTGCATTTTATTGATGGCATTTTGAATGCACAGATACCGTGACGAGATCCTGAGGCCCATTGTTGTGCCATACATCCAAGAACATCACCTCATGTTGCAGCAGGATAATGCACGGCCCCATGTTGCAAGGATCTGTACACAATTCTTGGAAGCTGAAAATGTCCCAGTTCTTGCATGGCCGGCATACTCACCGGACATGTCACCAATTGAGCATGTTTGGGATGCTCTGGACCGGCGTATACGACAGCGTGTACCAGTTCCTGCCAATATCCAACAACTTCGCACAGCCATTGAAGAGGTGTGGACCAACATTCCACAGGCCACAATTGACAACCTGATCAACTCTATGCGAAGGAGATGTGTTGCACTGCATGAGGCAGATGGTGGTCACACCAGATACTGACTGGTATCCCCCCCAATAAAACAAAACTGCACCTTTCAGAGTGGCCTTTTATTGTGGACAGTCTAAGGCACACCTGTGCACTAATCATGGTGTCTAATCAGCATCTTGGTATGGCACACCTGTGAGGTGGGATGGATTATCTCATCAAAGGAGAAGTGCCCACTATCACAGATTTAGACTGGTTTGTGAACAATATTTGAGGGAAATTGTGATATTGTGTATGTGGAAAAAGTTTTAGATCTTTGAGTTCATCTCATACAAAATGGGAGCAAAACCAAAAGTGTTGCGTTTATATTTTTGTTGAGTGTAATTGTTGCAAATTATCTCCTGAACAAAAGTTTCTGTCATCTGCAAAGAGAACTGCTTTAAACACATCTGAGACTTTACATAAATCGTTGATATACAATATAATTTTGGTGCCAACACAGAACCCTGAGGAACCCCACAAATGATGTCCAGATACGAAGAACAGCAGTCCCCAAGTTTAAAAGCACTCTATCCCCAAAGCCACTCCATCTTTTGAAATAATATGTTGTGATTGTGTCAAAAGCCTTTTTTAAGTCAACAATCTTATCACTATTTTCCTTTGGTCCACGTATTTATTAATCTCTTCTATTGCATTGAGCAGAGCCGGTGCTGTGGACCTTTTTGCTCTGAACCTATATTTACTATCATTAAGCAAATTGTGTCGTTCAATAAATTTATCCAATCTGTTATTGTAAAGTTTTTCCAATAGCTTTGAAAATTGTGACAATAAAGACACAGGCCTATACTTAGTAAAAAGATGCTTGTCACCAGATTTGAATAAAAGGTATCACTTTTGCTACTTTCATATCATTTGGGACAATTCCAGTTTGAAATTATTTATTAAATATATATGTTAATGGTTTAGCAATTTTGTGTAATTATTTGCTTTACTAAGGACATATGTACATCATTATGATCAGTTGACTTTTTGCTTTTACATGTACTGACTACCTTAATAATTTCCCTCTCATCAACTGGGCCATGAAACATTGTATATGGATTTCTGTCAATTAATTTATGATTTTCCCACAACTCTATGAGTCAGGAACAATCAGGAGGGTAGCTTTGGAAAGGTGGCCAAGTGTCATCACAAAGTGACCTATGAAGATGTGGCCATCAAGTTCATCAAGGTCAAACTCCATATCAAGTGACAAAGAAAGAGGCAGAAATTGTAACTAATTACAGTTACAATCTTTGATTGCAAAAATTGTTTTTATTTGAACCACATATTGTAAACCTTTATAAATGATTAACACACATCTTCCACAGATTGCTATTCTTAAGCACCTGCATTCCCTGAATCCAGAGATGGCAAATATTGTGAGGTGGTACAGTGGCTTCATGCACGGAGACCTCCTGTGTCTCAAATTTGAACTCCTGCAACAAAGTCTTCTGGTCTATTCAGAGGAGATGGATTTCCAGCCTCTTCCAGTCAGTGAGCTTCGTGCCGTTGTGGAGCAAGCTAGTTGGATTTTGTTTTTTGGTTAAAAACCTACATTATATATGGAAATAAATTTAAGCAGATGGTTTATTGCCTCTCTCCTAACAACAATAAATATTTGTGTGACTGCAGAAGGCCAACTCGTTGCTCCACCTGGAGACCCTGGGTGTGATTCACTGTGACATTAAGCCCCAGAACATCATAGTGGTCGACCACAACCAGCAACCACTGAAAGTCAAATTGATCAACTTTGGTTTAGCTCAGCACATTTCTGAGCCTCCATCATTTGCAGGAACCTTATGGTACCAGTAAGTCCAAGTACTTGCAAAGAACATTTGACAGATCTCACTATTTGTATATCACCTGAAAACTGATGAAAAAAAAAAACGAAACCTTTGTCACATGATGTGTAACTTTGTTCTGTTCCTCTTTGCTCAGAGCTCCAGAGGTCCTCTTAGGTCTGGCCTACAGCGAGGAGGTCAATATGTGGTCTCTGGGTGTATCCATGGTCGAGCTGGCTCTGGGAGTCCCTCATATGGTCATATGGTCCCACTCTGACCAGAGTGGGACCATATGTACACTGGCAGTGTTAGTTTTGTTCCATCCATCCACTTTTTTCTGAGAGTTAACTCAAACACTGTCTTTTTGCAGACTCCTTTAGCCGTTCAAATGCAGACGGGGCACAAGTTCTGCGACACCAGAGTTGTGATTTTAAACTCTCTGGGGGACATCATGCAGGTAAGCGCTCACGTTTCGGTTCTTCTTTCAACCACATTCAACAAATTCAAGCCTCCAGTGTCTAATTCACTGACTGTATAACCACCAAGCCCCAGCCTCTGGTCTAGTAAAATGAAGCATAATCAAAAATGGTAAATTGTGCAATTCCTTGCATTGGTCACTTGAGGCTGGCTCCAATAGTGAGTCACTCTCCATTCACCTCCATGTTAAAATGTTCAAATTGGAAGCAAAAAGAAGCATGTTTTCAGCCTGGTCCAAAAAAAAAAAAAGTTTTGACCTCTATAGCTTGTTACTCTTTCATCAATTTATGATATTTTAAGCAATGAATCTGTGACTAATTAGCACAGTGGTCACTTTGACTGACAGCTGTGTGTTCTGCTGGGCCCGAGCGTTTTATTCCAAATATCTGAGATAATATGGATTGTTGTGTGGTGAACTGCACTAACAGACCATGAAAAAGTCTGTGTGTTAGCTTTTCCATCAAGTGAAATTTTCATGTTACTTAATTTGTACAATAGCACCATTACCACTGTTAGCAGGTATTGGTAGCTTGGTGACGTTAGCAACACTGATATTCCAGGGTTACTGAGACAATAAGGTTGTCATATGTTTTAATACCAAAGTCACCCATCATGAAAGCCACCACGCCGCCCACAAAAACATGCATTAATAAAAGACCTGAACCAAGGTTAGCCTGTTAGCTTGGTCTTGGTCTTGAACATGAAGATGGGGGGAAGGGGGGGTGTTTTCTTCAGATTTTATTCATGCCAGCCTGGTACTGCACAGTTTCACCTACACTCCACTTCTTCACCCATTTATGGACTTGTTAGGTGCAGTAAGTGCTACCAACATTGTGACATCAAGAACTCCGTTATTTCAGCTTCAAAATTGCTCTTCAGAAAACCTATTGGTGATGTCATAGAGGCTTTGTTTCTTTGTGGACTATGATTACCACCAGCCATTTGGGTCATGTGACATCATTTGTGGCTTTTTGCTTCATCAGATGATGGACGCAAACACATCCAAGATGGAGGGTCATTTGTTTGTGGACCTTCTAAATTGCATGATGTGTGTCAACAAAGACCAGCGCATCAGACCTGCTGGCGTTCTGAAACACCTGTTCCTGGAAGAGAACAATGTGGACAGTGTGGCAAATGAACCACTTGTGTTTGCAGAGGAACATTTTACTCTGACAGAGAACCACAACTCTATGAGGCAGGAGGAATCAAAACCAGCAGTAATCTAGCCGGGCGAGTCAGAAGTTCCACTGTGCTGACAGTCTTTAGTTCTTTAACGTTTGATTCAAACTAACAAAATACGAGGTCTGTTAGAAAAGTAGAGACCTCCAGGGACGATTTTATTGGGATTACACAGATTAAGGAGTGCTCCAGCCGGTTTAAAGACCGCCCACAGCTGCTGAGAGAGCGACGCGCTCCAAGCGCCAATCGACAGGCTGAAACCCCGCTGAAACAACCAGATAATTTCCAACGTGAAAGCTTTGTTGATCCGGGACGTCGTCTGACTTTCTCAAAAATGGCAGGAGACGTGGACATCAGTACTTTTTCGGCACATTCCACTGTTACAGGAGTTTTTTCATGGAAAGAAAAGCGGACGGATGCGCCACCGTGCCGTTCATGGCGCGGCACAAAACCACCTCCGTGTTGGTCTCACAGGACGGCTTTGAGATGGCTTTCAGACGGCTGTCGGTGGGTTTTACTCTGACAGAGAACCACAACTCTATGAGGCAGGAGGAATCAAAACCAGCAGTAATCTAGCCGGGCGAGTCAGAAGTTCCACTGTGCTGACAGTCTTTAGTTCTTTAACGTTTGATTCAAACTAACAAAATACGAGGTCTGTTAGAAAAGACGGCTGTCGGTGGGTTTTCAGTTGTGTGACTAACCGAGAAATTGTGGATGAGCTGGACATGCCAGAACATGTCCTGTGAGGCTTCATCACGGCGTTGCTTTGCGCCATACGGCACCGCCGTGACGCGCATAATTCCTCCGCTCCTCTTTCCATGACAAAAACTCCTGTAACAGTGGAATGTGCTGTTCATTTCCAAACTGGATTGTTGTGTGGGCCGCCAGAAGAGGAGGTACTGCTGGCCCACCACCAGAGGGCGCCCTGCCTGAAGTGCGGGCTTCAGGCACGAGAGGGCGCTGCCGCCACGGACACAGCCGGGAGTGACAGCTGTTACTCATTACTTCCTGACAGCTGTCACTCATTCTTCATCACCTCACTCCATAAAACCCAGACGTCATCGCCACCTCATCGCCGAGATATCGTACTTCATTGAAGGTAATATCCTCAGCCGTTTTGTGTTACAATATATCTGTATATTGTGAGTGTTTGCAGGAGTACCGGTTCCTCTATCTGTGGAAGCTGAGTGAGTGCAGGACGGCACTCTTTTCCCCTGAGGAATCACTGCGGTACTCATCACATATTGAGTGAGAGGTGGAGGTGGCATTCCCACCGTTGTTGTTACTGGGTGTACACACACCCACACTTGACTGTCTTTGTTCTCGCCAGCAGTACCAGATCCGACAGTCAGAGACGGTGATCACCTGGGAATTCGGGACTTGGCGGCTCCAGTATTCACCAGGTTCGGTGGTGGCAGAAATCGTGTGGTTCCGGCCCTTCTCAGGACAGACGTCTTCTATCCTCGAGCCTGCCCACACGTCACCTTTGTAATTTGACTGTAATCATATTCTGAGATTGTCTGTATATTCGTTGTGCACATTTCACAACATTAAATTGTTACTTTTTGGCTCATCTATTGACCGTTCATTTGCGCCCCCTGTTGTGGGTCCATGTCACTCCACTTTCACAACACTGGATGCTGTGTTTTATCCAGGACGTCCTCTGACTAGCACAGGAATTGCGGAAGACGTGGACATCAGCACTTTTTCGGCACATTGAGACAGACGTGCAGAGGAATTCCGCGCGTCGCAGTGGAGGCGCATGGCGCAAAGCAATGCCGTGATGAAGCCTCACAGGACATGTTCTGGCATGTCCAGCTCATCCACAATTTCTCGGTTAGTCACACGACTGAAAACCCACTGACAGCCGTCTGAAAGCCATCTCAAAGCCATCCTGTGAGACCACCACAGAGGTGGTTTTGTTCCGCGCCATGAGCGGCACGGTGGCGCATCCGTCCGCTTTTCTTTCCATGAAAAAAACTGCAGATAAAGTACTGATGTCCATGTCTCCTGCCATTTTTGTGTAAGTCAGATGACGTCCCGGATCAACAAAGCCTTCATGTTGGAAATGATCTGGTTGTTTCAGCCTGTCAATCGGCGCTTGGAGCGTGGCACGCTCTCAGCAGCTGTGGGCAGTCTTTAAACCGGCTGGAGCACTTCTTAATCTGTGTAATCCCCATAAAATTGTCCCTCAAAGCTATTTGAATTTTCCGAATGGTTACCACCTGGAGGTCTCTCACAGTTTCTGGAAAAAATTGATGCAGCAAAGCTCCAAATCGTTCAGACATTTATTCGCAATAAAAATCCGACGAGAGGGGTGGACCACTGCTCACCCAAAGCCTGCTCACAGGCGAATGACACAACCGACAGGCGTGAAAAAACTCACGCATGCGCACGAAGGTTCAAGCTTGGCTGATGCAATCACACGTGATTCAAATCCATATGGTTTTTGAAAAAAATTAAAAGGTTGGATACTTTTCTAACAGACCTCGTATTTCTGTGTGATTCTTAGAGTTGCCAACAGAGACCAGGAAAACCTGGAGGACATGTCTGACATGGGTTTTCAGGAGGATGTTCTGCCTCTGTTGACATGACAGTCTGGTGACTGCCAGTGCCTGTGTGTCCCGTGTTTTTTTTTTTTTGTTTGTTTTGTTTTGTTTTGTTCTTTGTGTAAATATGTACAGTGTATTAAGATTTGATATTCATCATTAATAAGTTTCTAATTCAAAATCTTTGATGTGTGAAGGATCTATGTCTGTAGATTTCATCCTCATTGACTTCATGTTGTCTCATATAAGAGCCAGAATCATTTCCCATTTTACCTTCGGCATGTTAAAATGATTTCTGGGGAGGTGGTGGTCTAGAAGTTAAACGTAGGGCTTCAGACCAGAGGATCCTCGGTTCAAACCCCAGCCTGACCAGAAAATCACTAAGGGCCCTTGGGCAAGTGTTGTGGTTAGAGGTCCGGATAGGACCGAACCAATACAGGCGATGGACTCAAATGCTGGGAGCAAAGAATAAACAAAAGGAGATTTATTTACAATAAATAAATAACTGAAAGTGCTGCACTGGGGATACCTGCAGAGCAGAGACAGGGCCCACTTGTGGCGGTGGAACTTAGGGAGCTGCATGTCACACTGAGTCAGGCTTGAGAGTTTGAGAATGAGCTGGAATCCTGGATGTGTGGAACTGGAACCGGAGCCAGGTGGAATGCACAGAGCCGAGGACGAGGAACATTCCAGGAGGATGAGGGGAACAGAAGGTGAGTGAATGCACTCGTAACACTGGAAGCCTTTAACAACAGACAGTTCACACTAGGCGTAAGGCAGGAATGTTCACGGTTCAGGAAATAAAGTTCACTGTTTAAGAAATAAGGTTCACTGTTCAGGAATTGTTCACAGTTCATGAATTGTCATATAATGTAGTTTCAATTAACAACATGTAATAAATGTGAAGGTGTAAAAGCTCTGTGAAGATACGTTTTGCTCTCTTCTCATGCACTTAATAGCTGCTAACTGACCAAAAGGCAGGCACTAAATCCAAGCCTTTATCACATGATGGATGGGACAGTGTTAAAAACCTATGGGCAGAGGGACGTGATAGGAGCACAGAGAGCAGCAATACATCATGTTTTACGCATGAAACTACAAACATTTGGTGATTGTTGCTTTCAGCACATGAAATTAGCGGAAAAACGTGATGTAACAGACCAGAGCCTGTTCCAAAAATAACTAGAAGTCACATTTCCAGCCCAGATTCTGCAATTTTACATGCTGTTTTGGAAGGGGAAATGTAATGTTGAACCATTAGCAGTGGATAAATATGTGATTGAAATCATCTGCACATACAAAAACATGATAAGTAAATTATACATCTGAAGATGAAAAAAATTATTGCACACTAGTGTGTTGCCTGTGGGGATCCACGGGCTCTAGGTTGGGTAGTGTTTATAAAATAGGTAGCTGACATTTTTCAAGGGTGGTAATAAATTAAGCAAAGCTTGTATAATGAATTGGAATGTTGTGTGAGTCCATAATGTTTTTAGAACCTTAGACCCCAACAATTTTTAGAAGAGGAACTCAACCCTTTTATTTCTTATTAATGATGTAATTTTTTATGTTAACTTACTGTCTTAATGTATTTATAAATCATTTAGGTTGTCGTTATCATATACACAGTGTTGTTATTATTATCAGTATTATTACTGTTATTATTATTATTATTATTATTTCTATTTTATCTGCAATCTGTCACAGGCAGGTGCTTCTAATTTCAGACATGAAGAAACTGTTGTGAAAGTGTAGTGACACGGACCCACAACAGGGGGCGTAAATGAACGGACAATAGAAGGAGTTAAATTTGAACACTTTACTGTTGTGAATACCACAACCACACACAGCAGATTATAGAATAAATACAAAGTCAATGGATAAAGGTGTCGTGTGGGCAGGCTCGACGATAGGAGACGTCAGTCTAGAGAAAAACCGGAACCACACGATTTCCTCCGCCACCGAACCCGAAGGATACTGGAGCCGCCAGGTCCCGAGTCCCCCAGGTGGCCACCGTCTCCGCGTGTTGGATCTGGTACTGCTGGCGAAGAGCAAAGACAGTCAAGTGTGGGTGTGTGTACACCCAGTAACAACAACGGTGGGAATTCCACCTCCACCTCTAACACACACTCGTGCAGCGTCTGTCTATTCACTTATCTGGCGGAAAGCAGAGCGAAGCAGTCGCGGCCCACGCCGGTCCTCCGGGGAGACAGCTGCAACAATGTATCCACTGGAATCAATATTGGAATATTCAGGCTGAGAGTATTACCTCCGTAGAAGAACGATATCTCAGCGACGTGGTGGAGGTGTCATTCTGCTTTTATCCGGGGTGAAGTGCAGATGATGGGTGACAGCTGTCATAGTTGATGAGTGACAGCTGTCACCTCGGCTGTTCCTGAAGCCCGCACTTCAGGCAGGGCGCCCTCTGGTGGTGGGCTAGCAGTACCTCCTCTTCTGGCAGCCCACACAACAGAAACAGAGATGTGGCGGAAGCCACCAAATGCAGTACACATTTCACTCATGATACCGGCAACATGGAAATTAACTCACTCATGGTAACAGCAACATGACACTTAACTACACTGAGTAAACTAATTGAACTACAAAAACACAATCAACTCAAATCAACTTTTTTCTTATATAGCGCCAAATCACAACAAACAGTTGCCCCAAGGCGCTCCACATTGTAAGGCAAGGCCATACAATAATTATGAAAAACCCCAACGGTCAAATCGACCCCCTATGAGCAAGCACTTGGCCACAGTGGGAAGGAAAAACTCCCTTTTAACAGGAAGAAACCTCCAGCAGAACCAGGCTCAGGGAGGGGCAGTCTTCTGCTGAGACTGGTTGGGGCTGAGGGAAAGAACCAGGAAAAAGACATGCCGAGAAGGGGGGCAGAGATCGATCACTAATGATTAAATGCAGAGTGATGCATACGGAGCAAAAAGAGAAAGAAACAGTGCATCATGGGAACCCCCCACAGTCTACATCTAAAGCAACATAACCAAGGGATGGTCCAGGGTCACCCGATCCAGCCCTAACTATAAGCCTTAGCGAAAAGGAAAGTTTTAAGCCTAATCTTAAAAGTAGAGAGGGTATCTGTCTCCCTGATCTGAATTGGGAGCTGGTTCCACAGGAGAGGAGCCTGAAAGCTGAAGGCTCTGCCTCCCATTCTACTCTTACAAACCCTAGGAACCACAAGTAAGCCCGCAGTCTGAGAGCGAAGCGCTCTAATGGGGTAATATGGTACTACGAGGTCCCTAAGATAAGATGGGACCTGATTATTCAAAACCTTATAAGTAAGAAGAAGAATTTTAAATTCTATTCTAGAATTAACAGGAAGCCAATGAAGAGAGGCCAATATGGGTGAGATATGCTCTCTCCTTCTAGTCCCCGTCAGTACTCTAGCTGCAGCATTCTGAACCAACTGAAGGCTTTAAAGGGAACTTTTAGGACAACCTGATAATAATGAATTACAATAGTCCAGCCTAGAGGAAATAAATGCATGAATTAGTTTTTCAGCATCACTCTGAGACAAGACCTTTCTGATTTTAGAGATATTGCGTAAATGCAAAAAGGCAGTCCTACATATTTGTTTAATATGCGCTTTGAATGACATATCCTGATCAAAAATGACTCCAAGATTTCTCACAGTATTACTAGAGATCAGGGAAATGCCATCCAGAGTAACGATCTGGTTAGACACCATGCTTCTAAGATTTGTGGGGCCAAGTACAATAACTTCAGTTTTATCTGAGTTTAAAAGCAGGAAATTAGAGGTCATCCATGTCTTTATGTCTGTAAGACAATCCTGCAGTTTAGCTAATTGGTGTGTATCCTCTGGCTTCATGGATAGATAAAGCTGGGTATCATCTGCGTAACAATGAAAATTTAAGCAATACCGTCTAATAATACTGCCTAAGGGAAGCATGTACAAAGTGAACAAAATTGGTCCTAGCACAGAACCTTGTGGAACTCCATAATTAACTTCAGTCTGTGAAGAAGATTCCCCATTTACATGAACAAACTGTAATCTATTAGACAAATATGATTCAAACCACCGCAGCGCAGTGCCCTTAATACCTATGACATGCTCTAATCTCTGTAATAAAATTTTATGGTCAACAGTATCAAAAGCAGCACTGAGGTCCAACAGAACAAGCACAGAGATAAGTCCACTGTCCGAAGCCATAAGAAGATCATTTGTAACCTTCACTAATGCTGTTTCTGTACTATGATGAATTCTAAAACCTGACTGAAACTCTTCAAATAGACCATTCCTCTGCAGGTGATCAGTTAGCTGTTTTACAACTACCCTCTCAAGAATCTTTGAGAGAAAAGGAAGGTTGGAGATTGGCCTATAATTAGCTAAGATAGCTGGGTCAAGTGATGGCTTTTTAAGTAATGGTTTAATTACTGCCACCTTAAAGGCCTGTGGTACATAACCAACTAACAAAGATAGATTGATCATATTTAAGATTGAAGCATTAAATAATGGTAGGACTTCCTTGAGCAGCCTGGCAGGAATGGGGTCTAATAAACATGTTGATGGTTTGGATGAAGTAACTAATGAAAATAACTCAGACAGAACAATCGGAGAGAAAGAGTCTAACCAAATACCGGCATCACTGAAAGCAGCCAAAGATAACGATATATCTTTGGGATGGTTATGAGTAATTTTTTCTCTAATAGTCAAAATTTTGTTAGCAAAGAAAGTCATGAAGTCATTACTAGTTAAAGTTAATGGAATACTCAGCTCAATAGAGCTCTGACTCTTTGTCAGCCTGGCTACAGTGCTGAAAAGAAACCTGGGGTTGTTCTTATTTTCTTCAATTAGTGATGAGTAGAAAGATGTCCTAGCTTTACGGAGGGCTTTTTTATAGAGCAACAAACTCTTTTTCCAGGCTAAGTGAAGATCTTCTAAATTAGTGAGATGCCATTTCCTCTCCAACTTACGGGTTATCTGCTTTAAGCTACGAGTTTGTGAGTTATACCACGGAGTCAGACACTTCTGATTTAAAGCTCTCTTTTTCAGAGGAGCTACAGCATCCAAAGTTGTCTTCAATGAGGATGTAAAACTATTGACGAGATACTCTAACTCCCTTACAGAGTTTAGGTAGCTACTCTGCTCTGTGTTGGTATATGACATTAGAGAACATAAAGAAGGAATCATATCCTTAAACCTAGTTACAGCGCTTTCTGAAAGACTTCTAGTGTAATGAAACTTATTCCCCACTGCAGGGTAGTCCAACAGGGTAAATGTAAATGTTATTAAAAAATGATCAGACAGAAGGGAGTTTTCAGGGAATACTGTTAAGTCTTCTATTTCCATACCATAAGTCAGAACAAGATCTAAAATATGATTAAAGTGGTGGGTGGACTCATTTACTTTTTGAGCAAAGCCGATAGAGTCTAATAATAGATTAAATGCAGTGTTGAGGCTGTCATTCTCAGCATCTGTGTGGATGTTAAAATCGCCCACTATAATTATCTTATCTGAGCTAAGCACTAAGTCAGACAAAAGGTCTGAAAATTCACAGAGAAACTCACAGTAACAACCAGGTGGACGATAGATAATAACAAATAAAACTGGTTTTTGGGACTTCCAATTTGGATGGACAAGACTAAGAGACAAGCTTTCAAATGAATTAAAGCTCTGTCTAGGTTTTTGATTAATTAATAGGCTGGAATGGAAGATTGCTGCTAATCCTCCGCCCCGGCCCGTGCTACGAGCATTCTGACAGTTAGTGTGACTCGGGGGTGTTGACTCATTTAAACTAACATATTCATCCTGCTGTAACCAGGTTTCTGTTAGGCAGAATAAATCAATACGTTGATCAATTATTATATCATTTACCAACATGGACTTAGAAGAGAGAGACCTAATGTTTAATAAACCACATTTAACTGTCTGTGGTGCAATTGAAGGTGCTATATTATTTTTTCTTTTTGAATTTTTATGCTTAAATAGATTTTTGCTGGTTATTGGTGGTCTGGGAGCAGGCACCGTCTCTACGGGGATGGGGTAATGAGGGGATGGCAGGGGGAGAAAAGCTGCAGAGAGGTGTATAAGACCACAGCTTTGCCTCCTGGTCCCAACGCTAGACAGTCACAGTTTGGAGGATCCAAAAAAATTGGCCAGATTTCTAGAAATGAGAGCTGCTCCCTCTAAAGTGGGATGGATGCCGTCTCTCCTAACAAGACCAGGTTTTCCCCAGAAGCTTTGCCAATTATCAATGAAGCCCACCTCATTTTTTGGACACCACTCAGACAGCCAGCAATTCAAGGAGAACATGCGGCTAAACATGTCACTCCCGGTCTGATTGGGGAGGGGCCCAGATAAAACAACAGAGTCCGACATTGTTTTTGCAAAGTTACACACCGATTCAATGTTAATTTTAGTGACCTCCGATTGGCGTAACCGAGTGTCATTACTGCCGACGTGAATTACAATCTTACCAAATTTACGCTTAGCCTTAGCCAGCAATTTCAAATGTCCTTCGATGTCGCCTGCTCTGGCCCCCGGAAGACAATTGACTAATGGTTGCTGGTGTCGCTAACTTCACATTTCTCAAAACAGAGTCGCCAATAACCAGAGTTTGATCCTCGGCGAGTGTATCGTCGAGTGGGGAAAAACGGTTAGAGATGTGAACGGGTTGACGGTGTACACGGGGCTTCTGTTTAGGGCTACGCTTCCTCCTCACAGTCACCCAGTCAGCCTGCTTTCCCGACTGCACGGGATCTGCCAGGGGGGAACTAACGGCGGCTAAGCTACCTTGGTCCGCACCGACTACAGGGGCCTGGCTAGCTGTAGAATTTTCCACGGTGCGGAGCCGAGCCTCCAATTCGCCCAGCCTGGCCTCCAAAGCTACGAATAAGCTGCACTTATTACAAGTACCGTTACTGCTAAAGGAGGCCGAGGAATAACTAAACATTTCACACCCAGAGCAAAAAAGTACGGGAGAGACAGGAGAAGCCGCCATGCTAAACCGGCTAAGAGCTAGTAGCTGCACTAAGCTAGCGGATTCCCAAAAACACACAAAGTGAATAATGTGTAAATAATCCAGAGGTGATTCAGCAGAAGGAGTGCCCCAATCAAGGCACCAAACAGGCCATGAAGCAGCACAGGGAACGCACAACAACGGTGCTAAAATAAAATAAAAAAAATAAAAAAATAAAAACGAAAGCGTTAGCAAGCTAGTTAGCTTGCCAACGCTAATGAAAGTTAGCTGATAAAAGTGCTCCGTCGCGATGTTTCGACCGTTAGAGGTCTTCCTTAGGCGTTGGAGCACAGTAAAAAAGTTAAAAAAATAAATAAATAAATAAAATAAAAAGGTAAAAAAGTAAAAAAGTCTTGAAAAAGACTGTTAGTTCAAGTCCAAAGCAGCAGGTAGCAGTCTCTGTGTAAACAGTCCCAACCAAAAAAAATTTGTCAAAGTTTTCGTCAGTGCTTCAGACAGAGAGAAAAACAGCAGGATCAGCTGGTCGGAATGAATCAATAACACAAACAACACTGTTAAGCTAACATGAACCACAATAGCAACATTTAAAATCCCAAAGCCCGAACTCCCATGATGCATTGCAGCACAACATCCATTGTTTACTGGTTTAGCTAAATTGTTAATTTCTCCAAAAATATTATTCCGATCAACTTTCCATTTTTGCAGCATTCATCTTTGACCCAAAATAAGTATACCAAATGGCAAATGCCAGCTGTCCCTGGTTTCAGTGTGATCGAAGCCATACACACGCACATACGCACGCACCCACTCATACAGAGGCCACTTGGCTATTTTAATATAGATAATAATCATTTTTAAACGTTCTTTTCAGTTTGCAAGAGAAATTCAGAGAGGCATGTATCTCTATTGATCTGTGTTGTGTGTGCGTGCACTTCATGTCCGAGAGTCTGTGCCAAATGTGGAGGCTGTTGGTGGGCAGCATTTAATTATCAATACGGTACATTGCTCTCTCCTGCTCAGTTAATAAAGGAAGCAGCCAAATGTGGCAGAAACACTGAAAATGGTCAATGCCATAATAACGTATGAGGCAATACTCAGAAAACAATCCCTATACCTTAGCATAGTCGCTGTTATTGTTATTATTCACTCATTTTCTATACCTGCTTACTCCAATTAAGGGTACGATTATTATAGGATATCTCAAAAATGTATTCACTTTCTATACCCACTTACTCAAATCAAGGGTGTGGAATACACCCTGCACAGGATTCCAGTATTCCAGGATTCCAGATTCCGTGTATACTGTACATATCAAATGCAGCACTAAGACCTAACAGCAACAGAACCGTAGTGGTGTCTGAATTCATTGCAAGCAGAAGAAAGGGTGGCAAAGAGGTGGCAAGATGGCGCCTGTGTGTTTGGCATGCCCTGTCTCTGCCGCTCGTCGAGTTTTTTGTTATTTGTTGCTGTGTTTTTGCTCTGTGTGTTCTGCCGGGACACCTCTGCCTTGCTTGTGTATAATCGGCAGTCTCTCTTGTACATTAATGCTCTTTATGAGCCGCTGCTGTCGTCTGGGTCCGGGCTGGGAGGGCCCCGCCCTGCTTTGCCACCTGTGCTCGTGGACGTCCCGCTCCACCTGCTCTGTTTTCCTTACGCTCCTCTCCGGAGGAGGCGCTTTAGAAGGCGCGGAAAGCGGAGCGGTGCATCAGTGAAATTTAAGTTTTACCTGGAAGCCTTCACTAGAGGGTCTGATCCTCGCCTCCTGTGGGATGGATGATATTTTTGGGCGTGGGTGCGCGTGCTGCGCACGAGAGGCTGCTGGATTCGTCCTGTTGTTCCTGGACTGTCCTCTCCAATGACCGGACCGGCTCCACTAAAGCTGTGCCCATTTGTGCCGCAGC
Organism: Thalassophryne amazonica; assembly: GCF_902500255.1. NCBI lineage: Eukaryota > Metazoa > Chordata > Actinopteri > Batrachoidiformes > Batrachoididae > Thalassophryne > Thalassophryne amazonica. The sequence goes on along the minus strand of NC_047106.1, from coordinate 61,081,366 downwards.
TTCCTGCTGCTGCCTCTTGCCGGGCTGCGGAGTTTTTATGCCGGTACTGTCGTCTGCGGGCTCTCAGACGCGGCGTTTCACCTGAGCTCCTCCGGCTGCTGAAACATGCTGCGTCACTGGCTGCTGAGGAGCAGAACTTCCGCATGACTTCGTTAAAATCTGCTGATCCCACCGAGATCCTTAGTTTGGGTCTCATTAACATGAGATCATTGTCTCCGAAGTCATTTCTGGTGAATGACTTAATTGTGGATCATCGCCTGGATATGCTTGGATTATGTGAAACCTGGCTTAAATCCACAGCTGTCCTTCCTCTGAATGAGGCCTGCCCACCGGCGTACACTTTTAGTCATGTTTCACATGATGTGAGGAAAGGCGGGGGTGTTGCTTTTATTTATAAATCCAGGTTTACTTTATTAACTGTGGGGGGTCAGAAATATAATTCATTTGAGCATCTGATTCTCCGATATGCCCACGATGCTAAGTACTGTCAAGGTCATAAAATTGGAAATCAGTTATGTTATATTGTCACTGTCTATAGGCCTCCTGGCCTATATTCTGATTTTTTAGATGAATTTGGCACGTTCATCTCTAGTCTTTCAACTAGTGTAGACAACATTTTGATTATTGGTAACTTTAACATTCATATAAATAAGCCCTCTGATCCCCTCGGTAAATCATTTATGGAAATCATGGATGCACTAGGATTTTGGCAGTTCATTCATGGTTCAACGCATATCAGTGGTAATACTCTGGATTTGGTTCTTGCACGTGACCTTGCTGTCACAAATATCCACATCCTGCCTCTTGCATCAGCGGTCTCTGACCACTCGCTTATTAGGTTTATAATTACGCTGCCGTGTTTAGTGGAGCAACAACCTTGCCTATCATTGCGGCGACGAATTAAACCTTCAACTTTGAACTCGAAGCGAGACTACCTGAAATCCTAACTTCAAGCTTGATGAAATTTCAGTCGGTAGACAGTCTTGCAGATAGCCTGAATTTAGTGATAAAAACCACACTTGATAAGACTGCGCCTCCTCTTTAAAGCCACGCCTTCCCAAAGCACAGACACCTTGGTTCAACAGTTATTTGCGTGACCTTAGGCAGAAGGCTAGAGGGTTGGAACGGAAATTGCGTAGTTCCAAACTAGAGGTGTTTCACCTTGCGTGGCGTGAAGCTATTTTAGATTATAGGCATACTTTATTGGCTACGAAGCAGGTGTATTATTCTGAATTGATCAATCAATCAATCAATCAATCAATCAATCAATCAATCAATCAATTTTTTTATATAGCGCCAAATCACAACAAACAGTTGCCCCAAGGTGCTTTATATTGTAAGGCAAGGCCATACAATAATTATGTAAAACCCCAACGGTCAAAATGACCCCCTGTGAGCAAGCACTTGGCTACAGTGGGAAGGAAAAACTCCCTTTTAACAGGAAGAAACCTCCAGCAGAACCAGGCCCAGGGAGGGGCAGTCCTCTGCTGGGACTGGTTGGGGCTGAGGGAGAGAACCAGGAAAAAGACATGCTGTGGAGGGGAGCAGAGATCGATCACTAATGATTAAATGCAGAGTGGAGCATACAGAGCAAAAAGAGAAAGAAACAGTGCATCATGGGAACCCCCCAGCAGTCTACGTCTATAGCAGCATAACTAAGGGATGGTTCAGGGTCACCTGATCCAGCCCTAACTATAAGCTTTAGCAAAAAGGAAAGTTTTAAGCCTAATCTTAAAAGTAGAGAGGGTGTCTGTCTCCCTGATCTGAATTGGGAGCTGGTTCCACAGGAGAGGAGCCTGAAAGCTGAAGGCTCTGCCTCCCATTCTACTCTTACAAACCCTAGGAACTACAAGTAAGCCTGCAGTCTGAGAGCGAAGCGCTCTATTGGGGTGATATGGTACTACGAGGTCCCTAAGATAAGATGGGACCTGATTATTCAAAACCTTATAAGTAAGAAGAAGAATTTTAAATTCTATTCTAGAATTAACAGGAAGCCAATGAAGAGAGGCCAATATGGGTGAGATATGCTCTCTCCTTCTAGTCCCCGTCAGTACTCTAGCTGCAGCATTTTGAATTAACTGAAGGCTTTTTAGGGAACTTTTAGGACAACCTGATAATAATGAATTACAATAGTCCAGCCTAGAGGAAATAAATGCATGAATTAGTTTTTCAGCATCACTCTGAGACAAGACCTTTCTGATTTTAGAGATATTGCGGAAATGCAAAAAAGCAGTCCTACATATTTGTTTAATATGCGCTTTGAATGACATATCCTGATCAAAAATGACTCCAAGATTTCTCACAGTATTACTAGAGGTCAGGGTAATGCCATCCAGAGTAAGGATCTGGTTAGACACCATGTTTCTAAGATTTGTGGGGCCAAGTACAATAACTTCAGTTTTATCTGAGTTTAAAAGCAGGAAATTAGAGGTCATCCATGTCTTTATGTCTGTAAGACAATCCTGCAGTTTAGCTAATTGGTGTGTGTCCTCTGGCTTCATGGATAGATAAAGCTGGGTATCATCTGCGTAACAATGAAAATTTAAGCAATACCGTCTAATAATACTACCTAAGGGAAGCATGTATAAAGTGAATAAAATTGGTCCTAGCACAGAACCTTGTGGAACTCCATAATTAACTTTAGTCTGTGAAGAAGATTCCCCATTTACATGAACAAATTGTAATCTATTAGACAAATATGATTCAAACCACCACAGCGCAGTGCCTTTAATACCTATGGCATGCTCTAATCTCTGTAATAAAATTTTATGGTCAGCAGTATCAAAAGCAGCACTGAGGTCTAACAGAACAAGCACAGAGATGAGTCCACTGTCCGAGGCCATAAGAAGATCATTTGTAACCTTCACTAATGCTGTTTCTGTACTATGATGAATTCTAAAACCTGACTGAAACTCTTCAAATAGACCATTCCTCTGCAGATGATCAGTTAGCTGTATTACAACTACCCTTTCAAGAATTTTTGAGAGAAAAGGAAGGTTGGAGATTGGCCTATAATTAGCTAAGATAGCTGGGTCAAGTGATGGCTTTTTAAGTAATGGTTTAATTACTGCCACCTTAAAAGCCTGTGGTACATAGCCAACTAACAAAGATAGATTGATCATATTTAAGATCGAAGCATTAAATAATGGTAGGGCTTCCTTGAGCAGCCTGGTAGGAATGGGGTCTAATAAACATGTTGATGGTTTGGATGAAGTAACTAATGAAAATAACTCAGACAGAACAATCGGAGAGAAAGAGTCTAACCAAATACCGGCATCACTGAAAGCAGCCAAAGATAACGATACGTCTTTGGGATGGTTATGAGTAATTTTTTCTCTAATAGTTAAAATTTTGTTAGCAAAGAAAGTCATGAAGTCATTACTAGTTAAAGTTAAAGGAATACTCAGCTCAGTAGAGCTCTGACTCTTTGTCAGCCTGGCTACAGTGCTGAAAAGAAACCTGGGGTTGTTCTTATTTTCTTCAATTAGTGATGAGTAGAAAGATGTCCTACTTTTACGGAGGGCTTTTTTATAGAGCAACAGACTCTTTTTCCAGGCTAAGTGAAGATCTTCTAAATTAGTGAGACGCCATTTCCTCTCCAACGTACGGGTTATCTGCTTTAAGCTACGAGTTTGTGAGTTATACCACGGAGTCAGGCACTTCTGATTTAAAGCTCTCTTTTTCAGAGGAGCTACAGCATCCAAAGTTGTCTTCAATGAGGATGTAAAACTACTGACGAGATACTCTATCTCACTTACAGAGTTTAGGTAGCTACTCTGCACTGTGTTGGTATATGGCATTAGAGAACATAAAGAAGGAATCATATCCTTAAACCTAGTTACAGCGCTTTCTGAAAGACTTCTAGTGTAATAAAACTTATTCCCCACTGCTGGGTAGTCCATCAGAGTAAATGTAAATGTTATTAAGAAATGATCAGACAGAAGGGAGTTTTCAGGGAATACTGTTAAGTCTTCTATTTCCATACCATAAGTCAGAACAAGATCTAAGATATGATTAAAGTGGTGGGTGGACTCATTTACTTTTTGAGCAAAGCCAATAGAGTCTAATAATAGATTAAATGCAGTGTTGAGGCTGTCATTCTCAGCATCTGTGTGGATGTTAAAATCGCCCACTATAATTATCTTATCTGAGCTAAGCACTAAGTCAGACAAAAGGTCTGAAAATTCACAGAGAAACTCACAGTAACGACCAGGTGGACGATAGATAATAACAAATAAAACTGGTTTTTGGGACTTCCAATTTGGATGGACAAGACTAAGAGTCAAGCTTTCAAATGAATTAAAGTTGAAAATGAAAATTTGCCAATTATCTATGAAGCCCACCTCATTTTTTGGACACCACTCAGACAGCCAGCAATTCAAGGAGAACATGCGGCTAAACATGTCACTCCTGGTCCGATTGGGGAGGGGCCCAGAGAAAACTACAGAGTACGACATTGTTTTTGCAAAGTTACACACCGATTCAATGTTAATTTTAGTGACCTCCAATTGGCGTAACCGGGTGTCATTACTGCCGACGTGAATTACAATCTTACCAAATTTACGCTTAGCCTTAGCCAGCAGTTTCAAATTTCCTTCAATGTCGCCTGCTCTGGCCCCCGGAAGACAATTGACTATGGTTGCTGGTGTCGCTAACTTCACATTTCTCAAAACAGAGTCGCCAATAACCAGAGTTTGATCCTCGGCGGGTGTGTCGTCGAGTGGGGAAAAACGGTTAGAAATGTGAACGGGTTGGCGGTGTACACGGGGCTTCTGTTTAGGGCTACGCTTCCTCCTCACAGTCACCCAGTCGGCCTGCTTTCCCGGCTGCTCGGGATCTGCCAGGGGGTAACTAACGGCGGCTAAGCTACCTTGGTCCGCACCGACTACAAGGGCCTGGCTAGCTGAAGAATTTTCCACAGTGCGGAGCCGAGTCTCCAATTCGCCCAGCCTGGCCTCCAAAGCTACGAATAAGCTACACTTATTACAAGTACCATTACTGCTAAAGGAGGCCGAGGAATAACTAAACATTTCACACCCAGAGCAGAAAAGTGCGGGAGAGACAGGAGAAGCCGCCATGCTAAATCGGCTAAGAGCTAGTAGCTACGCTAAGCTAGCGGATTCCTAAAAACACGCAAAGTGAATAATGTGTAAATAATTTAGAGGTGATTCAGCAGAGGGAGTGCTTTAGTTAAGGCACGTAAAGATTACACTGGGAAACAAATCGTAATCTAGATAACTAGATCAATCTAACTGCGCAGATTAAACAGCTAACAGATACAGAAAAACACCGCTGTGCTCCGGAACAGGAAGTGATACAATACCGCAGTGAGAGCCAACCACCATCAACAAAAACAAGCATAACTCAAAGTTCTTGTTTGATACGGTGGCATTTCTTATTCATGGACAGCCACCTGTTGGTCGTTCTCCTTTTTCAGCACAGGACTTTCTGGACTATTTCGAAAAGAAAATAGAAGATATTAGGTTGAGCACATCTCAGCATACTTTGGTCCAGTCATTGTGTTCAGCTACTGAGCTGGGGACTATGCTACCTAGATTCACGGAATTTAACAGTATCTCACAAGATGTGCTGACAAAACTCGTGATGTCTACTAGAAGCACAACTTGTTTATTTGATCCTATACTAACAAAATTGTTTAAGGATCTTTGGCCCATTCTTGGGCCGACTGTGCTCGAAATTGTTAACCTTTCTTTAAACTCTGGATCTGTTCCAAATTGTTTTAAATCTGCCGTGGTTAAACCACTACTCAAGAAATCTAATCTTGATCCTGGTGTATTGAAAAATTATAGGCCGATATCAAATCTATCATTCTGCTCTAAAATTCTGGAAAAGGTGGTTTCACGGCAGCTTGTAGACTATCTTACTGAGAATGACCTTTTTGAGCCACTGCAGTCTGCTTTTAGAAGACATCACTCCACAGAAGCAAATCAAATCAAATCAACAGCACTTATTAAAGTAGTTAATGATCTTCTGCGAGCAATGGACTCGGATACTACTACAGTATTGGTGTTGTTGGATCTCAGTGCTGCGTTTGACACCATTGATCATCATATTCTACTTGATAGGCTAGAAAACTCTTTCGGGATTACTGGAACTGCTCTTGCGTGGCTGACGTGTTATCTGTCTGGCCGTTCCCACTGTGTTTTGTGCAATGACACTACCTCTGACTTTAAGGGCATGAAGTTCGGGGTTGCGCAGGGATCCGTTCTGGGTCCCCTGCTTTTTTCCCTGTATATGGCACCCCTTGGGAACATTTTGCGGCGTTTCGGGGTTGCTTTTCATTGTTATGCTGATGATACTCAGTTGTATATGCCGATAGCTGCTGGAAATCCTGTCCACATAAAATCTTTACAGGACTGTGTCGCAGCAGTGAGAAGTTGGATGTCTAGCAACTTTCTACTTTTGAACTCTGATAAAACTGAAATGATGGTTCTTGGTCCAGCAAGACATCGGCATCAATTTGCTCAGCTGGCGCTTAGCCTAGGTTCATGTGTTATACATCATACTGACAAAGTGAGGAACCTTGGGGTAATTTTTGATCCTATGCTGTCCTTTGACCTCCACATTAGGGAAATTACGAGGACTGCTTTCTTTCATCTGAGAAATATAGCGAAGATTCGCCCCATCCTGTCCATGGCTGATGCTGAGACTCTGATTCATGCATTTGTCTCTTCTAGATTGGATTATTGTAATGCTTTATTTTCTGGCCTGCCGCAGTCTAGCATTCGAGGACTTCAGTTGGTACAGAATGCTGCTGCCAGACTTTTGACACAAAGTAGAAGGTTTGACCACATTACTCCCATTCTGGCATTCCTTCATTGGCTACCGGTTTCTGCCAGATCGGATATTAAAGTTTTATTGTTGGTTTATAAAATTGTTCATGGACTGGCACCTTCGTACCTGGCAGACTTGGTTAAGCCCTACGTACCTGCGAAGCCCTTGCGTTCGCAGGGCACGGGGCTTCTGTGTGTTCCGAGGTTGAACAAAAAGTCTGTGGGGTATAGAGCCTTCTCCTACCGTGGTCCAGCTCTTTGGAACGATCTACCTGCTGTTATTCGGCAGTCTGACACGGTGGAGATTTTTAAATCAAGACTGAAGACCCACTTTTTTAGACTGTCTTATCATTAATTTTTTAATCTGTTTGTGTTTGCTTTGTAATTTCTTTTTATTCTACTGTGTTTTATCTTTTTACTGTGCTTTTCTTGCTTTTAATTTTGATTTTAGATTAATTTGTGTTGTTGTGAATTATGTGAAGCGCCTTGGGGCGACTTTGTCGTGAGTTGGCGCTATATAAATTAATAAATTGAAACTGAAATTGAGAAGATCATTTACCATTTTAGTTAGAGGTGTCTCTGTGGAATGGTGCGTTCTAAATGCAGACTGCAGTGGCTCAAAGAGATTATTCTCAGTAAGGTGATCCACAAGCTGCTGTGACACCACTTCTTCCAGCATTTTAGGACAAAATGATCGATTTGATATCAGCCTATAATTTTTCAGTAGACAAGGGTCAAGGTTATGTTTCTTAAGAAATGGTTTAATCACTACATTTTTTAGACTTTTAGGAACAGATCCCAAGGTTAGTGACAGATTAATAATATCCAGCACAGTTGGCCCAAGAGGAGGCCACAGGCCCTTAAACAGTTGGTATCAAGTCGAATAAGCAGGTTGTGCATTTAGCAGAAGTTACAAGTTTCATCAGCATACCCAGTGAAATAATATCAAATTCGGTAAATCTAGGTGATGTGTTATTGATAGCACTCACATCAATAACAGGGTGTAGTGGCCAGACAAAGGCATGTTGGGAAATGTTTAACCTAATGTCATCTGTTTTCTTCTCTAAGTAATCTAAGAAACCTTGGACTGTAAATGGAGAGCGACTTACAGGTGGTTGTCTGTGAAGTGAAGTTTTGCCACTGTGTCCAACAGGAAATTTGAATTATGTTTGTTTTTGTTAATCAAATCAGAGTAATAGGCCCATTTTGTACCCAATAGTGCATGCTTATAGTCTAAGATAGCATTGCATCTTGCGAGGTGGAATACTTCTAATTTTGATCTATGCCATTTTCACTCTAGACTTCTAGATTTATGTTTGAGACCACGTAAGTGATCATTGAACCAGGGTGACTGTGACAGAAACAGGGTGACAGAAACAGGGTGACTGTGTTGGGGGTTTAATGTAGTTGGAGCAGTTGTGTCCAAGGTGGTGAGAGCTGCGTTTAAGATGTCCACAAGCCTATCTACTGAATGGTCATTTTCCGAAAGTGACGCTAAGATATCAGACAGTCTGGCTCCAAGTTCAATTGTAGTTGAGGAGTTGATGTGTCACTGTGATGATAAATGTCTTGTTCCAGTGGACAAGGCAATGAGACTGTAAACTTAATAAGTGAGTGATCTAAAACCACTGATGCAAGAGATACAATGTCAATATTTGTGACAGTGATACAGTGAACGAGGACCAAATCCAAGGTATTTCCACTAATATGAGTCAAACCCTGAATGCATTGCTGGAATCCTAATACATCTATAATGTCCATGAATGATTTGCAGAGGGGGTCAGAAAGCTTATTTATATGAATGCTGAAGTCACCAACAATAAGAATGTTATTGGCATGGGTTGCCTAATTTGAGATAAACTGAAGAATCTACAAATATGGGCCCGGGGTCTGACATACAAAATAACATGGTTGATTTTTATTCTTCTAAACTTGGGTATACATAGTATCCTGGGCAGAGCAGAGAGTCAAACGTTCAAGCAAATTACAACCCCAGTTCCATTGAAGTTGGGACGTTGTGTAAAATGTAAATAAAAACAGAAGACAATGATTTGCAAATCCTCTTCAACCTATATTCAGTTGAATACACCACAAAGACAAGATATTCAATGTTCAAACTGATAAACTTTATTGTTTTTGTGCAAATACTTGCTCATTTTGAAATGGTTGCCTGCAACACATTTCAAAAAAGCTGCGACAGTGGTATGTTTACCACTGTGTTACATCACCTCTCCTTCTAACAACACTCAATAAGCATTTGGAAACTGAGGACACTAATTGTTGAAGCTTTTTAGGTGGAATTCTTTCCCATTCTTGCTTGATGTACGACTTTAGTTGTCCGGGGTCTCCATTGTCGTATTTTGTGCTTCATAATGCGCCACACATTTTCAATGGTTGACAGGTCTGGACTGCAGGCAGGCCAGTCTAGTACCCACACTCTTTTACTATGAAGCCATGCTGTTGTAACACGTGCAGAATGTGGCTTGGAATTGTCTTGCTGAAATAAGCAGGGATGTCCCTGAAAAAAATGTTGCTTGGATGGCAGCATATGTTGCTCCAAAACCTGGATGTACCTTTCAGAATTGTTGGTGCCATCACAGATGTGTAAGTTGCCCATGCCATTGGCACTAACACACCCCCATACCATCACAGATGCTGGCTTTTGAACTTTGCGCTGGTAACAATCTGGATGGTCATTTTCCCCTTTTGTCCAGAGGACACAACGTCCATGATTTTCAAAAACAATTTAAAATGTGGACTCATCAGACCACAGCACACTTTTCCACTTTGCATCTGTCCATTTCAAATGAGCTCAGGCCCAGCGAAGGCAGCGGTGTTTCTGGATGTTGTTGATGTATGGCTTTCACTTTGCATGGTAGAGTTTTAACTTGCACTTGTAAGATGTAGCGACGAACTGTGTTAACTGACAATGATTTTCTGAAGTGTTCCTGAGCCCACAACGTAAGATCCTTTACACAATGTTGATTTCGGCCTTGTCGCTTACGTGTAGAAAGTTCTCCAGATTCTGTGAATCTTCTGATTATATTATGGACTGTAGATGATGGAATCCCTAAATTCCTTGCAATTGAATGTTGAGAAACATTGTTCTTAAACTGTTGGACTAGTTTTTTCACACAGTTGTTCACAAAGTGCTGATCCTCACACCATCTCTGCTTGTGAATGGCTGAGCCTTTTGGGGATACTCCTTTTATACCCAATCATGACACTCACCTGTTTCCAATTCGGTGTTATTTGAACATTCATCAACTTTGCCAGTCTTTTGTTGCCCCGTCCCAACTTTTTTGAAACGTGTTGCAGGCATCCATTTCAATATGAGCAAATATTTGCACAAAAACAACAAAGTTTATCAGTTTGAAAATTAAATATATTGCCTTTGTGGTGTATTCAATTAAATGTAGGTTGAAGAGGATTTGCAAATCATTGTATTCCGTTTTTATTAACATTTTACACAATATCCCTGCTTCATTGGAATTGGGGTTGTATAATTTAGATCCCCAAGTGCCAGTAAACTAAACCCAGATTTATGAATTAGAGCAACACCTCCACCTTGCTTTGTATCACGAGGGACCAGTCCCAGCACCACGCACAGATTTACGGAAGAGCCATGCATTGCTCTGAGGGCAACACTTTTTTTTTCTTTTTTTAGAGCTGAAGTGTAAAGTAGAGTCCTGCGCAGGACTATTTTTTTCATCCTGCAGCCACTCCAGCCTGCCCCACTCACACTGAAATTTGGAGCATTGGAGCACAACCACAACATGTGTGTTACGGTCAGGTGTCTCTGCTTTATTTGTCAATGTCATTAGGAATCATCTATATTGAAAATTTATACAAATTGCACTCATGGTAACCTCAGATTGATTTATTTTTTGTGGTTGGCGGGTGACTGACAGGCTTGTCCATCCAGGATGAGCCCAGCTGACTATGAGGGCAACCAAGGCACCCTAAGGCCTGCCCATAACACTGGGTCTGCAAAGGTCATGACTAAATATGTACGCCGGTGGACAGGCTTCATTTAAGAGCAGGACAGCGGTAGGTTTCAGCCAGGTTTCACATAAACCAATCATATCTAAGTGATGACTGTGTTCCATAATCAGATCATTTATCAAGAGTGATTTTGCATACAGTCACCTTATGATAATGAGACCCAAACTCAGGACCTCACTGGATTTGACATTTTGACTATTGGGATTTGATGGTGGTTCCAGAGTAATATATATAAGATGCCTACAATTAGGTTTGGGTTTGTGAAGTTCCACATGGGTTGAAAGTAACACACATAGAATATCTGACCTTGCAAAACCCTCCACTGGGGCACCCTCAATTTTACTGTTATTCAGTGTAGTAATGGGAACTAAATTTGCAAACATGTCACCCTTGGCTCTATATGGGTACATCTGTGGAAACAGGCCACAGTCTCAACTTGGAAAAATTTTTCTTCCTGGCACATCGACTACAGGGATATCCTGCTACATTGTAGACTACATAGTGAATATCCTGCACTAATTTCCCCACTAGGCTAATGGTTATTCAAAGTAGGAGGAAGCCAGAGCACGCATACAAATCCCACGCAAACATGGAGAGAACATGCAAACATCACACAGAAAGATCATAGAGGGAAGCGATCCCAGGACTGTCTTGCTGTGAGGCACTTGTGCTAAGCAGTAAGTTACCGTGCCGCACTATCTTAAAAATAATCAGCAAATTTTTATTATCATTTTATCATTACCACCATCAAGAATGGAACTATTTTCTTGTCCATTTGGTTTTTTGCTTTATAACTACACAAAAATAAATTTAAAAAATGTAAAAACCTGAGTTGTACCCTGCCAAATAGAAGTCTGACAATCATGCAGAACTCAGTTAAATCTGAGCATGGCTTACAGGGAAATCAATCAAAGAGGACACTTTCATCATGGGGGATTATTATTATTATAATTATTATTATTATTAAAATGCATATGTCGCGGACATGATGTTGTGTGGGCCGCTAGAAGAGGAGGTACTGCTGGCCCACCACCAGAGGGCGCCCTGCCTGAAGTGCGGGCTTCAGGCACGAGAGGGCGCTGCCACCACGGACACAGCCAGGGGTGACAGCTGTCACTCATTATCTCTCGACAGCTGTCACCCATCTACACTACATCATCTCACTCCATAAAGACCAGACGTCATCTCCACCTCGTTGCCGAGATATCATCTACCTGTGAAGGTAATATTCTCTGTTGTATCTAAAACTGTCATAGTCTGAACTCTTTTTGCAGCCGTTTTCCTGTGGTGTGCCTTATCTGCTGGATTGGCGTTTGGTGTGAACAGCGACGGCTTCGCTTCACACCCAAACCAGATAAGTGGTGTAACAGGAGCTGCACGAGTGTGTGATTAGAGGTGGAGGTGACTTTCCACCTTCTGACTGTTTTTGTTACTGGGTGTGCACACACCCACATCTCACTGTTTGTGCTCCTCGCCAGCAGTACCAGATCCGACAGTCGGGGACGGTGATCACCTGGGAATTTGGGACTTGGCAGCTCCAGTATTCACCAGGTTCTGTGGCGGTGGAAATCGTGTGGTCCCGGCTCTTCTCAGGACAAACGTCTTCTATCCTCGAGCCTGCCCACACGTCACCTTGGTGTATTGACTGCTATCAGATTCTGTGATTGTCTGTATCATCGTTGTGCACGTTCACAACATTAAATTGTTACCTTTTGGCTCATCTATTGACCGTTCATTTGCACCCCCTGTTGTGGGTCCGTGTCACTACACTTTCTCCAACACATGAATGAGTGAAGCTCGTCATCATCTCACCATGTTATTTAGGTCCTTCAGACTTTATTTTGAGTAAATGCTTCAGGGGAGAATTAGCATGCCAAAAACCTTTCGACGCCGCCCCCCAGACTCCCCGCCTTTTTAAGAATTTTTCTTTATTTGACTCTCACATGCCTGGAAAAGCTCCTTGCATCTAACCATGTCCTTTAGGTCCTTCAGACTTTATTCAGTAAAATGGTTCTTGGGAGCATGAGCATAACTGAAACCATTCAGCTTATAGCGGAGCCTCCCCACCTTTTTAAGTATTTTCCTTATTTTGCCTTTCATCTTCTGGAGGGGCTCTCCCCCCATACCCCCCACCTTTTTAAGCATTTTTCTTTTTTTGCTTTTCAACTGACCCCCCAATTACAGCCCTCTTAACCCCCTGCCACTTAAAGCATTTTTTTAATGTACATGTAAATTAATATTCAAAGTTTTCAGCTAGTTGACAGTAGGGCTGTACAATATGGCCAAATTATTGTATCTCAATATTATCATATAAATTGTCATGTAAATATCACTTATATACATGCCAGTCCATATTCTTGAGCCACTTAGGTGGGTAGGGAGAGTTCCCATGGGATAAAAAAACAAGTCAGGGGATGGAAACATGGGCATTTCCAAGTCACTGAATATGTCTTGGACTTTATTTACATCAGTTATGTTGTGTGGGCTGCCAGAAGAGGAGGTACTGCTGGCCCACCACCAGAGGGCGCCCTGCCTGAAGTGCGGGCTTCAGGCACGAGAGGGCGCTGCCGCCACGGACACAGCCGGGAGTGACAGCTGTCACTCATTAATTCCTGACAGCTGTCACTCATTCTTCATCATCTCACTCCATAAAACCCAGACGTCCTCTCCACCTCATCGCCGAGATATCGTACTTCTTTGGAGGTAACTTTCTCTGCCTATATTAATTGATTCTAAGAGCTATTGTTTTGCAGCTGTCAACCAGAGGACCGGCGTGGGTCGCGACTGTTTCGTCCTACGTCCGTCAGATAAGTGGTTAAACAGACGCTGCACGAGTGTGTGTTAGAGGTGGAGGTGGCATTCCCACCGTTGTTGTTACGGGGTGTACACACACCCACACTTGACTGTCTTTGTTCTTCGCCAGCAGTACCAGATCCGACAGTCGGGGACGGTGATCACCTGGGAATTCGGGACTTGGCGGCTCCAGTATTCACCAGGTTCAGTGGCGGCGGAAATCATGTGGTTCCGGCTCTTCTCAGGACAGACGTCTTCTATCCTCGAGCCTGCCCACACGTCACCTTTGTGGATTGACTGTAATCATATTCTGAGATTGTCTGTGTATTCGTTGTGCACCTTCACAACATTAAATTGTTACTTTTTGGCTCATCTATTGACCGTTCATTTGCGCCCCCTGTTGTGGGTCCGTGTCACTACACTTTCACAACAAGTTATGAAGAAATATAAAAGTTTCTTTCACCAAAACATCAAATCTAGGCTTTCATCTCAAATGTACTTTCTGTCAAATTGTAGCTGAACTTTCAGGTCTTCTGTTGAAGAAAATCCTCCTCTACACCACTTCATCAGGAAGCTGGATTTTATATTTTAATTAATTTATCTCAAGTTGTAGAGATTTGCATTCAGTTTGAGTTAAAGAAGATAAATTTAGAAAAAAAAATGTATTTGAAATGGAATAAACAAATTAAAATGTGTGAAATATCAAGTGTTCCAGCACTTTTGAGGGCAATTGAGAAACACTGAGGAGCAGCATCTTAGGGCCCGGTCCCACTGGGGAGAGGATTAATTGCGCATGAATTGAGTATACAAAGTACGGGCGTTCGTTGTCGTCTGCAACAAAAATGTCCAAAAATGACAAATGTCCCATTATGAATTACGGATATATTAATAATATATAGCGAATATATGATGAACAATCACGGTTGTATAATGCATGTAGTGAGGAAACGGATCTGACGCATTGCGATTATCACGGCAGTATTACGGGTGTATTATGATGCATCGCGCACGTGTTGCGCGTGCACGGCATCTGCATTGTGGTCATAAAAGAAGCGCCCTGGGGCCGTCGGCATCACTATTCACACCAACAATACAGCCTCTGGAGCATTTGCTGGACTTAGACAAGATGATTGGAGTAAACAAGCAGTGAACAGGGCGAGTGGTGACGTCAGCGGATCACATCAGAGCGCAGCTCGTCTGAACGATTATGACAAGAAGTTAAATCTGTTATAAACAGGAATAAATACTGTAACAGCTGCAGACAAGAAGGAAAAAACACACAACTGTTTTATCAAGCTTTGACAATGTAAACAAGTCAAATAATTACCTTTTTAGACAGCTCAAAATGCTTTCTGCAGCTGGAGCCGTTCACACTCACGTGCACACGAATGCGAATGGCCCAGCTGCAGCTTCCTCTGTGATTCAGGAGGTGATTACAGCCGTTTTCAACAGGCAATTTGAAATAAATGAAATAATTATTTTGAAATGAAATAATGAAACAATTATTTTATATAGGCAGCATCCAGCGCAGAGCGTGTGGCAGCCGGTAGAACAAAGAATGGCATCCAGCTCTGAATACAGTGCATCTGATTTGCATCCACCGCAAATCAGATGCAAAGCAGACGTAATAAAAACGCTTTATTCGTGGCCAGTCTGTATGCAGTCGCTACAACTTATTTTAGTTCGTGATGTGGACATGATTGGCACACAAAATATCCATTTTACACACCGTCCCAGTCCGCTGCCAAGCCGCAAATCCCTGTCAGTTGCGGATAACAGCAGATGACGGCAAATATACAGAGCATAGATTGAGTATGTATTGTGTATGTATTGAGTATGTATGGAGTATGTAAGGCGGATGTCATCCGCCGCCACATTTTTTGTGCAGCTCAAAAATCCTGGAAACATGCTTATATTTCACGCATGTTGCGAATGTTAAGTGAATATGAGCCAATTTTGTGCGCAATCCATATGAAAATCCTCCTAAACGCCAGTGGAACAGGACCCTTACATCTCATATATAGTGCAGCAGATGAGAGAATATTTAGAGTGGAATCCTGCAAATGGTGATACAAACATCAAATTTGGCACAAATAATCCATAGAATTAACTCTTTTGAAAAAACTGATTGGCCACTTGAATTTTCAATAGGCAGCCAGATCAGGGTCAGTTGAAGAATTACACAGGGGTCAAAATTAAAAGATGCTCCAATCATATAGAAAACTACACCACATTATTTGCCTGATCATAAAGATTCCAAAAAGGTGTAGTTTGGACAATCTGTGACTGAATGTTATGAAGTTATGAGGTAAAAGCAGCAAGAATGGTGACAAAGGTCAGTTTCAGTTTGAACAGGGGTCAAAGGTTAAAGTTGCTCCATTAATTTAGCTCCAGCTGTATTTGTGCTGAATTTGATGCTTGTATCACCATTCGAAGGATTGTTTCAGTTGTCTGCTGCACTAATAAGCCAACAGAGCATGAACCAGCTGCTGTCTGTTAGCTTAAACATGTGTATATAAGGCAACCCGAATTAAAGGAGAAATGCTGCTTTTAACAACCCGGACCTCATTTCTGGCATAAAATACAGTCGTTTACTCACCAATATAAGTTTGGTGTGATTAGAAGTCCATAGTTCAAACGATGTGTTCAGTTCAAACCAGAAGCAAACATTTTTCTTCTTCTACTAAGGTGGATTAGAACTTTTTGTGGTACACAGCACCAACTACTGGACTGGAGGAACCTAGCAGTCAATATGACTCTGATTTCAAAATGCAGCTCTTTCAACCAGACATGTGGTGCCGTGAAATGTCAATCATCTGTGTCCAATCAGATTTCAGGGGAGGGGAGATTTCATGACCCACTGCACCATCAGGGTCTGACAGTGGGTTAAGGACCTTCTACAGCCCTGTTCAGCTCACCTCGAGTAACTGCCTGTCTCCTGGAATCTCCTCCATGCTCTTGAGACTGTATTGGGAGACACAGCATACCTTCTGGCAATGGTGCATTTTGATGTTGTTGTGAGAGAACCAGGAACTGAAACGGACTCAAATTTAATGAGGCAGGAAATGAAAAATAACAGTTTATTGTCAGGGTGCTTAGGATATACGAGGTCTGTCAATAAAGTATAGGTCCTTTTTATTTTTTTCAAAAACTATATGGATTTCATTCATATGTTTTTACGTCAGACATGCTTGAACCCTCGTGCACATGCGTGAGCTTTTCCACGCCTGTCGGTGACGTCATTCGCCTGTGAGCACTCCTTGTGGGAGGAGTCATCCAGCCCCTCGTCGGAATTCCTTTGTCTGAGAAGTTGCTGAGAGACTGGCGCTTTGTTTGATCAAAATTTTTTCTAAACCTGTGAGACACATCGAAGTGGACACGGTTCGAAAAATTAAGCTGGTTTTCAGTGAAAATTTTAACGGCTGATGAGAGATTTTGAGGTGATACTGTCGCTTTAAGGACTTCCCACGGTGCGAGACGTCGTGCAGCGCTCTCAGGCCCCGTTGTCGGCCTGTTTCAAGCTGAAAACCTCCACATTTCAGGCTCTATTGATCCAGGACGTCGTGAGAGAACAGAGAAGTTTCAGAAGAAGTCGGTTTCAGCATTTTATCCGGATATTCCACTGTTAAAGGAGATTTTTTTAATGAAAGACGTGCGGACGGATTGCAGCGTCGGCTCGCAGCCGCCGCGACGCTCCACCACAGGAAAAACACCTCCATTGGAAGCCTTAAGGACAAGTTGGAACATGTCCAGCTGTTAAACAATTTCTCATATACTCACTCCACTGAAAGCCATCAAAAGCCGCCTGGATTTTACAAATGGTTATCAACACGGAGGTGTTTTTCCTGTGCCGCCGCACCGTGTCGGCTGCGTCCCGATGCGCGGACCCGTCCACACGTCTTTCATTAAAAAAATCTCCTTTAACAGTGGAATATCCGGATAAAATGCTGAAATCGACTTCTTCTGAAACTTCTCTGTTCTCTCACGACGTCCTGGATCAATAGAGCCTGAAATGTGGAGGTTTTCAGCTTGAAACAGGCTGACGACGGCGCCTGGGAGCGCTGTGCAACGCCTCGCACCGTGGGAAGTCCTTAAAGCGACAGTATCACCTCAAAATCTCTCATCAGCCGTTAAAATTTTCACTGAAAACCAGCTTAATTTTTCAAACCGTGTCCACTTCGATGTGTCTCACAGGTTTAGAAAAAATTTTAATCAAACAAAGCGCCAGTCTCTCAGCAACTTCTCAGACAAAGGAATTCCGACGAGGGGCTGGACGACTCCTCCCACAAGGAGTGCTCACAGGCGAATGACGTCACCGACAGGCGTGGAAAAACTCACGCATGCGCACGAGGGTTCAAGCATGTCTGACGTAAAAACATATGAATGAAATCCATATAGTTTTTGAAAAAAATAAAAAGGACCTATACTTTATTGACAGCCCTCGTAGTTGGTGTGGTGGAGACCAAGAGGTAAAGACACTGGAGGACAGGTTGCAGGTGCAGGAAGCTAGGTGGACCAGTGGAGCTGGTGGTGGCTGCAGACTGCACAAAAAAACAACCACAATATGATAATAACCCAGGAAAGATAAATACGGTGAAAAACACAGACAAGAATTAATAAAGTGAAAACAATTCAACAGGAGGCCATTTCTACCACTCCAGAGACGGAAAGATCTGGCGGCATCCTCCTGTTCAGCTGAGGCATAAGTAGGATGCCACTGATTGATGCAGGTGTGCCACAACCACAGGTGTAGATGATGATCACCTCCACTGGCAGAGAAAGAATGGGAGAAAAACAAAAAGGAACAAGACCAATTCTCCAAATTTGGACATTTTATCATGGGCTTCTCTGGGAACATGCTGCTTTCTGGAGCCAGCCTGAATCAGCCAGTCGAGGTGATGCAACTTTTTCTTGTTCCAGGTGTGTCATTTTGGAACATTGAAGCGTATACATCTTGACTAACATATTAGCTTTCTAATCAATGCTTAGAGGATTAACAGGAGCTGTCTTTAATATCTTACATACAATACACAAAATCTTCTGTAATATTGGACTTTTAATGTGAATGTCAACATTTGTTCACTATAAATTTTCTACACTAAACAAAAAATACAATAAAAATGCATCTATACAGAAACATTAGGCTCTGAAGACTTTTGCATAGTACTCTACATATATTCTAATAATTTCCACTTCAATTTTTGCATACTCGTGCCTACATCATTACTGACCTCTGCGTATGTGCAGAGGGTTTTTTTTTATGTTAAATAGCATGCCAACAGAGTACGGCGCATTCATCGATCTCAACTCCAGGAGAACACATGAAATGCTCCGATAAATAAACACCTGGCTGGAAAACACATGGATAATTAATGCAACACCTGCTTTCATTTGTCATGTTGTTGCTTTTGTCTATTGATGTTAATTACTTTGGCCCTCATACAGATTCATAGCACACTGATGGTCTTTTTCAGGCATCCAAGTTTAAAACCATGCAGGTATGTTATCAACAATGTCTCAAAGTCATCACGTACTTGTTGTGGTTGTTTATTTGTTCATTTCTTTTTTAATTGTTCCTCTGCACCAAGTTTGAGTCATAATTTAACTGTTGTCACAGTGTAGGGTTGTGAGGGATTGTGGTTCCTATGTTTGCGTAGTTTGGCCAGTGTAGGTGTAATTACAAGGGGGGAAGAATAGTTTGGGAAAAGTGCAAAAACACTGATGATTCACTCCAAAGTATCAAAAAAAAGTTACAAAAGAATTGGAAGGGGAGTGTGTGTGTGTGTGTGGGGGGGGGGGGGGGTCATTGCCTATAATCTTGCAGTGCAGTATCACCACTGCTACTGTGACTATGGAGCCTGACTGCCCTGAAACCCCAGGGGCCCTATCTTGACCATCTATAGCATACAGTCTAAAACATGTAGCACACATGCATTTGGAGTGCGTCCAACTCCATTTAGCTGTTTGCATGGTGTGTAATCTGAGCGCAAATAAAGCATAAGTTGAAAAGGGGTTCATCAAGGGTGTGTTTTGGGTGCAACATGAGTTACAATTCCAACGAGACAGATGTTACATTTGTAAGGCGTCTGAGCCATTCCAACCAGTGTCACAGTAAAAGTTGAAGCCATAAGTCCCTAATCTTGTGTGTGGGCATAGTTCAGGTCTTAGACCAGCCTCATTTTGGTTCGATTTGGCTGTAAGCCGCTCAGCTCATCTTTAGACCAGACAGTGCATGTGTTCTTGTGTTTTGGAGGCACTGCTTTGAAAGAAGGCCTGAATGGGGTGTGGGGCAGTTTTATTTATTTAAATTCCAGCTTACTTGTATTTATATTTTTACTGCTTTAATTTGTTTTTCATTTCAGTGATATTAAAAACTGAAGTTACATGTAATAAAAGCCGAATGTTAATGTGGAAGTAAATAAATATATAAAAAAATAATGCTGCATTCACATGTTGGTGGTAGGAGGGCCGGCAGTGAGTTTTTACAACAGTTTTGTGACATATATACTTGCAAGCTGTAGGGGGTGCTTTGTAGAGAAGAATGTGACCAAAAAACTGAAGAAGTAGCCAATAACTGACTAAAGTGGTAAAGTTCTGCTTTAAGCATCACAGGGGCTGAAGCCTATCCCAGCAGTCATAGAGCATGAGGCGGGGTACACCCTGGACAGGATGCCAGTCTATCACAGGGCTTTAACAATATGTTTTTAAAATTAATTATTATTATTGTTGTTGCTGTCATGATACTGAGAAATTGCATTGTGCACTATTGTTTGTTCTGTTGTGTTGAGAAATTTTAGTTCACTGATTAATCTAGACTGTCTGTGCTTGTTTTTTTTTTTTTTTCTTTTTTGGTATTTGTTGTTATGAGTGTGTATATATATATATATATATATATATATATATATATATATACAATGGAGAAAATAAGTATTTGACCCCTTGTCAGTTTTGCAGGTTTTCCCACTTACAAAGAATGGAGCGGTCTGTAATTTTTATTGTAGGTACACTTCAACTGAGAGACAGAATCTAAAAACAAAATCCAGAAAATCACATTGTATGATTTTTAAGTAATTAATTTGCATTTTATTGCATAAAATAAGTATTTGATCCCCTACCAACCAGCAAGAATTCTATCTCACACAGACCTGTTAATTTTTCTTTAAGAAGCTCTCTTATTCTGCACTGTTTACCTGTATTAATCGCACCTGTTTGAACTTGTTACCTGTATAAAAGACACCTGTTCACACACTCAGTCAATCGCACTCCAATCTGTCCACTATAGCCAAGACCAAAGAGCTGTCTAAGGACACCAGGGACAAAATTGTGGACCTGCACAAGGCTGAGATGGACTACAGGACAACAGGCAAGCAGCTTGGTAGAAGACAACAACTGTTATGATTATTTATTAGAAAGTGGAAGAAACACAAGATGACTGTCAATCTCCCTCGGTCTGAGAATCCATGCAAGATCTCACTTTGTGGGGTAAGGATGATTCTGAGAAAGCTCAGAACTACACAGGAGGACCTGGTCAATGACCTGAAGAGAGCTGGGGCCACAGTCACAAAGATTACATTAGTAACACATGATGCTGTCATGGTTTAAAATTGTGCAGGGCAGCAAGGTCCCCCTGCTCAAGCCAGCACATGTCCAGGCCTGTTTGAAGTTCACCAGTGCCCATCTGGATGATCCAGAGGAGGCATGGGAGAAGGTCATGTGGTCAGATGAGACCAAAATAGAGCTTTTTGGAATCAACTCCACTTACCATGTTTAGAGGATGAGAACAACCCCAAGAAAACCATCCCAACTGTGAAGCATGGGGGTTGAAACATCATACTCTGGGGGTGCTCTTCTGCAAAGGGAACAGGACGACTGCACCGTATTGAAGGGAGGATGGATGGGGTCATGTATTGCGAGATTTTGGCAAACAACCTCCTTCCCTCAGTAAGAGCATTGAAGATGGGTCATGGCTGGGTCTTCCAGCATGACAATGACCCCAAACACACAGCCAGGGCAACTAAGGAGGGGCTCCATAAGAAGCATTTCAAGGTCCTGGAGTGGCCTGGCCAGTCTCCAGACATGAACTCAATAGAAAATCTTTGGAGAGAGCTGAAACTCCAAACCTGAAAGATTTGGAGAAGATCTGTATGGAGGAGTGGACCAAAATCCCTGTTGCAGTGTGTGAAAACTTGGTCAAGAACTACAGGAAACATCTGACCTCTGTAATGGCAGACAAATGTTTCTGTACCAATTGTTAAGATCTCTTTTTTTTTAGTGGGTCAAATACTTATTTTATGCAATAAAATGCAAATTAATTATTTAAAAATCATACAATGTGATTTACTGGATTTTTTTTTTTTTTAGATTCTGTCTCTCACAGTTGAAGTGTACCTATGATAAAAATTACAGACCTCTCCATTAGGGTTATGACAAATCTCAAATTTATTAGCCTGGGGTTATAAATGATGTACTTTTACCTAAAACTCACAAAAATGACTTTGGTTTTGCCAGACCTTGAAAAAACCTCCCGCACCTAAGACAGTTTCATATTTCACATTAAAACACCTCGCGGCTCAAACACTCTTTATTATAACATGTCAGTTTTACATACAATACACATGAGGAATACATGAAAATGAGTACATATAGAATTTGTCATGTTTTTAATAGTGTTTCAGATTTGTGTATTAGTGTTAATAAATTTGCTGCTAAGATATTTGTCTGTTTTGCAAGTAGAACAAACCTCCTCCATCAACCTTACAGCTCTCTCAGCTACTATGAGTAGAGAAGCATTTCACAGCTTTGGGACACTTAAGTTTGGATATTGCTGACAGCAGGTCTTCATAATCTGTCTCTGAATAGTGTTGGTTAGAAAACCAGGCCCATGACCATGTAGTTGCAATGAAATCGCAAGTTACCCTCAACTGTTCTTGCCACTTTGCAAGAAGGAAAAATGCAATAAGTACTAAAATTCCTTGTGAGTTCCACCATGGCACTGTGAAGTGATGGCAGCTTGTGCCATTTGATGTGAGGCCATTTTTGCTCCATTTTGTAAAACTTGTATGCTTCACAAAGCTCAAAAAGGAATTTAAAATCATCTCTCAAGCCAAGGTTCTCATACTCTGGTGTCACTTCTGTGCCCATGTATGCATTTTGCAAATCATCATACTGTTCCAAAATCTCATCAATAAACTCGTAGTTAATGTTAGGTGACCGTGACCGTATAGGAAAAAAGAAGTTCAACACGTCGCAGAACAAGATCAAGAATGTGGTGCTGGCAGCCGATGTATTGAGGTTCATCAAATCCCTTGTCTTGAAATGTTCTCTGAAGCCTGGCTACAACACCATTTTTGCGACCACTATTGACTGCTGTTGTGTCAGAGATGATCATCTGAATACTGTTCCACACATTGTACTCATCAAGCAGGTCCTATAGTGGTATATAGATGTCTGCAGCGGTTCCACTGTCACAAGCCAAAATGCCAAGTTGTAATGTTCTTCTGTCATTTTTCAAGTACACAACTTGGTACTCCTTATTGTCAATTTTCTTACCATCAAAATGCAAACAAAATTTCTCTTCAGAGATCAGTTCCATGAGGCGGTTTTTAACTTGTTCTGCATCTCTGATTGTTCGACACCAGACAACAGACTGTGATGGTGTTGGGACACTAACTCCATCTTCAGCCAGACTTTGAAGCACCTGTGACGCTTTTCTGGTTGACAAAGAGTGTTTAGACACCAGTTTGGCAGCAGACTTTGCTGAGTGGCATGTTCATGTTTATCTATAAATGGACTGTATTTACATAAATGGTAAATGGACTGCATTTATATAGCGCTTTTCCATCTGCATCAGACACTCAAAGCACTTTACAATTATGCCTCACATTCACCCCAGTGTCAGGGTGCTGCCACACAAGGCGCTCACTACACACCGGGAGCAATGGGGGATTAAAGGCCTTGCCCAAGGGCCCTTAGTGATTTTCCAGTCAGGTGGGGATTTGAAACCATGATCTTCTGGACTCAAGCCCAACACCTTAACCACTAGACCATCACCTCCCCCATCATCTATTTTACCTTTATTTTTTTATTTCTTTTAATTATTGTTTAATAATATATTTTAGCAATATTTATTTGTATATATTTTCTTGTTATTTCTTGATACTTGTTAATTCTTTTCTTGTTATGTTATTTTTAAATAGTATTGTGTAAACTCGTGTATTTTTAAAAGTGATGTGGTGCTAGGTGCGGGAGGTTTTTTCATGATCCAATGAAATAAACTTCAAAAAAGTGATCTATGGGTAAACGTTCATCAAATGCAATATCAGGAAAATGAAAGTTTTGAAAAAAGTTTTGTAGTCATAACCCTACTCTCCATTCTTTGTAGGTGGGATATATATATATATATATATATATATATATATATATATATATATATATATATATATATATATATATATAAATGGTAAATGGAGTGGGTGTTTCACAAAACTGTGAAATTGTTTATGAGTTTTTTGTTTGTTTTTTAAGTATGTGTGTTTGCCAAATAAACTCATTCATTCATTCATTCAAACAGTGACATTCAAGTAAGCCTTCAGTGAGCATTATTACCTGCTGGGTGAAATGATTAAATTAAATGATTTCCTGCTTTTATTTTGAAACATAAATGGCAAACTGTCAGGTGATCAGATCCTGGACGACGTCTGACAGAAAGGACAGTCCCCGTGCACACACTCTGTGCAGCAGTTTGCTGTCTGTGGAGGAGCTTGTCAGTTACAGACCGTGTTAGGTTGAATGTTTGAACTGGTTATCATGGCAGTCAGAATATGTGGCTACATTGTTCTTGCACTCTTTGCTTCTATTCAGTGCTTAGGTGAGTACAGTCTGCCAGAGTCAAACACCTTCTTATGCATCTGGTGACACACTAATACCATCCAAAAATGTTGAGATTTTCAATTTTCATTTTAATTCTGATCATTTTGTGTAATGCATCTAAAGTTGTTCTGTTTTTTAATGGTTTGAAGATGAAAACCTGCGCTTTGCTTCCTACTATGGTGATCACATGGTGCTGCAGAGGTCTCCAGAGCGTGCAGTGTTGTGGGGCTATGGACCTGAGAGTGCACAGGTCACAGTATCCTTGTCAGGTCCTGTAAATCAGAAAAACTCCATGGCTAATGTGACAAATGGTGAGGACAACTTCGGAATGTGGTTCCAAACTATGTTTTTGCAAATGCATTTTAGTCTCACTGCTCAGATCTGATACAGCGTGTACTTTGTAGTTTCTGTTGTCATTATGATTTAAAAAGAGTAAACACAGTTTGACAATAAATTACTTCACACAACCACTAACCATGAGTGAAAAAAAAGTTTTTGTGTTATCATCCATATTCTCTGAAAAATAATAATAATAATAATACATTTTATTTGTATAGCGCTTTTCTGGACACTCAAAGACGCTTTACAAACCACAAGAAAAAGATAAAAACGCTAAGAAAAAAACACATTAAAAATCAGGGCTGTACATTAAAAGCTAACTTAAACAGGTGGGTTTTGAGTTCTTTCTTGAAGGAGGGGAGGTCGGGGCAAGCACGGAGTGGTTGGGGCAGAGAGTTCCAGAGGGTAGGGGCAGCGATGGAGAAGGCTCTGTCTTCCCAGGTTCGGAGCCTGGTCCTACAGGGAAAGGACAAAAGGTTTGTGTCGGAGGAGCGGAGAGAGCGTGATGGAGTGTGGCGGTGGAGGAGGTCAGTGAGATATGTGGGGGCCAGGTTATGGAGGGCTTTGAAAGTGATCAGGAAGATTTTGAAGTGAATGCGTTGAGTGATGGGGAGCCAGTGGAGGTTTTGTAGGACGGGGTTGATGTGTTCTCGAGTGCGGGTGTGGGTGAGGAGACGGGCAGCAGAGTTTTGTATATACTGTAGTTTTTGAGTATTTTGGAAGGTAAACCATAGAGGATGCTATTGCAATAGTCGATTCTGGATGTGATAAAAGCATGTATAAGGGTTTCAGCAGCGGAGAAAGTGAGGGATGAACGGAGACGTGCGATATTTTTCAAGTGGAAGAATGCAGTCCGGGTTATTTGTTTAATGTGTGGGTCAAATGAGAGGGTGGGGTCGAGAAGGATTCCAAGATTGCGGACAAGGGGGGATGGAGTGAGTGTAGTGTTGTCAAAACAGAGTGAAAAATGGGTTGATTTTGTGATGTTTTTAGGGCCGATGATGATGATGTCTGTTTTGTCAGTGTTTAATTTCAAGAAATTGTGTTGCATCCAAGTTTTTAACTCAGACAGGCAGTGGGTGAGGGTGGAGTGAATGTTAGGGTTTATGGATGTGGTGGAAATGTAAAGCTGTATGTCATCAGCATAACAGTGGAAGTGGAGACCATGATGACGGATGATACTTCCGAGAGGGAGGATGTAGAGAATGAAGAGGAGAGGACCAAGTACCGAACCCTGGGGAACACCTTGAGATAGGGGGGCTATGGAGGAAGAGCAGCGGTTAACGTGGATGAACTGTTGCCGGTTTGTGAGGTATGATTGAAGCCAGGAGAGGGCGGAGCCGGTGATGTTGAGGGAGGTCTTGAGGCGAGACAGGAGGATGGAGTGGCTGATGGTGTCAAAGGCAGTGGTGAGGTCCAGGAGAATGAGAATATTGAGATGGCCGGAGTCAGAGGAGAGGAGGAGATCATTGGTGACTTTGAGAAGAGCTGTTTCAGTACTGTGTTTTGGACGGAAGCCGGATTGGAAAGGTTCAAATAGACTAACGGAACTGAGGTAGGTTTGGAGCTGATCAGCAATGAACCGTTCTAGGATTTTAGACAGAAAGAGAAGGTTGGATATGGGCCGAAAATTGATTAAGTTGTCGGGGTCAAAAATGGCCAATAAAAAATGCCCAATAAATCAAAAACTGTGCCAGCGTATGTAAAAGTATGAGCACAACTCATTACCCCATCCCCGTAGAGACGGTGCCTGCTCCCAGACCACCAATAACCAGCAAAAATCTATTTAAGCATAAAAATTCAAAAAGAAAAAATAATATAGCACCTTCAACTGCACCACAGACTAAAACAGTTAAATGTGGTCTATTAAACATTAGGTCTCTCTCTTCCCTGTTAGTAAATGATATAATAATTGATCAACATATTGATTTATTCTGCCTTACAGAAACCTGGTTACAGCAGGATGAATATGTTAGTTTAAATGAGTCAACACCCCCGAGTCACACTAACTGCCAGAATGCTCGTAGCACGGGCCGAGGCAGAGGATTAGCAGCAATCTTCCATTCCAGCTTATTAATTAATCAAAAACCCAGACAGAGCTTTAACTCATTTGAAAACTTGACTCTTAGTCTTGTCCATCCAAATTGGAAGTCCCAAAAACCAGTTTTATTTGTTATTATCTATCGTCCACCTGGTCGTTACTGTGAGTTTCTCTGTGAATTTTCAGACCTTTTGTCTGACTTAGTGCTTAGCTCAGATAAGATAATTATAGTGGGCGATTTTAACATCCACACAGATGCTGAGAATGACAGCCTCAACACTGCATTTAATCTATTATTAGACTCAGTTGGCTTTGCTCAAAATGTAAATGAGTCCACCCACCACTTTAATCATATCTTAGATCTTGTTCTGACTTATGGTATGGAAATTGAAGACTTAACAGTATTCCCTGAAAACTCCCTTCTGTCTGATCATTTCTTAATAACATTTACATTTACTCTGATGGACTACCCAGCAGTGGGGAATAAGTTTCATTACACTAGAAGTCTTTCAGAAAGAACTGTAACTAGGTTTAAGGATATGATTCCTTCTCTAGTGCCATATACCAACACAGTGCAGAGTAGCTACCTAAACTCTGTAAGTGAGATAGAGTATCTCATCAATAGTTTTACATCCTCATTGAGCACAACTTTGGATGCTGTAGCTCCTCTGAAAAAGAGAGCTTTAAATCAGAAGTGCCTGACTCTGTGGTATAACTCACAAACTCGCAGCTTAAAGCAGATAACCCGTAAGTTGGAGAGGAAATGGCGTCTCACTAATTTAGAAGATCTTCACTTAGCCTGGAAAAAGAGTCTGTTGCTCTATAAAAAAGCCCTCCGTAAAGCTAGGACATCTTACTACTCATCACTAATTGAAGAAAATAAGAACAACCCCAGGTTTCTTTTCAGCACTGTAGCCAGGCTGACAAAGAGTCAGAGCTCTATTGAGCCGAGTATTCCTTTAACTTTAACTAGTAATGACTTCATGACTTTCTTTGCTAATAAAATTTTAACTATTAGAGGAAAATATTACTCATAACCATCCCAAAGATGTATCGTTATCTTTGGCTGCTTTCAGTGATGCCGGTATTTGGTTAGACTCTTTCTCTCCGATTGTTCTGTCTGAGTTATTTTCATTAGTTACTTCATCCAAACCATCAACATGTCTATTAGACCCCATTCCTACCAGGCTGCTCAAGGAAGCCCTACCATTATTTAATGCTTCGATCTTAAATATGATCAATCTATCTTTATTAGTTGGCTATGTACCACAGGCTTTTAAGGTGGCAGTAATTAAACCATTACTTAAAAAGCCATCACTTGACCCAGCTATCTTAGCTAATTATAGGCCAATCTCCAACCTTCCTTTTCTCTCAAAAATTCTTGAAAGGGTAGTTGTAAAACAGCTAACTGATCATCTGCAGATCAGGTCTATTTGAAGAGTTTCAGTCAGGTTTTAGAATTCATCATAGTACAGAAACAGCATTAGTGAAGGTTACAAATGATCTTCTTATGGCCTCAGACAGTGGACTCATCTCTATGCTTGTTCTGTTAGACCTCAGTGCTGCTTTTGATACTGTTGACCATAAAATTTTATTACAGAGATTAGAGCATGCCATAGGTATTAAAGGCACTGCGCTGCGGTGGTTTGATTCATATTTATCTAATAGATTACAATTTGTTCATGTAAATGGGGAATCTTCTTCACAGACTAAGGTTAATTATGGAGTTCCACAAGGTTCTGTGCTAGGACCAATTTTATTCACTTTATACATGCTTCCCTTAGGCAGTATTATTAGACAGCATTGCTTAAATTTTCATTGTTACGCAGATGATACCCAGGTTTATCTATCCATGAAGCCAGAGGACACACACCAATTAGCTAAACTGCAGGATTGTCTTACAGACATAAAGACATGGATGACCTCTAATTTCCTGCTTTTAAACTCAGATAAAACTGAAGTTATTGTACTTGGCCCCACAAATCTTAGAAACATGGTGTCTAACCAGATCCCTACTCTGGATGACATTACCCTGACCTCTAGTAATACTGTGAGAAATCTTGGAGTCATTTTTGATCAGGATATGTCATTCAATGTGCATATTAAACAAATATGTAGGACTGCTTTTTTTGCATTTACGCAATATCTCTAAAATTAGAATGGTCTTGTCTCAGAGTGATGCTGAAAAACTAATTCATGCATTTATTTCCTCTATTATCAGGTTGTCCTAAAAGTTCCCTGAAAAGCCTTCAGTTAATTCAAAATGCT
Source organism: Thalassophryne amazonica (assembly GCF_902500255.1). Lineage (NCBI taxonomy): Eukaryota > Metazoa > Chordata > Actinopteri > Batrachoidiformes > Batrachoididae > Thalassophryne > Thalassophryne amazonica. The sequence continues at coordinate 61,052,257 of NC_047106.1, read as the reverse complement.
GCAGCTAGAGTACTAACGGGGACTAGAAGGAGAGAGCATATCTCACCCATATTGGCTTCTCTTCATTGGCTTCCTGTTAATTCTAGAATAGAATTTAAAATTCTTCTTCTTACTTATAAGGTTTTGAATAATCAGGTCCCATCTTATCTTAGGGACCTCATAGTACCATACCACCCCAATAGAGCGCTTCGCTCTCAGACTGCAGGCTTACTTGTAGTTCCTAGGGTTTGTAAGAGTAGAATGGGAGGCAGAGCCTTCAGCTTTCAGGCTCCTCTCCTGTGGAACCAGCTCCCAATTCAGATCAGGGAGACAGACACCCTCTCTACTTTTAAGATTAGGCTTAAAACTTTCCTTTTTGCTAAAGCTTATAGTTAGGGCTGGATCAGGTGACCCTGAACCATCCCTTAGTTATGCTGCTATAGACTTAGACTGCTGGGGGGTTCCCATGATGCACTGAGTGTTTCTTTCTCCTTTTGCTCTGTATGCACCACTCTGCATTTAATCATTAGTGATTGATCTCTGCTCCCCTCCACAGCATGTCTTTTTCCTGGTTCTCTCCCTCAGCCCCAACCAGTCCCAGTAGAAGACTGCCCCTCCCTGAGCCTGGTTCTGCTGGAGGTTTCTTCCTGTTAAAAGGGAGTTTTTCCTTCCCACTGTCGCCAAGTGCTTGCTCACAGGGGGTCGTTTTGACCGTTGGGGTTTTTACGTAATTATTGTATGGCCTTGCCTTACAATATAAAGCGCCTTGGGGCAACTGTTTGTTGTGATTTGGCGCTATATAAATAAAATTGATTGATTGATTGACAACTGTATATGTATTATTATATATGTGCACTTTCAGCCTTCAACAATAAACAGAAGTCGTTCAGGATAGTAGAGGCTCTAAGCCACAAAATATGGCCGAATCGTTCACTTTGTGATAGAAGCACCAAATTTGGCTTAAATGTAGTTTATTATATGCCCTTTCAAAATAGTAACAGTTCCATGAAATATCTGAAGGAGAACTGGGGGAAATCTAACCCTCAACTGATATACCCAAAGATATAAAAAGTGACAGATTTTTCCTTAATTTGGTGGAATGCATCCAACTAAACTTAATTTTAGGAATCCTTACAAATAGATTTGGACATTTTTTGTGATATGTGTATGGAAATCATAAGTAATTGCATCTCACCAACAAAAAAGGAGAACTGGGGTCAAATATAATGAAGGTAATATGCTTATTTTCACACACATATGCCAAAACAGATTATTCACTAGCATCAAGTAAGTTCAGACATAATTTTATAATAGTTGTTTTAAAATAGATATTTGATCAAAAAGCATTTATTTTTTAATCCCCCAATGTTATATCATTATTAGTTACAGAACCACAGAAAAGTAATGACAAACTAATAGGTAATAACATTGTTTTATTCATAAAAAGACACCCTTGTATGTTTTTACAGAATGTATGACTTGTGTTTTACTTATAGTATTATCATTCTTTTTAACTAATGGTTTATGGTGCAAATTTTGACTTTAAAGTAACATTTATATAACTGTTACAGTATAACATAAAATAGACATACTTTATTTCTGAAATATTAGATTTTTTTTTTTGTTTGCAATAGTCATCAATAGTTTTTCTGTCTAAATAAGTAAATGCTAGAAACATAAAGACGTTTTTATCAGTTTTACTCTTGGTGTACAGAAGTTTCAAGTCACTTTGAAATTACTTACTGGGCATATGAGTTTATGTGATGTTTCTACTTTTTGGCAAATAAAACACAGTGTCCAATCTGTTACATCTGCAGTTGCTTCTGATTCGCTCACTTGAGATGCCATATTGATAAGTACACAAATATAAGCACAGGTTTGACAATGTCATATAAAAGCAACCTAATGACTATATACACAAGCAATGTATGCAAGCTATATTCAATTATGTGCCCCTACCCATTTTTTTCAAATTATACAAAGGCTATATATGCAAGCTATGTACAACAAAATGCCACTACTGTTATATGGCTGGGGGGGCCTGGCTGCCGGTTTGTTTGTCTTTTGGTTTCCTCCCAGGTGGCGTGCATTTGGGACTGAGTGGCTGTGTTGCTGAGGCTGTCAGGACCTCACCCTGATCACCTGCGACTCGTCAGGACTCACAGCTGTGGTGCATCTGGATGGATTGGAACATGTTGGCATTTAAGACTGGAGTGCACAGTGTGTATTTGCCAGAGACTCGACCTTGTGACCAGACGGGTGAGATCGTCGTCTCGGGAGCCATCTCATCAGCAGCGGATGCTGAGAACGTCCAGGTTTGATGCACAGTCTGTGAAAGAGGAGGGGGTGAGGTCTCACGCTCGTCAGCACACTTCCTGAGGTACGTTAGATTTTGTGACTAACAGTTATACAGTCAGTAAATGTGGTGTCCCTCACACCTTATTGTATTGAGCTGTTTGTTAGTCATGTATCAGCTTCCACTGCAGTGGAGTTTTGTGAACTGGATGTTCCATGCCTGCAGGTTAGGAAGCTGATCAGTAATCAAGCCAGGAAGTGTTTGCTGTTTGTACACCTTTAAGTGTTCTGTGTGTAGAGTGTGGACTCACATAATGGTTCCTTCTTTCACAGACTCGGTTGTTGCGGCCACCTGGGGGGTGTCGGCGGGGTCCTTGGGTCCGAAACAGCTTCTGGCTCTGGACCGTTAGCGCTGCTGGGAGCGCACCACGCCAGGCCGCGCCTTTTTGTTATTATATTTTCACTGTTATGTATTAAATTCAGTTAGCCTTTGTACCGTGCTCTGCTTATTTCATACTGGGTCCTTCAAACGCTGGTCGGTTCTCCGAGCTGCGTCCGACACATAACAGTAGTCTCTGGCCAAACATCACGGACCCAGCAGTAGCAGAGACGGTGACGCGCCGGGAAGGCGGCAGCAGACGTTCAGTGGTTATCCGGATCAGTTGCGGGGCTCTCCGCCCGGAAGGTGCGTGTTTGAGAACCCATTACTGGATACTGATTTGTGCTCTCTTGCAGCCGTGTTCCTGTGTTGTGCCTTATCCGTGGGTCGTGGTGGAGTGTGACTGGCGACGGCTTCGCGTCACACTCCGACCGGATAAGAGGTTTAAACGGGAGCTGCAAGAGTGCGTTTGTAATGGGTTCACGCGCACGGCGGAGCTCTGTTAGCACGGGTCGCTGGGCTTCCTGTGTTACAGTCGTAGCCCCGTTTCCCCGGACAAAGGTGACTACTGCGTCTGTTGTATCAGCTCCGGCGTTATTTAGTTGAGCACATTTTGGTTGTGTGTTGCACACAGCTGCGCACATAAGAGCAGCTCGTTTGTTTTTTCTGTCGCCAAAGGGGTTTTTTCATTTTTTGCACTCTGGCTCCCCCTTGTGGTGACTGAATCACATTACCGTCAAGCTCTTGAGTAGGAACAGGTGTGTTCCATTTGGTTGAGCTTGACGGTATAACTCACTGATTTGTTTTGTGTTAGTTCATTTTGTGTGGGTGTTGTTTGAGTTGGTTTTTGTGTGGGATTTTATTTTTTTGTTGTCCACTATTTGTCTGGGGGTGTGACCCTGTAGCCTTTGCAAAAAAAAAAAAAAAAACACAAACAGGGACCCAAACAACTGTGTGTTGGTCTGTTTGTTTTTTCTTTTGTTTCTTTTTGTTTCACATCCCCAGGGTTGGATGGAACGGTCCCCTGGGGGGGTGATGGGGTTGGTACTTGGGTTGTTTTTTCTTTTTGTTATGCCCTCTCTTCTCCTCTGACTCCAGCCGGGTGTGCCGTAGTGTCGGCATTGCTGGAGGGGTGCAGTTAGGTTGTGCTGGGCGTTTCCCAGGTGGCCTCTGCACCCGGGAGGGGAGGGGGGGGGGGTTTGGGGTATTTTTTTTTTTTTTTCCCCCTCCCAGTTTCCGCCCTCAGGGTTTGACTGTGGTGTCCTCTGGGGGGGAAAGGGCGTTGGGTCCATCTAGCCGTGGACGGCCGGGGCTGGGTCCATTAGTCATGCGGGGAGGCGTCTCCTGGGGTTGACGAGTGGTCCTCTGGGAGGCGCTGGTAGTCCCCGTGGGTGATGTTGGATCCCAGAGGGACCTCGGCCGTGGTTATTCCTCCTGGAGCTGGCGGGTGGCCCTCTGGGGGGTGTTGGTCCCTACGTGTCGTTTGGGGGGGAGGAGGGGGGGTATTTTGGCATTTTTGTTTGTGGGCTCAAATTTGGGTTGTTTTTCTTTTCTCCCCTTCCCTAGGGTTTGATGGAACGGTCCTCTGGGGGGGGGGGGGGGGTGTTTTAGTATTTTTGTTTGTAGGCTTGGGTTGGGTTGTTTTTCCTTTCTCCCCTTCCCTGGGGTTTGATGGGACAGTCCCCTGGGGAGGGGGGGGGGTGTTTTGGTTGTTTTGTTTTATGACTAATCACACATGTTTGGTTAAAGGCTGACCGCACAGGTGTAGGAACTCCTGGCCACACCTGTGCTAAGACTGTCAGAAACAAGGGCAAAGATGCAGCCAGTTCAACCAGTCTGTTGGAGGATGAACGCAGACGTGGTTTCCAGCCATGGTCCCTGGAGGGGGGTGTTTCTCCTGGGCCAGGTGTGTGTGGTCGCCAGGAGGCTTCCCGTGAGGGTGGGGTACTGTTATATGGCTGGGGGGGCCTGGCTGCCGGTTTGTTTGTCTTTTGGTTTCCTCCCAGGTGGCGTGCATTTGGGACTGAGTGGCTGTGTTGCTGAGGCTGTCAGGACCTCACCCTGATCACCTGCGACTCGTCAGGACTCACAGCTGTGGTGCATCTGGATGGATTGGAACATGTTGGCATTTAAGACTGGAGTGCACAGTGTGTATTTGCCAGAGACTCGACCTTGTGACCAGACGGGTGAGATCGTCGTCTCGGGAGCCATCTCATCAGCAGCGGATGCTGAGAACGTCCAGGTTTGATGCACAGTCTGTGAAAGAGGAGGGGGTGAGGTCTCACGCTCGTCAGCACACTTCCTGAGGTACGTTAGATTTTGTGACTAACAGTTATACAGTCAGTAAATGTGGTGTCCCTCACACCTTATTGTATTGAGCTGTTTGTTAGTCATGTATCAGCTTCCACTGCAGTGGAGTTTTGTGAACTGGATGTTCCATGCCTGCAGGTTAGGAAGCTGATCAGTAATCAAGCCAGGAAGTGTTTGCTGTTTGTACACCTTTAAGTGTTCTGTGTGTAGAGTGTGGACTCACATAATGGTTCCTTCTTTCACAGACTCGGTTGTTGCGGCCACCTGGGGGGTGTCGGCGGGGTCCTTGGGTCCGAAACAGCTTCTGGCTCTGGACCGTTAGCGCTGCTGGGAGCGCACCACGCCAGGCCGCGCCTTTTTGTTATTATATTTTCACTGTTATGTATTAAATTCAGTTAGCCTTTGTACCGTGCTCTGCTTATTTCATACTGGGTCCTTCAAACGCTGGTCGGTTCTCCGAGCTGCGTCCGACACATAACAACTACACTACACTACAAAATGTCAATTGTTATAATATTATAACGTAAAGGAATCTTCCTTGTCCCTCTTCTTGTGTAACACCTGCAAATATCAAAATCAACCATGACTATTTAATATTTTTCCATGCCAATGAAAGACAAATATATTTCCAGGAAGTAATCAGATGAAGGAACTATGTACCATTCATGTACTTACCATCAGGTCAGCAGTATCAAGAAGCAAAGCAAGCAGAATGTGCACAGCTTGAAGTTTTTCCTAGAAATCAAAGAGTTAATAAGTGCCCAACACCATAGCTACAACATATGAATATGACTGTGCATTCTTCTAGTCTACAGTTTTGTTAGCTGGATGCATAGAGATTAAGCAGTGAGCACTTCTGTTGCTGTTCTGATCCTCCTAAGGGTTGCATTTCTGGTCAAGACTGCTTCAGTTGAAGCTGCAATGAAGCATACAAATTAACATTTAGAATACATTAATGACGTTCACAATGCATTTACTTTTGATATAAAATTAGATAGATAAACACTCTGATGGTAAAACCCTTGTTGCAATAAAAATTTTAATAAATTAAATTTTCCACAGTGCCGTCTAGTTAGTATTGAGTTAATGGATGCATAAAAAGAAATAGAATTTTATTTACTTGTCAAGTGTTTTTGATACATGTTTATGTTTGATACATGTTTATTTTGAAGGCATTATGGTCTTTTTTCTGTTGTTTTACAGCCATCTTAAATTTCAGGATTGAAGCCACATGTAGACACCTTTTGAGCTTACCATAATGATCGGCATTCTTGAAAACATGGGCAACGATACCAATGTCATTTCCCCTATAATGACCAGAACTCTTGAAATTAGCTTTCAAGGTTCATTGGCGGCCATATTGAATATGGCTGCTATTTCTTACAATACATTTGATGTACCTTTAATTGTCATCAGTTAGTGTAAGGATACATTACTGTGCTAAACATCAAAAGTGTCAGTAGTAATTGTGTTTGTATTACTTACAAAGTAACACTCATTTTGATTCTGCAATTGTTTTGGCAGCCATATTTGATTTTCAAGATGGCATTGATCACTAATTCTTGCTTATTTTAGGTCATTATATATTATATTGACCAACCTACTAAGCTTGGACACCAAGATTGTCATTACATTTATTATTGAAGCAAAAGTGTTGTAATTTTTTTGCCTGATGGCAGCCATCTTGGATTTTCAAGATGGCCGTCATATGTAGACCATTTTTGATTGCACAAATATGACCACAGAGCCAAAAACCTAGAAAAAGACACCAAGATCATCTTCCTAGCTCCTCTATAACTCCTAAAATGAGCTATTATAACTTTATAGGTGGCCATTTTGAAAAATGGCTGAAATATACTGTTCCAGTCATACGTGACAATGGAACTGTTCCTAAATCTGTTTCTTATATCAAAACAGATCTGTGTGCAAAATTTGGCGCTTGTATCACAAAGTGAACGATTTTGAGGCTTAGAGCCCCTACTAGGAGAAATCTTTGAGAAACAGCCCTTGTATTTGTAGAAAACTTGCTCCATGGCTCCACATGGTCAAATGATAAATAAGCAAGGCCATTTTTACTACCTTCCTTTTTGATTTGTTCATATCAGTATCAGATCCATTCAGATCGCAGATCCATTCTATGAATACACATACAATGTCAACTACTTTTATGTCCGGGGGTTATGTCATTACTATAGCAACCGATGTGGATAAGACTGAAAATAAAGACTGCCACAGGCACACAGATCAGATCACTTGCTATATATAATGGGGAGAGTCAGTCGGCCAGTGAGATCTTATTTCAATCAGATATGCAAAAAATCTGAGTTGTACTGGAAATCTGAACAAAGCCTCAAATTTATTCACTTCCCATAACACAGGTGTCTGGCTAGTCACCCTTGACCCTGTTGAAGCAGGTGGTCCCTACAATGTGACAGCAGCTTTCCCCGGTGGCACAGCCACCCTGATGGATGTGCTGTTTGGAGATGTTTGGCTGTGTGGAGGGCAGAGCAACATGTGCTTTGAAACATCTAAGGTAAAAATGCAAAAAACACTTGCAGGCAAACATGACAGAATGCTCAGTGCAAAGGAGAATCTTCAGAGAAAACAATGCAGCCTTCCACACACTACAACACAAGGGGCAATTGATACGTTTTGAGCCTGACCCAGAAAAAAGTAGGGAGTGGTTCTCCAGCTTTTGCATTCTGGGAAACCAATATCTCTTGACATTGCACCCAGTGAGTCAAAACGTCATACATTCTGGAGAAATGTATTTTTCTCAGAATGCAAAAGCTGGAGAACCACACCCTACTTTTTTCTGGGTCAGGCTCAAAACGTATCAATCGCCCATTGTATATAGATGATAAAGTTGTGTGGTTGTGCAGTTGTCTTCAGCTACATGTGGCACAGAGCAACAGTGCTTCCAAATATGTTTTGGAATTTTAAATATAGGAAGATTCCAGCCCTATGCTTTTTTCTGCTTCCATAATGCAAAAATACCTGTTCCAATGCACTTGAAATTTTTACATACAGCATCACTGATTCTGGATTGTTATTAGACCCAGATCTGACTCTTTATTTATTTTATTTGCCATTTAATGGGTCATTTAACTTGAGGAAAGCATTAATAATCATTTCTCAGTCATAAATTCAAAAACATTGGTACATGTATCCACCTTGGGATGCTAATTCATGAAATAATGTCTGTTGCCTGAAAATTGAAAATGCCTGCCATTGTTCAAGATGGCAGGCATAAAAAAGTTAAAATGACCTGGTTTTCTTGGCTTTGACAGGAAACTGAAAGTATGTTGATATGAATAATGGAAAAACACTACCATACCCTGACAACATGTTTTGCACATTTTAATTCATTTAATACTATCTATCTACATGGTATGCAAGAGGTCTAGAGGTTTAGACTTATCTGGAACAATTTTGTTCCAGCAGTTAGCCACATCCACTTGGTTGTGTTTTGACACCAGACCTCACTATATATATTACCGATGGCTCCATGAAGTTGATTGTACGCTGAACTAAGTAAGAATGGCATATGTGCTATCTGTGCATAAAATCAACTAGAGCTTGATATGTAGCACTACTGTTTTTAGCCAACCTGGACTGGGTTCTGGTATATTAAGAAGGTATATGAAAAGACGAAAATTGTACTTCCAGTCAATAGATACAACAAAATCCCCCAAGATAATGATGTTGATTACCACCTCTTAAATGGTAAATGGACTGCATTTATATAGTGCTTTTCCATCTGCATCAGACGCTCAAAGCGTTTTACAAATATTGCCTCACATTCATCCCATGTGAGGCAATACGAGTATTTGACAATTGTCTGCCATTTTGAAGTGTTCTTTTATACCCTTTGCTTGGAAGTGACAGAGTGGCCAGAGTGGGACCATATGTTCACTGTCAGTGTTAATTTAACACTGGTGATTTTACTGTGACTGTGCTACAGCTGATGTGCTATAATGTGAAAGATTTGTGTAGTTATCTGTGACACTAATTGAAAGACTGGGCCAGTTTTAACATTGTGGCTGATTTCCAATGACATACAACATATTTAAAATGAAGGTATCACCATTGCTGTGTTCTCAGTTCTTTCTAGTGAGACTGTCTGTGTTAATGCCAATTTAACTGTTGCAAATGTTGCAAGTCTTTTTGTACCAACAGTGAGGAAAACAAGTACAGTTGTATGCAAAGTCTGGGCACCCCTGATAATCTTCATGATTTTCCTTTATAAATCATTGGTTGTCTGGATCAGAAATTTCAGTTAAATATATCATATAGCAGAGGAACACACTGATATTTGAGAACTGAAATGAAGTTTCTAGTATTTACAGAAAGTGTGTAATAATTATTTAAACAAAGTTAGGCAGGTACATAAATTTGGGCATCCTTGTCATTTAATTAATTTGCATACAATTAGCACTAATTATTGGAACACAAAACTGGTTTGCTAAGCTCATTGACCCTTGACCTCCTTACACAGGTGAATCCAATCATAAGAAAGGGTATTTAAGGTGGCCATTTGCAAATGTTTCCCCTCTTTGCATCTCTTCTAATGAGTGGCAACATGGGAGCCTCTAAACAACTCTCAAATGACCTGAAAACAAAGATTGTTCAACATAATGGTTTAGGGGAAGCATACAAATACAAAGAGATTTCAGCTGTCAGTTTCCACTGTGAGGAACATAGTGAGGAAATAGAAGACCACAGGCACATTACTAGTTAAGGCCCAAAGTGGCAGGCCAAGACAAATCTCAGATAAGCTGAAGCGAAGGATAGTGAGAACAGACATAGTCAACCCACAGACCTGCTCCAAAGACCTACCACATGAGCTTGCTGCAGATAGTGTCTCTGTGCATCATTCAACTATACAGCGCACCCTGCACAAGGAGATGCTGGATGAGAGAGTAATGCAGAGGAAGCCTTTTCCGCATACATGCCACAAACAGAGTCGCTTGAGGTATATTAAAGCACATTAGGACAAGCCAGCTTCATTTTGGAATAAGGTGCTGTGGACTGATGAAACTAAAATTGAGTTATTTGGACATAACAAGGGGTAGTATGCATGGCTGAAAAAGAGCACAGCATTCCATGAAAAACACTTGCTACCTACAGTAAAATTTAGAGGTGGTTCCATCATGCTGTGTGGCTGTGTGGCCAGTGCAGGTACTGGGAATCTTGTTAAAGTTGAGGGTCACGGATTCCAGTCAATAACAGCAGATTTTTGAGAACAACGTTCATGAATCAGTGACAAAGTTGAAGTTGCGCCGGGGCTGGATCTTTCAACAAGACAGCAACCCGAAAGACTGCTCAAAATCTACTAAGGCATTCATGCAGAGGAACAAGCACATCATTCTGGAATGGCCATCTCAGTCCCCAGACCTGACTATTATTGAAAATCTGTGGTGTGATTTTAAGCGGGCTGCCGTGTGCACCAACAGCATTTCCTCTATATTTGTTTTGCAAATTGTTCTGTAATTTGTGTCTGTAGCATGGCCCAAGTGGAGGGTCACCCCTTTGAGTGTGGTCTGCTTGAGGTTTCTTCCTCAGAGGGAGTTTTTCCTTACCACTGCTGCTCTGGGGGTTAGTAAGGTTAGACCTTACTTGTGTGAAGTGCCTTGAGGCAACTCTGTTGTGATTTGGTGCTATATAAATGAAAATAAATTGAAAAATTGAATTGTCCATGCCGGAAACCAACAAACCTGAGATGCTTTGTAAAGAAGAATGGTCCAAAATACCTTCAACCAGAATCCAGACTCTCATTGGAAGCTATCGGAAGTGTTTAGAGGCTGTTGTTTCTGCAAAAGAAGGATCTACTAAATACTGATGTATTTTTTCTGTAGGGGTTCCCAAATTTATGCACCTGTCTAATTTTGTTTAAAGAATTATTGCACACTTTCTGTAAATGCTATAAACTTAATTTCACTTCTCAAATATCACTGTATTTGCCTGCTATACGATATATTTAACTGAAATTGCTGATCCAAACAACCAATGATTTATAAAAGAAAATCATGGAAATCATCAAGGGCGCCCAAACTTTTACATCCAACTGCATTTGACACACTATCAATTTACCAGGTTTTCCCACCTACAAAGAATGGAGAGGTCTGCAATTTGTATTGTAGGTACACGTCAACTGTGAGAGACAGAAACTAAAAAAAATAAAAAAATAAAAAATCAGAAAATCACATTGTATGATTTTTAAATAATTAATTTGCATTTTATTGCATAAAATAAGTATTTGATCACCTACCAACCAGCAAGACTTCTGGCTCTCATAGACCTTTTAGTTTTTCTTTAAGAAATCTTCCTATTCTGCACTCTTTACCTGTATTAATTGCACCTGTTTGAACTTGTTACCTGTATAAAAGACACCTGTTCACACACTCATTCAATCACACTCCAACCTGTCCACCATAGCCAAGACCAAAGAGCTGTCTAAGGATACCAGGCACAAATCTGTAGACCTGCACAAGGCTGGGATGGGCTACAGGACAACAGGCAAGCAACTTGGAGAGAAGGCCACAACTGTTGGCGCAATTATTAGAAAATGGAAGAAACACAAGCTGACTGTTAATCTTCCTCAGTCTGGGGCTCCATGCACGATCTCGTCTCATGGGGTAAAGATGATTCTAAGAAACTCCAGAACTACACAAGATGACCTGGTCAATGACCTGAAGAGAGCTGGGACCACAGTCACAAAGATTACATTAGTAACACATGATGCTGTCATGGTTTAAAATCCTGCAGAGCAGCAAGGTCCACCTGCTCAAGCCAGCACATGTCCAGGCCTGTTTGAAGTTCACCAGTGACCATCTGGATGATCCAGAGGAGGCATGGGAGAAGGTCATGTGGTCAGATGAGACCAGAATAGATCTTTTTGGAATCAACTCCATTTACCATGTTTAGAGGATGAGAACAACCCCAAGAAAACCATCCCAACCGTGAAGCATCGGGGTGGAAACATCATACTCTGGGGGTGCTCTTCTGCAAAGGGGACAGGACGACTGCACCGTATTGATGGGAGGATGGATGGGGTCACGTATCACAAGATTTTGGCAAAAAACGTCCTTCCCTCAGTAAGAGCATTGAAGATGGGTCATGGCTGGGTCTTCCAGCATGACAATGACCCCAAACACACAGCCAGGGCAACTAAGGAGGGGCTCCATAAGAAGCATTTCAAGGTCCTGGAGTGGCTTGGCCAGTCTCCAGACCTGAACTCAATAGAAAATCTTTGGAGGGAGCTGAAACTCCAAACCTGAAAGATCTGGAGAAGATCTCTATGGAAGAGTGGACCAAAATCCATGCGGCAGTGTGTGAAAACTTGGTCAAGAACTACAGGAAACATCTGACCTCTGTAACTGCAAAGAAACATTTCTGTACCAGATAGGTCTGTTATTCTTTTGTATCAAATAATTTCATGCAATAAAATGCAAATTAATTATTTGAGCTTGAACTTATTTATTTGGCATACAACTCGTCAATAACAAAAACTGATATACAAGACAACCACAGTGACATGTGTGACCAAAAAGGGGGTGAGCAGAAGCAAACCTTATAAACACCTACCCCATATATACATACACACATATATACACATTACCTACCCCCAGAGCAAGCACAGAGGCAAAAGTGGTAAGGAAAAACTCCCTCTGATGTATTGAGGAAGAAACCTCAAGCAGACCAGACTCTAAGGGGTGACCCTCTGCTTGGGCCATGCTACAAACACATTTAACAACACAAACTCAAATCCCATTATCATAAACATAAGTGAACACCGTGTCTTCGTCTACATACATATTTACATACATATACAGTATACACACACCAACATACACCTACACATACACTCATAATTACACACACACACACACACACACACACACACACACACACACACACACACACACACACACACACACACACACATACATACATACATACATATACATAGATATACATACACATATACAACCCCTGGCAAAAATTATGGAATCACCGGCCTCAGAGGATGTTCATTCAGTTGTTTAATTTTGTAGAAAAAAAGCAGATCACAGACATGACACAAAACTAAAGTCATTTCAAATGGCAACTTTCTGGCTTTAAGAAACACTATAAGAAATCAAGAAAAAAAGATTGTGGCAGTCAGTAACGGTTACTTTTTTAGACCAAGCAGAGGAAAAAAATATGGAATCACTCAATTCTGAGGAAAAAATTATGGAATCACCCTGTAAATTTTCATCCCCCAAATTAACACCTGCATCAAATCAGATCTGCTCATTGACATTGACCCTATGTGTCTTTTTGCAAGGAATGTTTTTGCAGTTTTTGCTCTATGGCAAGATGCATTATCATCTTGAAAAATGATTTCATCATCCCCAAACATCCTTTCAATTGTCCAAAATATCAACATAAACTTGTGCATTTATTGATGATGTAATGACAGCCATCTCCCCAGTGCCTTTACCTGACATGCAGCCCCATATCATCAATGACTGTGGAAATTTACATGTTCTCTTCAGGCAGTCATCTTTATAAATCTCATTGGAAAGGCACCAAACAAAGGGTTCCAGCATCATCACCTTGCCCAATGCAGATTCGAGATTCATCACTGAATATGACTTTCATCCAGTCATCCACAGTCCACAATTGCTTTTCCTTAGCCCATTCTAACCTTGTTTTTTTCTGTTTAGGTGTTAATGATGCCTTTCGTTTAGCTTTTCTGTATGTAAATCCCATTTCCTTTAGGCGGTTTCTTACGGTTCGGTCACAGACGTTGACTCCAGTTTCCTCCCATTCGTTCCTCATTTGTTTTGTTGTACATTTTTCAATTTTTGAGACATATTGCTTTAAGTTTTCTGTCTTGATGCTTTGATGTCTTCCTTGGTCTACCAGTATGTTTGCCTTTAACAACCTTCCCATGTTGTTTGTATTTGGTCCAGAGTTTAGACACAGCTGACTGTGAACAACCAACATCTTTTGCAACATTGCGTGATGATTTACTCTCTTTTAAGAGTTTGATCATCCTCTCCTTTGTTTCAATTGACATCTCTCGTGTTGGAGCCATGATTCATGTCAGTCCACTTGGTGCAACAGCTCTCCAAGGTGTGTTCACTCCTTTTTAGATGCAGACTAACGAGCAGATCTGATATGATGCAGGTGTTAGTTTTGGGGATGAAAATTTACAAGCTGATTCCATAATTTTTTCCTCAGAATTGAGTGATTCCATATTTTTTTCCTCTGCTTGGTCTAAAAAAGTAACCGTTACTGACTGCCACAATCTTTTTTCTTGATTTCTTATAGTGTTTCTTAAAGCCAGAAAGTTGCCATTTGAAATGACTTTAGTTTTGTGTCATGTCTGTGATCTGCTTTTTTTCTACAAAATTAAACAACTGAATGAACATCCTCTGAGGCCGGTGATTCCATACTTTTTGCCAGGGGTTGTACATACATGCACATACACAAATGAATGTTACTGAACAAGTTCACAATTACAAGTGACAACACAAAACTCATCGTACTTCATTAGATACATATCTTGAAAACATCATTTTTTATATTGATTTTTAAACTGATTGATATTTGGACATCGTTTGAGTTCATACGTCAGGTTATTCCATAATCTAGGGCCACACATGGAGACACAGAAACCTTTCCTGGTCGTCCGAGCGCCAGCAATTTTAAAATGATACAAGTCCCGTAAATTATATTTTCCTTCTCTCTCAGTAAAATATTCTTGAATTCTAAATGGCACTTCTTTATTTTTCACTTTGTGCATTAATTGAACAGTCTTGAACGAAATCATATCATTAAGTTTTAATATTTGAGATTTAATGAACAGTGGATTGGTGTGGTCTCGATAACCTGCATTATGAATTGTTCTTAATGCTCTTTTTTGAAGAATGAATAATGGTTGCAATGTAGTTTTGTAATTGTTGCCCCAAACTTCAGTGCAATAAGTCAAGTAGGGTGCAACCAATGAACAATAGAGAGTATGTCTGCAATCAAGAACATGCTTTACATTATTTAATACTGCAATACTCTTTGATATACTTCAATACTTCATTTGAATATGCTGAATATGAGCTTTCCAATTAATTTTTTCATCAATAATGACACCTAAAAACTTATTCTCTTTGACACGTTCTATGTATATTTAACTGAAATTGTATCTTTTTTATAATTTCCAAATAACAAACATTTAAAAATCATACAAAGTGATTTTATGATTTATTTTTTTTTTTTTAGATTCAGTCTCTCACAGCTGAAGTGTACCTACTATAAAAATTACAGACCTTGTAGGTGGGCAAACTTGCAAAATGGACAACGGATCAGATACTTCTTTGAATCACTGTATGTTTTTGAATGAACTGCCTGACATTTATTTCTTTACTCATTGTTTGTTAGATTTTCAATGCGTCGGAGGAGCTGGCCCTTGCAGCTAAATATCCTCAAGTGAGGTTTTTTAAGGTAGCCTTAAAAAGAAGCAAAACTGAGCTGACAGATTTGATTCAAGTGGGCCTACCCTGGTCTGTGCCAACTGCAAGTAGGAGAATTATTTGCTTATTTATTGGTTTACGCATGGAAACATTTTAAGACTTGACTGCATTTTATTTTTATTATTTGTGCGTGTGTGTGTGTGTGTGTGTGTGGTGCAGTAATTGCAGTGTAAATTTAAAGAAAAATTACACTTATTGCATGCTGTCATTGCACAATAGGGATCTGCCCGAGAGCTAGTTTCAGCACTTTCACATTCTGCACTTGGACAGGAAAGTACAACCCAGAGTCAAGCAAAGTGTCTGGAAACAACAACAACAAAAAAGTGGGATTCTTCATATCTGAACTTAAAAGCTTATTTTCGCAATTTAACAGTGACTCGCAGTCAGGGCCATATGTATTTGAACAATGGGAGGTTTTGTAGTTTTTGCCACTGTAGACTATCATAGTAAAGTAAAAAAATAAAACAATCATTACTCAATAAAATAATCAATATTTAATTAACCATTTAGGAATTATGTCTGTTATTAGAATATACAGTCCTTCCATTTTCAGACAAGGATGGTTTTTAATAAAAATCAACACTTTTAAAGACTTGTCTAAAGTTTTCTTTAGACAAGTCTGTCACTATGAAACACAAAGAGTACGGCCCTCAATGGTAAACCTGTTTGAAGTCGGCATTTCTCAAATAGTGAGCAACCGTACAAGAAGGAAACAAGTGAGATAAGCCACCAAAACACTCATGACAGCTCTAAGAAATTACAGGCTTTTGTGGCTGGGATTAAAGAAACATAATGGTGCAACTTTTGTCTGTTGCACCAGTAGTCACAGCTTCTTGGTAGAGTCGAACAGAAGAAAACTGTCATAAAAGAAACAGGTGAAATCTTGGGCTTAACACTCGCATGTACTTTCTGGTAAGTTGTAGCTGAAATTTCACATCTTTAAAAAAAATTCCATCTCTGCTCCTCTCCAGAGCAAAGCTGTATTATTGATTTCCTGTCATGTGTTTCACACAAGCACAATAGTGAGTTGCATGACATCACGCTGGCAGATCCCCATTGCGTAGTGATTTCAATATGTGTTTTATTATTATAAGCATAATGTACATCTGTCACTTTTTTCCTTATATTTATATGTTCTGTGTTATGACCACATCCACTGAATATTAAACAGTCAGAGGTATTTCCAGGTGGTTTGGCTCCAGTCTCTGCAGTGTGCTGGCTCTTTGGTCGTTACATGTATGAGGTGCTGAAGTACCCCATAGGACTGGTACAATCCTGTTGGGGTGGTACTGTGGTGGAAGCCTGGTCGTCTTCAAGAGCGCTAGAGCAATGTGGACTGGAGTTGCCCAATGACACGTAAGCAGACAAAAGCAGCACAATTCAGTTCGCATTTGGCTGATTCTTAGACTACGAGCACTTATGTCCTTTGATCATATTGTATGAAAAACAGAAAAAGGGGAATTTCACACTTTTATAGTTATCTTTACAATGAAAGTGTGTTAAGAAATTTGTTCTAGTAGTCTATGATGACTTTTTCACCTTTTTTCAGCATCATTATATGCAAATTGTTATGTGTCGGACGCAGCTCGGAGAACCGACCAGCGTTTGAAGGACCCAGTATGAAATAAGCAGAGTACGGTACAAAGGCTAACTGAATTTAATACATAACAGTGATACAAAAAATAACAAAAGAAAGTGCGGTCTGGCGTGGTGCGCTCCCAGCAGCGCTAACGGTCCGGAGCCAGAAGCTGTTCGGATCCAAGGACCCCGCCGACACCCCCCAGGTGGCCGCAACAAACCGAGTCTGTGAAAGAAGGAACCATTATGTGAGTCCACACTCTACACACAGAGAGACCACTCAAAGGTGTACATAAACAGCAAACACTTCCTGGCTTAATTACTAATCAGCTTCCCAACCTGCAGGCATGGAACATCCAGTTCACAAAACTCCACTGCAGTGGAAGCCGATACATGACTAACAAACAGCTCAATATAAAAAGGTGTGAGGGACACCACATTTACTGACTGTATAAATGTTAGTCACAAAATCTAACGTACCTCAGGAAGTGTGCTGACGAGCGTGAGACCTCACCCCCTCCTCTTTCACAGACCGTGCATCAAACCCTGGACGTTCTCTGCATCCACTGATGATGAGATGGCTCCCGAGACGACGATCTCACCCGTCTGGTCACAAGGTCGAGTCTCTGGCAAATACACACTGTATACTCCAGTCTTAAATGCCACCATGTTCCAATCCATATAGATGCACCTCAGCTGTGAGTCCTGACGAGCCGCAGGTGATCAGGGTGAGGTCCTGATAACCTCAGCAACACAGCCACTCAGTCCCAAATGCAAGCCACCTGGAAGGAAAAACAAAAGACAGAAACAAAAAGGCAGCCAGGCCCCCCAGCCATACAACAGTACCCCACCCTCACGGGAAGCCTCCCGGCGACCACACAAACCTGGCCCAGGAGAAACACCCCCCTCCAGGGACCATGGCTGGAAACTGCATCTGCATTCGTCTTCCAACAGAATGGTTGATGTCCTCTCCTCTGGCTGCATCCTTGCCTTTGTTTCAGTCAGTCACTTAGCACAGGTGTGGCCAGGAGTTCTTAAACCTGTGCGGTCAGCCTTTATCCAACCATGTGCGGTCATTAGTCATAAAACAAAAAAGACAAACACAAACAACCAAACCACCCCCCCCCCCCCTCCCCAGGGGACCGTCCTATCAAACCCCGGGATGAGGAGAAAAGAAAAACCCCAAACTTAAGCTTACAAATAAAAGCGCTAAAACACCCCCCCCCCCCCCCCCAAACGACATGTAGGGACCAACACCCCCCAGAGGACTTCCCGCCAGCTCCAGGAGTAATAACCACAGCCGAGGGCCCTCTGGGATCCAACGTCACCCACGGGGACTCCCAGCGCCTCCCAGAGGACCACTCGTCAACCCCAGGAGATGCCTCCCCTCACAACCAACGGACCCAGCCCCGGCCGTCTATGGCTAGATGGACCCACAGCCCTTTCCCCCCCAGAGGACACCACAGTCAAACCCTGAGGGCGGAAACTGGGGGGAAAACACCCCCCCCCCCCCAGGTGCAGAGGTTACCTGGGAAATGCCCAGCATAACCACACTGCACCACTCCAGCAACGCAGACACTACGGCTCACACGGCTGGAGCCAGAGGAGAAGAGAGGGAACAAAAAGAAAATACCCCAAACCCCCCCCTCCCCTCCCGGGTGCAGAGGTTACCTGGGAAACGCCCAGCACAACCTAACTGCACCACTCCAGCAACGCCGACACTACGGCTCACACGGCTGGAGCCAGAGGAGAAGAGAGGGCATAACAAAAAACAAAACAAAAAAAAAGAAAGAAAAAACAACAACCCAAATACCCCCCCCATGACCCCCCAGGGGACCGTCCCATCAAACCCTGGGAGGTGAAACTGAAAAAAAAAAAAAGAAAGACTAACAGACTGACATAAGGTTGCTCGGGTCCTTTTTTGTTTTTTGTTTTTTTTGGCAGAACTGCAAGGTCACGCCCCCAGACACTAAATAGTGTAAAACAAAAAATAAAATCCCACACAAAAACCAACTCAAAAAACACCCACACAAAATGAACTAACACAAAACAAATAAGTGACGTATACCGTTAAGCTCAAACAAATCGAACACACCTGTTCTAACTTAAGAGCTTAACGGTAATGTGACTAAGTCACCAAAAGAGGGAGCCAAAGTGCTAAAAATGAAAAAAAAACCCTTTGGTGACAGAAAACAAACGAGCTGCATCTCCGTGCGCAGCTGTGTGCAACACACAACCAAAACGTGCTCAACTAAATAACACCGGAGCTGACAACAGACGCAGTAGCTATCATTACCCGGGGAAACGGGGCTACGACTGTAACACAGGAAGCACCGCGACCCGTGCCACAGAGCTCCGCCGTGCGCGTTCACCCATTACAGACTCACTCCTGCAGCTCCCGTTCAAACCTCTTATCCGGTCGACGTGCGACGCGAAGCCGTCGCCAGTCACACTCCACCACGACCCACGGATAAGGCACAAACACAGGAACACGGTTGCAAGAGAGCACGAATCAGTATTCAGTAATGGGTTCTCAAACACGCACCATCCGGGCGGAGAGCACCCGCAACTGATCCGGATAACTTCTGAACGTCTGCTGCCGCCTTCCCGGCGCGTTACCGTCTCTGCTACCGCTGGGTCCGTGATGTTTGGCCAGAGACTACTGTTATGTGTCGGACGCAGCTCGGAGAACCGACCAGCGTTTGAAGGACCCAGTATGAAATAAGCAGAGCACGGTACAAAGGCTAACTGAATTGAATACATAACAGTGATACAAAGTGCGGTCTGGCGTGGTGCGCTCCCAGCAGCGCTAACGGTCCGGAGCCAGAAGCTGTTCGGACCCAAGGACCCCGCCGACACCCCCCAGGTGGCCGCAACAAACCGAGTCTGTGAAAGAAGGAACCATTATGTGAGTCCACACTCTACACACAGAGAGACCACTCAAAGGTGTACATAAACAGCAAACACTTCCTGGCTTAATTACTAATCAGCTTCCCAACCTGCAGGCATGGAACATCCAGTTCACAAAACTCCACTGCAGTGGAAGCCGATACATGACTAACATACAGCTCAATATAAAAAGGTGTGAGGGACACCACATTTACTGACTGTATAAATGTTAGTCACAAAATCTAACGTACCTCAGGAAGTGTGCTGACGAGCGTGAGACCTCACCCCCTCCTCTTTCACAGACCGTGCATCAAACCCTGGACGTTCTCTGCATCCACTGATGATGAGATGGCTCCCGAGACGACGATCTCACCCGTCTGGTCACAAGGTCGAGTCTCTGGCAAATACACACTGTATACTCCAGTCTTAAATGCCACCATGTTCCAATCCATATAGATGCACCTCAGCTGTGAGTCCTGACGAGCCGCAGGTGATCAGGGTGAGGTCCTGATAACCTCAGCAACACAGCCACTCAGTCCCAAATGCAAGCCACCTGGAAGGAAAAACAAAAGACAGAAACAAAAAGGCAGCCAGGCCCCCCAGCCATACAACACAAATATTGCCGTTTTGTGCTTGTCCCACACCCAGACTTTTGATCTTCAATGATAAAAATGAATGGTAATGTTTTTTCTAATGTTTTAAAATATCTCTGAATAAAATATCAGTAAAATAATCAAAACATAATTGGGGTATTCAATATAATACAACTGTTGTGATTTTTTTAAACAAAATGTAGTTGTCCCACACTATTGCCGTAATTTCCACCACAACACTGTAATGTCCCTTAACAGTTTGTATGAAAGATTGTTTGGGTAGTTTCTATGGAGATAAACAGTGACATCAGAGCACATGTATATAGCGCCAAATCACAACAAACAGTTGCCCCAAGGCGCTTTATATTGTAAGGCAGTGGTGTGGTGGAAATTACATTTACAAGGCCAATAGTGCCCGTAGTTAAAGAATCACCCATTTATTCTGAAATGTACGTACGCTGTTGCTCATTCTTTCACGTTATCATTTTTCAGTTCGAACGAGGTAAATTCTGTCTTGTGGAATTCAATGATACATCCACTGGTCAACATGACTCTTAAAGGTGCCATCTGGTACCAAGGTAAGACAAACTGCATACGTGTCAACTCAGCAACACATTAATAGGAGAGATGTCCAAGTTTTTTTTTTTTTTTTTGCTCTGTCGTAGTCTGAATCATTAATATTGAACATATGCTGATACCATGTTGTATTTTCGGCAGATAATAACCTTACAATTCAATGTATGTACATCCTCATTATTTTTAGTACCACAGGCTATATGGTAGATCAACAAGATTGGGCTCTTGAGATCATATAATGGACAGAGCAATTGAGATATCACAGTACACATAACAAGGAACACTTTGACCACAAAAGCAGCCATAAGCCTTCAATAGGTGAACAACTAATTCAATGTATTTATATATATCACCAAATCACAACAAAGTCATCCCAAGGCACTTCAACCTTACCAACACCTCTGAGCAAGCACATAGGTGACAGTGGTAAAGAAAAACTGTATCTTTTTTTTTTTTGATGAAGAAACCTCAAACCGACCAGACTCAGGCTGCTTAGGTCATTCTAAAAGTTACAGAGTGCAAAAAAATGAACAGAATGCAGACAACACAGTCAGTATGTTATGTTGATTTAGAGTCCATCTCAGATCCGAGCCCACAAAGTCGCAAGGTCTTGATTCCTGTTGGACATTGCAGTTCACCATAATTCCAGATGTAGATGTCATCCACGTAATACAGGTCAGTCCATGTCCAGTTGTTCAACATGCAGCACCAGACTCCCGTGTCCTTGGTCCCCGCATCTGGCAGTGTCACTCAGACTGAAAGACCAGAAACACGCCAGAAATAACAGCACCTAAGGTATTAGTTCACCAGCAGTAAATCAACAGAGCAGCAGAGATGTTACTAAAGCGCTTCCCATCAGCTAGCCCTATGCTTCACTAACACACTCAGAATTTAGATATAGTGAAGCTGAGACCTGTTCAGTTGTTAATAACACAATTTAAAAAGGAGAGGAAACATAGTTTGATACTGTGGTGTAGCAAATATAAGTTAAAACAATATTTAATGAAATCTGATATTTTCCGAAATACCTTGAAAGGGGCACCACCTACGTATGAGCATAGCCAAAATTGTTATGGTCGATATTAATCAGTCTTTGATCTGAAAGTCATAAGTTCTGGATACGATTAATTAAACATCTGTCTCCAACTGGACACAAGACAAACAACTGGCATAATATTTACAGATTTATTTACATATGTAAAGGTACAAACAAATGTGACTGAGATTTTGACAAAATGGGTATATTCATAGTTTTATTACTGAGACAATATGTTGATGATAAGACATGAAAAACAAGGAAAAAGAAAAGAGCAAGGCACTAAATATAGAAATAAGAATAAACCTGGTTAGAATTTTGTGGTGAATTTTGGGTTCATGGATTATTGTTATTATTATTATTACTACTACTACTATTAAGAAAATTAAACAAAGAAAGCCACTTTGCATCACTGACAGCAAAGACCATCAGAACAGTTGAAGGTTCACTTATCTGGGTCCTAGGGATCGGGTGGAGTGCACAGATTCGGCCTGGTTCCTGGTCGAGCCTTTTTCTGACCTTCTTTAATTGACCTGTGTCACGGTTGGGTCTCCCAGATGAGTACAGGCGTCGATCTGGCTCACTTTTCCAGCAGGAACAAACGTGATAGTTTGGTGGTATCGTAGAAGTTGGTTCATCATAAGACCCAAGATGAACGTTTCCAAAACTTGTGGAAAATCAATTTAAAGTCTTTGTAAAAATTTAGAGAAAGTTCAAAGCTTGGCAAAGAAGTTGTGGAGAAAAATTAAAGTTCACAAAAATACTTTTGGCATTTAAGCAGAAAATGAATAATTTGGAGGCTTGCAAATTCGCTCTTAATTTGAAATAACTCAGCTAGGACTTGACTCAGGCCTTAAAGGTTATTAAAAAACTGGTTCCTCACACAACAGAACTTATGCAACAGAAATAAACAATGACATTAAAGAAACAATTAAACAAAAGCCATGAGCTAAGACTAAGGAGTGTTTAAGAGAGGTAGAAGTTCAGAGAAGAGCATGGAAGCATTGAAGGAGAATGAAAGAGTGGTAGAGCATGGAAGAGAAAAGTGCATGTTCCTTTTCCTTTGAATGACATTCAACAGTAATGACATCTCATCAGAACACCGGTCAGGGCGCGGAGTAATACATCTTTGGCCACTGTTCCACAGATATTATACGCCTGATATGTCACATGATTAACCAATCAGATTCGCAGAAAAAATGTAATTGGATTAGAATAAAGAACATTTTCCTCCTTAAGGAGCAATCATTTAAAATTATGCAAATCCGAAAGCCCTCGTATCATTATGACTTTCGCTTCCTCCGGAGTTCCATTTAATTTGATCCACATTTTACAGTTCCTAGACCATGTCGCTTGTATTTTTTCTGTTTACGAAGTACTCTGGCTTGTCCTGCAATCTCCGTATTTTTCTTTTGTCAAATGTTCATTCACATACACACACCTCGGTTCCTTTCAGGTTTTTTGTTTGCCTTAACAATTCATTCTTAAACTTTCTGTTTACAAACCGGATGATGATAACCGGTTTAGACTTTTTGTCTTTTCTTGAAACTGAATGGCAATCAGCAATATCAGTACTATTAATGTGGATGTCCTTGGAGGAAAAAACAGTTACTTCCTCCATCTTCATTTGTTGCTCAAGGTCATCGACATGATTTTCCAGTGTTCTAATTTTATTGTCTTTCTCCTGTAAGATTTTTTTGAGATCACGAACCTCCTTCAATAAACCAAGCAAGTTTGATCTCATCCAAATCTTCACTGCTTATGGCTTTTTTGGCATTCTGAACAGTTGGGAAGAAAAAGGTTTTACCTTACGGGCAGTAACTACACCGACTGCAAGGGGCTCGTCCCCAATGTTACGTCGCCATTGGATAGTGGCTGAACAGACCGAGCCAGAGCCCAGGCCTTCCGGTAGATGACTGCAGCCAAAACCAGGCCTGATGGTGATGGCCGCCGCCACCACCTTCACTCTCCAGTGCCTGCTGTTGAGGCCCGTCCGCGCCACAGCAGCTGCTAGAAACTCCGCGCTTCCTACTCGTCAGCCCGTCCACTCCATGAAATTAAGCCAGAAAATGTTTGGAAGACTGGTCACTTTACGAAAAGGGAGGATTTTGATGCAGGATGATAAAGAGTCAGTCCAGCGTCACATATTCCAACCTTAATATTGTCTGGTACAAAACGTATGGAACCAAAATTGCACAGTAAATGGAACACGATGACAAATTGGACAAATGATCAATATTCATGCAAGCCACCATTCAAATGACAAGGATCTACAACAAAAATATAAACGCAACACTTTTGGTTTTGCTCCCATTTTGTATGAGATGAACTCAAAGATCTAAAACTTTTTCCACATACACAATATCACCATTTCCCTCAAATATTGTTCACAAACCAGTCTAAATCTGTGATAGTTAGCACTTCTCCTTTGCTGAGATAATCCATCCCACCTCACAGGTGTGCCATATCAAGATGCTGATTAGACACCATGATTAGTGCACAGGTGTGCCTTAGACTGCCCACAATAAAAGGCCACTCTGAAAGGTGCAGTTTTATCACACAGCACAATGCCACAGATGTCGCAAGATTTGAGGGAGCGTGCAATTGGCATGCTGACAGCAGGAATGTCAACCAGAACTGTTGCTCGTGTATTGAATGTTCATTTCTCTACCATAAGCCATCTCCAAAGGCGTTTCAGAGAATTTGACAGTACATCCAACCAGCCTCACAACCGCAGACCACGTGTAACCACACCAGCCCAGGACCTCCACATCCAGCATGTTCACCTCCAAGATCGTCTGAGACCAGCCACTCGGACAGCTGCTGGAACAATCGGTTTGCATAACCAAAGAATTTCTGCACAAACTGTCAGAAACCGTCTCAGGGAAGCTCATCTGCATGCTCGTCGTCCTCATCAGGGTCTCGACCTGACTCCAGTTCATCGTCGTAACCAACTTGAGTGGGCAAATGCTCACATTCGCTGGCGTTTGGCACGTTGGAGAGGTGTTCTCTTCACGGATGATGCGAAGGAGATGTGTTGCACTGCATGAGGAAAATGGTGGTCCCACCAGATACTGACTGGTATCCCCCCCAGTAAAACAAAACTGCACCTTTCAGAGTGGCCTTTTATTGTGGACAGTCTAAGGCACACCTGTGCACTAATCATGGTGTCTAATCAGCATCTTGGTATGGCACACCTTTGAGGTGGGATGGATTATCACAGCAAAGGAGAAGTGCTCACTATCACAGATTTCGACTGGTTTGTGAACAATATTTGAGGGAAATGGTGATATTGTGTATGTGGAAAAAGTTTTAGATCTTTGAGTTCATCTCATACAAAATGGGAGCAAAACCAAAAGTGTTGCGTTTATATTTTTGTTGAGTATATTTAGGCATAATAAAATATACAATGATTCATCATGTCAAATGTACTGTAGTGGCATCTGAGTCCATTTCAAGCAGACCAATAAATTATGGTCTCCCAAAAATATTAAAATATATTTTAAAAATAGCAATAAAATGTTGCATTATTTTACAATATAGCACATGAGACTATTTTGTCTAATTAGCAACACAAGATTTTTAAAACAAGATTAAAAATGGATATAAAACATGTCAATAACACACTGTCCACAAAAGCTGAACACCACAAGCTTTACGTGTGCGGAAGGGTGCTTTGCATTCAAGTGATTTAAAATGTAGGTGTTCATGATATCGGGTTAATTTCAAGTGTTGTTTTTCCTAAGGTGAGTCCAATGCTATCTACAATCGGGACAACTACAGTTGTTCATTCCCAGCTATGATTGATGATTGGAGAATGACCTTCCACCAGGGTTCAGGAGAGCAGACTGCCAAAGAATTCCCCTTTGGATTTGTCCAGGTATTGACAAGCTCAGTGTATAAGGAGCTGGCGTGCCAATATGTACTGTACACCTAGATTTTCATTCAACCATTCATTTTCTGATGCTTATCCGGGTGCAGGTCAAGGTGGCAGCACACTTAGCAGCCCATCCTATGCTTCCCATTCTTCAGATGAGTCGTGTAACTCATCTTGGGGTATCCCCCCGCGTGATGTCCTGGGTCTTTCCCAGGGTCTCCTCCCAGTTTGACATGCTTGGATGACCTATGTAGTAAGACGACCAGGGGCATCCTCACCAGATGCCCAGCCACCTCAACTGGCTCCTTTTGTTGTAGCGGTTCTACTCTCTCAGACAGGCAAGCTTCTCACCCTGTCCAGGAGTGTACAACCCCTGGCAAAAATTATGGAATCACCGGCCTCGGAGGATGTTCATTCAGTTGTTTAATTTTGTAGAAAAAAAGCAGATCACAGACATGACACAAAACTAAAGTCATTTCAAATGGCAACTTTCTGGCTTTAAGAAACACTATAAGAAATCAAGAAAATAAGATTGTGGCAGTCAGTAACAGTTACTTTTTTAGACCAAGCAGAGGAAAAAAAATATGGAATCACTCAATTCTGAGGAAAAAATTATGGAATCACCCTGTAAATTTTCATCCCCAAAACTAACACCTGCATCATACCAGATCTGCTTGTTAGTCTGCATCTAAAAAGGAGTGAACACACCTTGGAGAGCTGTTGCACCAAGTGGACTGACGTGAACCATGGCTCCAACATGAGAGATGTCAATTGAAACAAAAGAGAGGATTATCAAACTCTTAAAAGAGAGTAAATCATCACAAAATGTTGCAAAAGATGTTGGTTGTTCACAGTCAGCTGTGTCTAAACTCTGGACCAAATACAAACAACATGGGAAGGTTGTTAAAGGCAAACATACTGGTAGACCAAGGAAGACAAAGCGTCAAGACAGAAAACTTAAAGCAATATGTCTCAAAAATCGAAAAATGTACAACAAAACAAATGAGGAATGAATGGGAGGAAACTGGAGTCAACGTCTGTGACCGAACTGTAAGAAACCGCCTAAAGGAAATGGGATTTACATACAGAAAAGCTAAACGAAAGGCGTCATTAACACCTAAACAGAAAAAAACAAGGTTACAATGGGCTAAGGAAAAGCAATTGTGGACTGTGGATGACTGGATGAAAGTCATATTCAGTGATGAATCTCGAATCTGCATTGGGCAGGGTGATGATGCTGGAACTTTTGTTTGGTGCCTTTCCAATGAGATTTATAAAGATGACTGCCTGAAGAGAACATGTAAATTTCCACAGTCATTGATGATATGGGGCTGCATGTCAGGTAAAGGCACTGGGGAGATGGCTGTCATTACATCATCAATAAATGCACAAGTTTATGTTGATATTTTGGACAATTGAAAGGATGTTTGGGGATGATGAAATCATTTTTCAAGATGATAATGCATCTTGCCATAGAGCAAAAACTGCAAAAACATTCCTTGCAAAAAGACACATAGGGTCAATGCCATGGCATAGGGTCAATGTCAATGAGCAGATCTGATTTGATGCAGGTGTTAATTTGGTTACTGACTGCCACAATCTTTTTTTCTTGATTTCTTATAGTGTTTCTTAAAGCCAGAAAGTTGCCATTTGAAATGACTTTAGTTTTGTGTCATGTCTGTGATCTGCTTTTTTTCTACAAAATTAAACAACTGAATGATCATCCTCTGAGGCCGGTGATTCCATAATTTTTGCCAGGGGTTGTAAGCCCAGATACCCAATGTTATTTCTGCCACTTGTATCACCAAACCATATTTTTTCAGTCATTACCCAAAGTTCTTGCAGGGGTGGCGGCCAAGTGGTTAATGTGCTTGGTTTCAGTGCAGAAGGTTCTGGGTTCAAATCCCACCCCTGCCACATTTCTCCATGTAATGTGGAGTTGCGTCAGGAAGGGCATCCAGTGTAAAACCTTTGCCAGTTCAATGGACAATACATACTACTAGTGCATTGCCCGTGGGGATCCATGGGCTCTAGATTGGGTAGTATTTATAAAATAGGTAGCTGGCATTTTTCAAGGGTGGCAATAAATTATGCCAAGTTTCTACAATGAGTTGGAATGGTGTGTGACCCAGAATATTTTTCGAACCTTAGACCTCAACAGTTTTTAGAAGAACTCAACCCTTTTATTTCCTGTTAATGACATAATTTTTAATGTTAATTTACTGTCTTAATGTATTTTTAAATTGTTTAAGTTCTTGTTGTTATATACACATTAGTAGTATTATTACTATTATTTTTATCATCATCATCATTATTATCATTATTATTTTATTATTACTTCTATTTTGTCATTTGATTTTTAAGTGGACCACAATGGAAATAAGTGTTTTCACTTTCTTGTGTCATCCATTTATTTTTAATGTATTTACCATTATATTATGTGCTTACATTCAACTAAATAAAATAATGCACACACACTTTTAAAATGTACATGATTTACCGCCCCCTGCTGGAACAGCGTGTGCATCCAGAATGTAATTATCAAAGTTCATTGTTCAGAGTTGTTAGCTAATATCTGTAGTTTCTCCAAAAATATTAGTCCTATCAACGGTCTGTTTTGGCAGCATTCATAGTTATACACAAGCACACACACACACACACACACACAGAGCTTTTGTCTTTTCTGCACTCAAACAGGTGCTTTTATTTTTACACACCCGCAAACAGACAGTGGTAGAAAACATCAAACACAGTATACAGTTCTCACAAATGGTAATGACAATATGGCACTTAACTAAATTCACTAAACCAACTGAACTACAAAAACACAACAAATCAGTAACACTAACAACACTGTTAAACTAACATGAACCACAATAACAACATTTAAAACCCAAAAACCTTAAACTCCCATGGTGCATTGCAGCACAATGTCCATTGTTCACTGTTGTTATATATATAATGTTGTTATATAATATCTCGCCAATTCCTCCAAAATATTAGTCATATCAACTTTCTGTGTTTGCAGCATTCATCCTTGACCCAAAATACACAAGCATACCAAATGGCAAATGTCAGCTCTCTCCAGTTTCTCCGTGATCAAAGCCACACGCATGCACACACACACACACACACACACACACACAGAGGCCACTTGGCTATTATAATAGAGATTTTGTGCAATTGAAAGACATAATCATTAGTGTTGACTGTTAGTAAATGAGCATGCACATTTTTTTTTTCATTTTCCAGTGCTATAGTGATTGCACACATATTAACACATACAAACAGAGGTGAGAGACCGTATTTCTCTGCTGGAAAAGGGTGGATTATCCCCTCAGGGTCAGGGGAGAGTTATTGCTCCAGGTGGAGTTGTCTAAGTATTTCAGGGTCTTGTTCAGGAGTGGCGGTAAGTTGGAGGACTAGTGTTTAAGAGAGGTAGAATACAGGTGGATACAGTATATTATTAAACAAAATGACATTCAAGACAAGAACAGCTGAAAAACATTTAATTTATTCCCCTTCCGTACTTCCAAATGTTTCTGATGTTTCATGATGACATTACTGTTGTTTATAGTTATAGTTGTGATATACTGTTGGAAAAATTACTGTTTATGGGTAGTGAGGATCCCTCTATAATACTGGTGGGCCGTTAAGATTATGACTATTGAGACTGAATTTTAAGAATCACGAGCTATAACACTGTTAGAGAATGTACAGTAAAATAAAGAAACAGCCAAGCAGGCCTTGACTGCATGGCGATGAATACTGACATCTAGTGATTCGCTAAAAGTGCTGAATCCACTTAAACTGCATTTTTCAGTTTTCAAATTTTTCAGTTTTCAAATTTTTTTTTTTTTTACAAATAGATTTATTTGTAAAACCCACCACACGTTTCAGTCATTTGTGTGTTACCGACCAACCAACCACTCATGTCAAGAAACT
Source organism: Thalassophryne amazonica (assembly GCF_902500255.1). Lineage (NCBI taxonomy): Eukaryota > Metazoa > Chordata > Actinopteri > Batrachoidiformes > Batrachoididae > Thalassophryne > Thalassophryne amazonica. The sequence continues at coordinate 61,022,283 of NC_047106.1, read as the reverse complement.
AATTTACCCATAATGTTTTGCGGCATGTGTGTCTAAATGCTAAAACCTTCAAAATTAGTAGATTACTTTAATACTAAAAGATATAGCTGATCTGATGATGTAGCAATCTCGTTCTTTTGGTCATGAGCCAAATCTCATGACCATAGGTGAGGATCGGAACGTAGATCGATCAGTAAATCGAGAGCTTTGCCCCCCTACTCAGCTCTCTCTTCACCACGACGGTCTGATACAGCGACCACATCACTGCAGATGCTGCACCAATCCGTCTGTCAACCCTCACTCGTGAACAAGACCCCGAGATACTTAAACTCCTCCACTTGAGGCAAGGACACTCCACTGACCTGAAGATTGCAAAGCACCTTTTTCCAGTTGAGAACCATGGCCTTGGATTTGGAGGTGCTGATTTTCATCCCGGATGCTTCACACTCAGCTGCAAACCACCCCAGTGCACGCTGAAGGTCCGCAAACAGCAGAGACGAGATTCTGTGGTTCCCAAACCAGACCCCTCTACACCCTGGCTGCGCCTAGAAATTCTGTCCATAAAGATAATGAACAGAACCGGTGACAATGGGCAGCCGTGGCGGAGGCCAACGTGCACTGAAAACAGGTTTGACTTACTACCGGCAATGCGAACCAAGCTCCTGCTGCAGTCGTACAGGGACCGGATAGCCCTTAGCAAAGGCCCCCGGACCCCGGATCCCATACTCCCGGAGCACCCCCCACAGGGTGTCCCGAGGGACACGGTCAAACGCCTTCTCCAGATCCACAAAGCACATGTGGACTGGTTGGGCGAACTCCCATGAACCCTCGAGCACCCGATGGAGTGTGTAGAGCTGGTCCAGTGTGCCGTGACCAGGACGAAAACCACACTGCTCCTCCTGAATCTGAGGTTCGACCATCAGTCGAATTCTCCTCTCCAGTACTCTGGAATAGACCTTACTGTGGAGGCTGAGGAGTGTGATCCCCCTGTAGTTGGAACACACCCTCCGGTCCCCCTTCTTAAACAGAGGGACCACCACCCCGGTCTGCCAATCCAGAGGCACTGTCCCCGACTGCCAAGCGATGTTGCAGAGGTGTGTCAGCCAAGACAGTCCCACAACATCCAGAGACTTAAGGTACTCAGGACGGATTTCATCCACCCCAGGAGCCTTGCCACTGATAACTAATTTCAATAACTTGTCCGGAATTAGTTTGTTTAAAATTTTAACCAGAACTCAAAACTTTCTGCCTTTGCATGACTTGTGTGATATGCCGGCGAGTCTGTATGGTGTGAAGAGAAATTGTCTTTTTTTTCCCCCTCCCTCTTTTTTCTGTCTGGTAGTCAGCTCTTCTCTGCCTGCAGAGGATAGAGCTCTACCATTCATGGCTGGCTGTCTGCTTCAAAACATGCAACAGGCAGGTATTATAATCTTTGATTTCAGACTTCACAAATGTTTTTAACTGTTAAGCTTTATTCACTATGCCTGCAAAAACATGTTAGCAGCCTATAAATTATCAGAAGCTAATTGGCAGGGACGGATTAAGGGTAGTCTGGGCCCCTGGGCAAAGAGTTCGAGGAGCCCCCCCACTCCCCAAAAAATCGTTCAAAATAAAAATCATCAAAAACACCTACATGCTATTGTCGCGGTACTAAATCCTTTCCAGACGAGTTAGCAACAATGCATACCATATACATTAAAACAAACCACGTGTGCTAGTTTGAACGTGAAGAAATTGAAGCTGTATGTTGCTTTATGTCTTTCCAAAAGGCAACTACTGCCTGACAGTGGCACATAAAGCCATAACGTCTCAACGGAGTAGCCAGAGTTAAATGCAATCTTTGAAAATGCAACTTTTAAAAGTGCAGCTTTATGCACACGACCAAAAACGAAGTAAATTCAAAGATGCATACAGAAATTGTAAAGTAAGCGCAATCATCCGGACAGTGTATAACATCCCGGCAGTGCAGCATTGAACTGAACAATGGTAGCCTTAGCTTTACCTGGCACTCAGTGCTTTTTTAGTTCTTGTTTTTTAAGGGATACGTGTTTGTTTTATTGCATGCCCTTCTGTCTATTCCTACTGCTCTATGCTGCGATGTGACACTGAAATTTCCCCATTGTGGGATGAATAAAGGCTTTTCTTATCTTATCAGAAAGACTAACCCCTGTTCAATAAAAAAAAAAAAACCAGCAGGTTTACACGTGGTTGTCTGGAGACGTGCATTGTGTCATGTAGGCTACTAGTTGAGAGATGGGAGTGCATCAGCTTGTCAGAGATAAGTGATGCTATCAATCTAACATTAGTTTAAGATACAACAACACACACACGACACATCCTACGTGAAATAAGACGCAGCCAAAATAATATTTCTTGTGACTATCTTGGTAACTAGTGCCGCAGCGGGCATATGATGAAGGAAACTCTATTGCCCTCCCTTAAATCGTTGTGGCTGCATTAAATCTTGCTATTAGCTGTATGATCCATTTGTCTTCTTGCCGCCCAAACTACTAATTACTTTGTTTAAATCTGCAATTGTAATGGTACTTTAATTATATTAACTTACGTTCTTTTATTTTCTGCCATTTAAACTTATCAAGGCAAGAAAGCATGCTGTAACAAACTAAAACAAAAAACTAACACCATGTTGGGCTTTTACACTGGCAGCCTGTATGTCACGTTCTAAAGGAGGGGAGAGTTTTTGATACATTTGGAAAATTATAATTTTCCATGAACCTATGAATGGAGTTCCAGTTAGAGGGAGAAATACAATTTAATTTCACTGTTTCCACTCCAAGTCAAATGCATTATTGTTATATTATAATAATATGTATAACATTTAAGCGTAAATGTAGGTCTAATTACAGATATTTTGTCATGACATTTAAAATGGAAAATGATAAACAACCTGTCAATAACTAACCCTAACACAAGAATCTATTTTATATAAGTTTCTTTCTACTCTTCTTTCTTACAAAGTCATCCACTAATTCATCAAAATTAAGCTGTCTGACCAGATCTGATTCAATGGCCAGAAGTGACAGTGAGTTCAGGCGGTTTTGGCACATCCTAATCCTGAGTTCATTCTTAATACGAGTCAGTTTGGAGAATGATCACTCCCCTTCACAATCTGTGATAGGCACGGTCAAAACAAGTCTAAGTGCTATGTAGACATTTGGAAAGGTTGACTGTAAATCCAAATCTATCATGGTTTTGAGCATTTTACTTGGAGATTTTTATTTTTCTGTTATGAATTATTTGTATTGTATCAGTTCATCTGCCAGGCTCATGTTCAAATCTGAAGGATATGCTGCAGCGAGTGAGTTAGCCTTTAAAGTGAGCTCACTGTTGGACATACTGTCAGGCATGAAAACATCAAATAGCTCGGTTAAGTGTGTGTATGCGTTCAAACGGTGGTCGAGACAGGACACGAGTTTGTTAATGACAACATTGAAAGTTTCAATCCTTTCTGTTAAATGCTACACCTGGCTCTGCACTATCATCAGACATAATTTTGCGCTTCTTTGTGCACTGGAGGTCATGCCTGAACTCTTGGGAGACATTTAAAGCTGCCCCTTCAAACACCTCAAAGTTATCTCTCTGTGCTGCCACAAGTCTCGTAAAGACAAGAGAAGTTGTGTAGCTGTACATATGTCAATATCATGCTTCTGCAACTGCAGGCTTGTGGCTTGTAGTATTGTGTCCCAGAAGTGTGCCATGAAGGCCATCTCCAGCGTGTCCAATTTGTCACAGAGTGCAGAGACTTCACTTCGAGTTGCACATTTCTCCTCCATATCTTTAGACATATCATTCAATGCTTCTCTCAGTTGTGCATAATATTTCCAAAGAGCCTTAGTCGACTCAGCCTGTGCACTCCACCGAGTACCTGACAGTGATTTCAGTGTGAGACTGACATCAGTATCATGGAAAACCTTTCCCCACCTGTGTGTAGATGATGCACAAAATGTGTACATTGGCTGTACAAAGTCAAAAAACGTCCAGCGTCTGGGCTACTGTCAACAGCATTGACACCAACTAAATTCAGTGAATGTGCTGCACAGGGGACATAACAAGTCAAAGGGTTTCTTCATTTAAGATGTGCTTGGACTCCATTGTACTCTCCCGACATGTCACTTGCATTATCATATGACTGGCCCCTACAGTTAGACAAGTCTAGGCCCAGATTTTCCACCATAGCTGTTATGTGCAGACGCAGGTTGAGGAGCGGACCAACGTCTGACCGAACACAGCGCTAAATAACCAGAAAGCGGTTCCACAAACAAAACAATTTTATTTCCCCCTCTAGTGCAATAATTAGTGTACAACATAAATATTTAGTTTGTCTGGTGGAGTGAAGGACGGCGCTCTCTCCAGCGCCCAAAAGGATCGAAGCCTCGGCGCTTCTGGACTCAGATTCACCGCCAAACACCCCCCAGGTGGACACGACAAACTGACTCTTTGATGTGTGCTGACAGCATGTGTCCCTCACCCATCCTCCTTCACAGGCACGATGTGTCAAACCCTGGCGCGGTCCTCAGCGTCTCACAAACGAACGTCAAGGTTGAGTTCCTGGCAATTCTGCTTGAACCACTCATGGCTTAAATGCAGAACGCCATCTCATTATCTGTTTCAGCTGAAAGTCTTTAAGTTTACACGTGAGCATCATCCACAGGTGCTGCGAGTCAGTAGGCCTGCACGTGAACATCCTCCACAGGTGCAGCTAATAATGCTGATGAGGGTGAAGGACTCTTCTGCCAGCACCGTCTCCACAGACAAAAACCAGTTTGCATACCACCTGGAGAGCAAAGAAAAGAAAACAACACAAAAACATCCAGCCAAACCCCCCAACACACAACAATAGCAATGACACACTCAGTCAAACTGTCCCCACTGTGGTTTTCAATAGGCTCAAAAGCCAGAAAACCCTCAACTGCATGTCCATCATTATTAACAGTAAGTAGTAAGTCCCTTCGGCTGCTCCCTTGTTTGCACTCGGGGTCGCCACAGCAAATCCAAGGTGGATCTGCATGTTGAATTGGCGCAGGTTTTTATGCCGGATGCCCTTCCTGACGCAACTCCACATTACATGGAGAAATGTGGCAGGGGTGGGATTTGAACCTGGAACCTTCTTAACAGTGAGTTGGTTCACATGAGCAAGGTCTGGAGTGGAGTCAACTATAACAGAGAAGTATTTTGATTCTTTGATCTCATTAACAGTTGCCTGCTTTGTTCTCTCTCCCATCAAATGGATAAATTCTTGCCTCCAAACCTTTGGAGGTACTCAGCTAGGAATGGGTTAAATTTGGCTAAGACTTCTATGATGCCCAAAAAATTACCATTGTGGGCTGATCGTAATAGCTCATCATCTCCCTGAAAGCGTGTCCCCTCTCCCCCAAAAACTGGATGACTGCAACAACTCTTTTCAAAACTTCCCACCAGTATTGTCTCTCTGCATCAATTTGTTTGACAGTATCAGACTCAATTGTTGCTGTGCCTCTGCAGCGATTATGTAATGCTTGCATGCAAGCCCTATGCTCCACACTCCTCTCATGCCCACCAATCTGCTATGAATGTTTCCAGTCAGAAAATCCATGAACAAAAGTATTGTGCTTACACACAGCCAGTTTAAGGAGAGTAAAGTTGCCACTGCCTAGTCACAGTTTGCCCACTGGGTAGAGAGCAACTGAGTAAACCATTTGTAAAGCTCCTACTGGTACACCCAATGCCTCTATCCCTGACTGAGGCTGGGTACTTAGTACTTCTGTTTTGAAATTCATCTATTCCTCTACTAACAAGAATCGACTTGGCTTGGTCAGTAATGGTACTGGACCATAAAGCCTTCGGCCTCAGGGTGTATGGTTTTCTTCAGGGTGTATAAAGCTATATTCATTGGTGAACAACTTGATAACTGATAATATGCAAAGAACAATAAGCTTTTAAGAAGGCTGTGAGTTGCTAGTTAGCAACTTTACTCTAGCCTTTAAAAAGGCTGTGAACCTTTCAAAGTTTAACTATAATATATAATGTAATATAATATAATATAATAATATCATATAATATATAATACAATCAGCCTTTGACAAGACAATAAAAAGAACTATGAAAATAATATAACAGAATATATGCAATATAGTATAGTAGTTAATAGAAACACCTATAAAGGTGCAGCTTGGACACATCCTCAGTGATGAACTCAGGGTCACAGGGTGTTTCGGGTCTTAGATCATCAGACACCCTCGCCTGGGCGACCCAGCTGGGGTTGATCAGACCCTGACTTGTGTCCACGCAGCACACTACCCCATGTGTCGTCCCTCTTAATCCACAGCCACCTTGAGGCTCTCTCCACTGCCTCGCTGATGTTCTTGATGGCTTTCCTCTCCTGTAACCCTCTAATCCCAAGAAGCCTGAGTATCCGGTGCAGGCTCTGTCCTGGAAATCCCCTGCAGCCGACCTCGATTGGCTCACATTGGGCCCTCCACCCATTCTGCCTGCAGGCCTCCACCAGTTCCAAGTACTTTGCCTTCTTCCTCTTGTGTGCATCCTCAATGCGGTCTTCCCAAGGGACAGTTAGTTCCACCAGCACCACCTGCCTTGAGCTCTCAGATGTTAAGACCATGTCTGGCCTGAGTGTTGTGCTGGTGATGTGCTCTGGGATTGTCAACTGCCTCCCCAGGTCCACCTTCAGCTGCCAGTCACGCGTTGAAGACAGCAGCCCAGTTGGGACTTTTCGCTGTGACTGGGACTTCTGTCCAGCCCTGACAAATGTGATGTTTAGCCTTGCTGGAGGCTGGTGTCTGCTCTGCTGGATTCCAGTGCAGATGGGGTCAGCAACTGCCTTCAGCACCTGGTCATGGCAACATCTGTACCTCCCCTCTCCCAGGGCCTCTGGACAGCAGCTTAAAATGTGCTCCAGAGAACCTCTAGCAGGGCACTGCGGACATGCTGGGGTTTCTGCCAGACCCCAGCAGTGCAGGTTTGAAGGACTTGGGAGGACATCATAGACTGAGTCAAAAACTTGAGTCTTGCTGGTTCTGACTTCCAAAGTTCTGACCAGGTGATCTTCCTAGCCGATGCGTGATCCCAGTTAGTCCAAGCTCCTTGTTGGCGCATGGTCACGGTCCTGCTACGGTGTTCATCCTCCACCTCTGCCCGAATCTCATTCTGGATGAGCTGACGTCTCTCTCTCCCCTGGGCTCTGTCGTAGCGTGGTGTTGAATGTCTTCCAAGCCCCGCTCGCCCAGCTGCCACCAACCCCACCAAGATGCCATAACGCAGCCTTGCTTCTGCCCGCTGGATTGCGTCCTGTGCCCGCAACTTCCTTCCGGTTCTGACCTCTATGCCTGCAGAGGACACTCTGGTGTCAGCTGAGTCTCTGTACAGTAACACCTCCCTGGCTCTTGTTACTTTGAATTCCTCTGTCAGGCCAGAGAAAGGAAGCTGCAGCTTGTTGGAGTGTCCATACAGGGCAATGCAGCTCAGACTCTTCGGCAGACCCAGCCACTAGCACAGGAACTGGCTGATGTTCCACTCCAAACCCTCCACTGCTGTTACTGGGACTTGATACATCAACAATGGCCATAGGAGTCTTGGCAGGATGCCATGTTGGTATATTCATGCCTTGAACTTCCAAGGGAGGCCTGACCTGTCCACTGATGATAGCCAGGTTTTGAGCTCTTCCTGCATGGACTCAATTGCTGCTGTGTCTCTCAGGGTGGCATTGAAGATCTTCCCCAAGCTCTTCACAGGCTTTTCAGACACCATTGGAATTGGGAGTCCATCCAAGTGGAAGCGGTGCTTGTCCTCCACTCTACCCTTCCTCAGGACCAGTGACCTGCATTTGGCTGGCTTGAACGCCATTCTTGCCCATGCGATCAGCCTTTCCAGGCCCCTGAGGAGCCAGCGACATCCCGGCACTGATGTTGATGTGACAGTCAGATCGTCCATAAAAGCTCGAATTGGCGGTTGCCAAAAGCTAGATCTGGAGAGAGGACCTCTGCACTCCACTTCCGCTGCCTTGACAAGCATGGTCATCGCCAGAGCAAACAATGTCACTGATATGGTACAACCCGTGATGATGCCTTTTTCTAGTCGATGCCACGCAGATGTTATTGCCCCAGAGGTGAATCTCATGCAGAAACTGCTGTAATAGTCCTGTATGAGTTCTGTGACCTTCTGTGGAATGTGGTGGGTTGTCAAGGCTCTTGTCACCAATTTGTGAGGGATGGATCCGTAGGCATTTGCCAAGTCAAGTTAAATGACTGACACATCTCCCCAGCTCTCTATTGCCTCTCGGATTAGCTGGGTGACCACTCCCGTGTGTTGTATGCAGCCTGGGATGCCTGGAACTCCACCCTTCTGCACACTGGTGTCTATATAGGAATTCCTCAGGAGAAACTCAGTCATCCGGTTGACCCTATGCTTGTCGCTGTATGTGTCACTGAGGTGTTGGTTAATGACCTCTTCTGGGCATATTAGGGTTCTGTGCCACTTCTGCCCAAGCAGTTTTCTGGTAAATCCGAATGGATTTTGCTATGAAAGCAGTGCAAGCAGGTTAATATAATATCAATAAATAACATATTATAAAATAATATAATGCAATATAAAGGGCAATGAGCCTTTAAAAAGGCTGTTGGTTGCTGATCTGGTAATAGCAAAGTAAAGGCTGTAGTAAAAGCACAGAGCAAGTTCTCAAGCTGAACTGTCTGAATTAGAGGTGGGAGGATCGATCCTAATATCGATAATATCGATACCAACGCTGGTATTGATATTGAACGATTCTTGTGTAAAAAGATCGATACTCAAGCTTTTTTTTCTCTCTTGCACGCACTGACTGCTGTGCACGCAGATTCATCAAAGTCTACTCTCTGTAAGAGCAGCATTGCACTGTGTCACACAACACGGAGCAGCGCACCTTCCCCCCTCTGGTCTTTTGTTGTTGCACCATCACGTGGCTCAGTGGCACCAGCCAACAGCCATGCAGGTAGGATCAGCCTGGCATGCCCACTCAGCGCTCTCCTCGAGTCAGCCCTCTACCTCAGGAGATTTTGTTTTAAGTTGTCTTAAGTGATATTTTTTAAACAAAAATGTTGATTGTGATAATAAAGTATTTTGTTGTCACGTACAATGTTTTGCGAAATTCTATCCTAGGTCTTTTGGATCCTTTGGATCTATGAACCTTAAATATGAAAAAGTATCGTTATCGATATCGGCGATACTGGGCCTGTATTTACTTGGTATCGGATCAATACCAAAATTCTCGGTATCGCCCACCTCATCTGAATGTGAGGAGTTTTGATACTGGCAGGGGGTTTTATATCAATATTGCATTTTCACTTGGATTTTCAAACGTTCTTGCAACACCTGATTGGTATGGTATGATTTTATTTCTCAGGGACAGTGCACAATAATACATTGACCTAAAAAACAGGAAAGATGCATTGTGCCAGGTTATAGCAAAAATACTAATTTCCACCTGTAGTCCCTGGACAGGTTGATGTCTAACTATAAGTGACAGAGTTTGTAAGTGAAAAGAAAGTCCATTTAGCACAAAGACTATTCATACTGTAAACATATCATACCTCGCCCCCCAAATATACTATTTATAAAAACTTTCAACATTTTATCAATTCAAAGACATATACAAAAGATACCACTTTGTTCACACTCATCATATATATATATATATATATATATAGTCACACTTTTCAAACATCTCCACGCTATACTCTCACACTCTGTGCTCTCACGTGCACACACTCTCATACACATACATTCATCAGTGGTGGGTGCAAACTTGCTTTGATAAAAGCCATTTCTTTGTCAGCTGTGCAAATGTTGGAAAAGTTGTACATTTCATTATGTCGTTTGGTAACATATTCCACTGACTAGAGGCAACAACAGAAAAGACAGATTTGGCAAAAGAGGTCCTACATTTAGCAATGCTGCACTCTCCTCTAGAGGTTGCCCTTGTAGCTCGAGTTGTTCTTTCTGAGCACGTGACAAACCTTCTTAGGGGAGGAGCAGCCATATCATAGATGATTTTAAAGAGTAGACAGATATTTGCATGTATTATTAGATTGTCAAAATTTAGAAAATCATACTTAGAAAGAATAAGATAATGATGATATTGTCTGGATTTCCTATCGTGAATTTTTATTGCCCTTTTGAACATTGATTCAAGTGGCTTTAGGACTGATTTACTGGCCTGCGACCAACTAGTCACGCAATACAGAAGGCGTGAGAGAATCATAGAATTTAAATACATATGAGATGCCTCAATAGTAAAAGATCCTCGAATGTACCTAAAATTTGCCAGATTAAATTTTAAAGAATTACACAATTTCTTGACATGATTTTTAAAAGTCAAGGTTGGGTCAAGGGTAACGCCCAAGTAGGTGAAGTTGTTTACATTTTTAATTTTTTTTTTCCCATTTATATGGATGTCTGGTTGATTTAAAGGTTTTTGTCTGTTTGTAAAGTACATTGCAACCGTTTTGTCAACATTTAGTGTGAGACAGCAATTTTGTAGCCAAGCAGCAACTTTTTCAATTCTCCTGTTAATTTTGTGGCCACTTCTGTCATGTTCTTTCCGTGACTAAACAGGACAGTATCGTCCGCATACATAATGATGTTAATGTCACACACCGATGGAAGATCATTAATGTACAAACTAAAAAGCAGCGGAACTCCCATAGTGCAGTCTTTTAAAGGGGACAATGTGTGATTTACTCGAACACATTGTTTCTTGCCACTTAGGTATGATGCAGTCCAATTTATTGTCTGATTAGACAGTTCAAAATTTGATAATTTCCTTATTAAGACACTGTGAGAAACAGTATCGAAAGCCTTTCGCAGGTCCAGAAACACAGCTCCCACTACACCTCCATGATCTAAATTTGTTTTAATTTCTTCAAGGAAGTAGGAGCAAGCTGTCTCTGTTGAATATTTTTTCTGAAACCAAATTGAAAATGAAAAGAGATTTGGTTTCAATGTGTGTAATTAATTGCTCTGCTACTTACCTTTTCATACACTTTGGAGATGGCAGGGAGGATGGTGATAGGCCGGTAATTACTGACCTCTAGTTTGTCTCCAGACTTATGTATTGGTGTGACGATACCAGTTTTTAGTACAACAGGAAAGATAGCGTCTCTAATAGACTGATTAATTAATTTAGTCAACACTGGTGTTAGACCTTCCTTGTTTGTTTTAGAAAGGCATTATCTAAGCCATACAGATCTTTTGCTTTGCTATTATTGAGTTGCCCAATAAGCCTTTCCACCTTTGCATCATTAACAGGTGTCAAATTAAAGGCAGATACATCACAGACTGAAGTTGGAAAGAGCAAGGTGCTGGAAACAACTGAGCCAGTCTCTGAACAGAGTTAATAAAATATTCATTGAAAAACATTGCTAGTGTTGCATAATCATTTTTGGTGCTATCATCTATTTTTAGCTGTAGGTCATGTTGAGTGTTTTTTTCATTTCCAAGAAATTTATCAATACTTCTCCACAAAAATGTACATTCCCTTTTGCATCATTAATTAGATTAAGGAAGAAATTTGCCTTTGCTTTTCTAAGTAATGTTGTGACCTTGTTTCTCAGACTTCGATATATTAATTGACTGGAGGTTAATCTAGTTTTGATAAACTTTTTAAGTGAGGCATCTCTTTTCTTCATAAATTCCCAGAGGTCACCATTGAACCACAGCAAACCTTGTTTTTTTTTTGTTTTTTTTGTCTTTATGTATTTTAAGAAAATATTTTTTTAAATTAATATTAAATCATTACACGCTTTCTCACATGATTTATTTTCTGTTATATCATACCAGTTTGTTTGCTTTAGATCATTTTCCAATAGAGACAGATCCTTCTTTGAAATGAAAGATATACTTTGGTTGGTTTTTAGTTGAATTTGGTCCCTAAATCTGGTTTTAATTAATTTTCTGGCAACCAATGTGAGATTATGATCAGATAATCCAGTTAATAAATTATGTGTTTTCACTATCCTTTCAGGTTTGTTTGTAAAAATTAAATCTATGAGTGTTTGAGAAGTTTTTGTTATCCTTGTGGGTTTATTAATTATTTGTCTCATCTGGAATGATTTCATGATTTCTTTAAGGTTCTTTTTACGTTTTATCTGCCCAGTTTATATCCATATCCCCCATTAATAGGACCTCTTTCCCTTCAAACATTTTAAGCATTTTAAATAACTCTGTATAAAATATGTTTTTGGCATTTGGGGGGCGATAAATGACAATCACAACAAAAGACATTTCAGAAGAAAGTGTAATTGAAACTCCTACACATTCTGTTGTATTAGTTTTTATATTAATTTCATTGCTTTGAATACCATCCTTAACATATATCAAAACCCCTTCCCCCCCGTCACGTCTATATGTTTTATATCCAGGAACAGTGAAAGCAGAAACCGGGGTTGTAGGACATAACCATGTCTCTGTGAGGCAGAGGTAGTCCAAGTTTGAGTCCGTTAGTAAATGTTCAGTCTGTTCAGTCTTGGATATAACGCTCCGTATGTTAATATGTCCCCCGAAAATGTCTTTTGGTTTATTGTGAGGATTTCACAGCACGCGGGCATGATTGACTGTTTGGAAAAGTTTAGTCTCCTTTTGTCTGCGAATCACGATCGCCTGTAACGCGTTTGTAGGTCGCAGAGCAGTAATGTTCGCCTGCGTTTTTGTCAAACTGTTAGTGTTACCTCGTAATCCTGAGGGCAGAGGGAGCATAGCGTCAGGAATAGGCGGATGCAGAGCGGTGTCTACCTGGTGCTGTTTCACTGGAGCCAGAAGTGGATCCACGGGGCCAGGATTTAGGTGCACATATCCACAGAGTAAAAGAACGATGCAGAAAAGAGTAGCACTAACCCGGTTAGATGTGAAACGCATCAGCGATGTCTTTGGACCTCGCTGATGATGTGTACACGGGACAAGCGCTTTTCCTTGATCCACGACATGATTAAACAGAACATACTGGCTCCACGTATCCAGCGGCACAGCGTGTGCCACCGGTGTAGCATATTCCTCCAGTGAGAGCGCAGTTGAGCGTTGCCACGCAGTTAGCCAGCCAGCAAACAATTGTGTGGCGATGATAGCCACCATGTACAAAGCCACGTTTAGAGCACTAAGTAGATGTTTAATTTTGATGTTACTTGGAGAGAAAGGCTTTATGTTCCCATTCCCGGATAAAGCAGAGCAATCAGGCGGCTTCCTAGGCCTTTTTTGGAAAGAAGTGGCAGCAGCACCTGCCGAGCTGCTGCACCTTACTGCCCATGGGGGTTGGCTCATTCATGTCCAACCCCCATGGGAATTCAAGGCAATGTAACAATTTTTCAACACTGAGTGAGAGAGTGGGGGAGGGCAGCCACCATCTACTACAAAAAATGCATGCTGTTTTTTTGTGTGTGTGCAAGAGAGAGAGGCATGCAGAGGGATACAGAGACGGGGGAAGGTTTTGGGTATATTAAAAATGCTGTATTAATGATAGTATTAAATCAAGTTTTATTATTGTCAAGACCCCTTTACACTTCCTTTACAGCAGAAACATGTCAAGTCCAAACTGTCATTGAATAGTCATTGAATAACAAGCTGAATAAAATATGTTTTCCAATAAATAATCCTCAAACAAAATATCAGGGTTACACACACACAAATACGCAGCCACAGCTACTACAACAAAACCACTTGCTGTTTCATCATCTGTCACCAAACCAGATTTGTGCTACTGGGTAAAATTTGCTTGCAGTTCTGTTGCAGGAAAAAGCACAAAGTCTCTTTACTACGGTTTATTAAAGGGGAAACGTGAAACTAGTCAAATGGCTTGTTGTTTTCACAAAAGTGAAATCACACCCTTGGCCAAATTCACTCAATTTAATCAGTGTCTAAGATAGCAGCCATCAGACAAATTGCTTGTTTTAAATAATTGCAAAATTGCTAAATTAATTTGTGTCTCTTTGCTTAAGAGAAATTGAACATAATTTCGAAACAATACAAATTCAGAAACATTAAGTAAGGGCAAGAATTGCATATTTGCAACAAAACATGTTATGAAATATGGTAGCTCACCTGGCAATTTCTAGGTCCCTAGAAAGTCAAGGAGCCATGGTAAACGAAGAAACCAAGACTCTGGTAGTGAGAGGGCTTCACGAGAGAACATAGAGCTTGCCTTTTTGGACATACTCATACTTGATAAAGCACTTTTGTTCTCCCATTTTTGTTTTTTTTTTAGCCCCGGTTGTTACTATAGGAAAACATAGGTCTCATTCTACGATTAACACATTGCACGCACTCCAATGTGTTAAAAAACCACAAGTTATTAACAACTATCTCAAATGAATTTACTTATTTGTTATTTGGAGTCTTGTCACTGAAGTCATGTTTGAGATCCATGCTGAGAGCCACGCTGTTACAGTTAGTGATGACACAACATGTGTATCGAGCTAGAGTCCACCACTTTTAAGCATACTAGTGTACCATAACCCGGTACTAAAGAACGATCAAATGAACTGGACTTTGGAAATCAAGTGTACTTGGGTCCAGTATGGAGTGCCTTGTGTGAGTAGGCCCTTAGCAAGGTCAGCAGCCCTTGTAGTCAAAGGACTAGAGGCCACTCATAGTCTATGAGGCCCTCCCACAACCACACCCGCTCTTACCAAGTTCCCAGGGTGGGGGTACTTTCAGTGGGCCCCATGGCTGACTAGCAGGGCCAGCTGTGGGGCCCACTGAAAGCACCCCCACCCAGCCCAGGGCCCTTGGTAAGTCAGAGGCCCTTGGTAGGGGCCCTCGTAATCAGAGGGCCTTCTAAAAGAATGCCCCCCTCCTCCCTAGGACCCCTGGTAGCCAGAATTCAGAGTCCCCATAGTATGTGCCCTTGTAATCAAAGGGTCCTCTGAAAGTATGCCCCCTTCCTCTCTAGGGCCCCCTGGTAGCCAGAAGTCAGGGGCCACATAGCAGGAACCCTTGTAATCAGAGGGCCCTCTAATGGTATGTCCTGCTCCTCCCTAGGGCCCCCTGGTAGGGGCTCTCATAACCAGGGCCCTCTAAAAATATGCCCCCTTCCTTCCTAGGACCTCTGGTAGCCAGAAGTCGAAGTCAGAGGAGCGCCACGCCTCATCCATTTTCATAAGGGGCCCAAAAGCATGGCTAGGGGCCCTGGTAGTCAGAAGGCCCACTGAAGGTACCCCCCAGAGGCCCTGGGGTCAAAGACCCTAATAGTCAGAGGATCCTTGAAAATTGGAGGGCCCTCTGAAGTAAAAACATATTGTATATGTTGATAGGCATCGCAAACTGTTTTGGGATAGGGCCCATGGGGCCCTGGACCTCAAGGGCCCCTGGGCGCTGGTCACGCTGGCCCGGTCTGTAATCCATCCATGCTAATTGGTTCACTGATGGTTTTCAAAGTTATCTGAAAAGTTAATCCGCTAATGAAAACTTTAGCTTCCATAAATAGCGATTAGCGGAACTGTGCCCACCACTGTGGTTAACAACATCAAAGATGATCTTCAAGCTTCAGTTGCCTCCTATAATTGTTTAAGCTTGCAGGTGTCACCTTTGGCCAACAATTCTCAACAGGAATGAGGGTAATGGAATTGCTTTTTTGAATGCTGTTGTTCTGATCACTTTGTACCTTGTACTTTCAGTTGTCGACCTACAAGAAAGCTTCTATAGATGACAGCTTTCCAAGAATTCGATGGCACCAGACTGCAGATATTGGTTTTGTCCCAAACCCTAAAATGCAGAGAACCTTCATGGCTGTGGCTATGGACCTGCCCGATGAAACATCACCCTATGACCCGTAAGTATGGTGCATGTAATTACAGGTTAAAATAGTAACAAACACTGACCTTAGGAAAATTATAGTTAATCCATCTTCATATGTTGAAGTCGACCTCACTCAGCCAATTACCCCAATCTGCATAAATTGACCATTAGGAAAAAAAAAACAAACCAAACAAAGCATATTTTTCATGGGAAACACTTTCAACTAAATATACCACATAGAGTCCTTCTCACTTTATAACCCTGGCTCCAATCAGCTTGTTGCAGTACCTTGGATACAGTTAACAACTTTAGCTGAACAACGTAGTGCAAATTAGTCGTATTTTCATATAATTTGATTGGAGAAATTGTTAGGATTTATTTTAATTGTACATTTCTATTTTGTTGTGCATGTATCCATAGAGCCACTCACTACAAAATATTCAGTAATGTTCAGTGAAAGTATGCATTAACTGATTACATTTACAGTGTTTGCCCTTGATATCTGTCACATAAAAAAAGCCCATAAAATAATTCTAAACAATTACTCAAATGTTCCATTTTCCCACCTATTCTGACTACCACAATAAATGATGGTGTTTATTTGTTACATGATGTGACTTTCTGTTTAAAAGAATCCATCCCAGAGACAAGCAGGATGTAGCCTACAGACTGACACTTGGGGCAAGAGCAGTTGCTTATAATGAGAAGAACGTAACTTTCCTTGGACCTTTTCCTCATCAAATGCTGTTGACTCAGACATATATCAACATTACCTACGACCAAACAATCTCTGTAACACAATCTCAGGACATTTTCCAGGTAAGACTGACTGTTGGATTTATGACATGGCAGATATTACATTTTCTCACCAATGTTGAGCAAAACAATTATGTTATCTATGTTATATGAGGTCAGGAAGTGTTTTTATTGCACTTTATGTTGACACTCTATCTGCACATTAAAGTTACTAATAAATGACCACTAAGTACAGTTTATGTTCATTGTAGAATTTTAAAATAATTTAATATCTTACACAAATCAATTTTTCCCCCACTTTTACTATCAAGATCTGCTGCTCGGTGAGTCAAGCTGCATGTGAACAACAGTCCTCCTGGGTTCCAGCTCCCATCATGCACTGGGGTCCCATCACTGTCCAAGTATCTGTCAGTTTATGTCCACATACTGACAATGTCTCCGGTCTTCGATATGCATGGAAAGACTGGCCCTGTGACTTTAAAGCCTGTCCAATTTACAGCCGCAACGGGGCTTTACCTGCACCTCCTTTCCTTATCAGTCGTTACTCTGGCAACGACAGGTATTGGAAATTAAGCCAATAACAGGAAAGTTTTCAAACGTAAACTTATACTGTGGCATAGAAGGATTAAGGTCCTCAGCCAGCTTCTAGGTATTTTAATCAGCCATAAAATACAGTGTTTTGTAATGCAAATATGATATCTGCTACATTTCCTTTTATAGCTACTTCTTTTGTCCTGCAGACTACAACCCCTGGCAAAAATTATGGAATCACCGGCCTCAGAGGATGTTCATTCAGTTGTTTAATTTTGTAGAAAAAAAGCAGATCACAGACATGACACAAAACTAAAGTAATTTCAAATGGCAACTTTCTGGCTTTAAGAAACACTGTAAGAAATCAGGAAAAAAAATTGTGGCAGTCAGTAACGCTTACTTTTTTAGATCAAGCAGAGGGAAAACATATGGAATCACTCAATTCTGAGGAAAAAATCATGTAATCATGAAAAACAAAATAACGCTCCAACACATCACTAGTATTTTGTTGCACCACCTCTGGCTTTTATAACAGCTTGCAGTCTCTGAGGCATGGACTTAATGAGTGACAAACAGTACTCTTCATCAATCTGGCTCCAACTTTCTCTGATTGCTGTTGCCAGATCAGCTTTGCAGGTTGGAGCCTTGTCATGGACCATTTTCTTCAACTTCCACCAAAGATTTTCAATTGGATTAAGATCCGGACTATTTGCAGGCCATGACATTGACCCTGTGTCTTTTTGCAAGGAATGTTTTCACAGTTTTTGCTCTATGGCAAGATGCATTATCATCTTGAAAAATGATTTCATCATCCCCAAACATCCTTTCAATTGATGGGATAAGTGTCCAAAATATCAATGTAAACTTGTGCATTTATTGATGATGTAATGACAGCCATCTCCCCAGTGCCTTTACCTGACATGCAGCCCCATACCATCAATGACTGTGGAAATTTACATGTTCTCTTCAGGCAAGTCATCTTTATAAATCTCATTGGAACGGCACCAAACAAAAGTTCCAGCATCATCACCTTGCCCAATGCAGATTCGAGATTCATCACTGGATATGACTTTCATCCAGTCATCCACAGTCCACGATTGCTTTTCCTTAGCCCATTGTAACCTTGTTTTTTTCTGTTTAGGTGTTAATGATGGCTTTCGTTTATCTTTTCTGTATGTAAATCCCATTTCCTTTAGGCGGTTTCTTACAGTTCGGTCACAGACATTGACTCCAGTTTCCTCCCATTCGTTCCTCATTTGTTTTGTTGTGCATTTTCGATTTTTGAGACATATTGCTTTAGGTTTTCTGTCTTGACGCTTTGATGTCTTCCTTGGTCTACCAGTATGTTTGCCTTTAACAACCTTCCCATGTTGTTTATATTTGGTCCAGAGTTTAGACACAGCTGACTGTGAACAACCAACATCTTTTGCAACATTGCGTGATGATTTACCCTCTTTTAAGAGTTTGATAATCCTCTCCTTTGTTTCAATTGACATCTCTCGTGTTGGAGCCATGATTCATGTCAGTCCACTTGGTGCAACAGCTCTCCAAGGTGTGATCACTCCTTTTTAGATGCAGACTAACAAGCAGATCTGATTTGATGGAGGTGTTAGTTTGGGGATGACAATTTACAGGGTGATTTCATAATTTATTCCTCAGAATTGAGTGAGTCCATATTTTTTCCCTCTGCTTGGTCTAAAAAGTAACCATTACTGACTGCCACAATTTTTTTTCTTGATTTCTTATAGTGTTTTTTAAAGCCAGGAAGTTGCCATTTGAAATGATTTTAGTTTTGTGTCATGTCTGTGATCTGCTTTTTTCTACAAAATTAAACAACTGAATTAACATCCTCCGAGGCCGGTGATTCCATAATTTTTGCCAGGGGTTGTATAAGCTGGGTCTGTACCAACCAATTGGAAACCAAACAATATAAACAAACTCCACCAGTTCTGCAAAGAAACATGGTCAAATGTCCATTCAGAATTATGCCACAAGCTTGTTGATGGCTGCCAGGAAGTGTCTGGTTGAGGTGCAGCTTGCTAAAGGACATTTCACCAAATATCTGTGTTGATGTATGTCTATATTTGAGCTTGTATGGTATAGTTTTGACCCTGCATGAATTAGATGAGACACAAAATAAATTCAAACTTGTGCACCCAATTTTTGTTTTTTAAAGTAATTTATGATGTACCCTGTAACAACTTATCCTATCAACATTTCAAAGACATAATTGAAAGCCCAAAATAACCACAGAGATTCATGCACATGATGAGTGTATGTAAACGTCCAACCACAAATGTACTTCACTAATGTTAAAATCACAATTCATTACAGAATATGCCAGTTCTTCCATCTCACCGCACACCTTCATACTCCCGAGGGAAAAAAAAAAAGTGAAGTGATGCCAGTGACTTGCACACAACTCATCGACACCACACATCACATCTCTGTATTATTCATTTAATTCTACACTGTTTGCAGTCAAATGTCACATGTACAATGGAGCCATCAAATGCTGTAAAGGTGCAGCGTTGAAGGAATTTCTGAAGAAGTTGACTGTGTAGGAAAGTGTATTGCATTCACTGGATAAAAAAAAAATTAAACTGATCTCGTAATTACGAGAAAAGATCTCATAATTACGAGATCAAGGTGCTGGTAATTCTGAGCTCCCAGTAAATGATTTTGTGCCATTTGCAGCTACTTCATGGCAAAAATATAATAAAAAATGCACAGAGAAATGATGAAACAAATGTCAAAAACCTTTGCAGCAGCTCAGGACTGGATGCATTGAATACTTGTTAATAAGGGAGGTTTGTAAAGATTACACATGGTGTTGACTTGAGAAGCAGTTTAGAAACTCAGGAGCTGTAGTACATTGTAGAGGGTTTGATGGTGGGAGAAGTTAGGTGGTGCTGATGGGTAGAACCAGGAGATTGTGGCGTCTGTCCTGTGGAATTATAGATGATACATGCTTAAAACAGTTACTGTTGATTTCACGAGTCACCATCCTGTGAACACGGGAAAATACAACTTTGCTAGAAGACACAAAAGCAAATGCAACAAAATATTTGGCTGTCATGCCTTGAAAAATTATAATTTCCAGGAAACCTAGCTATTTTTACATTTATCATTTATGATTTATAGTAGGGGCTTGGAGGAGCTGTCAGTGGTGCAGGGGAGGTTGTTTTATGCAATGCAGCAGAGCAAAATAAAATCAAGTGTTTCTACTCAAGGAGATTTACTGTTTTCCTGACATTTGTACAATAGCAGATATGGAACGAGACATCATTGGTACTTATTTGACTTCCCCACCTTGTGTTTTAACAGCATCACCCAGGAATTCTAAATTATGACAATAAACTGCAGCCACGTGCTCAGCTGCTAAACCAAGAACCTACCACTATCACCAAATATTTAGTATTTTTTTGAAAATCAGATTAGTTTTGACATTTTCTTCAGCCCCAGAAAATGGAAAAGTCAAAGGTAAACCCAAGGAAGAAGTACTAAGTAATACAGAAGACAAAAACATATCCAAGTTACCTGTGATGTGCTCCATCTTTGTGCTCTCCTCAAAGCCCTGGTGTCTCTGGTAGGCTTCGAAATTGACTGAGGCATCATCCTCCGATAAGCTGTGAGGGATATGTCCATCACCAGGGCGGCATACCTCAAAACGTATCCAACGGTAGCTAAGTGGACAAAGCAAAAAAGTAATAAACACTTTCAAACTGTCACCATTAATGTGTGTATAAAGAGGTTTAATCTCTCATTGATTACAGTGTGGACTGAACTGATACAGCTCAGGCCAAGAAGCATGCTCTGGTAAATGTGGGCATCCCCTTGGCATTCTGCACCTCTGGGGTCCTCAACACTGAAGCACCTGCATGCAAGATCATGCCAAGAAAAATGCATCACATGGCCAAGATGTCATAGCTGGTGCTCCCTCACCATGTAAGTGACACTCCTCATTAGGGATGGGTATCGAGAACCGGTTCCTTTCGGGTATCGTTAAGAAATGATTCGATCCATCGACATGAATAAGCTTTGTGCTTAACGATTCTGTTATCGATCCTTCAGAGTGGCCGTTGTTTTGGGGGGTGTTTGTCAGGAAAATGATCATTTCTCTACATTGATTACGGACCCTGCAGCGGGTCCGTAATCAACTTTTCTGCAGCGCGGCTTTGCTTTGAACCTTGAACCAATCAAAGCAGTGGTTCGCAGATTGAAGCAATGCTTCGATCTATTGCTTTGTTTATTCTTTCTTTCTTTCGCTTAATTTTCACCCGCTAAAACCCTAAAGAGCATACGTCTGTGAGTATTAGTTACCTTTTCTATGTTAAACCGACCTGTTATGGTCTTCTGAAACAGTTGATAGATGTATTTTATAACTTAAAAACGGGAGCGATGCTAACGCGTTAGCATGTCTATGGCATTTTCAATGTTAAAAGTTAGCATTAAGCAGTTACAGCTGTCATCACATTCGGGTGCATTTGTTTTCAAATTGTAATATTTCTTAAATTTATTTTTGTATATATATTAATAATCTAATGATTATTATATACAATTTTAGAGAAAGAGACAAAAAGAACCTGAATAGAAACACAACAGAAAATATAAAAGCAACTAACAATGAACATACATAAATACATACATACAGAAATAAATAAGTGTTTCCTGTGACTCTTACACCTCCACTTCATCCCTGTCTTATTTAACTTTAATGACTTTGTTTCGGTCAAACCATATTTTCAATATGTTAATTTCTTCAGTGATTTCCTCCAGAACTATTTTCAAGCTAGAAAACTGCTGCATCCTAGTAAGAGCAGAATACTACTGGAATGAATTTGAATAAGGAAAGTTGTTTTTTTTTTTTTTCCTCACCTAAATGGATGCTGCACTCACTCCAGTTTATCGTCTGGAATAGTCCCAGATTGCATTTCAGAGCTTCTAGAATTGAAAAATTTTCGTGCATGTGGTGTTGGGGGGTAATTTTGGGTTTCAGCTTTTTTTGTTTTTCACCACTTTCATCCCTGAATATGTCAATCGTGAGTCACGTTTGTGCAGATTAAAGTTACTAACTGGGACTCCTGTCTTGTTGCAAGAAAAAAACGAGAATCGTCCTCCTTTCTGTTCACACAGCTCCAAACGCTGTGCGGCTCTCTGCCGAGTCAAGTTAGAAGGATAGAGTCCAGTCTGAATTAATAACTTCAAAGTGAAACACCGTTTTGTTTATTTTTATTTATGTCCAGAGTTCAAGGATACAGTGACAAATTTCATATTTATTTACTTTAAGACTCTATGAAATACATAGAAAACCTGTAAAGCCTACTTTTAGTACAAAATTCATGAGGTATTGATAAGGGAATCGATAAGGAATCGGATCGATAAGCAGAATCGATAATGGCATCGATATCGATAAAATCTTATTAATACCCATCCCTACTCCTCATGCAAGTCTCCCTAAGTAGACCATTGTTTGACACAGGATTTTCCAAACGAGAAAATCTAGTCATTGCCTGAGGTTTTTGGTTAGCATCTCAGGGCAGCTTCCCACTGCTGAGGAAAACAGGTGTGACTGTCCAGAACAGCAGTCTAAAGTTGTGTGTTACAGTATTATACATGACTATACACTAGGTTAGTGCTGATGACAGCTGATACTGAACACAGCCCCACAATACGGGAGCTACTGGGCATGCTCATAACAGTACAGTGTGCAGTGTAAAAGCTAATGTTTGCGGTTACAGTAACATGTTACTACAAAGCTAAAATGTTTCTATTAACATCTGAAAACTGTGTTCTGCTGAAGTGTGCAGAATGCAGAATGGGTGAATATTATATTTTCAGCGGAGATTTTCAAAGGTCAGTAAAACACAAATCTGTGAATACAGTTTGTGTGAACACACACAGGCTGACCACTGCATCATGCTGCCTGCTGCAAAACAGACAACAATCTGCATTGCATTTTAATTTTAGCCTTTAAATGTTTAAAGGCTAAAACTTTAACTTGTAAATCTCCCTGTTGTGAGAATTTAAAGGATTATCTTAACTATAAAATGGCATCAAAGTGACTGCACACCCAAGTCTAGAATTCAAGCAGAAACAATTTACTTCAAGATGAAGAACTGAAATAAACACCAAAATCAAATGTAAAATGAAAAATAATGTTATAATAATAATAAAAATAATGATGTGTCACAATGTCAAAACACTTTTTTTTTTTACATGTTAAATTTTCCAGATTGATCACTGTGTTCTGCAATGGTAGTATTACCACAGACTGCACACTAAAGCATGCCCCAACTGGAGTTCCATTTGTTTTTTAAGCCCAAGAAGTCTACAATCAGGTGCCAGAAATCATCAATGAGATACTGGTTTAAGTCTTAACAACCATATGACAGAAAGCACCAGAACCCTAAAGACTTGAATTCTTCTAAGTCTGTAAAGATCATTTTCCCTTCTTCAACTGCTGCACAACACTTGATATGTGCACGGTATGCATGAGATGAATTTCTTCGAACAAACAGCAGCTCTACTGTCCACTTTAGAGAACATAACTAAGACCAAAAAATGGAGTGTGCATTAGGCTGCCTTGCATTCCATACCTGAGTCAGCATGTTTCCACAACCTAAAAATGTTTTCCCCCATCCCAGCTCGCTAATGTTCTTCTACTCAGAGACATTCTAAATGATTAAGTAGATGTGTTTCTACAACAACTGAGCTTGACTGCATTAGAAAATATCTGTTAAAAAAGAAAAATTGGGATGCTTGGACTGTAAGACAAGTGCATTAAATATATTAAATATATTTCATTCTGAGAAAAATGCTACAGTAGAATCGTTCCTTTGTAGAATTTTCAAATGTAGCAACATGCATATTTACAAATGCTCAAGGGGTAGGGGTAGGCAATACTGTAGATTGGAGAAAACAGAAAATGCTACCTTCATACTGGAATTGGTTAAGACGTGACAATTAAAGTCAAAAGAGTGCACTGAATCCATTGTGCCCATACTTTGTGCAGTATTTTCATCTATAGACGTCCCTTATACTCCCCACCTGGGAAACATTCCAATACGTTGAATTACCGGAGATCTATAACTATGGGCTGTCCTAGAAATGTTGAGATTTGTCATTATTAAGCAAGAAATGTAGTGATGAAAAACAATCTGCAAACACGTGGCATACTTCTGTGTCCTCTGTCTAAAGCCCCTTTCACACCGGGGGTGCTCCCAGTTGCTCCCAGCTGCGCCGTGCGTCATTATGACGATGCTGCGTGGAAGCAACTCAGTGCCGAGACAATGCAGCTCGGCGCCACAACAGCACGAGGGGCACAAAGGAGGAAGCAAGTCGGGTGCCGAAAAATCAAACCTGTTTAATTTTTTTGGCGTCCTGTGCTCGACACAGAAAGGAAGTGGTTCCAGCGCAAGTCGGGGCAAAGAGGCGTAACTCGGGGCAAAGAGGCGTAACTTGGAAGCCACACCCTCGAAAGACCATGCTACCCGATGCCAATTTATGATTTCTGCTCTGTTCCGTTGTTCCCAAAGTATGTATAAATCACGCAGGATTGTTTTTATACCATGTACTCAATGCAGCTGCTGCTCCTCTCTGTGTGGAGCTGTCTGGTGAAGAGAGGCACTGTGAAGCAGCTTCTTCTCTCATGCGCGCACATAAGAACAATTAAAAGAAAAAAATTGTCTGCAGGCAGTTAGTTCCTTTCTCTCTTCAAACTCTCTCAACACAGTTAAAAAAGGACATAAGTCCAGGACATAAGTCCAGGACATGTCAACATCAAGTAGAACTCCAGACATCACATTTGCTCAAGGACGGTTTGATGCGTTTGCCCGCATCCCGCGGTCAAAGGAGGAAAGATAAACTATAAGAGAACTCACAGCGCAGCCCTGCAGCTCAGCACAACAAGTAGATGAGAAGTCAGAGTGCACAGTCTGTCTGCAGCCAAACTGTGCACTCTAACTTCTCTTCGCAAAGATCCTGCAGGCTGCATTCTCACCTCCTCTCTGCCCCCTGCTGTGCGCACCTGACGCAGATATTCCTGCGTCGTCATGACACCACAGGAAGCAACTGGGAGCAGCCCCGGTGTGAAAGGGGCTAGTGTTATTAACACACAAAAATATGAAAGCATGTACATGTAATTAAAGTATCACAATTTAATTTACTTATTGTTCATTTCAGGGTGGTATACACAAGCACCTTGGCTACCCCATTAGCAATCACATTGGTGAGTCAATTTAGTGCATGTATATGAGTGACAGAGTGCTCACATGCAAATGTGCTAAAGATTTTTGATGCAGAGCACATATATAGCCGATATAGATGTATATCGGCTATATATGTCAGCGCATGTTGAGTAGGTCACAATGTTCAACATGTATTACAGTGTTTTCTACACAGTGTAAATCTTCAATGTTGCGAAAAATCAACATTATCACATGCTGAAATGATTATATAATAATAAGAGATGTCAAGCACTGTAAATGTGTTGTGAATAATTCATGCAGCATGCACGATGAATTTACTTGCTACATTTACGTGCTCCAGGACAACTCTGGATCAGATTCTGGATAGTTGGGTGAGAGAAGCCAAAGAAGTCTGCTCCCGATGGCATGATGGGCACCACAGGCTTGGAACTAGGAGGGAAGGCAGGTTGAATGAGTAAATAATGTCATATTATATCTGAGAAAAAAATACGAAGGGCCTGAAAATATTTGTTTTAGACATATAATAAATAAAGAGTCACTGTGCAAGATCAAACCACTCAGGACAAAACATTAATCAGAACCAGAGCACCACACTCTGAGAGCGCAAACATCCACCACTAGTTTGCAATTCCACAAATTTTACCTTGGAAAAAATTTTCAAGGTCAAAGTCCTGTTAGAAATGGCTTTTCATAAGATGAATTAGATGTGACCAAATGTCAGGAATATGTATTTAGTTCAACCCTTTGAATCAAAGGGTTTTTTTGTGGTGGTGTCAGGGTTTTTTGGGTTTTTTTTACACTTTTTCAGTTTCTGAATTCTTTTCACATCATTTTCACAGAACATTGGTTATCTCTGCTATGCACAATTTATCATCGCTTTTTGGCACTTGGTTTCCGACTGATAACTGGTAGACAGACGAACAGGCATAAAAACTGGAACTTCCTTCCAATGTTGGTGGTGTAGGTAAATCCATAACAGAAAATAAGAGTGACTGAATTGAAAAATTTTGTTCTACAGGCTGTTCACAAACAAACAAACAAACAAACAAACAAACAAACAAACAAACAAACAAACAAACAAACAAACAGGTGAAAACATAACCTCCGCACAACTTCGTTGGTGGAGGAAATAACAAAAACCAAACCAAATCATTGTGGTAAGTGTTAGTACCTGACAGAAGCGACAGCCTTTAGTAAATTTGAGTGACATGTCAGAGCAGAGGAGGCCACGATGGCATTCTGAGGATCTTCTTCAGGCACAATTTCAAACTGGGAAGAACAATGTTTAAAAAAATCATTTAAACACATTTAAAAACATTTTATGTAATAATGTTGGATTTGTATTCAAATAATGACTGATGTACAAACTTGTACACAAACAGTGTAGAGAGCACAAGTGACTTAAAGGAGACCTAATCGACTATTAATGCCCCAGTCGACAGCAGTGCCGCTGGATGATGGCAAGGCTAAGGTAACTGGATAACTGTACAACTGTTCATTTCATAAGATGTAGTTACACTGAGTGAGGTAAACATTAGGGGTGGAAATCTCTGGTACCTCCCAAATCAGAGGGCTGCAATTTGATTATAAAGTGACCCCCCCCCCCCCCCCAACACACACACACACACCCCTGCTTCCATCACCTGTGTAAGTGTGGGCTCATAAGTGTGACTGACTCAGGTGTTAGGATTATTACAACTCCAAAAAAGTAAAAGGTAAAACATTTATGTGCACCTCATTGTGATGAATGTGACACTGGCTGTGCTGCACTAATACACTTTATACTTGTGTCAGAATAATTAAAGCAGGAACATGTGCATTTTATTTTAACTGCACTTCAGCAGGATGAATTGGGTGCACAGTGCACTCCAACATGATGCGCCACAAAGCATATTAAAATGGAAATAGTGGTACAGGCAATTTTAGATGATCAGCCATAATAAGTTTTCTTAAAGCACTTGGTGATACAGAACATCAGTCTGCTTTCACTGGAGCCTTCGGTTTGCTTCTGACAGGTGGAATTTTCTTTCGAGGTTCAACAAGTGCTCAGTCAACATGAAAGAACACAAGCACTTTTGCACAACTGTGTGGAAATCTGTGGCTTAGAGGTGAAAGAAGCATCACAGATGACAGAGTAAGTTTTCCCTTTTACTCAAGAGTGAATGTGTATGGGTGCGCTGTATTTATCATTTCGGCCAGAAGGAGAGCATTTAGCAAAATGGAATGCAACACCACAAAATAAATGGTGCATAATATGAAACGATAACTTTTGATGTTGTCATATGATATAAACCATTATATCATAGAGCCCTTAGTCAGGTCTGGGCGCATGCACAAATGTTGCACTTACTGCACCATGGAACCGTGTTGGTTCCTGGATGGTAAGCACACAGGCAGACAGCCTGTATATCTCCACCTCTCAACAGTAGTAGCAGCCATCTATCTCTCACAACCAGGTGTGCCCTTGGCCTTCTGCAGCCGTTGGGGATGTCACAGCTGATGGTCACTCACTCATAATGCACGTGATACTCCTCACCACTAAACCCAGTACAAAAAGGTGCTGTACGTATACGTACTTGTGGACCGCCACCCCCGTCCTTGATCTGACAGGTGTACAAGCACTGCTGATCTGGGTTTTTCATGCTGGCAAAAACACGTGTGCTGCAGAAGCCCACCGGATAGATGGCACACTCATCGTGGAACAGCATTCTGTCTGTGATGATCTGCAGAGGCAGAAAAAGCTGACGCTCAGTGTACTGTAGCTTTACTTTGCTCATATTTATTTTGACATCTTAGGCAACTATTTATTTACACATATCAGATACTTTATCTTATACCTGCCTGCTGATACCAACAACTAAAGTGCCAATCGTGGCAGGAACTCAATGTATAAAAGCACACACAGAATGGAGAACACCACTTGACTTCAGCAACTGTGGGGTGACTACTTGTGGTCCAAAAGCTAATGAAAATATTAACAATATTAACAAAAACATTAAAAGAACAGACACAAAGGCACTTGTTTGCCACAGCTGACTAAACTATAGCTGGAAAGAAATAGGTGGGACTTCAGAAACAAATGATTTCATCACCACAGCGATAAGAATAAACCTGTAATGTTGTCTCACTGACCTCTCCAAGACTGTATACTGTCAATCCTCCCAACACAATGGGAAAGACTGGACGTCCCGAGGAGTCCAGAGGGATGGGCTGCACTGATTTGCGAGATCCATCTGGCAACTTTCTTTTCTTAGACATCTTCTTTGGCACTAAAACGTTTTAAGGAACAAAATAAGATTTGAATTTTCTTCCTGATGTCCTCTCCAGGGCCATTTATCTTTCTTTTTTTTTACTTGCCTACCTGGGAAGGTAAATTGTAAACTATTTAAATTATTTCCATTAACTACATGACCACATGACTCACATTCCTCTTTTCCATTCTCCTTCATTCGCTCTTTCCTTTCCTTCTTGGGCTTTTTCAAAATACCCTCTTCAACAGTTGATACGGCTGAAGCCAGGTTATGTCCCGCAGACAGACCAGAAGCCCCTGCAGAGCCTGAGGCTAATGGCACAGCTGGAACAGATGGATGAGAACTGCAGCTGGGGGTGGGCAACAGCTCCCCCTCTGACAGTGACTGGTACTGCAACAGTGACTTTAGTAAAAACCTGAAACATGAATATTAAAAAATGATTCATTGGATTGAAGGTGACCTTAAGTACAAAATAGCATTTCTGCATTAGTATCTCATTTCTATGACTGCATGGTTCTTTTAACTACTGCTGCATAATCTGCAATATCAAAAAAAAAACAAAAAAAAAACTGCTCTTTTACTGTCAGAAACCTGAGTAATGACAAAAATTCCAAAATCATTATTTCAGTACAACAAGTTGTCACAATAACTATTTTTGTGAGATTAAATGCTGTCCTAGAAATAATTCTTTTAAAAAGGTACTGTGCCTCATGCCCTATGACTGTTGGGATAGGCTCCAGCCCCCCCACAACCATTAATTGGAGTAAGCGGATGAACGTAAGTGAGTGAGTAGGGATATTACTGTCATTTTAAAACAATTGTGTGTCACCGAAAGTGCAATTAAGTGTTAAAGCTTAATATTCAGACACTGGAATTTGAAGGCTAAAAACAACAACAAAAAAAAACAACCCTGAAGTCCCAGCCCTTGTTCTCTCAGTTATTAACCAAAGCTCATGATCAACGATGAGGATACACAGACTGATAAGTCAACAGTTTCGCCTACTGGCTCAAGTCTTTCTTCAATAGTACATCCAGCTCAGGGTCTGCAGGACCTCAACCCACTCCCTGCGCAGCATACGGTTCTCCATATCCTCCAATAGAGCGGGATAAGCCATGGTAGTTGTATTTCAGATTTTCTTTTCAGGTTGTCCTATCACACCTGTCTTTTATAGCTTGTCACGTCAATCATTCAAAAGGTCTGCTAAATGACTGAGAATTTTTATTAATTAGACAAAACAGGGAACATGTGTGAAGTTTGAGACTGCTGAACACCGTGACTCCTTTAATGGGTTCTATTTGCAGTTTCACTGTTCTACCACTAGCTTTTGTGTGTATGCATGGTCAGAGCTGTGCTTAAATTTACATACGTTCCTAAGCATAGGTACTTTGTATGGGAATGTTATTACTCACTCATTACGCACACATCTGTGCATACGCATAGTTGATAAATGAGGCTCCAGGACTCTTGCTAGAGCTGACCGCCCGTCTAAACTGAGTGATCGGGGGAGAAAGAACCTTAGTCATGGAGGTGACCAAGAACCCAATGGTCATCCTGTCAGAGCTCCAGCATTCCTCTGTGGAGAGAGGAGAACCTTCCAGAAGACAACAACCTCTGCAGCAATCCACCAATCAGGCCTGTATGGTAGAGTGGCCAGACAGAAACCACTCCATAGTAAAAGGCACAAGGCAGCCCACGTGGAGTTTGTCAAAAGGCACCTGAAGGACTCTTAGACTATAAGAAAAAAAATTCTCTGGTCTGATGAGACAAAGATTGAACTCTTTGGTGTGCATGCTAGATGTCATGTTTGGAGTAAACCAGTCACAACCCCTACAGTGAAGCATGGTGGTGGTAACATCATGCTGTGGGGATGTTTTTCAGCGGCAGGAACTGGGAGACTAGTCAGGATTGAAGGAAAGATTAATGCAGCAACATACACAGACATCCTGGATGAAAACCTGCTCCAGAGCACTCTAGACGTCAGACTGGGGCAACAGTTCTTCTTTCAGCAGGACAATAACCCTAAGCACACAGCCAAGATATTAAAGGAGTGGCTTCAGGACAACTCTGTGAATGTTCTTGAGTGACCCAGCCAGAGCCCAGCCCTGAATCAGATTTAACATCTCTGTAGAGATCTGAAAATGTCTGTGCACTGACACTCTCCATCCAACCTGATGGAGTTTGAGAGGTGCTGCAAAGAGGAATGGACAAAAATGCCCAAAGATAGGTTCACCATTCACATCATATTCAAGAAGACTTGAGGCTGTAATTGCTGCCAAAGGTACATCAACAAAGAATTGAGCAAAAGGTGTGAATACTTACGTACGTGATTTCTTATTTATTTTTAATAAATTTGCAAAAAAAAAAAAAAAAACTTTTTCATGTCATAATGGGCTGTTGTGAGTAGAATTTTGAGTGAAAAAAATAATTATTAAACATTAAAAAATTAAACATTTTGGAATAAGGCTGTAACATAAATTGTGGAAAAATTGAAGCGCTGTGAATAATTTCGGGATGCAAGGTACTTGAACTCCTGCACTTGGGACAATAACTCTCCCCTGACCCAGAGAGGGCAATCCACCCTTTTCCGATATACGACCATTATTCTCAGATTGAGAATACAAGGCTCTTCAGTCGGGTATTTGGTGTTTGCACATGCACAGTGCGAGAGGTAATCAGCGCGTAGACACTTGTAGCGCTGCTTCAGCAGTGCAATACCCTCACGATCGCCGACCAGAATATCAAACAGGTTTGATTTTTATCCGACCATACGAATGCCGATTGGGAGGTAGTCGTGAGATGTTAAACACAGCTTGTTACTCCATGGATACTGCACGATGCAGGACGCACGATTAAACTGAAACTCGGCGTGATCCAAAAAATTCTCACACGAGTGAAAAATCAGCTGAAAAAGAGCCAAAACTCACACAGTGTAAGCCCACTGCTGAAAACTGGCACAGAAAAGACTGCAACCAGACATGGGGGTGAAACGTGTTTTCGCATATTTTTTCTGTTCATTCAGGTTAGACGTTGCACCCACTTGGCTGCTACTTATTATAGCCCCATATACGTAGCTACAACATTGGTGAAATTCTTTTGTAAACAAATGCACATGTAAATACAGTGGGCAACAACGAGCTCAGTAACAATTACTGATGACATAACGATATACTGCTCATTTAGGACCGGCAGTGAATTAAATTAAATCAAAGTATCCAAAAGGCAAAAATGAAGTGAAATGAAGTTAAACAAAAGCTTGATTATCATATCAGGAAACACACAGAGAGAGACAGAGAGAGAGAAAAACAGGATACCGTCGCTCCTCTTTTGCTCTCAGAAACTTCTCTTCTAAATGGGCAACTTCATCGCAGAGGGCTGCATTCTCCTGTGGATAAATAATTACATGACATCAATCATTAGAGCTGGATGTCTGAAAATGTATTGGGACTGACAATGAGACTGAACTTTATTGTATAATGTCTGGTGGTGGGCACAGTTCCGCTAATCCGCTAACTGCTAATTAGCAAAGCTAACTTTTTTGTTGGCGGATTAGCTTTTTTCCCTCCCGCGTTGAAACCGGAAGTGAGCTTACAAGCGCGCTCATTGGTCGGTTGTGGTTGGGTGTATATGCTCGCGAATTTACTTTATTGACCCAACGGTTGGGCGTATAGCCACTCCGTTACATAAAATGACACCTCATACAAACGTTGTATCACACAGGTGTTTCTGAATCACAACTTAAACAGAATTTTCAGTTTTGCAAATGCCTTTTTAACAAATGAAAAAAATTACATATGTTATTATTATTATTATTATATGTTTTTACATATAATGAATCAACCAATCAGTGATTGGAGGCTCAGTTGACCCATAATGCATTTTGGCATCTGTGTGTGTGTTAATGTTCAGAACTTCAGAATTAGTGCATTATTTTAAAATTAAAAGATATGTGTTGCATTTTCACTTTGTACAAATGACAGACTTGGCATTAATGTAGTTAAACTATCTGGATTGATTTGGCTTATAAATCAAAACCATAAGTCAAACCTGCTTTCCTTTTGAGGACTTCGGCCTCATGGCTGCACCACTGTATGCTGTGTGGGGAAATGAGTCTTTTTTTACAGCAGTGGCAGAGTGCACAAAGACTGAAGCGCTGGCTCATTGGTTGTGAACGTCTTTGATTCTAATCAGAAGCATTAGCAGTGCTTAAATTCAAAACCGGCTTGTCAGTAGCTGAGAGTGTACTGGAGACAATACTGAAAGTTAGCGGTTAGTTGTAGCTTCCGCTGAATTATTTTGTGGTTTATCGGATTAGCGTTATAAAATCCTGTAATCAAAAAAATGCAGAGGGATGTTTTTCCTGACGATTGTCCCCAGCTTGCTTGCTCATGGGGTGGTTAAATCTCTAGACCATGCTTGTGTGTTGTGGTTGGACATGACGCAGTGTGATCTGGCGATGTATAAATAAGTTGAATTCTGCCTGCTTCTAGTCTCTGGAGGAAGAATATTCAAACACAAAGAACCACTCTCTGCATTATTGCTCCAAATAACATGCAATGAATTTGTGCTAAGAAATGGTTTACTCACAAATATCATGGCACGAGCCGCTTTGCGCAGCCTGATATACTTGAGCCGGTACTTTTCATTCTGTTTCTTTCGTGGAGCCCTTTTCATCTTGGGCTTATGATCTGAAGAACCGGTAGGGGATGGAAAGGCAGGCGCCGAGGTACCCGAGCATGAATTAGAAATGGTATTCTGTGGGGAGGAGGCCAGGAGAGACTGAGCGTTGAAAGCCTGCAGGGCCTGGTGACGCTCCTCATCTGTCTGTGAACAAACAGAAAGAAGGATCTGGTTGTCAAAGAATGTCAGTTTTGTGCTGCTGTTGCCTTCAGTGTGACAGATGAAAATACATATCAAAATCATTTCACATTTAATTCATGTCAAAACTAGTGTGAATTAAAACTAGCATGGCTCTAGTAACTGTGCTCCTTGTTGAAATTCACTACACATTTGATACTTCTTGGGTTTACTATGAAGGGACAAACAAGTTTAACACTCACTCTAGAATAATAATCTTTATAATAATCTTTATAAGCCTTATAATAATCTTGAAGATTATTATAAAGAGGCTACTGCTGCCTAATTACAGTAACTATGAAGGAGAAATAGCCAGAGACTTCCTGCTAAAAATTAGCTCCTGTGACTCAAACATATCCATGTACATTACTGTATATGGTTGGAAAAGGGTGGCTTGTCCCCTCTACATCAGGAGAGACTTACTGCCCCAAGCTGAGGAATGTACAGTATCCCTGAAGGGACCGAGTGGGGTCAAATATTTGTATGTACCAGTGTGATATTTTTACTCAGAAAAATATGTCCCACCATGAAACTGTCATTAGACTTGTCTTAAAGCTTTTCATGGTTTGTTTGGTTTTTTTATTACAACAATTGTCCCATTGGTGTGGCAAGGATAATGGGGAGTTATATGGGGTCATTCATGACCCCAGCCAACTATATATATGTGTGCTGTTATATTTTTAATCAGAAAAATGTTACCTCACAGCAAGAAGGCTGTTGGATTGCTTCTCACCTGCATGTTTTCCCCCATGTTTGTGAGGGTTTCTTCCTGGTGCTCTGGCTCCCTCCACATCCAAAGACATGCAGGTTAGGTTAGGTGAACTGGAAACTTTAAACTGACCGTAGGTCTGCGTGTGGGTTCGACTATGTTTGTCTGTCTATATGTGATCCTGGTATAGACTGGTGTCCTGTCCAGGGTGTACCCCGCCTCACACCGTATGGCTGCTGGGATATACTCTAGTGATCTGCCCCCCCGTGACACTTGATTGGAGTAAGTGGTAATCGAAAATGGATGGACATATAAATCAGGAATTGTCCCATTGGTGCAGCAATGATAATGGGAAGTTATGTAGGGTCATTTATGACCCCTGAAAGATATGTTGTTCTTTTTTATGTTACAGGCTTTGATTTTATCATATAATAAAATAAGTAATTAATTCCAACTTTTTAGAATGTTTTCCATACCCAAAAGGAAGCATTATAGGTATGATGAACACAGTCATTGAAAAAGTACAATATATCACAGGAGTCATAAATGTCTGTCATTTTAGGTGCTAAAATAGTTTAACTGCTTGAGAGTTAAGTGGCTCTGGGTAGAGAGATAGTTTTGATTGGGGTTTTTGAAGGCCAAGGAATATGTTTCAGTGATGTCTACCCTCAATCTTCTCTCTTGTACTACCATCATAGCTGGTAGCTCTTCCTCTTCCAAATCAAAGTTATATGCACAATAGGGAATGACATTTACGCACCACTTTCAAGAAATAGTAACAGACAATTTTTTTTTTTTTATCCCCGAACAGTGTTCTGGAAATTCAAATACATTTTTAATATCCAACACCATGTTCAAAATTGGTGTGAAAGCTGCATTAGTACCCCGTGTCACTCACCAGCAGTGCAAAGACTCCATTTCTGTTCTCAATCCTCTTGAATCTCCTGCTCCCTTTTTGAGTCTGAAATATAAAGTAAATCTTAGGCCAACACCAACTTTGATTTCCAAATGCTGGGAGCAAAATAGCACATTAAATGTTAATTGCTACTAATTGGTTCAGAAGTACCCTTTACTGTAATTATAGTGCAGTAATGTGTGCCCTTCTTTAAAAATCACAATGAGGTGGACACATGGAGAAAGAAGACATACTAAGATGAATACAGATAAAGCATGTACTGTGTTAACAACATTAACACGAAAGCCAAGTGGAAGTTAAAGTCATTATAACTGGCTGCAGAGGCTGTCATCAGGCCCCATGTGAAATCCTCCTTACCTCTCGGTACATGACAGCCTCCAGGCTCGACTTGGCACTGAAGAGGGGAGAACAAGACAGGAAGAGGTTGAGGACACAGAGTTTGAATAACTGCAGCTTTTAAATAAATTCATTAAAAAAAACCCTCACCAGACAGAAAAACACCTAAATAGCCTCAAAGTTATTTGTATCCAACAGTTCATTGTCCTCCTCTCATAATAACTAGTCTTTAGCTGTTTTTGTCCAAATGTCCTTCCTGAATTTTAATGGGTTCACCAAGCTCACATCCACAGGAAATAAAATGTGGTTTAAAATCACCCTGATGAACCCTCTGCCTAATAAAATGGGTTTTTTTTTGGTAGATTTTTTTTCTGTTTGTTTGTGATGTGGACAGTACATAATACAGTGACAGTGAACAATATTTCTCAAAGTGTGGAATTACTGAAACAATCCAGATGATTTTGATCAGTCCCCTCTGCCCCCTTTTACTTGCAGTGGAGCACATAAATTTGCATAAACCTTAGCTATAAATGTTTCTTAGCTATAAACTTTCCCACCCACTTTTCTTCTACTGCATACGTATATTATTTTATCAAACAATGTGTCACAGATGAGTTGAAATGACTTTACCACGAACAACTGTACACTCTTATGTATAAAAAAAAAGTAAGAAGCTTTGGACCAGACGAACTTCACCTCATTGAAGAAGGAGGCATAAATTAACACCCTGGACTTAATGAACCTTTGTTATAAATGTCCACTGGAGCCCGACTCATAACTCAGGACTGATGGAACTGGGTCCATCAGACAGAAATGTGATGACATCCACCTTTAAGAAAGCACTGCAGCACCATCACATGAAAGGTGGTCAACCACAGAGGAAGGCATTAATCAAAAATTTATATTAAACAAAAGGCTCAGACTTTGTCCTGGTGATAAACTGTAAATTTTAGTGTAGGTTTTTATGTCACTTTTTGAGTAACGACTTCCTTCTTGGTTGACAGCCTTTCAGGTCATGGTGATGGAGGTGGGTGATGTCATGTTTCTATCTAATGACTCCAACTCCATCATCAATTTTTTAGGTATAGTTATGAGGTTCTGGTGGACCTCTAGAACACATTTTTGGGTGTTAATTTTTGCTTATTTCCTCTGTGATGTCGTGTGTGTAGTCAAGATGGCTCCTAGGTAAGAACTTGCCTTGTGAAGATCAAACATTGTGCTCTGTAAATCTTAGCTTAATTCTTAAAACTTGTTTCCTGTTCCTAAACACAAGAAGGCAATGGTTCTACAGCTAGGCCCTTAAAAACAAAAACAGGATTCAAAAACAAAAACAAAAGCCAGAATTATGCCAGTTATTCATTTAAGAAGCTTTCAAAAGTAATTCCATCAATTTCTGAATGCATCTACGCTGGTTAAACAAGTATTTATTTGGTGTACTTGAACTGGGGACCTACAGAAAATCTGACAATGAAGAAAAACTGAAATATTGAAAATAACGTAGACATTCTAATTGACTTAAAGATATTGTTTGATAAAATGGAACATGTGCAACAGGAGAAAACTGATTCTGAAAAGTTTTTAGCCCAGGTGTATGTAAACGCATGTCTGCAAATGTATGTAGAATGTTGTCACCACTGTTTCCAGGGTTTTCCAGAAAACTAAAGTGTTGCTACAGTATACTGTTGAATCAATATTCAAAATAGCCAGATCCAGTCCTGTGCTTCACCATTTGCTTTCAAAATTAAGCACATGAAAGATTAACTTGAACAAACTAGGAAGACTGTTTTACTTGGACTGAACAAGACCCCTGTCAATGATTCTCTGTTTAATCTCTTTTATGTGCATAGGGCGTCCAGCTTCTTCCAGCACAATCTACATGTGGAAAGAGAAAAAACAATAACTATCAAACATCACAGATGTGATTTCATTAAAAAGTTTAGTCATGGAACCACAAAGAAATGTTACTAATAAATGTCAGATACCTGTGCAGCATCGAGCCATGTGAGGTTTGGCTTCTCTGCAATTTCACTGGATGGTTCACTGCATACAGACAATATAAAACATAACATTAATACCAGCTAGTGTAATAACATTATTTGATGATGAAACATGAAAATGTTTTCTTAGATCACTTATGTATCAATATTTATTTATTTATTTATTTTTTTTTAAAGGTACACAAATCAGTATTTACGGGTAGTTGTGGCCTAAAGGTTTGAGAAGTTGGGTCATTACCAAATCTAATTGACACTCATATTAGCTGGATTGGTTTCAGTGCAGAATGTGTAAAAGCTGTGGTCACACCATCCTTGTAGTGCAGTGGATAACTGAAACCGTCAATCAAATGGTGATGCAAGCACCAAAATCTGCAGAAATACTCCATAAACATTACTCTTTTGAAAAAAACGACTGGCCACTTCAATTTTCAATAGGCGGCAATTGAAGAATTACACAGGGGTCAAAATTTTAAAATGTTCCAATCAAATTGAAAACTATCCCACATTATTTGTCTGATCATAAAGATTCCAAAAAGGCATTGCTTAGCCTATCTATGACTGAATGTTATGGAGTTATGGGGTAAAAACAGCAAAAAATGGTGACAAAAGGATAAATTTCAGTTTGTACAGGGGTCAAAAGTTAAAGTTACTCCAGTTTTGGTAAAAAGGGGTGAAAATTATTGGTTGAGCTAATAGGGTTAATAAATTGAATTGTTTTGACTGTGCTGAATGCTTGGTCTTCAAAGTAAAGGTCAAACAATGCCAACATCCATTGGATTCTATGACATGGCATATGTTACCCCATAACATGAAAACTAAGCATGACACATCCAAGCATTGGTCCGAGCTATTTCTATTGAAAATTTTGTCAGACAAAAGTAATTTTCCCATCTGCAAAATGCGCACCTTGTCAACTGATGTCCGCCAAGTCTGTCGAAAGTAATGTTGTAATGTTCAAAACTGTAAGCGGATATCAGGCGGAGAGCTTTGCTGCTGCTTGCATTTGTTTTTTTTTTTGTGGGTTTGTCCTCTGCTGTAATTTATTTTTCCTGCTGTTGTCTTAGTGTTCATTCTGGTGTTGTGACTGGTCAAACGCCCAGCAAATGGAGAAATGGCTCTCTCTCTCTCTCTGTCTGTCTCTCTCTCTCTCTCTAATGCGATGTTATCTGTCCATAAGCACCCCACATGACCTGATTACTTTTGCAGATAAATTATACCCACTGAAGGATGAAAATGTGTTCATCAATTTAATTCCCCATTAAGTGGGGATTTTGCGTGGTGTCATGCTGAACCTGATACATGAGTTAAATGTTAAAAGTATAATTTAACAGAAAATAATTTGTTGTCCCCTGCTGGTCTTTAAGGCCTAGAAGAGATACGGTATTGCACACCCTCTGTTCATCTGTCCATCCATGCATATGTCGATGACACTTTCTTGTACACATATTAACTTGAACAAAATTCATCTGAGTTTCACCAAATTTGAACTGAACATCTTAAATGGGGGTATCTTGGACAAGTTTGAAGAGTCTCTAAATCAGCCCATTTTATGAAAGAGTATTGAAAATTTAAATTTGTGCTCCCTAGCAGTCATATCAATGCCATTATCTCGGCAGGAGAATGAAGGGCCAAATCTTTAGGTTCCTGTCACTGTATGGTTGTGAAAATTGGATGGTAACCGCCAACCTAATGTGAGAAAAGGTTGACTTTGGTGCTGGATCTCTTCAGGAGATCCTTGGGTACCAGGAGAATGACTTTGTACCAAACAAAGTTACTTCAGGAGACTCAGATGAGGAGCATCACTAACATTGTGAGGAAACATCAACTGTGAGATTTTTGCCAAATGGCATGTTTCTCTGGCCACGATCCTGCATGCAGGTGCCTCAGAATTGAGGACTCCAGCAGCTGGAGAATACTAAGGAGACAGCTATGTCTCACCTGGATGAGATTAACAGATGGTTTACTTTTGAGAGATACGAATGGTCCATTTATCTGCCTAGCGGGTTGGTATACAGGAACAAAGGCAGTTCCATGGTGTGATGGATGCGGCAACAGCGCATACTCCCAGACCTGACCTGACCTTTTTATTTCTTTTCTCAGTATGAGATAATGCTACTAACAATCAGTCACAAAAAATAACATTTCATTGGCATGAATTAAAGACCTTCCAGCTTTCAATTTTGAAAGCAGAATTGCAAAAACTCTTTACCCAATCCCAGTGTGTTAACACAGTTTGATCAGCAACACAGCTGCTAGTTTTTGTTTCCAAATACACTCTCAGAACATAAAAGTAAAAGACACGCTTCAGTGAACATTATAATTACAGTTTATCTACCAAAGTAATCAAGCCAATGCTAAACCAACTGAATTTCATGATACAAATAACCGGCCAGGGATTTTCGGCACAAGAGTGTGCCTTCTTGTTGTTTTAATATTTGCATCCTATGTTACTTCATTGAATTACCCAGACCAGCCATTTAATGAGCCAACACAGGGTGCAGATTATTTTCATAATCAATGAATCGATCTATTATTTTCTCAATTAGCTGTTAGGCCCATAAAATGTTTTTAAAAAATAAAAAATTTGGATCAGTGTTATTCAGAGCCCAAGACTATGCCTTCAAATGTCTTGTTTTGTCAACAGCCCAGAGGTATTCAGTTTACTATCAGATAGGAGAAAAGCAGCCAGAAAAAAGTAAACTAGAAAATATTCCCATTTATGAAGATGAAAACAAATAATTTTTCTCAACATTGCACCCTGTGAGTCAAAACTTAACAGATTCTCAATAAATGTTGGTTTCTCAGAATACAAAAGATGGAGAATCACACCCTATTTTATCTGGGTCAGGATCAAAACTTCTCAATTGCACCTCGCATATCGGCACCAGATGAGACACACAGGTAAGCAGCTACTTGTGCATTGGCTGTTATGTCATGTACCTCCTACAAAGTCCTCCTCCTCACCTCCAACCCCCACCAGTACCTTTTGGACCTTTTATTCCCCTACAGCCCATCACGGACTCTGTGGACTACTGACACGGGAGTCCTCTCCACCCCTGACACAAGACTGCGGTCCCTTGGGGACAGAGCCTTTGGTAATGTTGCCCCCCGACATTCGCAATGCCTGTCTCTGGACATCTTTACATTAATGCACTGTTGAATTTCCACCTCTTTACTTCTGGCCACTAACTTTATAGTATGTAAAGCAACCTTGAGTTTCTTGAAAGACAAGTTCATGCTCCAGAGCTATTGACACCTTCTTCAAAATAATAATAACATTAGAACGCCGCACTCAGAGCACAAACCTCAGCCAACACTAGTTTCCAATTCCACAAAATTTTTACCTTGGAAAAAAATTTCAAGGTCAAAGTCCTGTGAGATGCAGCTTTTCATAAGTCAAATTAGATGTGATCAAAAGTCAGGCATATTTATTTAGTTTGTGAACTCGAACCAAAGTTTTTTTGTGATGTCAGGTTTTTTTTAATTTCATCTTTTTCAGTTTGTGAATTCTTTTTCACATAATTTTCACAGAACATTGGCTATCTCTGCTATGCACAATTTGTCATTGCTTTTTGGCACTTGATTTCTGACTGATAACTGGAAGATAGACAAACAGGCATAAAATTGGATCCTCCATCCAATAGGTAAATCCATAACAGAACATGAGTGATTGAGGCACGTTTTACTGAGATATAATACAAAATGTACACCAAATGGGCTTTTCAATATTAAAACCAAATGTCCACAGAATCCAAAATCCGGATCAATCGTTGTCAGGCAATGGTGAGTGCCAGTCTGCACCTCACTTTCAAATATGAGAGTGATTAGGGCACATTTGTTTAAGATAATGTAAAATATACATTAAATGCGATTTTCAATGTTAAATTTAAATAGCGACAAAATCTATAATCCAGATCAGATCTGGATCAAACTTTGTCAGTTGATAAAGGATGCCATCCTGCATAACACTGTCAAATATGAAAGAAATTTGATCTTTTTTGACAGTTGTGATTTTTTTAAATTTGTTCAATGTTAAAGATAAGGATTTTTTTCAATTTTCCAAGATTTTTCCTGACTTTGACCTTGACCTTGAATCAGTTCTTGCCTATCAGGATATAAAGTTTCAGTTTAAAAAAAAAATCATACTGATGTATGAAAAATTGTGGGCTCCAGGCTGTTCACAAACAGACAAACAAACAAACAGGGGTGAAAACATCACCTCCTCCCACTTCGTTGGCGGAGGTAATAATTATTTGTTAAACAACCTGTCAAGAGCTTCAGTGGTCCTGGAGAGACTGGCGATGCTGTCCAGAGCAGGAAAGAGGGAGTAGCTGCCCTGACCGTCAGCCTCCATCTCTGACTCAAAAGAGTTGAGTGACTCCATAAGATACAGAAAGCGCTCTGAAAACAGGCAAACGACGTTCATTAACTAACTTAAAGTAGACATATATTAATGCTATAACAGGCAAAAACGTCGCTCTTACTGTGATACGGAGACAAAACAAACCTCTACGGTCAACGTGCAGCAGCAAACGTCGACCCGGAACCTTCTGTCGCAGGCTGGACTCAACCGTAAAGTTTAGCAGCTGCTATACTCACGACATGAGCACAGAAAATAATAATTACACATATATGTTTTGAAAAATGTAAGGGGTAGCAAGAAGATATTCAAGCGAGGAAGAGCACCGAGAGAGGAACAAAAGTGAGACGCATCGTGTTTCAGCGGGCTACATTACGGAGAGCACCAATGCGTCAGACGCAAGTGTTTAAAAAATATAACCGCTTGCATTGCTCCCCAGAATCGGGATGTTTTTGTTATTTTCATATATATATGTATATATATATGTATATATATATATACATATATATATATGTATATATATATACATATATATATATGTATATATATATACATATATATATATATGTATATATATATACATATATATACATATATGTATATATATATACATATATATATATATATGTATATATATATACATATATATACATATATGTATATATATGTATATGTATATATATATGTATATGTATATATATATATATATGTATATATATATATATAGCTCAAATAAATACATACAAAAAGCTCATACGTAGCTGTCATATTACACACTCTTTATTAATTTAGTTTGTCCAAAAAAGTGAAATTTATGCGTTACGAGGCTTTTTGAAACTTTGCACGAAATTAAACTTTGTTTTTGGTTTATTTTTCAGTTTGAGTCGAAACGATTATGATACGACGGCGCCATCTGGTGGTCAACCTTTGATTACTGCAACAAGGAAAACGATCCAAAGCTGAGGAAGATTTTACAATATTTTGAAAACATTTGCTTTAAAATCTACATCTTACACCGCTAAGCATTTTTGAATCAATGTTGTAATATTGAATAAAAATTGAGCAGATTTCTTTGCTAGTGGGCCTTTATTTACAGATTGATTTTAAACTGAATGCAACAACTTGTTTGGAATTTAAAGCTTGATGATTCAAAGTTTATTGCCGTTAGAAATGAGGTAAAAAATAACCGACCCTCCTTATCTGTAAGCTTTCTATATGTAGTACAAATTGTCAGGATTGGAAAACAGGTTTTGAAATCATATGAATCACTATTTTTTAATTACATTAATTTGTAGAATAAAATAAAATCTCTGCATTCTATCTTCTGCTGTGGACAAAAGTGAAGCCATGCTGTCATAAGTCCAATATGTAGTAGCAACTAGTGCATGGTGTCCAACTGGTTAGTGCACTTGTTTCAAGAACAGAAGGTTGAAGATCACCCCTGCCCACTGTCCATGTAATGTGGAGCTGCATCAGGAAAGGCATCCGGTGTAATCCTTGTACCAAATCAGCATACAGATCCATCTAGGCTCTGCTATGATGAACCCGAGTGGGTCTAAAAAAACAAAAAGCCAAAGGAACTTTCTATTTCAATAACGTCACTAGCCAGGGCTAATGATGGTGTTGGAATATAGACATCCTCACACTGTCAGCATTGCTGTACCACATTATATATCAAATTACTGGAAAAACATAGATGTTATTTAATATATTATGCATTCAAATTTGTAAAATATTCACAAATTA
Source organism: Thalassophryne amazonica (assembly GCF_902500255.1). Classification (NCBI taxonomy): domain Eukaryota; kingdom Metazoa; phylum Chordata; class Actinopteri; order Batrachoidiformes; family Batrachoididae; genus Thalassophryne; species Thalassophryne amazonica. The sequence goes on along the minus strand of NC_047106.1, from coordinate 60,978,866 downwards.
ACTTTTTCCCTTGGACATGGATTCAGAGTGACTATCTTTTAGTGACATGAAACATAGAGAATTTCCTGTTTTGCACATTATCAACAGGTCAGGTCCAGTCTGGGAGCACGTGCTGGTGATGTACACTGCCAAATCCACCACACTACAGAAGTTTCTTTTGTCCCGAATGGCACCCATGATGCAGGTAGACATTCAGTCCATCTCCACGACTTGAAAGTAACCATATATCTGCAGTCAGATGAAATGGGGCTGTCTCGTCGTCCTTCTTCGGTTGGTGTGGTCCTCAGCACAGAGGCACCTGGGTGCTGGACCATGCCCAGGGAAACATGCCACATGGTCATATTGTCATACTTAAAATAAAAATATTTATTACAAGAGCAATCAGAGATTTCTGATGTCCTCCAAGGGTTGACGAGGACTTAGAATAAAAGATAGGTGATTCACATCGTGACCCGGACTTTACCTGGATCCGGGTTCCACAACACAATGCAATATTTGCATACTGATCCAGAATGGTCCAACTGATCACGATGTTGCAATTTGATATTTAATTCACAAGCTGAAGCAAAATACTTGGTTACATCCTTGGCGGATGTAATTACTGCATGTTCATTCCTACCATTACATCTGCCCTCTGAATGCAGAGGGACTGTGTCTACAATTGTCTGTAATTGCTCTGTGGTTAATGCAAGATGTTTATTAAACCCTGTTCGGTTTATGACTACACTTCAGTGTACTTTTGACTGCCTCATTTCAGCTCCACTGTGGCAGCATACAGCTTGAAAGTTACAAAAAAAAGTTAGTGTCCAAATACTTATGCACCCTACTGTAGAAACCAAATGGCATCAATAAATGTGATATGTCAGCTCTAGAGCTGCCCAATCCAACATACAGAGATCAGTGGTTATTTTAGTCAGGAGACTTCAGATGTACGGAAGATGGGGAGGCTTCAGGCGTATGGAACCCTTTCAGTCTCTTATAAAATTGAGCTTTATAAGTTTTGGGCATGTCCAAAATGCAAAATAAATGGAGAACACAATAGATTTCTTTGGGCAACAACTTTATTTAAAAATAGAGGTCAACTGACAGAGATATAGTGCTAATACACTGCAAACAGCTGAAACAGAAAGTAGTGAACATCGAACATTTCTTTAGAAGAAGGCATTGCATTAGTTTATGCAAGTTTGGAATTTAAATAATCTCACAATATTTCTGAAGGAGCTGCTGTGTCCGTATGATGATATACAGTGGCGTCAGCAGTTTGTTCACTTGTGCCTGCCCTCCATCACATCCTGGCCTTCTGCTGCATGCACACATGCCCTGCTGAAAACCCAGAATATATGCACATGCATCAAAACAGGAGTGACTCAACTCTCCTTCTTTGCCTGGACCTTGTTTTATGTGGCTTAGGTTGAGCCAAACAAAATGTAAAACTGCAGCATTGATGGAAAATGATATGTAAGACAAGAGCATTTCACAGCACAGCAGATCAGAAGATCAAAGAGGATGGCTCAGGGTGTTTAACATTTGTTCTCTGCCCAGCGGAAGGAAGGAAGGAAGGGAAGTGCAAATAATACTCATCATCTCTAATCTGGGTGCTGTTGCTGGCAGACAGCATGCTGGAAATGCGCAGGAGTGCTGCTGCTTGATTGTTCAGACAAAATCACCGTTAGTTTCAGCGCAGTATTTGATGGAATTGGTTCTTCCTTCGTGTCTAGATGTGTATGAGTAGATCAGCCAGTCCCAAACTGAAGATCATTTGGCTACACCCCGTTTACACCGGGTACACGGCCGATGAACGATCAAAAAGTGGCCTCTGCTCGGCGTCATTCTCACTGACTCTCACCAGGGTTGCAGGCTGGTTACAATGGGGTCTCCATGGTTGGAAAAGAGATCCCTCTTGGTCTCCATCACTCTCCATTGGTCTCCAACAGGTGTGCAAGTGTACTGAACTGTTTAAAACACTTGCAGAAGTTGTGCGACCAGTTAACAGATACATGGGTGTCATAATCAGGTCTTGATAAACTCTCACATATCTCAACACATTCTCATCTTGATCCTATGGGACGGAATAGACTCTCAATTGATTCTGCATGGGGTTGCATCAATGATCGTGGATATTAACATATTTTTCAATCACACAATTCAGTTGCAAAGCAGGCTTGGTGTAAAGGCAAATAACAAATCACAACGTAGATCAGCCAAGACCTGTGAGAGTTGATAAAATTCCATGATCTTGTAGGCCTTATATAGGTCTCAGTCTGGTGTAAATGGGGCATTACAGAGGCAAGGGTTATTGGTTGAAAAAAAAAAAACTCTTGATTTTGAATGTTACCACAGCAACACTTCAGTTTCTGACATGGTCTGTTTGAGCCTCTGGACTCCTGCAAATAACTGAGACCAAAATTTAAAAACCATACATGGCTACAGGTACGAGACATTTCACAGACATTTCAGAGCAGTGATGTTCTCACACTCTGGCTATGGCAGAAGCCAGTAGAATGAACAGTGTATTGTACCGCTGGTCCAGCACTATGCAGTAATTATCTGTATCATATCTGTTTTTCCTTTCTGTGTTCATAACTAGTGATGGCTAAAATGCTGCATCTGAGAGACTAAATCAAATAACTATTATTCAGAAAAACATTTAATATCATGGAGCATGCAGAACACCTCTCCATAGTGACATCTAGTGATCACCAGTCTTGTATAAAGTACCTCAAAGTGATACTTGAACAAAAGTACAAGTATCTTACCATAAAATTACTTTGGTAAAAGTTAGTCTCCTTTAAAAATATTACTTGAGTAAAAGTCTTAAAGTATCTGACATTTACTGTACTTAACCCCTTAACGCCCATTGTCGCATATATGCTACAATCTCTGACTCAAATATGCAACTTACCAAATTGACCTGTATGCCCGTTGTCGCAAATTTGCAACATACCATCATTATTATTATAACATTATAACATAAGGTCATTACCAGAATACCCAATATTACTATCTAGTTTTTGTGCAAAAGTGAAATTAATAATCTCAACATTATTTACCATCTACTTAAAGGCAAAAACACACACAAAACATTTTTTTAAATACAGCTATATAAATTCAGGCATTAAGGGGTTAAGTATCAAAAGTAAATTTCTCATATAAAATGCACTTTAAGTAAAAGTATTGAGTAAAAGTAAAATCCAAAACAAATGGCAGAGTAGTTGGTGTTGGTGACGGGATGAGTGAGCAACAGGTGGATGGAAATAGCTGTAAATAAAGCTGCCATTCTTTTTCTGAAGACTCAAACACACATTTCTGTTGTGTGGGCCGCTGAAGAGGAGGTACTGCTGGCCCACCACCACCAGAGGGCGCCCTGCCTGGAGTGCGTGCTCCAGGCACCAGAGGGCGCTGCCGCCTAATGGGAGTAGCCTGGGTGACAGCTGTCACCCATCACCAGACTCAGCTGTTCCACTCAGCACAGAGGTATATCAGGAGGACGGCGTCTCCACCTCAGTGCCGAGATATCGCCTTACGTTAAAGGTAACGTTCTCTGCATTAATATTCTGATTAACTGGCTAAAAGATTTGTTAAACCTTTGCAGGACAGCTGATTATTGTGAGCTAAATTGCTTGGAGAAGTACTCACCTTTCTGCAGTATTGACGTGAGGTGGAGTCAGCTTCTTCCCTCTCTGTGTACTGGGTGCAGCCGCATCCACACCTGTGTGTTTGTTCTCTTGCCAGCAGTACCGGATCCGACGAGCGGAGGCAGTGGCCACCTGGGAATTCGGGACTTGGCGGTTCCAGTATTTCCAGGGTTCGGTGGCAGGGGAAATCTGGGTGGTTCCGGCTCGACTTGGACGGACGTCTCCTACCTTCGAGCCTGCCCACACGACACCAGTGGAATTCGGTGTAAACCCAAATTGTCAATTGTTGTATTGGTTGTGCATTTTCACAACAGTAAAACTTGTTATTTACTTTCTCCATTGTCCGTTCATTGCGCCCCCTGTTGTGGGTCCGTGTTCCAACACTTTCACAACAGGATATCTCGGCCAGCGTCATGGACCCCGAGGGGCGTCAACCGGCTGTTGAACGGCCAATGGAAGACCAAGGCGCGGCGGAGGCTTCGGGAGGGGTAATCGGTGAGTTGCAGCGGATTCTCACCGCTTTCACCTCTCGGATCGACTTAATGACCGAGCAGCACGTTCTCCTGAACCGCAGGGTGGAGGCTCTCGCCGCACAAGTGGAGGCGCGCCCTTCGGGCGCCGCTGCGGCTCTCCCTCCCGAGGACCCTGCGCGCGAAAGTGACGTTCCACTGGTCGTTCAACGGTCCCTTCCTCCGTCCCCAGAAGCATACATAAGCCCTCCAGAGCCGTACGGAGGCTGTGTGGAGACGTGCGCGGACTTTCTGATGCAGTGTTCGCTCGTCTTCGCACAGCGTCCCGTGATGTACGCGACTGATGCTAGCAAAGTAGCTTATGTGATAAATCTGCTTCGTGGGGAGGCACGCGCTTGGGCTACAGCGCTCTGGGAGCAGAACTCACGGCTCCTTCACACATACGATGGGTTTGTACGGGAGCTCAGAACGGTGTTCGATCATCCCAATAGAGGAGAGTCCGCTTCAACCGCACTACTGTCAATAAGACAGGGGCGTCGGAGCGCAGCTGCCTATGCAGTCGCCTTCCGCATCGCGGCGGCGAGATCCGGCTGGAATAGCACTGCCCTCCGCGCTGCCTTTGTAAACGGACTGTCACTGGTCCTAAAAGAGCACCTGGTGGCTAAGGACGAACCGCGGGATTTAGATGAGCTCATCGATCTAGTTATACGACTCGACAACCGGTTAGAAGAACGCCGTCGGGAACGAGGCGAAGGGCGTGGCCAGGCACGCGTCGTCCCTCTCCCTTCCGGGTCCGATCGAGCTCCGCCCTCCCCACGCTCCTCTGTTCCTGCGCTCCGTGCGCCTATGGCTCCCCCTGCTGACGAAGCTATGGACACAAGCAGGGCAACATTTAGGGCACCTGGAGCACAAAGGAGGCGGGCCCACGGAGCCTGTTATGTTTGTGGCTCGAGTGAGCATCTCGCAAACGACTGCCCCGAGCTGTTAAACTCCAACGCTTTTCCCTAGAGACTGGGCCAGGGGTGGGCCAAAATATTCACGTGGGACACACCCACATTGCTACACGACTCCCAGTCACGATCCTGTTTGAGGATTCGACCCTGAAGGCCCCAGCACTGGTGGACACGGGCTCTGAGGGGAATCTGCTTGACAGTAGATGGGCCAGGGAGATAGGGCTCCCTCTGGTGGCTCTTACCTCGCCTGTGCAGGTTCGGGCGCTAGATGGCTCCCTACTCCCACCAATCACACATAAGACACCTCCAGTAACTCTGGTGGTGTCAGGTAACCACCGGGAGGTGATCGAGTTCTTTGTGACTCAGGCCACCTCCCGTGTGGTTTTGGGGTTTCCATGGATGCTAAAGCACAATCCCCGGATCGATTGGCCGTCCGGGGTAGTGGTTCAGTGGAGCGAAACCTGCCATCGGGAGTGTCTAGGTTCCTCGGTTCCTCCCGGCTCCCACGCTAAGGAGGAGGTCCGAGTCCCGCCCAATCTGAAGGCGGTGCCGGCGGAGTACCATGACCTCGCTGACGTGTTCAGCAAGGATCTGGCTCTCACGCTTCCTCCCCACCGCCCGTATGATTGTGCCATTGATTTGGTTCCAGGCAGTGAGTTTCCGTCCAGTAGGCTGTACAACCTCTCACGGCCGGAGCGTGAATCAATGGAGACCTACATCCGGGACTCATTAGCTGCCGGGTTGATCCGGAATTCCACCTCTCCGATGGGTGCTGGTTTCTTTTTTGTGGGTAAAAAGGATGGCGGGCTTCGTCCATGCATTGATTATAGGGGGTTGAACGAAATCACGGTTCGCAATCGATACCCGTTGCCCCTGTTGGATTCGGTGTTCACCCCCTTGCATGGAGCCAATATCTTCACCAAACTTGATCTTAGGAATGCGTATCATTTGGTTCGGATCCGGAAGGGAGACGAATGGAAGACGGCATTTAACACCCCGTTGGGCCATTTTGAGTACCTGGTCATGCCGTTCGGTCTCACTAATGCTCCCGCGACCTTCCAAGCGTTGGTAAATGATGTCCTGCGGGACTTCCTGCACCGGTTCGTCTTTGTGTATCTGGATGATATACTCATCTTTTCCCCGGATCCTGAGACTCATGTCCGGCATGTCCGTCAGGTTCTGCAGCGGTTGTTGGAGAACCGTCTGTTTGTGAAGGGCGAGAAGTGTGAATTCCACCGCACTTCTTTGTCCTTCTTGGGGTTTATCATCTCCTCTAACTCCGTCGCCCCTGATCCGGCCAAGGTTGCGGCGGTGCGAGATTGGCCCCAACCCACAAGCCGTAGGAAGCTGCAACAGTTCCTCGGTTTTGCTAATTTCTATAGGAGGTTCATTAAGGGCTATAGTCAGGTAGTTAGCCCCCTGACAGCCCTGACCTCACCAAAAGTTCCCTTCACCTGGTCGGATCGGTGCGAAGCCGCGTTCAAGGAGTTGAAACGGCGCTTCTCGTCTGCACCAGTTCTGGTGCAGCCCGATCCTAGCCGCCAGTTAGTGGTTGAAGTGGATGCCTCGGACTCAGGGATAGGAGCGGTGCTCTCCCAGAGTGGGAAGACCGATAAGGTCCTTCACCCGTGTGCCTATTTTTCTCGCAGGTTGACCCCCGCTGAACGGAACTATGACGTCGGCAATCGGGAACTCCTTGCTGTGAAAGAGGCCCTCGAAGAGTGGAGACATCTGTTGGAGGGAACAGCCGTGCCATTCACGGTTTTCACTGACCATCGGAACCTGGAGTACATCAGGACCGCCAAGCGGCTGAACCCCAGGCAAGCCCGCTGGTCACTGTTCTTTGGCCGTTTTGACTTCCGGATTGCCTACCGTCCCGGGACCAAGAATCAGAGGTCGGATGCATTGTCCCGGGTGCACGAAGACGAAGTCAAAACGGAACCGTCGGATCCCCCGGATCCCATCATCCCGGAGTCCGCTATCGTGGCCGCCCTCACCTGGGACGTGGAGAAGACCGTCCGGGAGGCCCTGACCCGTGTCCCGGACCCCGGAAACGGACCAAAGGACAAACTATACGTCCCACCAGAGGCTAGGGCTGCAGTCCTGGACTTCTGTCACGGTTCTAAGCTCTCCTGTCACCCAGGGGTGCGAAGGACCGTGACAGTCGTCCGGCAACGCTTCTGGTGGGCATCCCTGGAGGCCGACGTCCGGGACTACGTCCAGGCCTGTACCACCTGCGCCAGGGGCAAGGCCGATCACAGAAAGACCTCAGGGCAGCTACAGCCACTGCCCGTGCCTCATCGCCCCTGGTCCCACATCGGTCTGGACTTCGTCACGGGTCTCCCGCCGTCCCAGGGAAACACCGTCGTCTTCACGATAGTGGACCGTTTCTCCAAGGCGGCCCACTTCGTGGCCCTCCCGAAGCTCCCAACGGCCCAGGAGACAGCGGACCTCCTGGTCCACCACGTCGTCCGTCTGCATGGCATACCATCAGACATCGTCTCCGATCGCGGTCCCCAGTTCACCTCACATGTCTGGAGGAGCTTCTGCCGGGAACTGGGGGCCACGGTCAGCCTCTCGTCTGGGTACCACCCCCAGACCAACGGGCAGGCAGAGCGGGCGAATCAGGAGCTGGAGCAGACACTTCGCTGTGTGACAGCCGCGCACCCGACGGCCTGGAGTACCCACCTGGCCTGGATCGAGTACGCCCACAACAGCCAAGTGTCATCAGCCACCGGCCTCTCCCCGTTTGAGGTGTGCTTGGGGTATCAGCCCCCCTTGTTTCCGGTGGTTGAGGGAGAGGTCGGTGTGCCCTCGGTCCAGGCCCACCTACGGAAGTGCCGTCGGGTGTGGCGGGCCGCCTGCTCTGCCTTGTTGCAGGCCCGGACGAGGGCGAAGAAACATGCAGACCGGCGGCGAGCCCCGGCCCCCAAGTATCGTCCTGGGCAGGAGGTCTGGTTGTCCACCAAGGACATTCCTCTACAGGTTGACTCACCAAAACTACAAGAACGGTACATCGGACCTTATAAGATCCTCAAGGTCATCAACCCCGCCGCAGTGAGGCTCCAGCTTCCGGCCTCACTGCGGATCCATCCAGTTTTTCATGTTTCCCGGATCAAGCCTCTTCACACCTCACCCCTCTGCACCCCGGGTCCGGCGCCGCCTCCTGCCCGGATCATCGACGGAGCACCGGCTTGGACAGTCCGCCAGCTCCTTGATGTCCGTCGGATGGGCCGGGGTTTTCAGTATCTGGTGGACTGGGAGGGGTACGGACCCGAGGAGCGCTCCTGGGTGAAGAAGGGCTTCATCCTGGACCCGGCCCTCCTGGCCGACTTCTACCGTCGCCATCCGGACAAGCCCGGTCGTGCGCCAGGAGGCGCCCGTTGAGGGGGGGGTCCTGTTGTGTGGGCCGCTGAAGAGGAGGTACTGCTGGCCCACCACCACCAGAGGGCGCCCTGCCTGGAGTGCGGGCTCCAGGCACCAGAGGGCGCTGCCGCCTAATGGGAGTAGCCTGGGTGACAGCTGTCACCCATCACCAGACTCAGCTGTTCCACTCAGCACAGAGGTATATCAGGAGGACGGCGTCTCCACCTCAGTGCCGAGATATCGCCTTACGTTAAAGGTAACGTTCTCTGCATTAATATTCTGATTAACTGGCTAAAAGATTTGTTAAACCTTTGCAGGACAGCTGATTATTGTGAGCTAAATTGCTTGGAGAAGTACTCACCTTTCTGCAGTATTGACGTGAGGTGGAGTCAGCTTCTTCCCTCTCTGTGTACTGGGTGCAGCCGCATCCACACCTGTGTGTTTGTTCTCTTGCCAGCAGTACCGGATCCGACGAGCGGAGGCAGTGGCCACCTGGGAATTCGGGACTTGGCGGTTCCAGTATTTCCAGGGTTCGGTGGCAGGGGAAATCTGGGTGGTTCCGGCTCGACTTGGACGGACGTCTCCTACCTTCGAGCCTGCCCACACGACACCAGTGGAATTCGGTGTAAACCCAAATTGTCAATTGTTGTATTGGTTGTGCATTTTCACAACAGTAAAACTTGTTATTTACTTTCTCCATTGTCCGTTCATTGCGCCCCCTGTTGTGGGTCCGTGTTCCAACACTTTCACAACAATTTCTGTTAAACACAACAGCCAGGCTCTTGTGAAACAGCACAATCATTTATAGCTACACTGTTGTGCCAAATTAAAAAAAAAAACTTTCCAAGCATCACCACCACCAACCACTTCAAAGCAACCAAATGCAGCGTTCTTTGCTCTCTCAAATCCAAAATGCGGTGCCACTTTTATGCAGCGCTTCTCTGCAAAAAAATTCAAATAACATAAATAAAACGAAAGTTTTGTCAGTACTGAAGTCTTCCCCTTAAGTGTGCATTAACTCAGATCGTGTGCTCCACTCCAGTGGGAGCCAGTGTGTGTGTGTGTGTGCGTCAGCGTGTGCACGCTTGGAGAAAAGAGCGCAGATAGTTTTCATCCTCCACAGTCTCCTCTTCCTCAGCAGGGGTGCAGATTCAGCCTGTCACCTTTTTTTGTGTGTGTGTCTTTTAAACTTGTTTTATGTCAAACACGGCACTTGATGCTGCAGGGGTGAAAGACGCTGTGCTCCAGCTGTAGAGGACTGTATCTCTTCCCGGAGTACAGCTGCACCCAGGCAAACAGGCATTGCCCAATCAAATTTCTTCTACTTTTATACTGTAGTAACGAGTAACGAAGATGGTAAAGGGAAATGTAATATACATTTTAATGAGGAAATGTAGTGGGTAAAAGTAAAAGTCGCCATAAATGTAAATAAAGTAAAGTGCAGATACAGGAACAAATTATTTCTACTTTGTTACATTATATTGTGTTCAATTTTCTAAAATTATTATTATTTATTTTTTTTGTCATCAATAAGCTTTTCTGAAGCTGCTTAACCAGTACAATATTCCATGTAAAGAAATTTTGAATAACTGAAGTTTTATATTTGCACTGTGACAGTGTTTACATTATATCATACTGTATATTTCTTTTAATTTTTCTTTCCTTTTTTGGCCTGTGTGAGACACTGTTGAGACAGGGAAGTATGCCAAAGGACAAAAGTAAGCTGTTTCTGGAAATACTCAAAGACACAGAGACACACTTGCCTTTTATTATATGGATGTTACGTATGTACAGTGGTGTCAAAAGTACACACATTTGTTACTTAAGTAGAAGTATAGATACTGCAGTTTAAAAACACTCTGGTAAAAGTTGAAGTATCAACTTGACCTCTTTACTCAAGTAAAAGTGAAAAAGTATGTGCTCCAAAACCTACTTAAAGTATAAAAGTATAAAGTAACCTTTAAAAAAAAAAAAAAAAAAAAAGGTAGATGCCACTATATGAATTGAAAGCTTAATTTAAAAACTGATTCGTTCTACATGTGGCCCAAGACCCAAAACCCAAAATTACCCCCCAACACCACCTGCACAAAAATGTTTCAATTCTAGAAGCTCTGAAATGCAATCTGGGACTATTCCAGACAATAAACTGCAGCGAGAGCAGCATCCATTTAGTGAAGGAAAAAAAACAAAAAAACACAACTTTCCTTATTCAAATTCATTCCAGTAGTATTCTGCTCTTACTAGGATGCAGCAGTTTTCTAGTTTGGCAGATAGTTCTGGAGAAAATCACTGAAGAAATTAACACAATGAAAATATGGTTTGACCGAAACAAACTCATTAAATAAGACAGGGATGAAGTGGAGGTGTAAGAATCACTAGGTGTTCACAGGAAACATTTATTTATTTATGTATGTATTTATTTATGTATGTTCTTTGTTAGTTGCTTTTATATTTTCTGTTGTGTTTCTATTCAGGTTCTTTTTGCCTCTTTCTCTAGAATTGTATATAATAATCATTAGATTATTAATATATAAACAAAAATAAATTTAAGAAATATTACAATTTGAAAACAAATACACCCGAACGTGATGAGAGCTGCAATTGCTTAATGCTAAGTTTTAACATTGAAAATGCCATAGACATGCTAACGCATTAGCGTCGCTCCCGTTTTTAAGTTATAAAATACATCCATCAACTGTTTCAGAAGACCATAACAGGTCGGTTTAACATAGAAAAGGTAAATAATACTCACAGAAGTATGCTCTTTAGGGTTTTAGCGGGGGAAAATTAAGCGAAAGAAAGAAAGAATAAACGAAGCAATGGTCGAAGCATTGCTTCAATCTGCGAACCACTGCTTCAATTGGTTCACGGTTCAAAGCAAAGCCGCGCTGCAGAAAAGTTGATTACAGGCGCACATGACGTGAAATATATATATAAACATTAAACTGAAGCCAAAAGTAACGAGGCTCTTTGTTTTAAAAATGTAAGGAATAGAAAGTACAGATACTTGTGTGAAAATGTAATGAGTAGAAGTAAGAAGTAGGCAGAAAAATAAGTAATGGAGTAAAGTATAGATACCCAAAAAGTGTACTTAAGTACAGTAACGAAGTATTTGTACTTCGTTACTTGACACCTCTGCGTATGTACAACATACATGATGTCAATACAGATTTGAACATTTTTGGAAAATGTACAGGCAGAAAAAGAGGATAACAAGCAGCAGATGTCGCAGTCAGGACAATCCAAGGGTTTAACAAAACTATCACCTTAACAATTTAGGAATTAGAGCAATTTGTATATGTAGTGCCTCCAATTTCAGAGCCCATAAGTAACTGGACAAATGAAACAATTGGACAAGCGAAATATCAGGATTTTTTTTTTTTTTTTTTTTTTACGAGTATACAAATCGGGCAGCACGGTGGCTTAGTGGTTAGCACTGTTGCCTCACAGCGAGAAGGTCGTGGGTTCAATTCCCGTGGCCTTTCTGTGTGGAGTTTGCATGTTCTTCCCGTGTTTGTGTGGGTTTTCTCCGGGTGCTCCGGTTTCCTCCCACATCCAAAGACATGCGGGTTAGGTGGATTGCAATCTTTAAAATTGTCCGTAGGTGTGTGTGTGGGTGTGTCTGTGTTTGTTTGTCTATTTGTGGCCCTGCGACAGACTGGCGTCCTGTCCTGGGTGTACCCCGCCTCACGCTCTATGACTGCTGGGATAGGCTCCAGCCCCCCGCGACCCTTAATTGGACTAAGTGGTAGAAGAAGATGAGTATACAAATCCTCACTTTTCTGGCCAGTTTCTTTTGAACAAGTCATGGGATGGATAAATATGAACTTTTCCAAGTCAGTGAATATATCTCAGATTTTATTTACCTGTCATGAAGAAATACATACAGTATGGTGCTGCACAGTAAACCTGCTTGGAGTGGGCAGTTCTCAAAAAATTACATGACCATGAAGGAAGGAGGACGGTGACAGAAGACATCAAAAGACCTAGACAATGTGACTAATAAATGAAATATTTTGGGATGCAGTATGCATATTAGCCACATTTCTATTCTGGCACAACAGAAAAAAAAAGACTGAAAAATTTGGAGGAGGAGAAACAAAATAGGTAATCTGAATAATTACCTAACGAGGTCTCTTTGAAGAGGGCACAGAATGCCTCGAACCCCCGACACATCAGAAGAAAGTGAAAATTTATGACCTTCCATCTAAAAAGGCCTGGTTGTGTCCACACCACTGGAAGAATCATGTTGTATTAAATGTTTTGTTTTAAAACTAATCCTCATATTTATATTGTGCAATTACTCATGGGCTCTGGAGGGACTGTGTATTAAAAGGCTTGTAATTGCTAAATGGACTGCATTTATATAGCACTTTTCCATCTGAATCAGAAGCTCAAAGTGCTTTACAATGATGCCTCACATATTTTAATATCTGTTTTTAAAATAATGGTGACTAATATTACCGTGCAAAAAAACATGCACAAGATGACCCCCTTTGACCCCTGTCTAATTGTGGTTCTCATAACACACTAATCTGAAATATTCAATTAACCCTCTGGGGCTGACGCCGTCGTATAGGACGGCTAAGACCAAGCTTTACTAAATTCTAAATAACTTTTTAATGATATGAGATAGAGATGTACCTTTTTTTTTTTTGCTGAAAAGTTAACTCCGTGGACTTTCAAGCCAGCCATCGGCCATCTTTATACGAAGCTGTGTGATGACGTGCGCAATGTGAGTGTCCAATGGGAATTGGTTCACTGTCACGTTTTTCCAAAATCCAATCGTAGGGCAGATTTACCTCACGTGAAAAGCCAAAGATCATTTTCATGAATGATATGTTACTAGTTGGCCTGTTTGAATAGCCCCCTGGGTGTGCCAAGGAGTACATACTATTGGGCTCCAAATGCGCGCTGCGCCATTACGCACAGCGATCAGTGAAAGCAGACAGAGCAGAGGGAGAGCCTCTGATGACAATCTCACATGCTCAAACAAAGAGTGTGTAAGTATCAGGATTGCTCCACTTGTTTGCATGTGAATGTTACTGGATAACTCTGTAGCTTTCTAGGCATAAAGCACTGTTTACTATATCAATGGACAACAAAACGCATAGACCATTTTGTATATATTGTTCAAAATGTGCATTTGTGTTTATTGTTTGAACCTTTTTGTTGTACAGTCTTTCACACAAGACCTCAAATTACCTTTATAAAGTGTCAAAACAGTTGTTTATTATAGTTTGCTGTGTGTTTTGAATAAATGTGTGTGGAAAATTAATTTCCGCTTTACTTTTTTCTTTGTTATTTTTGATGGTAAAACTTTATTACACTTATAAAACACAACAAAAGCATATATATTCTGAAAGCACAGTTTGTCCTGAAAAAAGAGACATAAAACTTTATTGTGGGATGCAGGGAGAGCTGTTAACAGCAATAATAAAACATTTATGCCAGGCGAGTGAACTGTCCAAAAAATGCCCTCGGACCCCAGAGGGTTAAAACACCTCAGGCTGGCATGACAGACACACAGACTGTTTTGTATAATCCACATACTGAATTATTCATTTCATGCTAAAAAAAAACAAAAAAAACAAAACATTCTTTTTGTGCACAAAGATATTGCATTCAAATACGGTGCTTGTTTCACAAAATCCTTTCCAGTACTACTGCTCTAAAGTCAGTTTCTGCAGAGAGCTGCTGATCTTGAAGTAGTTAGTAGTGAACTTGCAGTGTGCTTCAAATCAGGCCAATTTAAGAAATTTTAGCCTTGTTAAGCTACAGCGGCTGAATGATGTACAAGAGCTGGTGCCAAACAAAATAAATAGAAACTAGTGTAAATTAAGATTGCTAAATTGTGAACATGAGTTTTTTTTTTTTTGTAAAACCTTTTGAATTAAAACTTAAAGTTTACATTACAAGCACATAATCATTGTTTCATTTAAACTCTATTGTGTCAGCGTCCAACTACTCATGGACGTGACAGTCGTTGCACCAGACTTCATGATTCTATTAAAGAGAGATTCATGCAGTTGAGTCAGCAATAATGACACCAATCCAATAAGATTTACTATATAGCATAAAACCATCCCAGCATAAGACATTCTGCTATTTGATAAAACTGCAGAACAACAACACATGACATGATACATCATTCATTCGTCCCACTGATGGATCTGCTGGATCAGCATCCCAGCCATGCATTCGCTGAAATTCTGTTCACCACTCGCTTTTGTCTGAAGTCATACTGGTAGGATTTTGTCCCACTGAAGAGATAGATGCTGTCTGTCAACAGAAAGTCATAATCATTTAGTCGTGAGATGATTTCACTTGTTATATTGTATTCGGCTTGAATCATGTTTTTAGTGGAAAAGAAATTATGTCCAGTGCAGTAAATCAGTTTCACATCTATTCTATTTGTTATCTTTTCTTTTCTTACCATGTAACTTAAATCCAGCTTCAACTGTTCTTGAGATGCCGTGCCAGTCTGAGCGTATGACTCTAGGAAAACCAGGGTCCATTCTTCTTCTGAGCTCGTCGTACCTGCGACCATTTCAGTACAAGCACACGTTCAACTTGTTTATTGTTTACTGGCCTTAGAAATGTCAGGACGTCTTGTATTGTACATGAAGTATGTAAATGTAAAAGCAACGTCATACATAACAGTTACAGTTAAATTATTATCTTGGGCGGCACATTGGGCAGTTATGATTTCATTATAAAAATAAAGCCAGCAACACTCAAGTGTCCCTCTTAAGTGTTGCTGGCTTTATTTTTATATTGACTTGGTTTTTGAGCCGTGAACCTCCACTCCTGGTCCCTGTGAGTGCTCATTTTTCCTCTGCTTCAGTTATGATTTCACCCATGTTTGTTTGTGAAAAGCCTGTAACCCACAACTTTTTCATATACTTTCATGAAATTTTTACAGAGGATTCATATCCTGATAGGCAAGAATTGATTCAATTTTTAAGGTCAAAGGTCAAAGTCAGGAAAACTATTTGAAAACTCTCTGACCTTTAACACTGAATGAATTGTGAAAAATTCGTAACTCTGTCAAAAAAGATCAAATTCCTTTATGTAGGATGGTATCCTTTATCGAATGACACTGTTTGATCTGGATCTGAACCCCATTTAATGTAAATATTACAATATATCTTAATCAAACATGCCTCAATCACTCTCATATTTGAAAGTGAGGTGTAAACTGGCACTCACTGTCACCTGACAAAGTTTGATCCAGATCTGACCCAGATTACGGATTTAGTGGACATTTGAAGTTAGTATTGAAAAGCCCATTTGGTGTGCATTTTGCATTATATCTCAGCCAAAAGTGCCTCAGAGACTTTCATTTTTCTGTTATGGATTTACCTACACCACCAAAATTGGATAGAGGATCCAATTTTATGCCTGCTTATCTTCCAGTTATCAGTCAGAAACCAAGTGCTAAAAAGCAATGACAAATTGTGGCGTTGTGAAAGATAACTAATGTTCTGTAAAAATAATCAGAAAAAGAATTCAAAAACTGAAAAAGTTGGGAAGAAAAAACTAACACCACCACAAAAAGTTTTGATTCAAGTGCATGAACTAAATACATACTCCTGACATTTGATCACATCTAATTTATGTCATGAAAAGTCACTTCTAACAGGACTTTGGCCCTAATTTTTTTTTCCAAGGTAAAAATTTTGTGGAATTGGAAACTAGTGTTGGCGGAGGTTTGCGCTCTGTGAGTGTGGTGCTCTAGTTAAAAGTTATTTTTACAGAATACATTCCACTTGCTGTTTGACTGTAATTTGTCTGTCTGTTTATTCCCACAAAATACTGTGCAAAAGTTTCAGGCACACTAGAATTTTAACAATATGGTGTTTTTATTATTATTATTATTATTATTATTATTATTATTATTATTCATGTGTTCATTTATTTATTTCATTTGTGGGTCAACAGAAAATCAAATTTAAAATGTCCAAACACTTGCATTCCCAAAAAATAAAACAACAGCAAAAACAAAGTCCCTTCAGCTGCTCCCTTGTTTTGTCACTCAGGGTCGCCACAGCAGATTCAAGGTGGATCTGCATGTAGACTGTGCACAAGTTTTACACTCTTCCACAGACAAACAAAAATCTGTATCTCCTATTTCACAATAAAAACTGTTCAATTATCAAAGATTTTTTTTTCAAAAATAAACAAATAAAAACTTGATTTCTTTATATTGCACGTGTACTCTTGTCTGACTCCACCAAAACAAATGAGCGATTTTTAATGATGTGGTGCGTTCACATATTTTGCATTCTTACATTCATTAGTAAACAATACATCAACAGCAGATTATCATTATCATGCAACTGTTTGAGACACAGTAATATGTATTTTCCAGAAGTGGGGTTCGAGTCCCTTTAGAGGGCGCCAAAACCCACAGGGAGTGTGGGAGGTATTTTCTGCTCTGATATTAAATAATGTCATAACACCTCACAGTCAAAATTAATTTAAAAAGGTCATTTTCTGACTTCAATGAACCAAAGAGAAAAGGGGAAGTGTTTTTTTTTTTATCTCCACCAAATTGGATTGGAATTTAATTCTTTTCTCTCAGTTTTACTCCATATATATATATATATATATATATATATATATATATATATATATATATATATATATATATATATATATATATATATATATATAGTAGCTTTGTATTGTCATAAGCTTTATGAACTGACTTGCTTATTTCTTACACATGTCCAGTGTTTAAGTGTGCTGATTTTTTGTTTGTTTGTTTGTTTTGTTAATGCCTACCTGTAATAAACCTCCCCTATGAAGAAGAATGTTTTCCCATATTCTCCGACGTGCACGGCAGCATCCACCTGCCTGACTCTGGAGGAGAAGCCGTACTCGTAAATGGAGCGAGCGTGACTTTTGGTCTTAAGCTGCTTAACAACCCAATACTTAGGACCTGGAAAAACACAGCCATGTTTCTACATTCTGGACCACTTTAGAAAACAGCAACATAACACAAGTGCTGCCAAACACCACAAGTATCCTGCATGAACTGCAATTATTAAATTGCATAAGGCTGTAATTTGCACACAACATTGTGCTCTGCTGTAAATCCAACTTCGTCTTGTTGACAGAGAATTAGAAATACCTCACTGACTGCACATTACCAGTGAATATGTACGCAATGCCTTTAGCAGGGACGTCGTAAGCGGCGTCGATGTGAGAGCTAATGCCAGGTAAGTATGTGCTGATGTGGCCCTCTGTCAACCGATTCCAAGATGTCACCCATGTTGTCCTCATCCACATGTCCCTGTAGCAGAAGAGATGCTCAGATGGTACACTGGGATGTTCACTAAGTGAATGATTGCTTGGTTGAATCAAAAATTATGACTAAATATTAACATGTGCTTCAACGAGATGCTGAACCACCAAAAAAAGCCTTAGCTGATGGCACAATAGAGTTGACACCAAACAAATGTGGAAACAACAGGTATAGAAAGAAGTAGACTTTGAGATACATTATTTCATCGCGTTTCTTTCTCTGTGATCACATTCTTATGAAAATGATGACTCATTAAGAATATGCAGGCCATTCTGGCTAATTACACAGATACTCCATGAGGAGTAGATGACCTGATTACATTTTAGTGTTGTTTGGTGCATATATATATATATATATATATATATATATATATATATATATATATATATATATATTAGGATTTGGCACAGTGAACATTAGAGCCTGACCATTAGAGTTTTTGAGGGATCTGTACCGATATCAGAGGGTTGAAAAATTTATGATACCAATGTATCTATTGATAAATGCATACACAAAAAGATGCCTTATACATTTACATCAAATTCTTATGACAGAGAAATATACATAACTGGGTTTAAACTAAAATTTAATCAAAATTAAATATAAAATTTATTATATATATAACAATATAACCAACAACTAACCAACATATGTCACACTGTCTTCACTTGGATTGGCAGTCGGTGTGTGGCATTGCTCAACATTTGCACAATATAGACTTTTCAACTATATTGGCCCTACCAAGCTAGCAGCACAACAATCGCTTTGTTTCACAGTAAAACACCCACTCTGATTAAAAATGAAGGGCAGCTGTTTGCTTTGCCTGTATCGCTTATAGCTAATGTGTCAAAGGGGTGATGGGGTCCCAGCCATGCTTGACAGCATTGTATTCAATGCAATGTGAGTGCCCTCTAGTGGACAAACTACATGATGGCATAATTTACAAAAGCTACAGTGTTTTTTGCATTGTTTAGTCATTAAAATAAAAGTTTTCATGTCAGCAAAAAATAACACCCATGATATGCCCGCAATGTTTGTGAAAGGCTATATTGTTAGTCATCCGATATATTGGTTGGGCCCCAGTGAACATGGCATTTCATTAGGGGTCAATCCTGACACTCCCCTTTGTTGTGCCACTTGGCACTATTCAACCGTTTTGTGCACTCCCATGACATGTAGGGTGTTCCATTTCTTTAAGAAAGAGTTCAGCCTTTATCCCATGTAACTCAGTTCCTGAAGAGCCCTTTGTACTGAAGGGCTCTTCAAACAAACACAAAACAACACACACACACACATATAAATATGTGTGTGTGTGTATATATATATATATATATATATATATAATACTTTCTTCTGCAATTCAAGTCCCTGTTGTACTTGAATCCACGATATACTGTACCTATTTTTAAAGAAAACAATCTCATTTCCAATCACAGCTGCTGCATCAAGAGTAAAGTTAGGGTCACACTTTCTGGAGTTTTTTCTGGAGATTATTGGTGGTTCCACATTTTTAGTGGGCTTCCCTGAGAAACGACAAATCAGAACACATGAATATGTACATTCATTGATGTACATTCACTTCCATGCAAACAATGAATTAAACAAATTTAATTTGATCCTCACCGTAGAGTGTTTGGATTCCAAGAACATCGTCTTCAGCTAGAGAGCACTTTGTACTGCTGTAATACTTGTAATTAGGGTACATGATGGCAGTGGGATCGTTTGAGTGAGACAAACCTAAAGAGTGGCCAAGTTCATGAGCTGCAACCGCCAATAGGCTGTAACCTGAAACATTGTTAAAGAGATTATGAACTCATCCTTTGAAAGGAACCATTCTGTTCCTGCAGACTGACTTTGATGTTCCATCACCAAATCTTTGGTTGGAGTTGCAGAATGAAAATGGAATTGATTGCTTCAATTTATAGTTGGCTGGAACAGCTTTCTTAACCCTCTGGGGTCCACGAATGTGTTGGCGCATCCAAGTTAACTTTTCATCATATTTCCATAAATAAATCAAGGACAGAATGTCGCAGGGAGTTTGTGTGACCATTTTCTGAAATGCATCAGTAATGCATCAGGTCTCTGCCATGGAGCTCCCAGTGGGTAGCTCTGCTGCACTGCACAACATATATTGTATTTTTAGAAATTTCTTATGCATCAATGCAAAATCTTTTTCATATATTAAACTAGTATTTTTGTGACTCAAAGACTTTGGTAAACCAATTTCTATAAATAAAAGAAATGATCCACTTGTGGAGTAACTATTTTGTATGAAAATACACATTTATTCATGTATGAATAAATATGTATTTTCATTAAGCTTTTAAAGAATTTCTAAATGCACATTTCATATTTTCAGCTTATGAGCCAAGTTATATATTTTAAACAGTGTGTTCTAGTCAAATATACATCTCACATTTGTAAACTTGAGATTGTTTTGAACAATTTGATGTGCAACACATGGGTGTCATACTACACGAAGTCAAATTTCTGAAGGTGTGGTAAACTGTCCTGGATGTGCAGGTGAGTATGTGAACCCCAGAGGGTTAATTCTGACTCATCACCTCCTCCTATATAATATGCTGTCTCAGTAAATCTGTCTGTGGGCTGGTATTATGTGCACATTTGGACTGACAAACCTTGCTTCCCCGACCCAGCTGTCCAGGTTTCATCCTCATCAAAGTGCACATCTCCGCCTATCCCCTCTCCAGGCTGAAAAGCATGAGCCAGCACACCGCGGGGTCCATCAAATGGAAAAAAATCCCCATGAGCTACGGAAGAAAATTATCATTTGTCACACAATAGCTGAATCAGGATTTATAAGGAAATCTACTATGTCTTGAAAACACTGAACATTTTCTGTTTTGCTGCATGATAACCATAATTAGGACCTCTATTTTGAGTGTGACCAGCATAGTCACTCCAGAAAAGTGGTTGGCAGATTTACTTCTGCGAGCAAAGGAGAGGACGATATCAGCTTTGCCTTGGTTGACTTTGATGAAGCGCAGCAGAGTAGCATCCCTCCACATCTTCATGGCTGAAAGAAAAGAGTTTTCTACATCCTCTCTCTTCATATCCGGGGTGTATTTTGCAATCCTGCATGAAGGAGGACAAAATGCGCAAGTTTAGAGCTTCTTCAACAGTAGCTGGAAATACCTCAAAATAAACCCTGACATTCTAAAATTTGCTGACATTCTTTTGATCTCAAATCCAAATGTCTTACTGTTAAAGCTACCATGTGTAGTATTTAGTGTATTCAGCTAGCCAAAAAGTTAGCTTTGATAACCATTAATCCTCTAACTAAAAAGTTAACTTTTACAACGCTAAACCGATCAACCGATTAAAAACAATTAGCGGAAGGTATCGCTAACCTCTAACTTTTAGTACTGAGTTGGTAGTGGCCACATCAGATTACACTGTCGGCTACTGATAAACCAGTTTGGACTTTAAGCACTGCAGGGGCTTCTGGGTAAACACAAAATGACGCACAAAAATAAATAAATAAAAAATAAAACCCAAAACTCTGTCATCATCTTTATCAAAAGCTATAAATCGCAGTATTAGAGGTCACAGTTTATCTCTGTATGATAACTGATAACGGCTCACCTGTCTTGCGTTCAATGTGACTGGTAAAATCTACAGCTCACCCGTCACGTTGAGCTTCTCCACCAAAGAAAACCCACGTAAGTGTTGATTTTACATAAAAATACAGCAGTAAGTGTCTTTTCACTTTTAAAAAGCAAAGATTTGCATGTACACGCTGTCTTTAAAGCAAACACATTAACTGTGGATTTACGTTACAGGGGTTCATCTCGACAGAACACTGGCCTGACTCGGACTCAGACTCACTTTATTGTCACTCGACCCTTACAGGCAAACTGTCTGACTGTCACAAACACACAGCAGACAGGAACTAACATGTCTGATTTTAGTGTTTGCAAAAGTTTTTGACCGTTAAACTTTACTAACATTATCACCCCCCCCCCCCCCCCAAAAAAAAACAAAAAAACAAAAAGTTATTGGACTGAAAGTTAGCTGAACTAAATTTAGCGGAAGCTAATTGGTCCACTGATGGCTTTCAAAGTTAGCTGAAAAGCTCATTTGCAACCGAAAAGTTAGCTTCACTAATTATCGGTTAGCGGATTAGCGGAACTGTGCCCACCACTACATCTAGTGGTGAGGTTGCAGATTGCTTCATGACGTTGCTGGTCACAATTATTTTTTTTTTCCCTTTATATTTTACTTTGGAGAAAGGAATTTATGCTCCCTTGCTTTCCCTTGTGATGCGTAATAAGTATGATCCTTGATTTCACAAAAATGAGGGTTGTAGACTCCATATCTGATAATAAACACTGTTAAACCCTACACACTGTAGGTGGAATGTAAAGGAACTGGTAATTATATTTTACATGACTATAGCATTGCACTGGCGCTCGAAATGTGTATGTTTCCATGATAACCAAAAACATCTCACTTGTAAGTGATGGTGTGCTTCTTCCATTTAGGCTTCTGAGAGAAAAAACTGAAGTTTTCCACATCTGGAACTCCACACCGTGGCTCCTTCATCACGCCCAGAGTTTGAGAGTCCAGGTGGCCTGTCTCTGCTAGACCAAAGAACTTTTGCATTTTTCTGATCTTTTCCTCCATAGGTGACATCAGCCTGGCTCTTCTCACCATTTTTCTTCCTCTGGGCTGGAGGTTGTAGAATCTCTGGAGATAGTCCTGTTATTTGAAAAGAATTTTTGTCTGGAGGTTTAGAGTTGGGTTTATGTGAAGACAAATGATGTTCTATATGTTTATAGCTCATATAATCAGATGTATGACATCAACTTAAAGCTGGTACTGTTTTGAGACAGTTTAACTTGGTTTTCAGACTGTAATCATTAAATTTTGGGGTGGATTAATGCAAAGGGGTGACACCATGCAAATTCAACATTGATGAGACATGACAAAGTGGGTTGTTTTGCATCTAGTTAATAAGAGATTTTCAGTTCCTGCAGCTAATGACATGTCTGATTCTGTTGTTTTGTCCTTTGGTATTCCTCAAGGTTCACTCCTGGGACCAGTTTTGTTTATTATATAGGCATTGTCTTAAATGCATAATTTATTCATGTTCTTTATGCCTCAAATGCTGCTGAATTATCATTTTACAGAAGTCAATAAATATTAAGAAGAATTTGATGGATACACTTCACTCAGCTATTTACGACAAACCATTCAACATACCAATTTTGTTTTTTTAATACAGGCATCCTCTTAAATAAATAAGCTGTACTTGTTGTTGATGCCTAAAATGTTAGCGAATTATACTTTTACATGACTAAATGGGCTAGATATATTTTTGTTTATTTATTTATTTGCTGTTTACAACAGACAATTCTGTGGTGTGCCATAAAATTCTATCCTGGTCTCTGCTATTTATGAATTAGTATATTTTGCTTCTATGTTTCTGTCTGGAAATATCTTGAAGATTTTTAAATGCATCTCATACCACTGCTATGCACGATACTCTAGACCTTTAGTAAAGCTGTATAGACTATAGAGTAACATTTTTGAGATAAAGTTATGTATCATATGATGTCATCCTTTCCAAGCATCAAAAATATGTATATTTGTGCATTAAAATTAGTTAACATTTACACAGGTGTTCATGTGTTTGACACCATATGCAAGACAATTTTATTAGCTTTCATTTGGTACCACTTTCAATGCTATAGCATTAACCGCTGGGAAGCTACAAAGAAAACAAGGACATAATATCCCGAATTTTGCAGCATTTTTGAAAAAACTGCATGGCTCTTGAGGCAGGCATAGCCAAGGTCCAAGATCAAAGTAACTGGTATATTTAATTACGTTAGACCTTGGAGAATGGGAATAATATCAGTTTGCATAAGTTTGATGAAAAAGGTCTAATTTGAAGAGGTCTAACGATACTCAGATGTGCATCTCATTTATGCTTCTGAATGGTGCTAAGTTATCAATTCGACAAAGCTGCAATCATGTTTTTTGTTGTTGTTGCTTAAGATAAGATAAGATAAGACTTTATTGATCTCACAGTGGAGAAATTCACATTTGGGGCTTGGGGCTTTGCTTTGATTTGTTGTGTTTTTCACGACTTCATTAAAAGGGTTTTTTTTTTTTTTATTCATTGGTCAATACAAATTTGTCCCAAAAGAAAAGGACAAAACCAACTTTTGTTCAGTCTACTACCAGAAGTCTAGATGTGATATTTGATCAGGCTTTAACTTTAGATAATCAAGTCAGTTACTTCGTACCATCTCGTTTTTCCCTCTTGTGGAACATTGCTTGCTTCAAACATCTGCTATTACACTGTAAAATGGAAATGATCAAACATGTCTTTGTGACAGCTTGCTGTCAATCTGTAAGGTTCCTGGTTCAAACCCCACCCCTGCACATTTCTCCATGTTATGTGGAGTTGCGCCAGGAAGGGCGTCCGCCATAAAACTTTAATTCTACATGCAGATCCACCTTGGACCTGCTGTTGCGGCCCAGACTATATATATATATATATATATATATATATATATATAAAAACACACATAAGGGAGAAACTGAAGGGACTTACTTACTTACTTTGTGTCATCTCAACTAGAACATTACAGTTCAACGTTCCTTTTCTACCATACACTGTAATGTCGCAATGTCACAAATTCCTTGAAACTATAATTTCATTATTAAGGTCATTCAGCTTGTGTGTCTTGGGTCATCTTTAGACCTGTGCATGTTTGAGGACACACACAGACTACAGGTCCTGGCTTGCAGACATCTTCATTTGCACTTCAAATTGATGTAGGTACAAAATAACCATCTGTAATGTGTAAATATATACAGGATCAATACATGAAGAGATTATTCTTCACAATAGAGCTGAACTTCATAGTTGAACTATGCAAAAAAAAAATAAAAAAACACAAATTCCTTCTGTAATAAAGGCTTATCCTTACATAAGCCTTAACGGAGATAAGCTTTGATGCAGACTAGAATGGTTTTGCATTGAGGATTCTTCATAGATTTCCTCCAAATTAAAGTCACATTCATAATCATATCCAACATAATGATATAACGTTCAGTACAACCTGCAGGATTTGTTTCTTCTTACCATTATATAACGTCTGCAAGATTTCTATTCACATACCTCAGCCAGCTGCACATCCTCAGGTCTTGGCAACTGATCCTGGTTGGTGGGTAGAATCCACAAGATTTCCACAAACATCAGAAAGCCCCACACTCGTATCCACGACCAGAACAGCTTCATCATTTAAATGAACATTTTGGCTGGCATCAGATTATTTTATATACATGGAAATACTCCCATATTTCTGGGTTGGGAAACCACACAGCACAAAAATCTCTTCATGCTGGTGCTTAAAGCCGGGTCTACCTGCCCCAATTATCTTGAGGTTTTTGTGGTTAAAACCTCCTCATGAAATGTCTAAATATTGTGTCTGGGTTTTCCGTCTGTAGTGGTGAAATTATCATGTACACAGTGTGTTTTGCAGTACACCAGAAGCCAATGTTTGTAAAGTTTTTTTCTTAATAAAGAATTTGAACATGAATTTGAAATGCTTTCATGTGACACACACACACACACACACACACACACACACACACACACACACACACACACACACACACACACACACACACACACACACACACAGACAGACAGACAGACAGACAGACAGATAGATAGATAGATAGATAGATAGATAGATAGATAGATAGATAGATAGATAGATAGATAGATAGATAGATAGATAGATAGATAGATAGATAGATAGATAGATAGATAGATAGATAGATAGATAGATAGATAGATAGATAGATGTACGTGTGTGTGTGTGGCCTTTGTCAACATCAAAATGCCATACATCCAGAAAGTATTCGCAGGGCTTCACTTTTTCCACATTTTGTTATGTTACAGCCTTATTCCAACATGGAGCAAATTAATTTTTTCCCTCAAAATTCTACTCACAACACCCAATAATGACAACATGAAAAAGTCTTTTTAAAATTTTTGCAAATTTATTAAAAACAACAAAAAAAATAAGAATTCATGCAAACAAGTATTCACACCCTTTGCTCAGTCCTTTGGTGATGCACCTTTGGCAGCGATTACAGCCTTAAGTCTTCTTGAATATGATACTACAAGCTTGGTGCACCTATCTTTGGGCAATTTTGTCCATTCCTCTTTACAGCACCTCTCAAGCTCCACCAGGTTGGATGTGGAACATTAGTGCATAGCCATTTTCAGATCTCTCCTGAGATGTTCAGTTGAATTCATGTTTGGGCTCTGGCTGGGCCACTCATGGACATTCACAGAGTTGTCCTGAAGCCACTCCTTTGATATCTTGGCTGTGTGCTTAGGGTCATTGTCCTACTGAAAGATGAACTGTCGCCCCAGTCTGAGGTCAAGAGCTCTCTGGAGCAGGTTTTCATCCAGGATGTCTTTAAGTTGTTGCATTCATTTTTTCCTCAATCCTGAGTAGTCTCCCAGTTTATGCCACTGAAAAACATCCCCACAGCGTGATGCTGCCACCACCATGCTTCACTGTAGGGATGGTGCCTGGTTTCCTTCAAACATGACGACTGGCATTCAGGCCCGGCACCAGAAAAAAATATTAAGGGGGCGATGAGTTTATCACAGGGGGCGGGGTCACGCCCCCCCCCCCCCCCCAAAAAAAGTGCGCACCGGAGGGTACCTGCCTCTGAGCGTGCGTAATGAATTGGGTGCGCTCCTGGAAAGCTTGTGTATTTAGGCTACACCGTTGTAAGAGACTGACTGAGTAAGAGTAAAGAGTGATGACAGTATTTTTTTAATTATTATTTGAACGTATAGACCCTCGGTCAAGTGATCTCCTGCAAACCACAAAACCAAACCAACAGCTGATCTGAGAAACGAGACAGTAGATTAACTCCACATACAGCCCTCCATCACAAGCGCAAACACAGCACAAGTGGGGATGACAGTCACACAACGGGTCAAAGATAAACCTTTCATGTAGATATACAGTGGTCCCTCGTTTATTGCGGGAGTTACGTTCTAAAAATAGCCCGCAATAGGCGAAATCCGCGAAGTAGACAGCGTTATTTTTACAATTATTATAGACATTTTAAGGCTGTAAAACCCCTCACTACACACTTTATACACTTTTCTCAAACAGGCATTAACATTTTCTCACTTTTCTCTCGTGTGTAAACACTCTCAAAGTTCAAACCTTAGTAGGAAATAAACCAACCTGTTTTCAGGCCCAAACATTTGTTTGAGAAATAAAAATAGAACATTTTCCTATAAATAATTATGATGGCTTTTAGAACTAACGAATTTAATTTTAACGATCAACCTACGAGGTTGGACACATAAGAAATTATTCATAGTGACTGACCAGTATTTCACTGTTCTCAGAGTGATGCTGAAAAACTAATTCATGCGTTTATTTCCTCTAGGCTGGACTATTGTAATTCATTATTATCAGGTTGTCCTAAAAGTTCCCTGAAAAGCCTTCAAAATGCTAATTCAAAATGCTGCAGCTAGAGTACTAACGGGGACTAGAAGGAGAGAGCATATTTCACCCATATTGGCCTCTCTTCATTGGCTTCCTGTTAATTCTAGAATAGAATTTAAAATTATTCTTCTTACTTATAAGGTTTTGAATAATCAGGTCCCATCTTATCTTAGGGACCTCATAGTACCATATCACCCCAATAGAGCGCTTCACTCTCAGACTGCAGGCTTACTTGTAGTTCCTAGGGATTTTAAGAGTAGAATGGGAGGCAGAGCCTTCAGCTTTCAGGCTCCTCTCCTGTGGAACCAGCTCCCAATTCAGATCAGGGAGACAGACACCCTCTCTACTTTTAAGATTAGGCTTAAAACTTTCCTTTTCGCTAAAGCTTATAGTTAGGGCTGGATCAGGTGACCCTGAACCATCCCTTAGTTATGCTGCTATAGAGTGTTTCTTTCTCTTTTTGCTCTATATGCACCACTCTGCATTTAATCATTAGTGATTGATCTCTGCTCTCTTCCACAGCATGTCTTTTTCCTGATTCTCTCCCCTCAGCCCCAACCAGTCCCAGCAGAAGACTGCCCCTCCCTGGGCCTGGTTCTGCTGGAGGTTTCTTCCTGTTAAAAGGGAGTTTTTCCTTTCCACTGTAGCCAAGTGCTTGCTCACAGGGGGTCGTTTTGACCGTTGGGGTTTTTACGTAATTATTGTATGGCTTTTGCCTTGCAATATAGAGTGCCTTGGGGCAATTGTTGTAGTGATTTGGCGCTATCTAAATAAAATTGATTTGATTTGATTCCTCTGATCGCACCTCTTCGTCGTGGCGCCTCTCCGCTGAAGGCCTCGCTGCAGGTGTCTTTTTCCGAGTGAATAACACATTTATGGGTAGTTGTTGGCGCTCTTTTTTCTTCTGGGCGAGAAGATTCTTATAAACAGACACGCAGAACACAATGCGTGTACTCTCCCTTCGCGGTGCTGCAACAGGTGTCCCGTCATCTCGACAGAACACCAGCCTGCTTGATGAGGACGCACAGCACAATGCGCTGTAAAAAAAAAAAAAAAGCATGCAAAATTGGACTAAAAAAATCTGTGAAACTGCAAGGTGCTATATTTTCCAGTATTTCTTTTTCTTTCTTTTTTATTTTTATTTTTGATAACTCTCACATCCGAGGGGGAGAGGTTGATGACGTGAGGGGGCGTCGCCCCCAAACGCCCCCTCGTGGCGCCGGGTCCACTGGCATTCACACCAAAGAGTTCATTTTTTGTCTCATCAAGCCAGAGAATTTTGTTTCTCCTGGTCTGAGAGGTCCACAAACAATTCCTTTGATTTCATGCTTGATTTTTGCTCTGACATGCAGTCATCCGTGGGACCATATATGTAGACAGGTGTGTGCCTTTCCAAATCATGTCCAAGCAACTGAATTTATGCCAGGTGGACTCCAATTAAGCTGTAGAAACATCTCAAGGATGATCAGTGGAAACCAGATGCACCTGAGCTCAGTTTTGAGCTTCATGGCAAAGGCTGTGAATACTTATGTACAGGTGATTATTTTGTTTGTTTGTTTTTTTAATAAATTTTAAAAAATCTCAAAAACAATTTTTTTCACATTGTCATTATGGGGTATTGTGTGTAGAATTTTAAGGGAAAAAAATTATTTAATCCATTTTAGAATAAGGCTGTAGCATAACAAAATGTGGAAAAAGTAAAGTGTGAATACTTTCCAGACGCACTGTACATGCGGGTGGCCTTAAACACAGGCTGGCCACAACCAAAACCAAGAGACAGACACAGATGAGTAATATGATGAGCATTTCACAGACATTTCAGTGGCCTTGGATGTTCTGGTTAATGACAAAGTCTTTTAAACACTTAATTTGAGTAACAGCACGCCAAATCTAAGGAGAGCCCTTAGTCGGCACTATGAAAATAGGGAGCGGTTTACTGTAAGCCCAAAGAGAGAAAAAATAAATCTCTGAACATTATCCTGTTTGATGTGTAATGCAGCACAAACAGGCCCATGTGATGTCATCATTATTGTCATGATATCAAATGTGTTGATGTTGGAGGCAAAATCTCAGCAGTTTTTCTTGTTTGATTTCCCAAGCACAGCTTCTCCAAGAAAAGAAGACCCATCTTGTCTCCAGGTGGCGCTGTTTCTGTCCCACACATTCTGCAAGCTCTCCCGAAATAACACCATCAACGCCTGTTTTCATTTTGGTTTAACCACTACACGCGAGTCGCTTCAACTAGAAAAGAGCTAAAATTGCAGGGATGGATTTAAGGCCTTCAAAAATAAATGGTTGAATGTGGTGAGGGCGGGGCCACTGTAAATTTAGGTTACAATTAAGGGTGATAAGTTCTTGCACAGCTTTATGTGGCCACATTCCTTAGTTGGGACATATAGGCTGAATGTCCCATCAGGTTTTGCTCTCATTCACAGACAGACATAAACAATGTCCTGTTGCAGTGTTTTTGTGGCCTGAGTACATGTGAGGTATGCACGTCGCTTTAGGAAAGTCAAGCAACTCAGGCTGCAGTTTGGCTGTTACATGCTTGACAAGACTGGAGCAAAAAATGATCTGTGAATGAACATTTAACAAATAAATGTAGCCCAAAAGGACTGAAATACTTGTGCACGTGATAGCAGATGACATTCTCTGTGTTCCTCCATCTCTGGGTATTAGTGCAGTAGGCAACTGAAATGATCTTTTAAATGGCACAAGTACAAAACTGGGTTATATATAGGGTTAACGGGGCATAAAGTTACATGGGGCAAATTATTACACCACACTATCCGGACGCTGCTTGTGTGCATCGTTTCTCCAGGTTTCATCCAAAAACTGTGCAAGAAGGAGAAGAGTGAGGAAAGTGCCTGGAACACCTCCCTAGAGAGGTGCCTAGAGGGCATCCTTACCAGATGCCGGAACCACCTCAGCTGGCGCCTTTCAATGCAAAGGAGCAGCAGCTCTACTCCGAGCTCCCCACGGCTTCTCACCCTATCTCTAAGGGAGTCACCAGTCACCCTCCTAAGGAAGCCCATTTCGGCCACTGGTACCCGTGATCTAGTTCTTTTTGTCATGACCCAAGTCTCATGCCCATAGGTGAGAGTAGGAACGAAGATTGACTAGTAGATCGAGAGCTTCGCCTTTTGGCTCAGCTCCCTTTTCGTCATAACAGTACAGTAGAGTCAATGCAACACCACCCCTGCTGTGGCGATTCTCTGGCCAATCTCACGCTCCATTGTCCCCTCCCTCATGAACAAGACCCTGAGGTACTTCAACTCCTTCACTTGGGGCAAGACCACTACCCAGAGTAAGCAATCCATCAGTTTCCTGCTGAGAACCATGGCCTCAGATTCAGAGGTGCTAATCCTCATCCCAGCCGAGTGTGAAGCGGCTGGGTGAGTGCGATCCAGTGAGTGCTGGAGGTCACAGGCTGAGGAAGCCAACAGGACCACATCATGTGCAAAAAGCAGTGATGAGATCCTGAACCCACCAAACTGAAGACCCTTGTACCCTCAACTGCACCTCGATGACCTGTCCATGAATATCATATGATCGGTGACAAGGCGCAGCCCTGGCGGAGGCCAATCCCGATCAGAAACAAGTCTGACTTACTGCCGAGCACCCGAACACAGCTCTCACTTTGTCAGTACAGAAATTGGATGGCCCTGAGAAGAGACCCCCTTACTCCATACTCCCGGAGCACCTCCCACAGTATCACCCGGGGTACCTGATCATACACCTTCTCCAAGTCCACAAAACACATGTAGACTGGGTGGGCGTACTCCCAGGCACCCTCCAGGATCCTTGTGAGAGTGAAGAACTGGTCGGTTGTTCCACAACCAGGATGGAACCCACATAATTCCTCTTCCATCAGAGGTTCGACTTTCGGCTAAACCATCCTTTCCAGATATATATAAGTAAGACCCTTCGGCTAATCCCTTGTTTGCACTCAGGGTCACCACAGCAAATCCAAGGTGGAAGCTCATCTGCATGCTCGTCGTCCTCATCGGTGTCTCGACCTGACTCCAGTTCGTCGTCGTAACCGACTTGAGTGTGCAAATGCTCACATTCGCTGGCGTTTGGCACGTTGGAGAGGTGTTCTCTTCACGGATGATGCGAAGGAGATGTGTTGCACTGCATGAGGCAAATGGTGGTCACACCAGATACTGACTGGTATCCCCCCCCCAATAAAACAAAACTGCACCTTTCAGAGTGGCCTTTTATTGTGGACAGTCTAAGGCACACCTGTGCACTAATCATGGTGTCTAATCAGCATCTTGATATGGCACACCTGTGAGGTGGGATGGATTATCTCGGCAAAGGAGAAGTGCTCACTATCACAGATTTAGACTGGTTTGTGGACAGTATTTGAGGGAAATGGTGATATTGTGTATGTGGAAAAAGTTTTAGATCTTTGAGTTCATCTCATACAAAATGGGAGCAAAACCAAAAGTGTTGCGTTTATATTTTTGTTGAGTATATTTAGCGGCGTCACGGTACACAGAAGTCACGGTTCAGTTCACACCACGGTTCAGCATAAGTTCCATTTATGCTTCAAACGTTTTTGGGTGGAATAATGCGGCTGCTCTCTGTCAGTTCAACTCAAACACATAGAGCAGGCTGATGGGGCTGATCTGGGACAAAAGCAGTGCAGCTCGCTGAAATGTCGGACTTATGGAAATGGACTTATGGAAATAAATATGCATGAGTATATGATCACACTGTACAGAGTTGTACTGTGTGTTTTGCATGCACACCTTTGCCCGTGTACCCTGAGGATGTGCCCGTGTGTGTGTGTGTAGAAACAGATGGTCCACACACAAAGGTTCTGGTTGACCTTGGTGTGTCTGTGTGCATCACTTTCACAGCTTTGGGTCCTTCTATAGT
This sequence comes from Thalassophryne amazonica, assembly GCF_902500255.1. NCBI lineage: Eukaryota > Metazoa > Chordata > Actinopteri > Batrachoidiformes > Batrachoididae > Thalassophryne > Thalassophryne amazonica. The sequence continues at coordinate 60,946,715 of NC_047106.1, read as the reverse complement.
ACACAGTAAATTTTGCTGAGTAAAATTTACTCTGCCGGGATAATATTTGGTCCCAGTCTAAATAGAGTTAAATACACTCTATTATAGAGTGAGATCAGCTCCACCGTCTTGTCAAATTAAGTGTTTCTACTCCAGTACGAGTTTGACAGGCAAGTGTAGGAGGACACAAATGCGAGGCTCACACAGGCAGCTCTTGTTGCAGAACTGTTTTAATGTGGTAAGCAAGGTTTGGTACACGGATAGGCAGTCCAAAAGGCTCAGCAGCAGTACAATGATCATAAGGCTAGTCGTGGTCGGGACAGACAGGCAGGAGGTCGAAAACACAATGAAGCAGGCAGGACTAGAGATCACGAAGACAAGAGCTGGATAGAAGGCACAGGGCGCATCATTCTGGCAAGGAACAAACACAGACAGTGAGCATATATACCCCCCGAAGCCAATCAGCAAAGCCAGGACAGGTGTGCAAGGAAGGAACCAGAAACAGGGCGTGGCCAGAGACAGAGAGCGAGACAGCAACAAACACACACCCCAACCAGAAAAGGAACACAAAGCAAAAACATACAAAAGGAAGATAACCAAACTGACCAAAAACAAAACAGAAAACCAACCCCACCGTCAGTCTCTGACAGACTTGATTTTACACTGTGATAGAGCTGATTTAGCACTGTGATAGAATACATTTAACTCTATTTGGACTGGGACCAAATGTTATTCCAGCAGAGTGTGTTCTAGGGCACCTTTGCAGATTTAGGACCTTGCTGTCTGGGTTTCTGTTCTTTAGTAAAACATTTGGCCCTCATTTGGGGACCATATTGACAGGGCAGAGGCAGACATGGAGAAAATAAATAAATACAATTTTAAATTTTCCTGTGTAATATTTTGCTGTCATATTACCTCTCTGACATGTGAAATATCCCCCAGAACTCTTTGCCTTCAGGACATTCAGCTTATTTATTATTTTTTAGTTTTTTTTTTTCAACTTTATTATATATTTTATTCTTTTCTTTTTTTCTCTATTGTGTCTTGGGGGGAGGTGATGGTCTAGTGGTTAAGCGTTGGGCTTGAGACCAGAAGATTATGGGTTCAAATCCAAGCCTAACTGGAAAATCACTAAGGGCCCCTTGGGCAAGGTCTTTAATCCGCTATTGCTCCTGGTGTGTAGTGAGTGCCTTTTATGGCGGTACCCTCACATCAGGGTGAATGTGAGGCATTATTGTAAAGCTCTTTGAGTGTCTGAGGCAGATGGAAAAGCGCTATATAAATGCAGTCCATTTACCATATTTCCGTTGCTTCTGTGTTTTTTGAACTGATAGACTCCAAGAATTCAAGCACAAGAATTCCTACATGCCTGGACTGTTTGGTTTATGCACAAATGGCAAATAAAGAATATTGTAATCTTGTAAAAAAAAAAAAAATAAAAAAAATAAAAAAAATAAATAAAAGAATACATAAATGGAAATAAAATCCACTACGGGGAAATAATGTTGACATACACTGCACAACAATTTGAAGCCTCTGCTGCCCTCTTGTGGCATCTCAGCAGTTTGCATAGCGCACCCAAATAATAACACACAACACACATATTGTAAGCACTGTAAAACCTTGACATCCTTTCCTCTGCAGTGTACTGAGGAACATAGTTATGAGACCTAAAACAAAACTAGAGAAGTCTCAAAGTACATATTTCCATCCTTTCATACTCTGAGCAGGATAGCTACAGATCATTGTGACATCATAAAGAGCATTTTTGACAAATTTGTTCGTCTTAAACAAGGGATAGAAAACAGACCCAGATTTCCACCACAATTTTATCAACTCTTTCCTGACACATTTATCATCTCCCCTAAAATTTTTATTGAAATCTGTTGATTTGTTGTGGCATCTTGACAAGAACAAATAGACAAACACACACAGATGCAGCTGATCCCATAATGTTCACCTCCTAGAGTGGTTTGACATAACTGTGCGTATCTAGAAATTATAAACTAACTTGTAGAATCAGATCAGCTGTGTCGTGTCACATGTGTACTTTGTGTGTGTTTTCTGTGACTATTTAAAATCCCCAGAAATCCCCGATGGCTTACTTCCCCTGCTGTGACTCAGGAGCACTCTGCCCGACACAGTGATGCTGCTCCAAAAATATTTGCTTCCACAGGATGCTGAAGTGTTTGAGTAGAGTTGGTTAAACATCATCACTAACGGGATGCAGATGATTTTTTTTTCTGATGTTTAATCTTATGTAGTGTTAGACAATAACACACCATATAGGATTTATTAATGATCTTAGTGCAATCAAAGGGCCGTTTTCCCAATCAATCACCTTTGATCCTTATCACCTGTCTGTGGTCTTGATCCATGAACCTGATCGCATTTCTTTGATCCTGGACTTCATTATTTTTGTCCTGTGATCTGATAACTGAGTTTTGAATCTGTATCTGTATCTCTACCTTTGATCCTGATAGCTGAATTTAAATGTTGATTACTATTTTTTTATCCTGATCTGCAATCATATTCACTCATCTTTGACTGTGTGTTACTGCTCTTTCATCCTGATAGCTGGAGTTAAATCCTGTCAAACCTTGATCCTGATCATTTTCATTATGCTCCTGAACTTTAATCGTTACATCCTGATGACTACATTTTTTTTTATCCTGACTTTTGATCCTATTCACTCATGTTTGATCATGATCCTGATCTTTGATCTTCATAGCTAAACATAGATTTTAATTGCTAAACCTCAACCCCGTTTTTAATCTTGAACACTCATCTCTGATCCTAAGTGCTGACCCATGATTCAAATCACTGTTCTTTGATCCTAATTGATGATCTCTGATGCTGATCACTCAAATGTGTTCATGTTCCTGAGCTTTGATCCTCACAGCTGAAATGGTTGATGAATGTATCCTAATTACTAAACTTTTTCAGAGCAGATACCTCAGTGGGATCTGTGCTGAACTACCAATATGTCAACCCAGGTTTAATTCACTATACGAATAGGACTTTAATAACCTGAGTGCTCATCTTTGATCCTGATTGTGACCTTTGAACCTAATCACTCTGATCACTGTTTTAATCCTGCATGCTGACAACATAACTTCTAGTAGGTCATGTTTGAGAACATCCACCCCTTAACTCAGAGCTGTGCCAAAATCTAATGGGTTCATAAACATAATAACCCCCTTGACAAAATAATTCAAATATATTTTACACACATATACTAGGTTAAAAAAGAATGCACCCTGTGGAATTTATTAAGTGTTTTTTTTTTTCTGGTACTAAGAGAGAGATATTATTTGTAAGAAAATGATGTGATCAACTCCTGATGACCTGTTTGGTGTAGTGTCAGTGCTGGTTCCTGGGGTGGGATGGAAACAAAAAGGGGGGGGGGGGGGGGGATGATAATAATAATGATCAAAATGCCAGCATGCCTAAGACTTTTGCATTATTTTGTGTATCAAAATTTGGAACTCTGCTGGTCTTAACATCGGCCATTAGTCGTGAATCAACGGTGAACTGACTTGTAGTTAAAGAAGTACTTTTTTTTATTTCACTGTGCTGATTATGAAGTTCATTGATGTAAGAAATTATTCATCAAATGATGTTTTTCAGTTTGTTTTAATCCATGAATCTGAAACATCTGTATCAGATACAAAATGACCACATAAGAAAAAACACAAAACACAAACACTGCTGATTTGCCTCAAACCAGTTAATTGCTCATCAACACAACAGTCATCATATAAACTCATAAAAATTTCCATGTTTTCATCATCAGTCTTGTAGCTGAAGTTTCTTTTTTCATGCTTTGGCCAGTTTGTTGACCTTAGATGCTTTGGTGTTTGAGATTCAAAATTATGTTCATCTCAAGAAAATTCTAGGGATTTTCAAGGCACATGGAATTTTTGCTTTCTTTTTTCAAGTAAATTTTAAACTAGCTGATTACTTTGTGTGATAACACTACATTAAGAACTTCAAAGTAATAGGTAAACATAATAGTCTCTAGGCAGTTAAAATACGTATCATGAAACAATATGACCTTCAAAAGGTGCAGATAGTAGTAACTTACATGGCAGAAATGCACTTTCAGTGATGTATTTTATTATAAAATTTGTAAGTTAGACAAAAAATGTGATTTTTGCAAATTATGGTCAAAAGCTTCTGCTATTTACACTCCATATGTTGTGAAAAGTGTAGGAACACGGACCCACAACAGGGGGTGCAAATGAACGGACAATGGAATAAGCCAAATACAACAATTTAATGTTGTGAATGTGCACAACAGAGCAACAGACAACACAATTGAGATCAACAGTCAAATTAGTTACAGTGATGTGTGAGCAGGCTTGAGGATAGAAGACGCCCGTCCAGAAAAGAGCCGGATCCCACACGCCTTCCACTCCACCGGACCTGAAGCAATCCTGGAGCCACCAAGCGCTGGGTCCCCAGGTGGCCACTGCCTCCGGCTGTCAGATCGGGTACTGCTGGCAGGAAGAACAGACAGGTGATGGTGGGTGCGTGAACACCCAGCAAACAGTTCAATATAAAGGTGGGAAGCACCTCCACCTCTCAATCACAATTCTCTCGGAACTTGTGCAGATCCTGATGTCACACTAAACAGAGACTGGAATGAGGAGCGGAGATACGCCAACTCCGCAAACACAGCCACGTAGTCGTAGTGTACAAGAGGTACGTCTGCAAACTCAGAATTAATGTCAGTCAAGCACAGAAGTAAAGACGTTACAACTGTATGGCACCAAAAAGGCTGAGACGTTTACCTGTTCGGTAGACGATTTCTCGGCAGTGAGGTGAAGATGCTGCCCGGCTCTTATGGAGGTGTGGATGATGATGATGAGTGACAGCTGGCGTTGTTGATGAGTGACAGCTGCCACTCCCGGAATGGTCTATTTTAAGAGTTTCAGTCAGGTTTTAGAATTCATCATAGTACAGAAACAGCATTAGTGAAGGTTACAAATGATCTTCTTATGGCCTCGGACAGTGGACTCATCTCTGTGCTTGTTCTGTTAGACCTCAGTGCTGCTTTTGATACTGTTGACCATAAAATTTTATTACAGAGATTAGAGCATGCCATAGGTATTAAAGGCACTGCGCTGTGGTGGTTTGAATCATATTTGTCTAATAGATTACAATTTGTTCATGTAAATGGGGAATCTTCTTCACGGACTAAAGTTAATTATGGAGTTCCACAAGGTTCTGTGCTAGGACCAATTTTATTCACTTTATACATGCTTCCCTTAGGCAGTATTATTAGACGGTATTGTTTAAATTTTCATTGTTACGCAGATGATACCCAGCTTTATCTATCCATGAAGCCAGAGGACACACACCAATTAGCTAAACTGCAGGATTGTCTTACAGACATAAAGACATGGATGACCTCTAATTTCCTGCTTTTAAACTCAGATAAAACTGAAGTTAATTCTAGAATAGAATTTAAAATTCTTCTTCTTACTTATAAGGTTTTGAATAATCAGGTCCCATCTTATCTTAGGGACCTCGTAGTACCATATCACCCCAATAGAGCGCTTCGCTCTCAGACTGCAGGCTTACTTGTAGTTCCTAGGGTTTGTAAGAGTAGAATGGGAGGCAGAGCCTTCAGCTTTCAGGCTCCTCTCCTGTGGAACCAGCTCCCAATTCAGATCAGGGAGACAGACACCCTCTCTACTTTTAAGATTAGGCTTAAAACTTTCCTTTTTGCTAAAGCTTATAGTTAGGGCTGGATCGGGTGACCCTGAACCATCCCTTAGTTATGCTGCTATAGACGTAGACTGCTGGGGGGTTCCCATGATGCACTGTTTCTTTCTCTTTTTGCTCTGTATGCACCACTCTGCATTTAATCATTAGTGATCGATCTCTGCTCCCCTCCACAGCATGTCTTTTTCCTGGTTCTCTCCCTCAGCCCCAACCAGTCCCAGCAGAAGACTGCCCCTCCCTGAGCCTGGTTCTGCTGGAGGTTTCTTCCTGTTAAAAGGGAGTTTTTCCTTCCCACTGTAGCCAAGTGCTTGCTCACAGGGGGTCGTTTTGACCGTTGGGGTTTTACATAATTATTGTATGGCCTTGCCTTACAATATAAAGCGCCTTGGGGCAACTGTTTGTTGTGATTTGGCGCTATATAAAAAAATTGATTGATTGATTGACTAAGAGTCAAGCTTTCAAATGAATTAAAGCTCTGTCTGGGTTTTTGATTAATTAATAAGCTGGAATGGAAGATTGCTGCTAATCCTCCGCCTCGGCCCGTGCTATGAGCATTCTGGCAGTTAGTGTGACTCGGGGGAGTTGACTCATTTAAACTAACATATTCATCCTGCTGTAACCAGGTTTCTGTAAGGCAGAATAAATCAATATGTTGATCAATTATTATATCACTTACTAACAGGGACTTAGAAGAGAGAGACCTAATGTTTAATAGACCACATTTAACTGTTTTAGTCTGTGGTGCAGTTGAAGGTGCTATATTATTTTTTCTTTTTGAATTTTTATGCTTAAATAGATTTTTGCTGGTTATTGGTGGTCTGGGAGCAGGCACCGTCTCTACGGGAATGGGGTAATGAGGTTCGATAAAGCTAAAACAACAAACCACCCAAGAATGTATCGGACGTTACAGATAACTGATAAATTCCAGTCTTTTCTCTGGTACACTTGCAACTACTAACAAGCTGATTTTGAGATTTAACACCATGATCGCTTTTAGAAGCATCAAAAGCAACAACAGACCCAAACATGAGTCAACACTCCTGTCTTTGAGCAGTCCTGCCCCCTGCTGGAAGCTCCAGTTTACTACAAGGCTTCCAGCACAGAAGCAACTGAGAGGAGCCACAAAGCTCAACTCTCTACTTAGTCACCACACTGCCGTCAGGCCGACGTCTTGGAAAATAAAGCAGTGCTGAGTTATGGTTTGGTGTAAATAAAATGAATACTGATAGAATAACTCCATTAATGTCAATTCTGTCATTTGTGCAAAGTTAAGATATAACATATATTTTTTAATGTTGAATAATGCACTAATTCTGAAGTTTTGTAACAAACACAGATGGCATTCTGGGTAAAATGTGCCTCCACTACACTGATTGGTTGATTCACTCTATGTAAACCAACACATTAATGTGACATGTGTTGGTGTTAAAAGATAAATGTGCATTTGTAAAATATGCCATTTTTTATTTGTTAATTTGTTTTATTTGTTAATTGGTTAATCGTGCATCCTGCATCGTTCAGTATACTGTACATGGAGTAACGAGCTGCATTTAACATCTCACAACCACCTCTTGATCGGCGAGCATATGGTTAGATGAAAATCAAACCTGTTTGATTTTCTGGTCGGCCGTCCTGAGGGTATCTCGCTGCTGAAGCGCTACAAGCATCCATCCTCTCGCACTGTGCATGTGCAAACACCGCATACCTGTCTTGTAATTTTTGTTTTGTTTTTTGTTTTTTTAAACTTTGCTGTCTCCCATCGAGAGTTTTTGTAAATTAAGTTTGAAAAAAAAAGCTTCTATTTACGTTTTGCTTCTGGAAACACGAGTCCGACATGTAGTTTTTGAGCGTACAATGTGCATGAGAACATAAATCATGCACTCTGAACTTTTACACCGTGCGGTTCTGTGGTACGGTTTGAGCTGGAACTGAGTACAGTGATATGAATATCACAGTGTCTGCCCAGCTTGAGTTTGAATACTACCATGAACACTACTGGCCAGTAGATGGCAGTAGAGACTTTGAAAACTTGCCAAAACAAAATTCCAGATGTGTTGCTACTTGCTACGTATAAGATGCGTGGAATTTAATAAACGCAAACACAATAATGTCTATAAACCCAGAGAATATATTCACGAGAGATTTATTTTTAAATAACGTCTTAATTTTTCTGTCTGAGTGACACACCAGTGACACAACTTTAGACAAATAAGTTATAAAATTATCTTCTTTAAAATCAAACTGAAAGCAAATCTCTACAACTTGATATAAATTTATTAAAAATATAAAATCCAGCTTCCCGATGAAGTGGTGTAGAGGAGGATTTTCTTTAAAAGAAGACCTGATAATTCAGCTACAATTACATTTGAGATGAAAGCCTAGATTTGATGTTTTATTGAAAGAAACTTTTGTATTTCTTCATAATTGATATAAATAAAGTACAAGACATATTCAGTGACTTGGAAATGTTCATGTTTTCATCCCCTGACTTATTTGAAGAAAACTGACAATAAAACTTTTTATTATTTATAGGTATTATCAAGTTTTAGAGATTTGCTTTCAGTTTGAGTTTGAGGAAGATAATTTTAGAATTTGTTATTCTTTATTTTTGTATTTCTTGTAGTTGAAATGGTATAAACAAAGTACAATGTGTGAAGTACCAAGTGTTCCAATACCTTTGGAGGGCACAGTATCCTAACCTTATGATGAGTGCAAAATAAGTGTAGTACTATTACTGTTTTGTTTAAGAATGTTTAGTTTTCACTGTTGCTGCACTTTGTGTGAAATCATAGTCATATCGTGTATCATATTGATATGAATGTTGTAAAAGTGTCGTGACACGGACCCACAACAGGGGGCGTTAATGAACGGACAATGGATAAGCCAAAAGTAACAATTTAATGTTGTGAATCGCACAACGACGTACAGACAATAACAATATGGTGGAATGTCAATTATACACCAGGTGATGTGTGGGCAGGCTCGACGATAGAAGACGCCTGGCGAGAGAAGAGCCGGATCCCACACAGCTTCCACCACCAACGGAGCTGAAGAACACCGGAGCCGCCAAGCCCTGCGCCCCAGGTGGCCGCTGTCTTCAGCAGTCAGACCTGGTACTGCTGGCAGAGAACAGAGACAGTCCTGATGAGTGTGAGTTCGCACACTCAGTAATCCCACAGTCTGTATACAGTTAGGAGGGAAAACCTCCACCTCCAATCACACACTCGTACACCTCCTGTAAAACCACTTATCTGGTTTGGGGTGTGAGGTGAAGCCGTCGCAGTCCACACCAAACGCCAATACCACAGATAAGGACACCGTCACAGGAAAACGGCTGCAAATGAGATCAGACTATTAGTCACAGTTAAGCTTAGCAGAGAAATTACCTGAATGGTAGCTGATTTCTCGGCGGGGAGGTGGAGTTGCAGTCCGGCCTTTATGGTGGTGGTGATGAGTAGTGGATGAGTGGCAGCTGGTACGGATGATGAGTGACAGCTGTCACTCCCGGTCGCTCCGACGCCCTCTCGTGCTTGAAGCCCGCACTTCAAGCAGGGCGCCATCTTGTGGTGGTGGGCCAGCAGTACCTCCTCTTCAGCGGCCCACACAACAGGACCCCGCCTCCTGGTGCCCGACCAGGCTTGTCTGGGTGACGGGTGTAGAAGTCGGCCAGGAGGGCCGGGTCCAGGATGAAGCTCCTCTTCACCCAGGAGCGCTCTTCGGGGCCATAACCCTCCCAGTCCACCAGATACTGGAACCCCCGGCCCTTTCGACGGACGTCCAGGAGCCGGCGTACCGTCCACGCGGGCTCCCCGTCGATGATCCGGGCAGGAGGCGCCGCTGGTCCCGGGGCACACAGTGGTGAGGTATGGCAGGGCTTGAGTCTTGACACATGAAAAACGGGGTGTATCCGCAGTGAAGCTGGCAGCTTCAGCTTCACCGCAGCCGGACTGAGGACTTTGAGTATGGGAAATGGTCCGATGTACCTGTCCTTCAGCTTATGGGATTCCACCTGCAGGGGGATGTCCTTAGTGGATAGCCAGACCTCCTGCCCGGGCTGGTATGCAGGGGCCGGGGACCGCCGGCGGTCTGCATGGGCCTTAGCCCTCGTCCGGGCTCTGAGCAGGGCAGAGCGGGCGGTACGCCACACCCGACGGCACTTCCTCAGATGGGCCTGGACCGAGGGCACCCCGACCTCTCCCTCCACTAGCGGAAACAATGGGGGCTGGTACCCCAAACACACCTCAAATGGGGAGAGGCTAGTGGCAGATGAGACTTGGCTATTATGAGCGTACTCGATCCAGGCCAGATGGTCACTCCAGGCCGTCGGGTGCGCGGAGGTCACGCAGCGGAGGGCCTGCTCCAGTTCCTGGTTCCTCCGCTCTGCCTGCCCGTTCGTCTGGGGGTGGTACCCAGACGAGAGACTGACGGTGGCCCCCAGTTCCCTGCAGAAACTCCTCCAGACCTGGGAGGAGAACTGAGGACCACGATCTGAGACAATGTCTGATGGAATCCCATGCAGACACACGACGTGGTGGACCAGGAGGTCTGCAGTCTCCTAGGCCGTCGGGAGCTTCAGGAGGGCCATGAAGTGGGCCACCTTGGAGAACCGGTCCACTATCGTGAGGATGGAAGTCATGCCCTGGGACGGCGGGAGGCCCGTGACAAAGTCCAGGCCAATATGAGACCAGGGGCGACGAGGCACGGGCAGAGGCTGGAGGAGGCCTTGGGCCTTGTGGTGGTCGGCTTTGCCCCTGGCACAGGTGGTGCAGGCCTGGACATACTCCCGGACGTCGGCTTCCATAGACGCCCACCAGAAGCACTGCCGGACCATTGCCACGGTCCTTCGCACCCCTGGATGACAGGAGAGCTTGGAACCGTGACAGAAGTCAAGGACCGCAGCCCTGGTCTCTGGTGGGATGTACAACTTGTCCTTCGGACCTGTCCCCGGGTCCGGGCTCCATGTCAGGTCCTCCCGGACAGTCTTCTCCACATCCCAGGTAAGGGTGGCCATGACAGTGGACTCGGGGATGATGGTGTCAGGGGGGTCTGACGGCTCGGTCTTGACCTCCTCTTCATGCACCCGGGACAGGGCGTCAGATCGTTGTTTTTTTGTCCCGGGGCGGTAGGTGATCCGGAAGTCAAAACGCCCGAAGAACAGCGACCAGCGGGCTTGCCTGGGGTTCAGACGCTTCGCGGTCCGGATGTACTCCAGGTTCCGATGGTCCGTGAAAACCGTAAATGGTACCGATGCTCCCTCCAACAGGTGTCTCCACTCCTCAAGAGCCTCCTTCACCGCAAGAAGTTCCCCATTGCCGACGTCATAGTTCCGTTCAGCTGGGGTCAACCTGCGGGAAAAGTAGGCACATGGATGGAGAACCTTGTCGGACTCCCCGCTCTGGGATAGCACGGCTCCTATCCCTGAGTCAGAGGCGTCCACTTCAACTACGAACTGGCGCTTGGGATCGGGCTGCACCAGAACCGGTGCAGTCGAGAACCGGCGTTTCAACTCCCTAAACGCGGCTTCGCACCGATCCGACCAGGTGAAGGGGTCTTTTGTGGAGGTCAGGGCTGTCAGGGGGCTAACTACCTGACTGTAGCCCTTGATGAACCTCCGGTAGAAATTTGCAAAACCGAGGAACTGTTGTAGTTTCCTACGGTTCGTTGGTTGGGGCCAATCTCTCACCGCCGTAACCTTGGCCGGATCAGGGGCGACGGAGTTGGAGGAGATTATGAACCCCAGGAAAGACAAAGAAGTGCGGTGAAACTCACACTTCTCGCCCTTCACAAACAGCTGGTTCTCCAACAACCGCTGTAGGACCTGATGTACATGCTTGACATGGGTCTCAGGATCCAGAGAAAAGATGAGTATATCGTCTAGATATACGAAGACAAACCGATGCAGGAAGTCCCGCAAGACATCATTAACCAATGCTTGGAATGTCGCCGGCGCATTGGTGAGGCCGAACGGCATGACCAGGTACTCAAAGTGACCTAACGGGGTGTTAAATGCCGTCTTCCACTCGTCTCCCTCCCGGATCCGAACCAGCTGATAAGCATTCCTAAGATCCAATTTCGTGAAAATTTGGGCTCCATGCAGGGGCGTGAACACTGAATCCAACAGAGGTAACGGGTATCGGTTGCGAACCGTGATCTCGTTCAGCCCTCTGTAATCAATGCCTGGGTCCCAGATCCTTGCTGAAGACGTCAGCAAGGTCGTGGTACTCGGCTGGCACCGCCGCCAGATTAGGGGGGACTAAAACCTCCTCCTTAGCTGTCACACCAGGTGGAACCGAGGATCCTAAACACTCCCGGTAGCAGGTTTTGCTCCACTGAACCACAACCCCAGACGGCCAATCAATCCGGGGATTGTGTTTTAGTACCCATGGAAAACCCAAAATCACTCGGGAGGTTGAAGGTGTTACATAAAACACAATCTCCTCCCTGTGATTCCCAGACACCACCAATGTCACTGGCTGTGTCTGGTGTGTGATTAGTGGAAGAAGGGTGCCATCTAGTGCCCGCACCAACAATGGTGACGGTAAGGCCACTAGAGGGAGCCCAACCTCCTTTGCCCATCTGCTATCCAGCAGATTCCCCTCCGACCCCGTGTCCACCAGTGCTGGGGCGTGAAGGGTTAGATCCCCACTCAGGATCGTGACTGGGATACGTGCAGATCGTCGGGGTCTCCCCACGTGGGTGTTGTGACCCACCCTTAGCCCAGTCTCTAAGGACGAGTGCTGCTGTTTTGACCGTTTGGGGCATTCTCTCTGTGTGTGCTCGGTAGAGCTGCAGAGAAAACACTCTCCACGGATCAGCCTCCTTTGTTTCTGATCTGATCGCTTTTTGGCCCTGCTCGTTTCCATAGCAACGTCAGCAGGGGGAGCTGTCGTCATGTGGAGAGCCCTGGCAGTGGAGCGTGGGGAAGTCGGCTCCCTTTCGGACCCGGGAGGAAGAGAGACGGCTTGTGCCTGACCACGCCCTTCGTCTCGCTCCCGTCAGTGTTCTGTTAATCGGTTGTCTAACCGTATAACCAGATCGATAAGCCCATCTAAATCCCGCGGCTCGTCCTTCGCCACCAGGTGCTCCTTAAGGACCAGAGACAGTCCGTTTACAAAGGCGGCGCGGAGCGCAACAGCATTCCAGCCGGCTTGCGCTGCCGTGATGTGGAAGTCAACTGCATACTTCGCTGCGCTCCGACGCCCCTGCCATATCGACAGCAGCACGCTTGAAGCGGTCTCGCCTCTATGAGGGTGGTCGAACACCTGTCGGAACTCCCTCACAAACTCAGTGTAAACCGTTAGGAGCCGTGAATTCTGCTCCGAGAGCGCCGTAGCCCAGGCGCGTGCCTCTCCTCGAAGCAAATTTATAACGTAAGCCACCCGGCTAGCGTCTGACGCGTACATGACGGGACGCTGTGAAAAGACGAGCGAGCACTGCATCAAGAAGTCCGTGCATGTCTCCACACAGCCTCCGTACGGCTCCGGAGGGCTTATGTATGCTTCAGGGGAAGGTGGGGGGGTTCGTTGAACGACCAGCGGAATGTCTGTCTCTGGCACACGGTCAGCAGGAGGAGGTGCTGCAGCAGCGCCCTGAGCATGCGCTTCCACCTGGGCGGTGAGAGCCTCCATCCTACGATTGAGAATAATGCTCTGCTCGGTAACTAAGTCCAACCGAGCGGTAAAGGCGGTTAAGATGTGCTGCAGCTCACCCAACACGCCTCCTGCTGGCGCCTGTGCACCTCGCTCTTCCATTGGCTGTTCAAGCGATGGTTGATGCCCCTCGGGATCCATGACGCTGGCCGAGAAATCCTGTTGTGAAAGTGTCGTGACACGGACCCACAACAGGGGGCGTTAATGAACGGACAATGGATAAGCCAAAAGTAACAATTTAATGTTGTGAATCGCACAACGACGTACAGACAATAACAATATGGTGGAATGTCAATTATACACCAGGTGACGTGTGGGCAGGTTCGACGATAGAAGACGCCTGGCGAAAGAAGAGCCGGATCCCACACAGCTTCCACCACCAACGGAGGTGAAGAACACCGGAGCCGCCAAGCCCTGCGCCCCAGGTGAGGCGAAGCCGTCGCAGTCCACACCAAACGCCAATACCACAGATAAGGACACCGTCACAGGAAAACGGCTGCAAATGAGATCAGACTATTAGTCACAGTTAAACGTAGCAGAGAAATTACCTGAATGGTAGCTGATTTCTCGGCGGGGAGGTGGAGTTGCAGTCCGGCCTTTATGGTGGTGGTGATGAGTAGTGGATGAGTGACAGCTGGTACGGATGATGAGTGACAGCTGTCACTCCCGGTCGCTCCGACGCCCTCTCGTGCTTGAAGCTCGCACTTCAAGCAGGGCGCCATCTTGTGGTGGTGGGCCAGCAGTACCTCCTCTTCAGCAGCCCACACAACAATGAAAATATTGAAATACGATAATTTGGCCATATTGTGCAGCCCTACTGTTAACTAGCTGAAAAGTTTGAATTTTAATTTACATCTACAGCAGCTGAAGGTTTTCAGTCGATGTTCCTCAGAAGCATTTAGTGAAAATAAAGTGTGAAGGACCAAAATGACACGGTGAGATGCTGAAGCGCTTCGCTCGTTCATGTCCACAACATACATATTATAAAGGTGATTTACCGGCCCCTGCTGGATTACCATGTTAATCCAGAATGTAATTAGCAACGTTAACTAATATCCATAATTTCTCAAAAAATATTAGTTCTATCAACGTTCTGTTTTGGCGCTGTTCATCTTTGACACAAAATACAGAAGAATACTAAATGGCAAATGTCAACTATCCTCGGTTTGTCCATGATCAAAGTTATACACACACACATACACACACAGAAGCACGCATGCTTGGAGAGGTTCTTGTCTTTTCTGCATTCTGCCACAAGCAATGGCTTCTCTTTTTAGACACAGTGGTGGAAGACATCAAACGTAATACATATTTCACTCATGGTAATGGCATCATGAGACTTAACTAAATTAACTAAACAAATTGAACAAAAAACCCCACAATAACTTATAACTAACAACACTGTTAAATCGACTGCATTTATATCACGCTTTTCCATCTGCATCAGATGCTCAAAGCGCTTTACAATAATGCCTCACATTCACCCCAATGCCAGGGTGCTGCCATACAAGATACTCACTACAAACTGGAAGCAACTAGAGGATTAAGGACCTTGCCCAAGGGCCCTTAGTGATTTTCCATTCAGGCTGGAATTTGAACCAAGGATCCGCTGGTCTCAAGCCCAATGCTTAACCACTAGACCATCACCTCCCTGTTAAACTAACATGAACCACAATAAAACCATTTGAAACTCCGAACTCCCATGATGCATTGCAGCACAACATCCATTGTTTACTGGATAGCTAAAATTGCTAATGTCTCCAAAAATATTTGTCCTATCAACTTTCAGTTTTTGCAGTGTTCATCCATGAACCATAATACATAAGCATACAGAACAGCAAATATCAGCTCTACCCGATTTCGGCCTGATCAAAGCCACACACGCGCACGCACACACACAGAGGTTGCTTGTCTATTGTACTATAGATGCCCTGTTTTAAGGAAAGTAAAGGCAAGCTGTTGTTTTTGGGGTATTTTTTTGGTGGTGGGGGGGGGTTATAAAGCCATAACGATGCTTTTCTTGATATATGTTCAGTGGGGTAAGAACAACTTTGCTTGTTGTGTACTTTTTCCCCTCTGGTGCATCTTTTTGCTTTGTGGACATGGGATTCATTAAATCTGTTGAGAAATGTCTTACAGTATGTTTTTTTAAGTGACTTCAAAGCTGTACCCTAAACCACACTGGGGGTTTACAGATGCACACAGACTATCGGAAAAGGAGGAAGTGGCGAGGTGCTTTTACATGAATCATCGGGGCCATCTGAAGAAGGAAAAAAAGGGATCTTAAAAACTATAAATACTCTCTTCACAACTGCTGGACCCCAATGTTTGGACAACGCACAGGCAGCAACTATGAAAGCTTTACTGTTGCTGCTGCTGGTTGCACATTCCTGTGCTCTGCCGCTGCCTTCTGAGGACACGGAAAATTGGCTGTTAGCAGAGGTACAGTGTGACAGACTCTGTAAAAAATGATTGTGAGATTAGTAGCTGACATTTTGCTGTTCATCCGCAGAAATACCTTCGCCGGTTCTATGGCTTTCCAGCTGGTCTCCGTACAGGTCAGACATCATCGTCCATGAAATCCAAACTCAAGGAAATGCAGAGATTTTTCAACCTGAAGGTGAGTGAAGGTAGAAAATATCTGGAGGTGTGTGTTTGATCCAGATTTTCAGATTTTACAATAATTTGAAGAGAAGTGAAGATGAGTCGAGCCGACTGGATAAAGCTTGGCAAATGTATAAATTAGATTTTCTGTTGATTCGCTGTTGATGAAGAAAAATCAGCACACAGTACACTGTTGTCAGAACTGTAGAGTACCTGAAACATTTGCACTGTACTGCAAACAGATGAATTCCCTGCAGTGGTAAGAGGGTCAGGCTCCATTAGCAAAAGTATAGATGAGTGGAAGAGTGAGTTAGTCCGTCCCAGCCATCTCAAAAACAGCAAAGACAAATGTCTTGTAACATACATCAAAAGAGAAATTTTGGTTTGATTATATGATATCCTATAGAGGTGTCTGCCACCTGCTGGATGATTAGTCAAGGTGTCTTGAAACGTACACGTAGTTTGCTCCAAGAGAACTGCGAACAATGGAGCCACCGCAGAAAGAAACATGATCATTAACATGTGGAAAAATACTCAGCAAAATTATACAAAGGAAGAGGAAACTGAATGAGACTTAAAAAGAATAGAGAGAACATTTGGCTGGAAATTGTGCCAAAAGTTTTCAACTGTACAGCAAATGAGTGACACTACACTCACAAGTGAAAACAAGTGAATGAACAAGGATAACACTCTTTTGGAATTTCATACTTAATCACTACAGTCAGTGTAGGGTCTGTACGTGCGCTCGTATGTGCGTAGATATGTTACTATTTGGGTATTTTTAATGTTTCAAATGTTAGCTAATATTTATTTATGTACATTTAAATTCAGGTGTTCTTTTGTTTGTTTGTTTTTTGGATGAGTTAAATATGTATGACTCAAGGTTTTAATAAGATGTGCAGTACTTGTCCATCACAATAATACTTCCTGCATGTGAAGGTTACAGGAAATCTGGATGATAACACGTTAGCCGTGATGAAACAGGCCCGATGTGGCGTACCAGACATCGGGGAGTACAACCACTTTCCTCGAGACCTGAAATGGGAAAAGAACAACATCACATTCAGGTGTGCAACAAAATGTAAACACATAAAGGTGGACATTCACATTCACATACTGACATGAACTTTTCTCTTCAGGATTGTGAATTATACACCAGATCTGAAGAAGTCTGATGTAGACAGAGCCATCCGAAACGCACTGAATGTTTGGTCTGATGTCACCCCTCTGACCTTCAAGAAGTTGTACCACGGCAACGCTGATATTATGATTAGCTTTGGATCAAAAGGTACAACAATCCTTCAATATTCATTCTGATGTATGTAATGAAGTAAATCAGTGGTAAAATTTAAAGTACTGACTATAGTGTTTTTCCTCACATACTCCACTGGGAAATATTGTATATTTCACTCTCCTGTATGTTTCATACAACTCTGGGTTTTTCTTTGCATAATAGCAAAATATGATATATTATCAGTAAGCAATGCCCAAAAAATTGGAGAGGTCTGTAATTTTTATTGTAAGTACATGTTAACTGTGAGAGACAGAATCTAAAAATGAAATCCAGAAAATCACATTGTATGATTTTCAAATAATTGATTTGCATTTTATTGCATGAAATAAGTATTTGATCACCTACTAACCAGCAAGAATTCTGGCTCTCACAGACCTGTTAGTTTTTGCAGACAATTTGACAGCAAAAAAAGAACAAGACAAACTGTAACCAAGGACTTAACCTCTTTGACATGTAATAATCCCACATCATAATATATACTAACATTTTGAAAGAAGCAACGGTTCATAACTGTTTATATTTTACCTCAATTTGGGTCAGAAAAGTATTGTATTTCTTATTTGGGAGAAAATTTTGCAGCCTATTTAATTGCCTATAAAATATACTCCATCATCTCTGAAGGCTTTGCTCAGGTTAGCACATTTATCTATTTGATTTTGCCTCATCACGTTTAAACATGTTTATTGTGCAGAGCATGGAGACTACAACCCTTTTGACGGGCCTGATGGACTCCTGGCTCATGCCTACCCTCCAGGCCAAGGCATCGGAGGAGACACTCACTTTGACGAGGATGAACACTGGACTAAAGATTCAACGGGTAACAGTTGTTTTGTGGAATAATTGACATGCTTGGTCACTTAGACTTATCATTTACTCATAATTTACCTTCATATCTTTCCCCACAGCTTACAACCTTTTCTTTGTGGCTGCCCATGAACTGGGCCACGCCCTCGGTATGTCCCACTCCTCTGACCCAGGCGCTTTGATGTACCCCGTCTACTCATACGCGACAGGTTTCCCTCTGTCTGAAGACGACATTGAAGGAATTCAGGATCTCTATGGTGAGAAATGACAAAATTCATGTTTACATGAAAATAAATTAATTCAAATGAAAACAACGAGAAGGGGTGCACACACACAGTGTAGCACCCTTCCACTGTGTTTAATCCATATTTGTTATAACTGATATAAACAGTTATGATCTTGGAGTTTGATCTTGCAAGGTCACCCGAGGTCAAAGGGTCATGAGCCCAGTGATTCATATGACTTCATATTAGTGGTTAAGTACAATCATAAGTATATCTTCAACAACAATATATCTTTGAGGTAGCCACTGTGAATATCACCTACATAAGTATAAGCACTTGGAAAAAATATAAACCAGTTTTCTGAAGAGCAAAACACATTGTCCTTGGCTGACCCGAAATTATTCCACTAAATTTCGTCCAGATCAAATGAAAACGTTTTGGTGACATAGCTTTAATAATTTAACATGCTTGAAAAAAAAAAAAAAATAACAGTTATTTCCATAGAAATTTTATTCTGAACAACATAACAATGTTCACTCACAGGGTCAAATCCAAATGGAAGAAAAGTGAGGCCAAAGCCTGACGCACCAGACAAATGTGACCCCAAGTTAAGTTTTGATGCTGTCACGGAGCTGAGAGGGGAAACCATCATCTTCAAAGACAGGTAGGAGGTGATGATGCGGTGACAGCTAACACCGCAGAGTGTCAAAATCTCACTCAAACATTTCACAGTTGAACTTTTAAAGGGATACTGTAACTTTCTCCGGTGGAGTTATTTCTCAAGGCAGATGGTATAAGTACTGATTCAACTCTCTACAAGTGTAATTTATCTCCCTGCATAGGTGGCTCTAGGTGGGGCTTGATGGGGCTGCAGCCACCAAAAGAATTTTAGTATCCACACAGTAACTTTTGGCTATTTCAAAATTCTGTTTTCAGCAACAGTTTCTCACCACCACTCGTCTGATCCAGTCCTATGGCACCCCCACTTTCCAGAGCATGCTTGACCACCTGAGCACATTCACAAAGCAGCGTGTATTCATATTTTAAAATTTAATTCATTTTGATTGCTTTGGTATGACAGCATGATTAAAAACAGAACAATTATCTGCCAAAAAATTACGTTCAGCAGTGAGAATCTTGTGAAATTGAGAGACGGGAAGAAAACAGTCAAACATTTACAAAACATTAGATTAGATTAGCGTCATTCAAAGGAGAGTTGTTTCTGTCCTCGCTGTGATATTTGCTGTTAGCCGTGCAGTTAAGATTTTTTTTTTTTTTCCAAAATTTGAATTTGTGTTCTTTCAGAAGGGTAATGTTATTTCAGTCTGTTGTTTAATGTATGTGTTAATTACAAAATGTAGTGGAAGCCGGGGCACAGTGGATCAGAAATGTTGATTTGTAGAAGCATAAACACATTATGCATAGGTTTAGGTCATTCTATTGTGGATTTAATACAGCAAGTTACTGATTATAAGGCTGTGTTATTTATTTCTCCCCAAGTGTAATTTACAGGTGTTTAAAATTGATTTTAAAATTTTTGATTCACTGTGTCCCTGACACTAATTAATGGGGCACAGTGAATCAACTTACAATATAATGAAAAAACATGATTATAAAGATTTCAACATTATTAAATATATGCTGATGCATATACAAACTATAAATCAGCAACCAGCTGTGTAATGTGTGAGTGTCCTATATAGTGATATAAGTCCTTTAGAAACTATTATAAATACAACTGTCATCATTTCTGTTCAAAGGTGAAAACAGCTGTTTATATGTATAAATTATAGAAATAATTCATGGAAAAATAAATGTATAAGCTTCAACAAGTAATATTTGTCATCCACTTGATACTGGGGCTGATTCACTGTGCCCCAGGTGCATGTGACACACATGAGTCATGTTATCAAATAGCTGATACTCTGGAGAAGACATAACACATGCTCATCAGTTGGACGGGGTAGTCTTCTAACTAATAGCAATTGTTTGGGCCACCTTTCCTCTGTTGTGAGAAATAAATACAAAGAAACTGACATCCACAAAATGTACTTTTCATAGGAAAAAACTGACTTCACTTGGCACTTAGTTTTACCCTTAATGTATCCAAAAACAAAACATAATTTATAAGGGGGATGTCTTTATGCATAAAAAATATGGCATAACTGCTGCAAATATATATGTAGTTTTGCAGACATAGCTACTGATTCACTGTGCCCCAGTTTTCCGTATTCTATGGGATCATCTAGTTTGTCTTTCGGCTGCTCCCAGTTGTTCAGGTTTGGCATAGTGAATCCAGTAGAGAGTGGACAGCGGGATTTGGCACAAATTTTACACCAGATGCCCTTCCTGATGCAGCTTCACTACCACATGGAGAAACATGCACAGTCCATGGCCCTCCCAAGTTATCACCTAGTCGAGTAATAATCGGGACCTACTCTGTTCCAGTTCTTAGACTGATGAGATCAGGTGGACATAAAGGGACAATGAGGACAAACCCTGTTACATTTGCTGAACACTGATGCACCAAATCAATCAAAAGAGCCATTTTGATTTGCCTGTGTCCTATAGATGTACTGCCACCTGCTGGACAGTTAGTGGATTGCCCACCTCCATGTGAGCTTCAGTTATTCAGTTACTGGCTAAATTATAGAACACCGCAAACAGCTGTGGTTGGTCTCAAACGTAGGTTGTCTTTCCCCTGAACAGCAGACACACTGGGCTTGTCACTCCACTCTGCCTGCCTAAGCTTGCAACACTGAGGATTTTGTTGATTTGTGGAATGTAATAGATCACATATTACTGTTTTATAACGGGAAAGGTGCAGTGAGTGTAAAATAAAAATGTTCAGCATGTGCAGGCACACCTCGATTTGGACCCACTTCACCTTGTTGCAGGTACTACTGGCGTCTTCATCCCCAGATGCCAGAAGCCCAGCAGACACTGATCAAATCCACATGGCCGTCGATCCCCAGCAGCGTGGACGCCGCCTACGAGAACCCAGAGAAGGATCTAGTTTTCATATTCAGTGGTAGGTACTAGTGTTTTATGTTTGTTATTTTAAAACAACACCTCTATCAAGGAGGCAACGCGCTGACTTTTTCTCTTTTTTGTAGTGAGCTTGTTAACATTTTGAGACTGCTCTTTTTGTATTCTGTCATTTCCTGATGAATGGAGCTCATTGTTCATACTGCAGGTTTGGACATGAGTTGAGATTGATGGCCCTGTTTCACTTTGGCAGAGGTACGCAGGGCCCTTCTGTCTGGCTGTCTGGTTGCCATTTCTTTGACAGCAGGATATCCCAAAAGAACATAGTTCATTAAATGTGATGTATACTTGAGTCACAGATGAGTTAGTGTAACTTTGGTGCAGATCCAGATCACGAGGTTGATCTTGCCTTTGATCATTGATCTTGATTGCTTTGATTTTGCTTCCTGTGAGCTGACCCTGCATTTGATCTCTGATCTCTGATCATGATTCTGATTACAAAATCAAGTGAATCAGGATCAGAGCGATCCTGGAAACAGCCAGACTGGCAGATAAACTGTAAAATAAATAAATCACACAATGTCTTTGATAAGGTTCTGAGATTAATGTCCTGCCTCATATATAAGTGATGAATATTAAAGATTTGGGTGGTTCAGCAATTGGATCAAAGTTCAGTATCATAGATGTGTGATCCGGTTCAAAGGTTAGCAAAAATGGTCAAAGAACTAAAAACATCAACATGTAAACAGAGGATCATTTGACATTGGCGTAGGCATGGAATGTAGTGAGAGCCCTTTTAGTTTTATGATGTTGGTGCCCCTGTCTGTTTGTTGGGTCTTTGGCAGAATTTCTCAAAAATTAGGGGAGGTGATGGTGTAGTGGTTAAGCGTTGGGCTTCAGACCAGAGGATCCTCGGTTCAAACCCCAGCCTGACCAGAAAATCACTAAGAGCCCTTGGGCAAGGTCCTTAATGCCCGAGTTGCTCCCAGTGTGTAGTGAGCGACTTGCATGGCAGCACCCTGACATCGGTGTGTGAGTGTGTCTGAATGTGAGGGTGTGTGTGGGTGTGTAAATGTGTTTGTTTGTCTACATGTGGCCCTGCGACAGACTGGCATCCTGTCCAGGGTGTACCCCGCTTCACGCCTTGTGACTGCTGAGATAGGCTCCAGCCCCCCACGTTAACTGGACTAAGCGGTTGAAGATGAATGAGTGAGTCTTATTTTTGTGCTTCATCTGCAGGCATCAGAATGTGGGCTCTGAATGGCTATACACTTGTGGAGGGTTACCCAAAGTACATACACAAACTGGGCCTTCCCAAATCAGTGAGGAAAATTGATGCGGCAGTGTACATCAGAGACACGGGGAAAACTCTACTCTTCGCTGATGAAGACTACTGGAGGTGTGCAGTCATGTTGCACGAAACTGCACATCCTTCTTCTTATTGGGTATTTAATTTTAGTTTGTCCCCCACAGTTACGATGAAGCAACAGGCGCCATGGACAGCGGCTACCCAAGATCCATTGAGTTAGATTTTCCTGGAATGGATGATGAAGTTGATGCAGCTTCGTATCACTACGGTACTGCAGTGCCTCAAATATCCAAAAATACTCTCTCCACTATATTGCTGAATGTGTCGCTTTTCCATTTGCAGGATACTTATACTTCTTCCATGAACACCTGCAGTATGAGTACAGCTACAACTCGAGGAAGGTCATCCGCATCCTGAGGGCCAACTCCATCCTCAACTGCTGATTATGTTGTCTTTAAATGTCGGTTTAATTTATAATATAAATATTTGCGGAGGATAACTAAAGTATACACATGATGCAGTGCAGTGAATGAGCATGGGAATGAAAACAGTGGATATTTTGTGGTTATTTAAAAGAAAAAGTTTATTTTTTAGTTGTGCTGGACACCTGCAGGAATTATAATTTGTCAGAGACAGAATGCTGGAATATTCCATGGATGTGTTTTTTTTTGGGGGGGGGGGGGGGGGTGTTGTGGGGGGCTACTATTTATTTTTCAACTTTATGTTTTCAACCGACATGAATCTGAGCAGGTTTAGTTTCTTGTCAGGAGCAGAAGAACGGTGGTGATTTACAATTAAAGCAGACAGGAAATACTTACTATTATTATGTGAACATTCAAGTCATGCAACAAGATAATTAAATTATTGTGAGTTTAAGCCCAAAATAAAACCAAAGACTTTATGTTGAAGATTAAAATAATATTTTTGTATCTTCATTAACATAATTTTGAAAGAACAAGCTGATTTGTTAATATTTCAGCTTTTTATTAGGCATATTTATCATTTTGTCATGATGTTTAAAGGCTAAGAGTTTTTTTTTATGACTTAATAAATTAATCTGAGGCAAACAGTGTGGTGTCTGTGCTTTAAATTCTCATGTGAGTAATCTGTCTCAACACTATTCATCATACTTGTGATTCAGTAGTGATTCATGGACTGATGGGACGTCCAGTCTGATAGGTGCTGGGTTGTGTGTAACTGGCTGCACACTCACAGTAACTCATGGCATGTTAATTCCTACTCTCCTTATGGCTGATGACTTCTTTACCAATAGCAATAACCAAACTCCAAACTCGAAACATGCAGATAATATTGAAATTATTTAAAAATGCCACTGCAGACATCAAATCATTATGAAACTTTTAGAATTATACTTTGATTTTGAATATCAAGTGATACCAATATTTTTTCCACAGTTGTTTAAAAATATACAACCCCTGGCAATAATTATGGAATCACCGGCCTCGGAGGATGTTCATTCAGTTGTTTAATTTTGAAGAAAAAAAGCAGATCACAGACATGACACAAAACTAAAGTCATTTCAAATGGCAACTTTCTGACTTTAAGAAACACTATAAGAAATCAGGAAAAAAAATTGTGGCAGTCAGTAACAGTTACTTTTTTAGACCAAGCAGAGGGAAAAAAATATGGACTCACTCAATTCTGAGGAAAAAATTATGGAATCATGAAAAACAAAAGAACACTCCAACATGTCACTAGTATTTTGTTGCACCACCTCTGGCTTTGATAACAGCTTGCAGTCTCTGAGGCATGGACTTAATGAGTGACAAACAGTATGCTTCATCAGTCTGGCTCCAACTTTCTCTGACTGCTGTTGCCAGATCAGCTTTGCAGGTTGGAGCCTTGTCATGGACCATTTTCTTCAACTTCCACCAAAGATTTTCAATTGGATTAAGGATTTGAAATGACTTTAGTTTTGTATCATGTCTGTGATCTGCTTTTTTCCTACAAAATTAAAACTCAATGAACATCCTCCGAGGCCGGTGATTCCATAATTTTTGCCAGGGGTTGTATACAGGGTGAACACAAAAACACTCAGTGGTCTCAAATATTTATAATATCAAAAGTTACCTGAATAATTTTACAATTTTCATATCTATAGTTGCACAAACTCATCAAGTTTTTTCTCTTTTGCAGATTCTTCTTCTTCAAAATTGTAAAATTATTCAGGTAACTTCTGATATTATGAATACTGGAGACCAAGGAGTGTTTTTGTGTTCACCCTGTACATTTATTTCAGTTTGCATCTGTTTTGCAGTTGCCTATTTGGTCCACTAGAGAGCAGTGTTAGCAATATTTTAGGACAAACACCTCCTCCTGCCCTCGAAGACAGCGTCCGCCATGTTGCTACTCTCTTCATACAAAATATAATAATTTTGAACAAATACAAATTCTTAAAAGCACCGTTCTGATTACACGGATAGGTACAGTGCATTTGTAAAGTATTCACAGTGCTACACTTTTTCCACATTTTGTTATGCTACAGTCTCATTCCAAAATGGAGTAAATTCATTTTCCCCTCTCAACTTCTACTTCTACCCCATAATGGCAACATGAATAAAGTTTTGTCATGTTTAGTTTTTTTTTTTTTCTTCCATTTACAGATGATGGAGGCCACTGTGCTTATTGGGACCTTCAAATCATTTTTTAAAATTTGAAAATCATTTTTTAATTTAGTCATTTCAACATTTAATTACGTCCTTGTTGACTGTGTAGGCTCTCAGTTGTCCAGGTGGTTTCCATAGTAGAGATGCTTGAATCTTCGACTGGACTGGGTTGCTTGACGCGAGGACGTTTCGCTTCAAATCGCAGAAGCTTCCTCAGCTAAAATTCTTGCTCTGGAAGTCTGACTTCTGTCTGACTCTTGTAGAGAAGAATAAAACAGAAGCCAACAAAAGCTGGAGTTTTAAACCTAACCAGACCCCTCCTACTGAGAGGCAGACTGCTATAGGCTAGTGACTAAACAATACCTCTAATTAGCAACTATTGTGCTGTAGTTAGCACACCTAATAGCAGGACAGCTGTCCCTCTAATGATGGCATGGATGCCTTTCTGATGGCTCCCTTGATGACGTGAATGACTCATTACCATGAACAAAAGACTGAAACTCCTTTGACCTGAGTACCCCATTGTAAACAGGGGATAAAGTGTGTCTCAGACCCCCTCCCCGGTTAAGGCTGGGTTTCAAACGTTTCACAAAGAATGCCTCCTTGACCCCTCTCTCAAACCATTTCTTCTCTCTGGCTAATATTTTAACTTCCTTGTCCTCAAACATGTGGTTAGTGTCTTTAAGGTGGAGGTGAACCGCAGACTGAGGTCCACTGGTGCCTTCTCTGCGGTGCTGGTATAGCCTTTTGTGTAAAGGTTGCTTCGTTTCACCTATGTAGTGTTCGTTCTGATAGAATACACTACATTGCTCTGTTTGTAACTAGGGATCATGTCCTTAGGGTGAACTCATTTCTGTCTCAAGGTGTTAACCGGTTTAAAGTAAAGTGGGATTTTGTGCTGTCTGAACATCCTCTGTAGTTTTTCCCCTACTCCTGCTAAATAAGGGAGAGACACTCCTCTTCTTCTTGTCTCCATTTCCTGTCTGTCTGGTCTCTTTGTTCTGTGGGACTTCTGCATTTTGTCCAGGGACCATCGTGGGTACCCACATACTGTGAGGGCTTTCCGGACACGTTGTTGTTCTTTAGCCCTTCCCTCTGCGGTTGTGGGCACCTGTAGGGCTCTGTGTTGAAGCGTCCTGATCACCCCGAGCTTGTGTTCAAGGGGGTGGTTTGAGCCGAAGAGCAGATATTGGTCAGTGTGAGTTGATGAGGGGTTTACAGAAAACCAACTAGCATAGAGTTGATCAGGTTGTCAATTGTGGCCTGTGGAATGTTGGTCCACTCCTCTTCAATGGCTGTGCAAAGTTGGTGGATTTTGGCAGGAATTGGTACACGCTGTCGTATACGCCAGTCCAGAGCATCCCAAACATGCTCAATGGGTGACACGTCCGGTGAGTATGCCAGCCATGCAAGAACTGGGACATTTTCAGCTTCCAAGAATTGTGTATAGATCCTTGCAATATGGGGCCGTGCATTATCCTGCTGCAACATGAGGTGATGTTCTTGGATGTATGGCACAGCAATGGGCCTCAGGATCTCGTCACAGTATCTCTGTGCATTCAAAATGCCATCAATAAAATGCACCTGTGTTCTTCGTCCATAACAGGCGCCTGCCCTTACCATAACCCCACCGCCACCATGGACCACTTGATCCACAACACTGACATCAGAAAACCGCTCACCCAAAAACGACGCCACACACGCTGTCTGCCATCTGCCCTGAACAGCGTGAACCGGGATTCATCCGTGAAGAGAACACCTCTCCAATGTGCCAAACACCAGTGAATGTGAGCATTTGCCCACTCAAGTCGGTTACGACGACGAACTGGAGTCAGGTCGAGACCCCGATGAGGACGACGAGCATACAGATGAGCTTCCCTGAGACGGTTTCTGACAGTTTGTGCAGAAATTCTTTGGTTATGCAAACCGATTGTTTCAGCAGCTGTCCGAGTGGCTGGTCTCAGACGATCTTGGAGGTGAACATGCTGGATGTGGAGGTCCTGGGCTGGTGTGGTTACACGTGGTCTGCGGTTGTGAGGCTGGTTGGATGTACTGCCAAATTCTCTGAAACGCCATTGGAGACGGCTTATGGTAGAGAAATGAACATTCAATACAAGAGCAACAGTTCTGGTTGACATTCCTGCTGTCAGCATGCCAATTGCATGCTCCCTCAAATCTTGCGACATCTGTGGCATTGTGCTGTGTGATAAAACTGTACCTTTCAGAGTGGCCTTTTATTGTGGGCAGTCTAAGGCACACCTGTGCACTAATCATGGTGTCTAATCAGCATCTTGATATGGCACACCTGTGAGGTGGGATGGATTATCTCAGCAAAGGAGAAGTGCTCACTATCACAGATTTAGACTGGTTTGTGAACAATATTTGAGGGAAATGGTGATATTGTGTATGTGGAAAAAGTTTTAGATCTTTGAGTTCATCTCATACAAAATGGGAGCAAAACCAAAAGTGTTGCGTTTATATTTTTGTTAAGTGTATATACAAATAGTCCTTGCTTGGGATTGGATCAGTTGCCATAAGAACCACCCAGGAAGAACCAAGATAACATTAATGCAAACTTTATACCTGCCTGTCGGTTGCGAATGACGCAACCGACAGGCGTGAAAAAACTCACGCATGCGCACGAAGGTTCAAGCTTGGCTGATGCAAGCGCACATGATTCAAATCCATATAGTTTTTGCAAAAAATAAAAAGGTCGGATAGTTTTCTAACAGACCTCATATTTAGCGGTATTAATATTCACGTTTACATTATACATATATACGTATATGTACGTTCTGTATTAAAATAGTGGTATTTAATTTGGCAACCTTGTTTAACTTGCGAAATTCGCATAATAAATCCCACGCGAATATTTGCACCTTTACAGTATTTGCAACAGGAAGGAGAAGCTCCCTTTATTTCTCAGCTTATACATACAAACATGTTTTGACAAACCAGACAAGTGTAATTGTGTGTCTACATGGGTATTTACAAGCCTACTAATCTGTTTGATATCAGAGGAGGATAGGAACCAGGGAGCAAAAATTCTCAACCCCCATGGGAAAAGTTTATCTAGCAGTTTCCCCTTTCATCACTTAAGGGATTACTCTGGCAGAGGAAATTGAAACTTGAGGGTGTGTGATAATAGCTGTGTAACAGTTAGTGCTTGTTTCTTATTATCAATGAAAAGAAAATACATAATGTTGATATCCAGATCAGAAAAAAATCAGGCATGGTTTGGATCAGCAATTTCAGTTAAATATGTTGTATGGCTGGGGGGCCTGGCTGCCTTTTTGTTTCTGTCTTTTGTTTTTCCTTCCAGGTGGCTTGCATTTGGAACTGAGTGGCTGTGTTGCTGAGTTTATCAGGACCTCACCCTGATCACCTGGGGCTGGTCACCTGCGGCTCATCAGGACTCACAGCTGTGGTGCATCTGCATGGATTGGAACATGGTGGCATTTAAGACTGGAGTGCACAGTGTGTATTTGCCAGAGACTCGACCTTGTGACCAGACGGGTGAGATCGTCATCTTGGGAGCCATCTCATCATCAGTGGATGCAGAGAACGTCCAGGTTTGATGCACGGTCTGTGAAAGAGGAGGGGGTGAGGTCTCACGCTCGTCAGCACACTTCCTGAGGTACGTTAGATTTTGTGACTAACATTTATACAGTCAGTAAATGTGGTGTCCCTCACACCTTTTTATATTGAGCTGTACGTTAGTCATGTATCGGCTTCCACTGCAGTGGAGTTTTGTGAACTGGATGTTTCATGCCTGCAGGTTGGGAAGCTGATTAGTAATCAAGCCAGGAAGTGTTTGCTGTTTGTACACCTTTAAGTGTTCTCTCTGTGTGTGTAGAGTGTGGACTCACATAATGGTTCCTTCTTTCACAGACTCGATTTGTTGCGGCCACCTGGGGGGTGTCGGCGGGGTCCTTGGGTCCGAACAGCTTCTGGCTCCGGACCGTTAGCGCTGCTGGGAGCGCACCACGCCAGACCGCACTTTCTTTTGTATTTTTTGTATCACTGTTATGTATTAAATTCAGTTAGCCTTTGTACCGTGCTCTGCTTATTTCATACTGGGTCCTTCAAACGCTGGTCGGTTCTCCGAGCTGCGTCCGACACATAACAGTAGTCTCTGGCCAAACATCACGGACCCAGCGGTAGCAGAGACGGTAACGCGCCGGGAAGGCGGCAGCAGACGTTCTGTAGTTATCCGGATCAGTTGCGGGTGCTCTCCGCCCGGATGGTGCGTGTTTGAGACCCATTGCTGAATACTGATTTGTGCTCTCTTGCAGCCGTGTTCCTGTGTTTGTGCCTTATCCGTGGGTCGTGGTGGAGTGTGACTGGCGACAGCTTCGCGTCACGCTCCGACCGGATAAGAGGTTTAAACGGGAGCTGCAAGAGTGTGTCTGTAATGGGTGCACGCGCACGGCGGAGCTCTGTGGCACGGGTCGCTGAGCTTCCTGTGTTACAGTTGTAGCCCCGTTTCCCCGGATAAAGATAACTACTGCGTCTGTTGTATCAGCTCCGGCGTTATTTAGTTGAGCACATTTTGGTTGTGTGTTGCACACAGCTGCGCACGAAGATGCAGCTCGTTTGTTTTTTGTCACCAAAGGGGGTTTTTCATTTTTAGCACTTTGGCTCCCTCTTTTGGTGACTGAGTCACATTACCGTCAAGCTCTTAAGTTGGAACAGGTGTGTTCCATTTGTTGGAGCTTGACGGTATAAATCACTTGTTTTGTGTTAGTTCATTTTGTGTGGGTGTTTTTTGAGTTGGTTTTTGTGTGGGATTTTATTTTTTGTTTTACACTATTAGTGTCTGGGGTCGTGACCCTGCAGTTCTGTGTAAAAAAAAAAACAAAAAACAAAAAGGGACCCAAGCAACTGTATGTTAGTCTGTTAGTCTTTCTTTTTATTTCTTTCAGTTTCACCTCCCAGGGTTTGATGGGACGGTCCCCTGGGGGGTCATGGGGGGGTAATTGGGTTGTTTTTTTTTTTTTTTTCTTTTTTTTTGTTTTGTTTTTTGTTGTGCCCTCTCTTCTCCTCTGGCTCCAGCCGGGTGAGCCGTAGTGTCGGCGTTGCTGGAGTG
The DNA here is from genome assembly GCF_902500255.1 of Thalassophryne amazonica. NCBI lineage: Eukaryota > Metazoa > Chordata > Actinopteri > Batrachoidiformes > Batrachoididae > Thalassophryne > Thalassophryne amazonica. The sequence continues at coordinate 60,916,415 of NC_047106.1, read as the reverse complement.
GTGCAGTTTGGTTATGCTGGGCGTTTCCCGGGTAACCTCTGCACCTGGGGGGGGGGGTGTTTTCTTTTTGTTCCCTCTCTTCTCCTCTGGCTCCAGCCGTGTGAGCCATAGTGTCGGCGTTGCTGGAGTGGTGCAGTTTGGTTATGCTGGGCGTTTCCCAGGTAACCTCTGCACATGGGGGGGGGGGGGGGTGTTTTCTTTTTGTTCCCTCTCTTCTCCTCTGGCTCCAGCCGTGTGAGCCGTAGTGTCGGCGTTGCTGGAGTGGTGCAGTTTGGTTATGCTGGGCGTTTCACAGGTAACCGCTGCACCTGGGGGGGGGGGGGGGGGGGTTTCTCCTTTTGTTTTTCCCCCCAGTTTCCGCCCTCAGGGTTTGACTGTGGTGTCCTCTGGGGGGGAAAGGGCTGTGGGTCCATCTAGCCATAGACGGCCGGGGCTGGGTCCGTTGGTCATGAGGGGAGGCGTCTCCTGGGGTTGACGAGTGGTCCTCTGGGAGGCGCTGGGAGTCCCCGTGGGTGACGTTGGATCCCAGAGGGACCTCGGCTGTGGTTATTACTCCTGGAGCTGGCGGGATGTCCCCCGGTGGGGTGTTGGTCCCTACACGTCGTTGGGGGGGGGGGGGGGGTGTTAGCATTTTTATTTGTTAGCTTAAGTTTGGGTTGTTTTTCTTTTCTCCCCTTCCCGGGGTTTGATGGAATGGGCGTCTGGGGAGGGGGGGGGTGTTTTGGTTGTTTGTGTTTGTCTTTTTGGTTTTATGACTAACCAGACTGTGAACATGGTTGGACAAAGGCTGACCGCACAGGTTTAAGAACTCCTGGCCACACCTGTGCTAAGTGACTGACGGAAACAAAGGCAAAGATGCAGCCAGAGGAGAAGACATCAACCGTTCTGTTTGATGAGGATTCTGCTGGAAGATGAATGCGGATACGGTTTCCAGCCATGGTCCCTGGAGGGGGGTGTTTCTCCTGGGCCATGTTTGTGTGGTCGCCGGGAGGCTTCCCGTGAGGGTGGGGTACTGTTGTATGGCTGGGGGGCCTGGCTGCCTTTTTGTTTCTGTCTTTTGTTTTTCCTTCCAGGTGGCTTGCATTTGGAACTGAGTGGCTGTGTTGCTGAGTTTATCAGGACCTCACCCTGATCACCTGGGGCTGGTCACCTGCGGCTCATCAGGACTCACAGCTGTGGTGCATCTGCATGGATTGGAACATGGTGGCATTTAAGACTGGAGTGCACAGTGTGTATTTGCCAGAGACTCGACCTTGTGACCAGACGGGTGAGATTGTCGTCTCGGGAGCCATCTCATCATCAGTGGATGCAGAGAACGTCCAGGTTTGATGCACGGTCTGTGAAAGAGGAGGGGGTGAGGTCTCACGCTCGTCAGCACACTTCCTGAGGTACGTTAGATTTTGTGACTAACATTTATACAGTCAGTAAATGTGGTGTCCCTCACACCTTTTTATATTGAGCTGTACGTTAGTCATGTATCGGCTTCCACTGCAGTGGAGTTTTGTGAACTGGATGTTCCATGCCTGCAGGTTGGGAAGCTGATTAGTAATCAAGCCAGGAAGTGTTTGCTGTTTGTACACCTTTAAGTGTTCTCTCTGTGTGTAGAGTGTGGACTCACATAATGGTTCCTTCTTTCACAGACTCGGTTTGTTGCGGCCACCTGGGGGGTGTCGGCGGGGTCCTTGGGTCAGAACAGCTTCTGGCTCCGGACCGTTAGCGCTGCTGGGAGCGCACCACGCCAGACCGCACTTTCTTTTGTATTTTTTGTATCACTGTTATGTATTAAATTCAGTTAGCCTTTGTACCGTGCTCTGCTTATTTCATACTGGGTCCTTCAAACGCTGGTCGGTTCTCCGAGCTGCGTCCGACACATAACAAAATATATCATATAACAGACACCCCAACAGAAAAAATACATCAATGTTTAGTAGATCCTCCTTTTGCAGAAATAACAGCCTCTAAATGGTTCCTAGAGTCTGGATTCTGGTTGAAGGTATTTTGGACCATTCTTCTTTCCATAGTAGAGAAGCTTGAATCTTCGACTGGACTGGGTTGCTTGACGCGAGGACGTTTCGCTTCAAATCGCAGAAGCTTCCTCAGCTAAAATTCTTGCTCTCGCGGTCTGACTTCTGTCTTGACTCTTGTAGAGAAGAATAATCAGAAGTCACAAATGCTGGAGTTTTAAACCTAACCAGACCCCTCCTACAGAGAGGCAGACTACTATAGGCTAGTGACTAAACAATAGCTCTAATTAGCACCTATTGTGCTCTAGTTAGCACCCTCCTAATGACAGGGCAGCTGTCCCTCCTAATGATGGGATGGACCCTCTCCTGATGGCTCACTTGACGACTCTGCTGATGACGTGAATGACTCATTACCATGAACAAAAGACTGAAACTGCTTTGAAACTGCTTTTAGTGCAGAAAAGGTGTACTTTCAGTGGCAGTATTTTTAAAGATACACCCAGACAAATTAGTGACAACAGGGAAAATTGGGTAAAGAATCTCTCCAACAGGGTTCTTACACAGACAGAAAAGGATGTGCTCGCTAAAGGACTAAATTTCTCAGTGACCCCTAAACATATACCGACAGTAGATTACATCACTGCAGTAGAGTCAGCCATTAAACATAACAGTTTGTCAGAGTCAGAAGCTGGGGAGCTCCGACTAAGAGTCACAGCAGTGCTGAACAGTGCTAAGCCTCCTCCGTCCAACATCACACGAGAAGAACGGAAAGCTTTGTCAGCACTGCAAAAGGACCAAAGCATCCTTATCCTGCCAGCGGATAAAGGCAGATGCACGGTGGTCCTGAACACATCGGACTACGAGGCCAAGATCAATAACTTGCTCAGTGACTCCAATACATACGAACATCTGAAGAGAGACCCCACGAGCGGCTATAAGAAGAAAATCATTAGCTACCTCCAAAACCTGGAGAAAGAGGGACTCATCGACAGGCAGGCATACTACAGACTGTACCCTGGGGACGCCACTCCGTGCATCTATGGACTGCCCAAAATCCACAAACAGGACGTGCCACTCAGGCCTATTGTATGTAGCACAGATTACATCACGTACAATTTGGCCAAGCACCTCAAGTGGATTTTGGCTCCTCTAATGGGTAACTCAGACCACCATGTGGAGTACACACAAGATTTTGTGAACAAGATCAAGGACCTGCAGCTGGAGGCAGATGAAACAATCATATCATTTGATGTGACATCGTTGTTCACCTGCATCCCCACCGTCGAGGCCGTCTCAGCTGTGAGGCAGAGACTGCTGGAAGATGTGTCTCTACTTGAAAGGACCAAACTCACACCAGACCACATCTGCCACCTCTTGGAGATCTGTCTTAACACCACGTATTTCCTGTTTAGGGGGAATTACTACAGGCAGATTCATGGTTGTGCGATGGGGTCTCCGGTATCCCCACTGTGGCCAATCTGTACATGGAGCGACTGGAGAAGACAGCCTTGACATCTTTCACGGGCATCTCTCCCAGTCACTGGCTCAGATATGTTGATGACACATGGGTTAAAATCAAGCAACAGGAAGTTGAGGACTTTACAGAACACATCAACTCGGTGGATGCCAATATCAAGCTCACACGTGAGGATGCCAGAAACAAACATTTAGCCTTCTTGGACTGTGATGTTACGATTGGAGAGAACAGGAAGCTCCAGACAGGGGTTTACAGAAAACCAACTCACACTGACCAATATCTGCTCTTTGGCTCAAACCAACCCCTTGAACACAAGCTCGGGGTGATCAGGATGCTTCAACACAGAGCCCTACAGGTGCCCACAAATGCAGAGGGAAAGGCTAAAGAACAACAACTTGTCCAGAAAGCCCTCACAGTATGTGGGTACCCACAATGGTCCCTGGACAAAGTGCAGAAGTCCCAGAGAACAAAGAGACCAGATAGACAGCAGACGGAGACAAGAAGAAGAGTGTCTCTCCCTTATTTAGCAGGAGTAGGGTAAAAACTACAGAGGATCTTCAGACAGCACAAAATCCCAATTTACTTTAAACCGGTTAACACCTTGAGACAGAAATTAGTTCACCCTAAGGACAGGATCCCTAGTTACAAAGAGAGCAATGTAGTGTATTCTATCAGATGTCAGGAAAACTGTAACGAACACTACATAGGTGAGACTAAGCAACCTTTACACAAAAGGCTATACCGGCACCGCAGAGAGGGCGCCAGTGGACCTCAGTCTGCAGTTCATCTCCACCTTAAAGACACTAACCACACGTTTGAGGACAAGGAAGTTAAAATATTAGCCAGAGAGAAGAAATGGTTTGAGAGAGGGGTCAAGGAGGCATTCTTTGTGAAGCGTCTGAAACCCAGCCTTAACCGGGGAGGGGTTCTGAGACACGTTTTATCCCCTGTTTACAGTGGGGTACTCAGGTCAATGCAGTTTCAGTCTTTTGTTCATGGTAATGAGTCATTCACGTCATCAGCAGAGTCGTCAAGGGAGCCATCAGGAGAGGGTCCATCCCATCATTAGGAGGGACAGCTGCCCTGTCATTAGGAGAGTGCTAACTAGAGCACAATAGGTGCTAATTAGAGCTATTGTTTAGTAACTAGCCTATAGCAGTCTGCCTCTCGGTAGGAGGGGTCTGCCCACCCGGAAACCAAACGTTTTTTGAATGTTCATATAACGTTTGCATGCAAACGTTTGCAAACAAGCCATGAACACTGATGAACATCAGATGAACAAAGAATGAGGACAGGTAATGTTTGCACATGAACATTATATGAACATTATACAAATGTTCACAAACATTGTTATGAACAGCTGAAGCAGAACATTCAGTGAACATCTGTATAATGTTCATGTAACATTTTGTATGCAAACATTATATGAACATTATACAAATGTTCATTGAATGTCCTGCTTCAACTGTTCATATAATGTTCATATAACGTTCATATATGAACATTATATGAACATTATACAAATGTTCGCAAACATTGTTATGAACAGCTGAAGCAGAACATTCAGTGAACATCTGTATAATGTTCATGTAACATTTTGTATGCAAACATTATATGAACATTATACAAATGTTCATTGAATGTCCTGCTTCAACTGTTCATATAATGTTCATATAACGTTCATATATGAACATTATATGAACATTATACAAACGTTCACAAACATTGTTATGAACAGCTGAAGCAGAACATTCAGTGAACATCTGTATAATGTTCATGTAACATTTTGTATGCAAACTATATGAACATTATACAAATGTTCATTGAATGTCCTGCTTCAACTGTTCATATAATGTTCATATAACATTCATATATGTTGCATGAATAACATGTTTTTTGCAAGCGGGACATCAGTTTGTATGTTATATATGCCAACATTATACATTTACATGCAGGCATTGGCCTACAATTTGATTGTATGAAAGGTTTACTCTCCATATTGAAAACCAAAAAGTGAAGTAAAACAAACTATGAATGTTTCAAAATTCAGTGTTTTATTCCGATGACTTGGAAATCAAATGAAACAAACCACCCCAAATCTTTTCATGCAGACAAGAAACTTAAGTTATAACACATTGCAAGCAATATTTCCAGAGGAAAAAAAAAAAAAAAATACTGCAAGTTTTATTACATACAGACATTGAAAACAGTATGGCAGTCAGATACAACACAATGGAAATGAGTGTTATGCTTTATTATATTATCTGTGACATTGAGACATTCACCACATTTTAACGGAGTCTGCAAAAAAAAAGAAGGCGTATCTCCATGTGAGGAAACTGCTCCTTGACCGGGGGAAATGGTAACGTATGGCACTATGGTGTTTTTTTTTTTTATGTGGTTTTGGCACTGATCTGACACCCTACAATTTGGAAGTGGATTCTGCCATGACCTGATGTCATGGTGCATCTCTACTCTGATTGGCTGTCATCACAGTCATCTAAATAATCCACCTCCAGTACCTCTTCAGATTCAGAAGACGACACCCCGGGTGCAGACAGAACTCCACATGTCTTCTGAAGATTCTTTAATGGAAAAAGAGGCTGTTGTCTGGTAGAGCACTCTGGAGATGAGGCCGGAATGTCCTCCTAGGAGTACTCATCAGAGGAGAGAGGCCTACCATTGACAGAGCTGATGGCAATGGCTGGGTTGATTATGGTGTCCTCAGTTTGTTATATTCTCCTTTTGCTGGTCAGGAAATAGTTCAGGATGGTCCTGTCTATACTTCCTTGATTCTGCTCTGTTGGGACAGCTTCGTATTACGGTACTAATCGTAGAAATTATAGTGTTGCTGTCCATTGATGTAATAGCTATTACAGCTGCCATGACAACCCTATAAATTTGTGGAAGATCCCTGGCAAGGCTGCCTTTGTCAGTTCCCGACTTTCCCTGACTGCTGAAGCACTGCCAGAGATAAACTGGGGCTATAGCATACAAGCAGTCCCTGACAATGCTGGTTATAGCATTCTTCCCATGTCCAATTCCAGGGGCATATGCAGTCAAAGGAATCACCATCAAGTTTCTCATTGGCACTCTTCAGCTGCAAGTTGAAAATTGCCATTGTTATTCATAAGAAATAACACACATTTTACTATTAAGATACTATACAATTTGAGCAGCATGGTCATTGGTATTCTCAACCCAACAACCTATTGTACAGGCCCTATATTTTTAATCAAGCTGTTTATACTGGTTGCAGAATTTTCTCAAGTTATGTAGTTATCAGCTACCACAATGGAGAAAACTCACAAGTGGTATATGCCATAAATACAGCATGTTGTTTCATAATATACTCTAAAAAAATAAAAGAAAATTTTGTTGAAGTGAAGAGGATCAGACAAATGTAAAATGTATTAACTCACTTCTTCAAGTGACTTTACAGGAAGGCCCAAGACTTCCAGGCACTGCTTATAATTTGTTGTAGCTCGCATTTCTGGATTAGAACTGGACATTCTTCTAACAATCATCTCAGCAGCATCCTCATCATCAAGTTCAAGATCCCTCTCCTGGTATGTTCGGGAACGGACACTTTGTGTGAGGAGTGCATCAATTTTGCAGATGAGCTCATTCTGCTTCTCCTGGAACATAAAATGTACACATAAATGTTACTACCTTAATACAGAAGTTCCCATTCACCCCCCCCCAAATCTACAACAAAATCAGTTTTTAGCTGGGACAGGTCACTTTTTTTTTGCCCTAGAGAGAGTATACAGTTGTATGTGTATATATATATATATATATATATATATACACACACACACTCACACACACACACCATGGTCAGTGAGAATTACATGTCTAACTGGCGTGCATTATTTTTGTGAATACGTACACGTAGTTCGGCAAGTTAAGTCACTGTAATATCACGCAACGCACAAATCAGTTGGTGCAGATCAGCTGTGTTTTGACAGGTGAATAACAGAAACGTGATAAACATGGATTTCCAAGTGAATTTTAATATTTTTGGCCTAAATAAAAGAGGAGGAGAGCAAATAGTGCAGCAGATTAGAGAATATTTACAGGGGAATCTTTCAAATGGTGATACAAGCACCAAATTCAACACAAATAGTCCTTAGACATTACTCTTTTGAAAAAGCAGAGTATCCACTCGATTTTTCAATAGGCAGTCAGGTAGGGGTCAATGAGAATTACACAGGGATCAAAATCAAAAGATGTTCCAATCATATTGAAAACTATACCACATTATTCGTCCAACCATAAAGATTCCAAAAAGGTATAGTTTGGACTATCTTTGACTGAATGTTCCGAAGTTATGGGGCAAAAATAGCAAAAACGGTGACAAAGCTTAATTTCAGTTTGTACGGGAGGCAAAAGTTCCAAGCTCCAATTTTGGTAAATAGTTATAAACAATAAATAGTGGTAAACGTGAATAGTGATGGAGCAACTTTAATTTTGGCCCCCTGTACAAACTGAGATTGACCTTTGTTACCATCTATGCTGTTTTCACACCATAACGCCATGACATTCAATCAAAGATAGACTAAATGATACCTTTTTGGTATCTGTATGATCAGATGAATATGGTATACTTTTCAATATGATTGGAGCATTTGTAAATCTTGACCTCTGTAATTCTTCATTGACCCCTACTTGGCTGCCTATTGAACAATCAAGTGGATAGTCTGGTTTCTCAAAAGAATAATGTCTAAAGAATACATGTGCCAAATTTGGTGCTTGTATCACCATTTGAAAGATTGTTTCAGTTATCTACTGTACTAAAACGAGAAGAACAGCAAAAGCAACGGCATAAAGATTTAACATCCGACGACCTGGACAAGATTGAAGATGGGAAAGAAGATGATAATGGTTGGCAAGGATGAAAATATCTTGAGACTGGCATAAAATAGTCCCAAATACTTACGCATTTTTAATCAAGTTCTGTTAACTTAAATAAGTATTTGTGTGTTAGTTCACTGTGTGGGACCATGATATAAGGATTAAACAACTTGAAGCCGTGCATTATACGGTTTGAATGCACGAGGCGGAGTCTAAAACACCACAACGTGAAGCAGAGTGGTGTTACTCCACGAAGTGCTCACACACACACAGTCAAGCTGGAAAAGGGTTAGGGTGTGCCGAGTACACAGTGTTTCATAGTCTCCTAGTTCGCATACAGCACAACATGAGCTTTGAATTCAGTGTTGTTAAAAAGCGGTCTCCTTTTGCATACGTCATTTCAGACCGCCAGCAGTGATTCACAGATTTTCACCTTGTTCTTATTCTAAAGTCAGTTTAAAGCAGAAACAAGGCAATGTTCTGTTAATTTGCTGCTGACTGTCCGAAATGATACATGCGCAGTACACAAAAGGGGACAGTTCAAACTGTGACACAGGGACCAGTGCATTAGTGCTAGGCCAAAGCCCCCTTTATAATTGTATAATATAAAAAGGTAAAACTTGAGTAAATTAAACATACCATCAATATGCCCAGCATCTGCATGATGCTCCCAAGTTCTTCTGTTGGCGTCAACACGAGGAATCTCAGACAGCTGTGCATCTGCAGCAGAAACACTTGCCAAATGATGATGTGCCGTAAGCTCAGCTGCAGGTCTTCTTGCAAATGACAAAGCTTCAAAAAACAAAAGCAGTGAGATATATATAATCACCATTTCCAAGAAAATTACAAACATATGGAAACACAACCACTAATTGGCTAGACAAGAGAATGTGCAAGATGCATAATCACTAAACCTCTGTATTATCACCCCAGACTTATTACACCTATACAAACTTTTTCAATCTACATTATATGAAAACTTGTAGACTCTAGAGCAGGGGTAGGCAACTTGTTCCAGAATGGGCCAAGAGGGTGCAGGTTTTCTTTGCAGCCACTGACTCCACCAGGTGATTTCATTGATTAATATCACTTTGAGCAGATGGAATCAGTTAATCAGTGAAATCACCTGGTGGAGTCAGTGGCTGCAAAGAAAACCTGCACCCTCTTGGCCCATTCTGGAACAAGTTGCCCACCCCTGATCTTGAGCATCCTTTAGAGAATTTGTCAACTGCTGCTGTCTGCAGGACATGCATCTTCACACAACTGCCAGGCACATGTTCAGAAGGTGTCAGTTCTCAGTCAAGACTAGCTGATGTTTCTATGCCAAAAGAAAATAAACACTCAATATTAAAAGTAAGTCGCTGTACAATCTCATTTAAACAAAATACAAACCTGTGGATTCACCACTACTTTCCGATTTAGACTGATCGGGCTGTTGGTGTGACTGAACTGCCGTCATGGCGTTTGGCACAGGCTCAACCAGTTGGCCGGATGGAATCACTGATGTGGCAGCTCTTATGACAGCAGGCATGGTTACTGTTGTGAAAGTGTTGGAACACGGACCCACAACAGGGGGCGCAAATGAACGGACAATGGAGGAAGTCAAATAGCACTTTTACTGTTGTGAAATAAGCACAACAAGCACGACAGATCACAATAGAAAATAATAAAGTCAATTCACAAAGGTGTCATGTGGGCAGGCTCGAAGATAGAAGACGTCTGTCCAAAGCAGAACCGGAACCACACGATTTCCTCCGCCACCGAACCCCGGGGATACCGGAGCCGCCAAGTCCCGAACTCCCAGGTGGCCACTGCCTCCGCTTGTCGGATCTGGTACTGCTGGCGAGGAACAAAAACAGTTAGATGTGGGTGCGTTTGCACCCAGCAACACGGATGGTGAAAAAAACCACCTCCACCTCTTGTCAGGAAAATGTGAGTACTTATCAAAAAAGGGTTCAGTACAGTCTCCAGCTGCAAGTACTCACCAACCACTGTCAAAACACAAGCAACAAAGTCACTGTCTGAAAGACAACACAACGGCTGAGTTCGTTACCTCCTCGGTAGAACGATATCTCGGCAAAGAGGTGGAGATGATGTCTTGCTGATATACCGATGCAGATCAGATGAGTGGTGACAGCTGTCATAGGTGATGAGTGTCAGCTGTCACCCCGGCTGCTCCTGTGAGGCGGCAGCGCCCTCTGGTGCCTGGAGCCCGCACTCCAGGCAGGGTACCCTCTGGTGGTGGTGGGCCAGCAGTACCTCCTCTTCAGCGGCCCACACAACAGTTACTTTTGAAAAGAAAAATAAACAATAACCCAAAAAATTATTATTATTGGTCGCATTTGTAACAGGCAAACAATTTGAAATAATTACACATGCAAAACCTATGGCAGTAATCAAAGTTACAATCAATAATTAAATATTCACACAAAAATATAAAACAGTTGTGGCAATGCAAAAACACAACTGAATCAAACTTATTTTCACAAAGTCTCTTTCTGTGCACTAACGTTATTTGAACTTCAATTTCCTGAACACCTAGTAACAGACAGCATATAAATTTTAATTATGGTTATAAAAAGTTATGTACATAGAGAGGAAGGATACACTTTTCTTTATATTTATTTCATGCACACATGAACAGAAATATTTCTGTCAAACGAATTACAACTGCCACATTTTCTGAATTAATACCAACCTGCCGTCGCATTATCCTGATCAGCCACATCATCTTGGCTTCTTGCCTCTGCTCTCCCTGGTGGTGTTATGTCTGCGGAGTCCTCTCCATTATTTTCACTTTCAGTTGTAGACAGACCTCGTTTAGCAAGTGCTGCCTCACACTTCTCTAATTCCAGGAATGTTCCCAATGGCTTGCCTCTGTGCTGTGTCCATTTGTCAAAGTCCAGTTCTGAACAATTTCTTACAAGCATCTTCATTTTTGATGCAGTAGCCTCACTGCTGTCTTCTTTTGGCCACCAACACTTGTAGAATAATTCATAACGGCCATCACCTAAAGGCTTCTTTAGGTTCTTGAACGAAGACACCCATGACTTTGGGACACTGTACAAGGATCGTTCGCCCACATTAAAATAGAAGAGGCACCATTCCTTCTGCAAAACAATGCAACATTTCTTGTATGGTTAATAAGTATTAATTACTACTTGAAATAAATTATTATTTACAAATTATTTTATTTCAGATTTCCATAATGTGCAATGTATAGAACTTTTATAAAACTTGCCTTAATTTTCTATTGCCAGTGTTGTATACTAAAGGCTTTTCATGAAAATCATGTTAAAATCAGATATATCTCAATTATACAGCAAGAATGTTTAACTCTGAAGAAACTTACATCTTTTCCAATCATTTTACGTCGTTTTCTGCTTCTGTTTTGTACACCAGCATCACTGTCACCAGCTACTCTCTTCTTTTTGTTTCCTCTGGAACCCATCAGGTCAGGCTGTGGAGGAATAGCATTTGACTGGTTAAAACATAAAATTTTGTGCCAACTGTAAATTGAAAAAGTATTGAAAGTAGAATACAGAACAATGAAAGCAACAATGGCAGTAATGTTTCTATTCTTTCACTACAAGTTTGATAACTATGAATGCTGGGTGTGTTAATTAATGCCAACAATTTGTTTATCAAATCAAATCAATTTTATTTATATAGCCCCAGATCACAACAGACAGTTGCCCCAAGGTGCTTTATATTGTAAGGCAAAGCCATAAAATGATTACAGAAAAACCCCAACGGTCAAAACGACCCCCTGTGAGCAAGCACTTGGCGACAGTGGGGAGGAAAAACTCCCTTTTATCAGGATTTAAAAGGAGTTTATCGCACGTTAACCCAGTTGTTTTATCAGCAGAGTATACTTCAAGTCTTAAGTATCACCTAAATGCAGCACACAAGCTGATACCAAACACACTGCGGTACAAGGCTGCGGCAGACTATGTTAGATGCAGCGTGTAGGAGAACTATTGATAAATAAAGGCAAGATAGGCTTGCAAATGCGACAGTGAAATGGCTGCCTCAGACTAAAGCCCCTTTCACACCGGGGCTGCTTCCAGTTGCATTGTGCGTCATCATCACGATGCCGCGTGGAAGCAACTTAGTACCGAGACGATGCAGCTCAATGCTGAAGCGAATCAGACACCAAAAATCAAACGTTTAATTTTTTTGCCGTCCCGTGCTCGACCCAGAAATTAAGTGCTTTCAGCGCAAGTAAGAGCAGTGCGACACCACTCAACGTGACTGAAGCCTCACCCTCACAATACATTACCTGATGCCAATTTATGATTCCCGCTGTGTTCCATTGTTCCCCAAGTATAAATCACGCAGAATTGTTGTTATACCATGTACACAATGCAGTAAAAGTACATGCTCAAAAAAGAGCACAGGAGAGATTAAAAAAAAAAAGTGATTGCAGCTGGTCGCTCTTCTCTCACAAAAGGTGAGAAATTCACTTTCAGTGTAGAGAAGTCCTGAAAAACATGGGCTGAAATGAAATTAAAATCATAAATGAGGAATTATTTTCTATCGGCCACCGGCGCTGCCCATGCTTTCGTTCATATGGCAGAACATTCAAAGTAAAATTGTGCTATATACACTACTTTTGAATTCATTTTTGGATTTTGCGTATAACAATGCAATTAATCATGATTAATCGTGGAAATCATTCGATTAAAAATCCTAATCGCTGCCCAGCTCTAATAACTATATTTACAATAAGCCTTCATAAATTACTGATTAAAAAAAAAACAAAAAAACTTACACACGAAGGTGTGAAGCTTTGTGATTATTAAACATACTGACATTGCTATGGCAAAGTTAATACAGTGTCATTCAAAAGGTATTCACACATCTTTCAGAAATTTTTGGATTAGCTACATTGAACATTAAAGATTCATAACATATGTGCATGTAAATACACACTCGAGACCGAAATAATGTAATCAAATTTAACAAGGATTTGAAGTGCATTTACCCTCTCAAAAATGTTGCTGTTAAAATCCTGTGGCTTTTGGCTGTTAGAAAACCTGTATTTGTTAATTATGGACCTATAAAAACCTAGATTTGTCAATAATGACCTATTTGTTTTCTTGTTATCGGCTAGTATTTCTGCATTGGTAAAGAAGACAAGGTTTTATCATGCTAGCTTCAGTGTTTAATTTAATCCGGAAACCACTTGACAAATGTATGGATGGAAGGCCAAACAAAAATAGAAAACTATAATTTTTTATGGTTCCCATATGCTGAAATTCACTTGTAATATGGACTACAAAACCTACATATTTATCGATAAATGAGATTTGTTCAATCATAGTCTGCTAGTAGAGTGCATCTTGCTGGTTGTGAAGGAGTGCCATAAACACGGCTCTTGTCTTTGTGATATGTGGGTCTGTTAAACCAGGCATTCCAAAAGGACTGATCTTCATACCACATCTCAGGCTTTGCACATCCTTTACCTTCAAAGAGATGAATCGCCAGTCATTCAGCACCACACTGTAACAGCCAATATCTTTGGAATTTATAGGCCTATGAAAAAATGGTTCAGCTCTACTGTACTGTTTGCACTGAACTTTCTTCCCCATCACCCTCAGAGCCTCATAACATCTGTGTTGCCTGTGGTCAATGTAAATGTTGTCTGGTGGGTTCACCCTAATAATGTGCTCTGGTTGCCTCAGGATTTTAGCACACTCGATACTCTGCTGTGTTTCCACACCCTTCATCATGGCAAGAAGAGGTTTGTGGGATGAAGTCACATACTTTTTAAGGTGGCCCAAATGATTCTCAAAAGGGTAGGCACTGACATTGTCAAGGCTGCCATGACAGGCAGCAACTGCCAGAAAGTGCAAATTGGCGTGAGCATTGTATGTCATGAATGCATTTCCATAGAGATCTGAAAATCCACTCACAACCTGACGGATAAGCATCTCGATAAGCTCTTGAGAATCTTTTGCTGCCTCCAAGTCTGTCATCAAGCTACAGGCAACCGAATATTTCAGGAAATGATCATACTGCTCTTGACAGGCCATCGGATCAAGGAACAAGACCTTTCCAGTGTTCAAAAGCAGCTGCCGCAGTTCAGTATACTTGTAGTCTGCAACTTCGATTGTTGTCCGCAGCTTTCTTGCAAAGACGTGGAATAAATGGAGCGATGAACTTAATGCGCTGATCCAACAAATTAATGTTCTTTGCACTCATTCTGACATTGTATTTGCCATTACCACTCTTTCTTGGACCCCTGAGCACCCAAAGCAAAATCTTTTTCTTTCCATCATGAAGATGATATTCTGGTTGCCTTTTGGTCCTGAAACTATCATCTGTTGTTGGCACAGCTCCATCACTGTTATGTGTCGGACGCGGTCGGAGCACCGACCCAGCGTTTGACAGGACCCAGCACGAAATAAGCAGAGCACGGTTCAAAAGGTAACACATTTTAATGAAAGTGAGTGCAATGATAAACAACTAAAAAGTCAGCGGTCTGGTAAGGTGAAAACACGGCGCACTCTCAGCAGTGCAAACGGTCCGGAGCCACAGCAGTTCGGACCCAGGGACCTCGCCGACACCCCCCAGGTGGCCGCGACAAACCGTGTCTGTGAAGAAAGAAAACATGAGGTGAGTCCAACACTCTCCACCCAGAGAGACACAGCTCAAAAGGTGCACACAATCAGCAAACACTTCCTGGCTTAAATATATATCAGCTTCTCACCCTGCAGGCACGGAACAACTCAGTTCAAATCTCCACTGCAGCAGAAGCTGATTAGACAATTAGCATAACGTGACAGCTCAATAACACAAGGTGTGAGGGACACCAAATCCACTGTCATTACTTCATAAAAGTCACCAAAACCAAATTACCTCAGGAAGTGTGCTGAACAGCGTGAGACCTCACCCAATCCTCCTTCACAGACTGTGGCGTCAAACCTGGAGCGATCTCTGCGTCCGTGATGGTGAGATTGTTCTCCTGACGTCGATCTCACACGTCTGCTCACAAGGTCGAGTCTCTGGCAATCACACACTGTGCATTCAAGGTTTAAGTGCAACAATCTCTGATCAAGACAGAATACACCACAGCTGTGAGTCCTGATGACCTGCACGTGAAAACAAGCCTCAGGTGTTCAGGGTGAGGTCCTAATGCTCAGCCACTCAGTCCTGAATGCGTACCACCTGGTGGGAGAAACAGTCTTTTCTCACCCTGAGCCTGTCTACAGTAGACTGCTCCTCCTGGGTGTGTAGCATGTCTCCTTCCATGGCTTTAAGCTTCTTATCACTGTCTCTAGCATCATTAACTGCTTCATCCCTGGACATTTGCAGCTCTTCCAGTTCTCTTATCTGATCTTTCAGTCGGGCCTGCAGTTTCTTCAGCTGCTATAAGACATTATTGCGATTTTCATTAGCATCTTCAAGAAGGCCTTCAAGCCCTCCCAGATCCAGCTCCCATGTCTTCTTCGCAGAGTGGGCCTGGGAACATTGCCTGCATTCATCCTCCAGCTCCTCCAGCTGAATCTTCATCTCCTCCAGTTGCTGCTCTATGGCATGCTTGGACCTCTCCAAACTGTGAACTCTTTCCAAAGTCATTCATCTCAGTCTTGAGCACTTTGTTAAACCGGTCAAGTTCACCTTTCAGGTCTATAGACTTCAACTCCCCTGCCAGGGCCAAGACTTTTGTCTCCTTCTCCCTGGCCTCCGCTTCAGCATGATAATGCTCCTCTGCATATCGAGTAGCAATGCATTTCTCTTTGGCCCGCATCTGGTCAAACTTCCTTTGCTTCCTCTTCAGATTGGAGACGATCTGCCGAAGGTGGTCCTGGTCCACCATGAGGTCATCCGACTCTTGCTGCAAACGGATTTCTGTCTTATCCAGTTTGTCCATAGGCTGAACCTTTCTACTCCAGCTGCCGCTGAACACCGTCCAAACTCCCATTGGACTCACTTGAGGCCCTCTTCAGCCCCCTCTACTGACAAGGCGTCCTATCCTGCCTTTGTCTTCCTTTCAGCCAGCTGGGTCTAGAGAGTAGAAACTGGCTTCTCCACAGTCTTCTTGCTCTCTTCCTCTTCGTTCAGCATCTCCCGCAAAATATTCCCCTCATCCTTCATCTGCCCTAGGCGGATGGAGAAGGAAGGTGTCCCATGGATTTCCTCTTGGAGCAGCTCCTGAGTATCCTGCAACTGAGACTCCAGTGCAGAGATATCTTTTGTTGAATTTGATGGTCTTGCCTTCTGCTTCAGTTAGCAGACCTGTTAGGGTCTCCACCTCTGACTGCATCTTTGCATTCGTTTCTGTCGACTCTTGCTTCTGTTGTTCACTTTGCTCAATTTTGGCCAGGATTTCTTGAACCTGTGCATTCAGCCATCTTTCGACTATGTTTTAGAGTCTGCTTAGTCAAAAAACAAAAAGAAAAACCCCAATAACCCCCCCAGGGAACACCACAACCAAGCCCCAGGGGTGCAAACTGGGAGAAAAGAAAAACAACCATACCAACACCCCCCCTCCCCAGAGGACCGTCCCATCAAACCCCGGGAAGAGGAGAAAAGAAAAAACAAACACGACTCAAACTTAAGCTTGCAAAAAAAAAAATCTAACCCCCCCCCCCCCCCCCCCCGGATGACATGTAGGGACCAACACCCCCCAGAGGACATCCCGCCAGCTCCAGGAGTAATAACCACAGCCTAGGTCCCTCTGGGATCCAAAGTCACCCACGGGGGCTCCCAGGGCCTCCCAGAGGACCGTTCCATCAAACCCCAGGAGACACCCCCCCATGACTAACAGACCCAGCCCCGGCCGTCTACGGCTAGATGGTCCCACAGTCATTTCCCCCCCAGAGGACACCACAGTCACACCCTGAGGGCGGAAACTGGGGGGAAAAAAACAAACAAACAAACAAAACAACAACCTCAACCCCACCCCCTCAGCGCAGTGGAAACTGGAAGTACGTCCAGTGTCACCAACCATGACTATACCCAAAAGTCAACCGGGAGGAGTGGAACAGCGGTAATGGCGTACGGCACAAGACGGCGCCACCCCTCCGACTTTTAAACCAGCCACCAGCTGCGGGTATATTCCACTGCCCCAAACCTCAGCTACGCCGATGGCGTACGGCTCAAAGGCGCGCTGAAGCCGGAGGTGGAACAGGGAATTAACAAAAAACACCCCTAAACCCCCCCCACCCGGGTGCAGAGGTTACCTGGGAAATGCCCAGCATAACCAAACTGCACCACCCCAGCAACGCCAATGGCAAACGGCACAGAGGCGCGCCAAGGCTGGAGGTTGTAAAGGGAATAAAAAAAAGTACCCCAAACCCCCCCCTCCCGGGTGCAGAGGTTACCTGGGAAACACCCAACATAACCGAACTGCACCACCCCAGCAATGCCGACAACGTACGGCTCAAACGGCTGGGGCCGGAGGAGAAGACAGGGAATAAATAAAAAATACCCCAAACCCCCCCCCCCCTCCCGGGTGCAGAGGCTACCTGGGAAACGCCCAGCATAACTGAACCGCACCACCTCAGCAACGCCGACAACGTACGGCTCAAATGGCTGGGGCCGGAGGAGAAGACAGGGAAGTAACAAAAAAAAAAGAGTGCCCCCAAACCCCCCTCCCAGGTGCAGAGGTTATCTGGGAAACGCCCAGCACAACCAAACTGCATCACTCCAGCAACGCCGACAACGTACGGCTCAAACGGCCGGAGCCAGAGGAGAAGAGAGGGAACAACAAAAACAAAACAAAAAAAAGAGAAAAAGAAAAAACAACCCAATTACCCCCCCCCCCCATCACCCCCCAGAGGACCGTCCCATCAAACCCTGGGAGGTGAAACCAAAAGAAATAAAAAAAGAAAGACCAACAGACAAACAAAGTCACCTGGGTCAAACTATGCTCCCGACAGCCTGCATTTTCAACTCCAGACCACAGACAGTGCTTTAAACCCACAAAAACAACAAATTAACACCTGATAAAAACACCACATACTAAAACAAGAAACAGATAATAGACCAATAAAAAAAAACTAACATTGGCCTACATCGTCAAGTGCAAAGAATGGAAAAACATTGTGTTTTCCATCCTTTGAACCTGGACGGTAATGTGACTCTGTCACCAACAGAGGGAGCCAAAGTGCCAAATAAGAAAATCCCCGTGGTAACAGAGTAAAAACCAATTCACACTGCTGTAAACGACAGCAGGTTATAACAAACAGCTTAAAGTGCAAACTAAATACCACCGGGGCTGCTACAACAGGCGTCGGAGCCAGCTGCACGGGAGGAGACGGGGCTACAGCCGTAACAGCAGGGTGCGACGCGACCCAAGCTGTGAACTCCGCCATGCGCGCACCAACGCGCACAACCCGGGCGGAGAGCACCCGCAACTGATCCCGGATCAACTCCAACATCTGCTGCAGCCTTCCTGGCAAAAACACCATCTTTGCTTCCGCTGGTCCATTGTTAAATGGCCAGAGACTACTGTTATGTGATGGACGCGGTCGGAGCACCGGACCAGCATTTGACAGGACCCAGCACAAAATAAGCAGAGCACGGTTCAAAGGATAACACATTTTAATGAAAGTGAGTGCAATGATAAACAACTAAAAAGTCCACGGTCTGGTAAGGTGAAAACGGCGCGCTCTCAGCAGCGCAAATGGTCCGGAGCCACAGCAGTTCGGACCCAGGGACCCCGCCGACACCCCCCAGGTGGCCGCGACAAACCAAGTCTGTGGAGAAAGAAAACATGAGGTGAGTCCAACACTCTCCACCCAGAGAGACATAGCTCAAAAGGAGCACACAATCAGCAAACACTTCCTGGCTTAAATATATCTCAGCTTCTCACCCTGCAGGCACGGAACAACTCAGTTCAAATCTCCACTGCAGCAGAAGCTGATTAGACAATTAGCATAACGTGACAGCTCAATAACACAAGGTGTGAGGGACACCAAATCCACTGTCATTACTTTATAAAAGTCACCAAAACCAAATTACCTCAGGAAGGGTGCTGAAGAGTGTGAGACCTCACCCAATCCTCCTTCACAGACTGTGGCGTCAAACCTGGAGCGGTCTCTGCGTCCGTAATGGTGAGATTGTTCTCCTGACATCGATCTCACACGTCTGCTCACAAGGTCGAGTCTCTGGCAATCACACACTGTGCATTCAAGGTTTAAGTGCAACAATCTCTGATCAAGACAGAATACACCACAGCTGTGAGTCCTGATGACCTGCACGTGAAAACAAGCCTCAGGTGTTCAGGGTGAGGTCCTAATGTTCAGCCACTCAGTCCTGAATGCATACCACCTGGTGGGAGAAACAGAAAACCAAGCCAGCCAAACACCCCAGCACACAACAATCACACCCTATCCAAACCATTCTCTTGCCATCATGCTCCCCTCTCTTCTCACATTGATCACATCCAAATCTTGCCATGAACTGGTTAGTGCATTTGATGGTGGCCCTAGCTGGTGCATCACACACAACAGCTTTTACTGCTACACTATATCATTTTTCTTTCCATTTTAGTCCATTCTCCATGAGGTACTTCAAATCACGTATGAAGTCTACAAGGTAATCTAAATTTGTAGGTTTACCATCACCAGCAGTCAAAACAACTTCAAACACAAATCTAGGTCTAAGATTGCTGACATAACAAAGTACAGGCCAGGAAGACAATCTTCTGCTATTGTGTAAAGGAAGTCCATCAGTATTCCAAACCAACTCAAGAGTATCAACAGCACTAACAACATCATCTGGATAGCGAGACAGACAGAACTGAAGCTGCTTTGCTAGGTTATAGTAATAATACTCATGCCCTGAAACAACTTTTATGAGATCCTTAAAACTTTCATTTCTAGCTTTCATCAAAGTCTTGTGACTTAAAGGAAGATGGAGTCCCTATGCTTGAACATGGCTGAAAGTATCGCATCAATTTGCACGGTGTTCATTCTTGAGTCATACGCAGCTTGCCTGATATCAGCCCAAAGAGTCCCCTCACTATCTCTTGGTTGGTATGGCAAGACATCCTGCTCCATAAAATCCAACTCATCCACATCAATATCCCCCTCTAGCTTACTGACAGCCAATGCATTCTCTATCTCATGCAGTGTATCAATTGCACAGTCATCATCACTATCAAAGAGGTCATTTGTGTTCATATTATCAAGTTTATGTACAGAAGCATGTGACACTGTTGGTAAATGATGTCTCTGAGCATCTGAGTCAGAGTCATCTCTTTCATGATCACCCTCGCACAAAACATTACTGGCAGCTATTTGATCAACAGTCACTTCTTGTTCAGACTCCTCAGATGAGTCACTAACTTCTTCCATGGCTGTGTCAATACTACTGAGTAAGTATTTAAGAGTATTTTGGCCCCTGTTCTTTGTCTGCCATCTGTGCTTGTAAGCACGTCTTCTGGCCTGCCTCTGGCATAAATCAGGAGTCAACTGTGGTAAAGTTGCCACGGCCAAATCCTCCACTTCACTCTCTTCATCTGAATTACTAATCCATCAGATAGTACTTCCATCCATGCTTGTCTACACTAAAGGCCCAATGCCCCCCTTCCCAAGTTAGCCTAAAATACAGTTACAAATTTATAAAGCACCTCTGAGCAAGAACACCCACAGAGGCACTATAATAATGACACTATGTTATCAAAGCATGACAAGTCAGAAGTTCAAACCAAGCAGTGTGTCTTCATGTTGCTGAGCATGTCTTCAAAACAGGGACAGATCTGCAAAAAAATAAATAAATAATAAATAAATAAATAAAGCATGTTAATGATAAAATACTCACATGGGCATATAAAAACAATATTACACAAAAGAGACATCTAAAGGTCTCTTTTCAAATTTATCTTCTGCTCCGATTTGTGTATATATATATATATATATATATATATATATATATATATATATATATATATATATATATAGCGAGCACATTTACTGGATCAGAACCACTCAATATGCTACAAAAGACAGAGAGGTTTGCTTTGTTTTCACTTACTTTAAAATGGTGACTTGGGTGCGCTTCAGATCACGTGACCAATGTCCCAGATGTCCGTTTTCCTCGATTAATACAAGTTCAGCTCTGTTGAAATAAAACAATTGGGGGTTATATTGTTTTGTTTTTTTAATGCAAAAATATATTAAAAAAGTCAAAACAATTAATGTGCGTTACCTGTGCTGCTCCACAGCCTGTCCAGTGGATTTTTATTTTGTTTTAGCACTGTTGTTGTGCGTTACCTGTGCTGCTCCACAGCCTGTCCAGTGGATTTTTATTTTGTTTTAGCACTGTTGTTGTGCGTTACCTGTGCTGCTCCACAGCCTGTCCAGTGGATTTTTATTTTGTTTTAGCACTGTTGTTGTGCGTTACCTGTGCTGCTCCACAGCCTGTCTAGTGGATTTTTATTTTGTTTTAGCACTGTTGTCGTGCGTTACCTGTGCTGCTCCACAGCCTGTCCAGTGGATTTTTATTTTTATTTTATTTTATTTTTTAGCACTGTTGTTGTGCGTTACCTGTGCTGCTCCACAGCCTGTCCAGTGGATTTTTATTTTGTTTTAGCACTGTTGTTGTGCGTTACCTGTGCTGCTCCACAGCCTGTCCAGTGGATTTTTATTTTGTTTTAGCACTGTTGTCGTGCGTTACCTGTGCTGCTCCACAGCCTGTCTAGTGGATTTTTATTTTGTTTTAGCACTGTTGTCGTGTGTTACCTGTGCTGCTCCACAGCCTGTCTAGTGGATTTTTATTTTGTTTTAGCACTGTTGTTGTGCGTTACCTGTGCTGCTCCACAGCCTGTCCAGTGGATTTTTATTTTGTTTTAGCACTGTTGTTGTGCGTTACCTGTGCTGCTCCACAGCCTGTCTAGTGGATTTTTATTTTGTTTTAGCACTGTTGTCGTGCGTTACCTGTGCTGCTCCACAGCCTGTCCAGTGGATTTTTATTTTTATTTTATTTTATTTTTTAGCACTGTTGTTGTGCGTTACCTATGCTGCTCCACAGCCTGTCTAGTGGATTTTTATTTTATTTTAGCACTGTTGTCGTGCGTTACCTGTGCTGCTCCACAGCCTGTCTAGTGGATTTTTATTTTGTTTTAGCACTGTTGTCGTGCGTTGCCTGTGCTGCTCCACTGCCTGTCCAGTGGATTTTTATTTTTATTTTATTTTATTTTTTAGCACTGTTGTTGTGCATTACCTGTGCTGCTCCACAGCCTGTCTAGTGGATTTTTATTTTATTTTAGCACTGTTGTCGTGCGTTACCTGTGCTGCTCCACAGCCTGTCTAGTGTCGGATTCCCTGTTTGGGAATCCGCTAGCTTAGCGTAGCTACTAGCTCTTAGCCGTTTTAGCATGGCGGCTTCTCCTGTCTCTCCCGTACTTTTCTGCTCTGGGTGTGAAATGTTTAGTTATTCCTCGGCCTCTTTTAGCAGTAACGGTACATGTAATAAGTGCAGCTTATTCGTAGCTTTGGAGGCCAGGCTGGGCGAATTGGAGGCTCGGCTCCGCACCGTGGAAAATTCTACAGCTAGCCAGGCCCCTGTAGTCGGTGCGGACCAAGGTAGCTTAGCCGCCGTTAGTTCCCCCCTGGCAGACCCCGTGCAGTCGGGAAGGCAGGCTGACTGGGTGACTGTGAGGAGGAAGCGTAGCCCTAAACAGAAGCCCCGTGTACACCGTCAACCCGTTCACATCTCTAACCGTTTTTCCCCACTCGACGATACACTCGCCGAGGATCAAACTCTGGTTATTGGCGACTCTGTTTTGAGAAATGTGAAGTTAGCGACACCAGCAACCATTGTCAATTGTCTTCCGGGGGCCAGAGCAGGCGACATCGAAGGACATTTGAAATTGCTGGCTAAGGCTAAGCGTAAATTTGGTAAGATTGTAATTCACGTCGGCAGTAATGACACTCGGTTACGCCAATCGGAGGTCACTAAAATTAACATTGAATCGGTGTGTAACTTTGCAAAAACAATGTCGGACTCTGTTGTTTTCTCTGGGCCCCTCCCCAATCAGACCGGGAGTGACATGTTTAGCCGCATGTTCTCCTTGAATTGCTGGCTGTCTGAGTGGTGTCCAAAAAATGAGGTGGGCTTCATTGATAATTGGCAAAGCTTCTGGGGAAAACCTGGTCTTGTTAGGAGAGACGGCATCCATCCCACTTTAGAGGGAGCAGCTCTCATTTCTAGAAATCTGGCCAATTTTTTGGGATCCTCCAAACTGTGACTGTCTAGCGTTGGGACCAGGAGGCAGAGCTGTGGTCTTATACACCTCTCTGCAGCTTCTCTCCCCCTGCCATCCCCCTATTACCCCATCCCCGTAGAGACGGTGCCTGCTCCCAGACCACCAATAACTAGCAAAAATCTATTTAAGCATAAAAATTCAAAAAGAAAAAATAATATAGCACCTTCAATTGCACCACAGACTAAAACAGTTAAATGTGGTCTATTAAACATTAGGTCTCTTTCTTCTAAGTCCCTGTTGGTAAATGATATAATAATTGATCAACGTATTGATTTATTCTGCCTTACAGAAACCTGGTTACAGCAGGATGAATATGTTAGTTTAAATGAGTCAACACCCCCGAGTCACACTAACTGTCAGAATGCTCGTAGCACGGGCCGGGGCGGAGGATTAGCAGCAATCTTCCATTCCAGCTTATTAATTAATCAAAAACCTAGACAGAGCTTTAATTCATTTGAAAGCTTGTATCTTAGTCTTGTCCATCCAAATTGGAAGTCCCAAAAACCAGTTTTATTTGTTATTATCTATCGTCCACCTGGTCGTTACTGTGAGTTTCTCTGTGAATTTTCAGACCTTTTGTCTGACTTAGTGCTTAGCTCAGATAAGATAATTATAGTGGGCGATTTTAACATCCACACAGATGCTGAGAATGACAGCCTCAACACTGCATTTAATCTATTATTAGACTCTATCGGCTTTGCTCAAAAAGTAAATGAGTCCACCCACCACTTTAATCATATTTTAGATCTTGTTCTGACTTATGGTATGGAAATAGAAGACTTAACAATATTCCCTGAAAACTCCCTTTTGTCTGATCATTTTTTAATAACATTTACATTTACCCTGATGGACTACCCTGCAGTGGGGAATAAGTTTCATTACACTAGAAGTCTTTCAGAAAGCGCTGTAACTAGGTTTAAGGATATGATTCCTTCTTTATGTTCTCTAATGTCATATACCAACACAGAGCAGAGTAGCTACCTAAACTCTGTAAGGGAGTTAGAGTATCTTGTCAATAGTTTTACATCCTCATTGAAGACAACTTTGGATGCTGTAGCTCCTCTGAAAAAGAGAGCTTTAAATCAGAAGTGTCTGACTCCGTGGTATAACTCACAAACTCGTAGCTTAAAGCAGATAACCCGTAAGTTGGAGAGGAAATGGCGTCTCACTAATTTAGAAGATCTTCACTTAGCCTGGAAAAAGAGTTTGTTGCTCTATAAGAAAGCCCTTCGTGAAGCTAGGACATCTTTCTACTCATCACTAATTGAAGAAAATAAGAACAACCCCAGGTTTCTTTTCAGCACTGTAGCCAGGCTGACAAAGAGTCAGAGCTCTATTGAGCTGAGTATTCCATTAACTTTAACTAGTAATGACTTCATGACTTTCTTTGCTAACAAAATTTTGACTATTAGAGAAAAAATTACTCATAACCATCCCAAAGATGTATCGTTATCTTTGGTTGCTTTCAGTGATGCCGGTATTTGGTTAGACTCTTTCTCTCCGATTGTTCTGTCTGAGTTATTTTCATTAGTTACTTCATCCAAACCATCAACATGCTTATTAGACCCCATTCCTGCCAGGCTGCTCAAGGAAGTCCTACCATTATTTAATGCTTCAATCTTAAATATGATCAATCTATCTTTGTTAGTTGGTTATGTACCACAGGCCTTTAAGGTGGCAGTAATTAAACCATTACTTAAAAAGCCATCACTTGACCCAGCTATCTTAGCTAATTATAGGCCAATCTCCAACCTTCCTTTTCTCTCAAAGATTCTTGAGAGGGTAGTTGTAAAACAGCTAACTGATCACCTGCAGAGGAATGGTCTATTTGAAGAGTTTCAGTCAGGTTTTAGAATTCATCATAGTACAGAAACAGCATTAGTGAAGGTTACAAATGATCTTCTTATGGCTTCGGACAGTGGACTTATCTCTGTGCTTGTTCTGTTGGACCTCAGTGCTGCTTTTGATACTGTTGACCATAAAATTTTATTACAGAGATTAGAGCATGTCATAGGTATTAAAGGCATTGCGCTGCGGTGGTTTGAATCATATTTGTCTAATAGATTACAGTTTGTTCATGTAAATGGGGAATCTTCTTCACAGACTAAAGTTAATTATGGAGTTCCACAAGGTTCTGTGCTAGGACCAATTTTATTCACTTTATACATGCTTCCCTTGGGCAGTATTATTAGACGGTATTGCTTAAATTTTCATTGTTACGCAGATGATACCCAGCTTTATCTATCCATGAAGCCAGAGGATACGCACCAATTAGCTAAACTGCAGGATTGTCTTACAGACATAAAGACATGGATGACCTCTAATTTCCTGCTTTTAAACTCAGATAAAACTGAAGTTATTGTACTTGGCCCCACAAATCTTAGAAGCATGGTGTCTAACCAGATCGTTACTCTGGATGGCATTTCCCTGATCTCTAGTAATACTGTGAGAAATCTTGGAGTTATTTTTGATCAGGATATGTCATTCAAAGCGCATATTAAACAAATATGTAGGACTGCCTTTTTGCATTTACGCAATATCTCTAAAATCAGAAAGGTCTTGTCTCAGAGTGATGCTGAAAAACTAATTCATGCATTTGTTTCCTCTAGGCTGGACTATTGTAATTCATTATTATCAGGTTGTCCTAAAAGTTCCCTAAAAAGCCTTCAGTTGGTTCAGAATGCTGCAGCTAGAGTACTGACGGGGACTAGCAGGAGAGAGCATATCTCACCCGTGTTGGCCTCCCTTCATTGGCTTCCTGTTAATGCTAGAATAGAATTTAAAATTCTTCTTCTTACTTATAAGGTTTTGAATAATCAGGTCCCATCTTATCTTAGGGACCTCATAGTACCATATTACCCCATTAGAGCGCTTCGCTCTCAGACTGCGGGCTTACTTGTAGTTCCTAGGGTTTGTAAGAGTAGAATGGGAGGCAGAGCCTTCAGCTTTCAGGCTCCTCTCCTGTGGAACCAGCTCCCAATTCAGATCAGGGAGACAGATACCCTCTCTACTTTTAAGATTAGGCTTAAAACTTTCCTTTTCGCTAAGGCTTATAGTTAGGGCTGGATCGGGTGACCCTGGACCATCCCTTGGTTATGTTGCTTTAGACGTAGACTGTGTTTCATAATTATTGTATGGCCTTGCCTTGCAATGTGGAGCGCCTTGGGGCAACTGTTTGTTGTGATTTGGCGCTATACAAGAAAAAAGTTGATTGATTGATTAATGTGCAACATTATATTAACTTAGATTTTGACAGAAACATGCAAAAAAGAACTTTGATATTACAAATATTACAACATAAATGTCATATTTGTCTATTATTCTTGTTTAAAATGCATTGGAAGTTCTGTATCCCCTGTCTTTATAGCTGGTCCTACACCCTACCATCAGGTATTTTGTCTGGGCCATACTAAAATATGAAATGGAGACTGATAATCACGAAATGGGGTAAAATGTAACAAAATGGAGCAGAGTGAACCAGACTGACTCCAAATAATTACTTCTATTTAATTGTTTAGCTTTTGTTTTTGTAAGATGGCCTCAGTATACGTTATAATTGTCTTAGCAAGTTTTCAGGGTATCATGCATGCAGTCTCTTATTAACGTAACGAAAAGCAGAAAAAAATAACATTTTTGTAGTATAACATTCATTTACAATTGTCATGTGGATTCTCTATATGTTTGACTGCAGCGACTCTCTGGCACGCAAGGGATTATGGGATACGTCAATAGGGCAAATTGGAATTGAAGGCCTCGATCTGGGGATTTTTTCAGGCCTACTGCGTTTTTTTTTCGTTCCAGCATAATAAATGTAAAATGTCAAGTATTATTCGAACTTCAAATTTATGTATTAACAAGCCACAAACTGCATGACTCGCGGCAATGGTTTAATGTTGTTTGGAGACGACAATAATTAAGATTTGTGCCAAGCCATCCAGGCCGTGGGTTGATCAGATAAACAATTTGTTGCTAAATACAGACCTCTATCCAAACTTTTAGACAGGTCAACTATGTCGTGAGCATAACATATACATGCTTTTTCATCGTTATGTAAGTCCAAAGTGTGATTCTTAAGAAATTAAAGACGGTAAATCAATGGAAAGGCACAATCAGATCAGTTCGAAAAGAAAACATCACAGTTATAACGTAAAAACAAGTATAATATGGAGACCTGCGTATAACCACGACGTTCAGATAATTTTTGCAGTATGTTTGAAAGCGTTGCAATAGATATTTCTTACCTGATGGCGATAGATTTTAATTCACAAATTTGGCGCACCTCTCTCCAAGCTCCCAAACTGCAAAATGGCGACGGGAAACCAACGAAGGCCGTACTCATGTGCCGTTCAGGTCTCAAATCTCGCGCAAATCACGCGCGATTTTAAAGGTACACTGGGCTTGAGTGGAGTCGCTTGCGACCAACAAACTTCTTGATTACACACAAAAAAGAAGGAAAAAAAACCCGCTCGACAAATTAATACAGCCAAATATAAACACAAAAACGCTCTGGAAATTACCATGACGCAACCAACAAACACACAAAAAATTCTCTGCAAATTAAGGCAACTAAATAGACAAACATTCAATGTTTGATACATGCAAATGTTCGCTTCCAAACATTACACAAACATAACGATCATATAAACACAATAAAAAAATAAAATACAAAAAAAAAAGCACCCAGCAAATTACACAACCACTTGGGACGCGAACTCCCAATCTTATGCATATAAGGTGTACTCTCTAACCACAAGGCTGTTATGTTGTGACCAGAGAATCCTTTTGAGTTGTTGTGCAGTGAGGTTTACGAGTTGCATGCACAGCTGCCTCCGTACAAAAATGCAACAAAAAAAAAAAATAATTTCTGCACCACACAACCAAATATAAACACAACAAAAAATGCTCTGCAAATCACCACATATCAAGGCTCTGCTAATTATCATGATGCAACCAAATGAAAACACAGCCCAAAAAAAACACACAAAAAAACGCTCCGCTATGGCAACCAAATATAAACAAACACTCTATGAACGTTTGATACGTACATGTTTGCAAATGTTTGCTTCCATGCAAACATCACACAAACATTGCAAACATTACATGAACGTTCTCAAACTTGCTGAACAATAAGCAAACATTCTATGAACATTTGCTCGTAAATGTTCGCTTATGACCTGTAAAAAATATTATTTGTCTATGAGCTGTTTTATTTAAATGTCAGTGTTTCTTGCTCATGCATGTTGAAAACATTATATTGTAAATCAATTTTTAATACCTTTATATATTTTCCTTATTTACAAATAAATAAATAAATATTATGCTTTTATAAAATTTGGCAAAATGTATATAACTCAGGTCTGTGGGTCTTCTAATAAGCTGGCATTGCAATCTGTTTCCATAAAAAAATATATTTTTGGTAGCTGACAATCACAGTCTGTAGTGACTTAAATTATTTTGCAAAAATTAATATTTCAACAGATTGCATGTTTATGCAAGTTGCCCAAGACATGTTTTCTGTCAGTTTATCACAGTAATCTTGAAATTCTATATTCAGTATAGGCCTGAATAAATCATAAATTGACAAATTCTTGGTTAACATGGTAGAGTGCTTAAATTATTTCCTGTTCATTCTACCTATGTTTGCATACATGATTTAAATGGAGTCCAACATTAACTTTCTGTAGGCAAAATGATATTTATTGTTTTCCTGTATATTAAATTTTACAAACTTTTAGAATATATCTTTTTTTATTTAGAGGCAAGCTTTGCACATACACCATGAACATTAAGCATACATTCTATAAACATTTGATTGATTTTTGCAAATGTTTCCTTACATGTTTGTCTAATGTTTGCTTCCATGCAAACATTAGCCAAACATCACAAACATTATATGAACGTTCGCAAACTTGCTGAACAATAAATGAACATTCTATGAACGTTCAGTTGATGTTCACAAATTTTCGCCTCCATGCAAACATTAGCCAAACATCACAAACATTACATGAACATTCACAAACTTGGTGAACAGTAAACAAACATTCTATGAACATTTGTTTGATGTTTGCAAATGTTCGCTTCCGGGTGGGTGGTTAGGTTTAAATCTCCAGCTTTTGTGACTTCTGATTATTCTTCTCTACAAGAGTCAAGACAGAAGTCAGACCGCCAGAGCAAGAATTTTAGCTGAGGAAGCTTCTGCGATTTGAAGCGAAACGTCCTCGCGTCAAGCAACCCAGTCCAGTCAAAGATTCAAGCTTCTCTACTATGGAAACCACCTGGACAACTGAGAGCCTACACAGAAACATTTGTCTTTACAAAATATCTCAGGTTTGTTGGTTTCTGAGCATGGACAGCCCACATCACACCACAGATTTTAAGCGGGCACAGTGTTGGGAAAGTGTAGGGACACGGACCCACAACAGGGGGCGTAAATGAACCGGACAATGGATGAGCCAAAGAATAACAATTTACTGTTGTAAATGTGCACAACGGAATACAGACGGAAACAGAATTTAGATTACAGTCAATTACACGAAGGTGGCGTGTGGGCAGGCTCGAGGATAGGAGAGCACCGTCCAGAGAAGAGCCGGGCCCCACACGATTTCCACCGCCACCGGATCTGGAAACACACAGGAGACGCCAAGTCCTGATCTCCCCAGGTGGCCACCATCTCCAGCTGTCGGATCTGGTACTGCTGGCAGGAAACAAAACAGAAAAATAGGTAAGTGGAAACACTCAGTAACTCCTCGGAATAGTCCAGTTCATGCAGGTGGGAAACAACACCTCCACCTCCGCAATAATGAACACAGTCTGTCCACTAAACCAGTTACTTGTCTTATGAGTCGTGAAGGGTGAAATCCGTCACCCTGCCATCAACGACTGGTTCAGCCTCCAGCTGACACAAGTAATGAGGTGGAGATGCTGCCCGGCTTTTGTGGTGATGGCTGATGAGTGACAACTGGCAGGGGTGATGAGTGACAACTGTCACTCCCGGTTGGTTCTGCAATGCGGCAGCGCCCTCTCGTGCCCGAAGCCTGCACTTCGGGCAGGGCGCCCTCTGGTGATGGTGGGCCAGCAGTACCTCCTCTTCAGC
This sequence comes from Thalassophryne amazonica, assembly GCF_902500255.1. NCBI lineage: Eukaryota > Metazoa > Chordata > Actinopteri > Batrachoidiformes > Batrachoididae > Thalassophryne > Thalassophryne amazonica. The sequence goes on along the minus strand of NC_047106.1, from coordinate 60,885,801 downwards.
GGCCCACACAATAGGACCCCCCCCTCAACAGGCGCCTCCTGGCGCCCGACCAGGCTTGTCGGGGTGTCGGGTGTAGAAATCGGCCAGGAGGGCCGGGTCCAGGATGAAGTTCCTCTTCACCCAGAAGCGTTCTTCGGGTCCATACCCCTCCCAGTCCACCAAGTACTGGAACCCCCGGCCCTTCCGACGGACGTCCAGGAGCCGGTGCACAGTCCAAGCCGGCTCCCCGTCGATGATCCGGGCAGGAGGCGGCGCCGGTCCGGGAAACACAGAGGGGTGAGGTGTGGTGTGGTTTCAGTCTGGACACATGGAAAACAGGGTGGATCCGCAGTGAAGCTGGGAGTTGGAGCTTCACTGCGGCTGGGTTGATGATCTTGAGGATCTTGAAGGGACCAATGAAGCGTTCCTTGAGTTTCGGGGAGTCCACTTGCAGGGGTATGTCCTTCATTGATAGCCACACTTCCTGCCCGGGCTGGTATGCAGGGGCCAGGGAACGCCGGCGGTCTGCATGGGCCTTAGCCCTCATCCGGGCCTTCAACAGGGCAGAACGGGTGGTGCGCCACACCCGACGGCATCGCCGCAGGTGGGCCTGGACCGAGGGCACACCGACCTCTCCCTCCACCACGGGAAACAATGGGGGCTGGAACCCCAGACACACCTCAAATGGGGAGAGGCCGGTGGCAGAGGACACCTGGCTGTTATGCGCTTACTCGATCCAGGCCAGATGTTCACTCCAGGCCATCGGGTGCGCGGATGTCACACAGCGTAAGGTCTGTTCCAGTTCTTGGTTGGCCCATTCTGCCTGTCCGTTAGTCTGCAGGTGATACTCGGACGAGAGGCTCACGGTGGCCCCCAGTTTGCTGCAGAAACTCCTCCAGACTTGAGAGGAGAACTGGGGACCATGATCGGAGACGATGTCTGTAGGTATCCCATGCAGACGCACGGCATGGTGGACCAGAAGGTCTGCTGTCTCCTGGCCCGTAGGGAGCTTCGAGAGGGCCACGAAGTGGGCTGCCTTGGAGAACAGGTCCACTATCATGAGGATGGTTGTCATGCCCTGGGACGGCGGGAGGCCCGTGACGAAGTCCAGGCCAATGTGGGACCAGGGGCGATGGGGCACAGGTAACGGCTGGAGGAGTCCCTGTGCCCGTTGATGGTCAGCTTTACCCCTGGCGCAGGTGGTACAAGCCTGGACATACTCCCGGACGTCGGCTTCCATGGACGCCCACCAGAAACGCTGCCGGACTACTGCCACGGTCCTTCGCACCCCTGGATGGCAGGAGAGCTTGGAATGGTGGCAGAAGTCCAGGACTGCAGCTCTGGCTTCTGGTCGGACATAGAGGCGGTTCTTCGGTCCATTTCTTGGGTCCGGGTTCCGTGCCAGGGCCTCCCAGACGGTCTTCTCCACGTCCCAGGTGAGGGTGGCCATGATAGTGGACTCAGGAATGATGGATTCCGGCGGATCCGACAGCTCTGTTTTGACTTCATCTTCGTGGACCCGGGACAGGGCATCCGATCTTTGGTTCTTGGTCCCGGAGCGATAGGTGATCCGGAAGTCAAAATGCCCGAAGAACAGTGACCAGCGGGCTTGCCTGGGGTTCAGCTGCTTGGCGGCCCTGATGTACTCCAGGTTCCGGTGGTCCGTGAAAACCGTAAATGGCACCGCAGCTCCCTCCAACAAATGTCTCCACTCCTCAAGAGCCTCTTTCACCGCGAGGAGTTCCCGATTGCCCACGTCATAGTTCCGCTCTGCCGGGGTCAACCTGTGTGAAAAATAGGCACATGGGTGGAGAACCTTGTCAGACTCTCCGCTCTGGGACAACACGGTTCCTATCCCTGAGTCAGAGGGAAACAAACTCTTAAGTGCAATACTGCACAGTATATGGCTGAGGAATATTACCTCGATTTACAGGCGATATCTCGGCAGTGAGGTGGAGATGCTGCCCGGCTTTTGTGGTGATGGCTGATGAGTGACAGCTGGCAGGGGTGATGAGTGACAGCTGTGACTCCCGGTTGGTTCTGCAATGCGGCAGCGCCCTCTCGTGCCCGAAGCCCGCACTTCGGGCAGGGCACCCTCTGGTGGTGGTGGGCCAGCAGTACCTCCTCTTCAGCGGCCCACACAACACACAGACTGGAATAGATGTGACCCTCAACTTTAACAAGATTCACACTACTTGCACTGGCCACACAGCCACACAGCATGATGGAACCACCTCCAAATTTTTCTGTAGGTAGCAAGCATTTTTCTTGGAATGCTATGTTCTTTTTCAGCCATGCATATCGCCGTTTGTTATGTCCAAATAACTCAATTTTAGTTTCATAAGTCCACAGCACTTTATTCCAAAATGAAGCTGGCTTGTCCAAATGTGCTTTAGCATACCTCAAGCGGCTCTGTTTGTGGCATATGCAGAAAAGGCTTCCTCTGCATTACAGCATCTCTGTATAGTTGAAAGATGCACAGAGACACTATCTGCAGCAAGATCATGTTGTAGGTCTTTGGAGCAGGTCTGTGAGCTGACTATGACTGTTCTCACCATCCTTCACTTCAGCTTATCTGAGATTTTTCTTGGACTGCCACTTCGGGCCTTAACTAATACTGTACCTACGGATTTTCCATTTCCTCACTATGTTCCTCACAGTGGAAACTGACAGCTGAAATCTCTGAGATAGCTTTTTGTGTCCTTCCCCTACACCATGATGTTGAACAATCTTTGTTTTCAGGTCATTTGAGAGTTGTTTAGAGGCTTCCATGTTGCCACTCATTAGAAGAGATGAAAAGAGGGGAAACATTTTCAAATGGCTACCTTAAATACCCTTTCACATGATTGGATTCACCTGTGTAAGGAGGTCAAGGGTCAATGAGCTTACCAAACCAATTTTGTTTTCCAATAATTAGTGCTAAATGTATTCAAATCAATAAAATGACAAGGGTGCCCAAATTTATGCAGCTGCCTAATTTTGCTTAAATAATTATTGCACACTTTCTGTAAATACTAGAAACTTCATTTCACTTCTCAAATATTAGTGTGTTCGTCTGCTATATGATATATTTAGCTGAAATTTCTGATCCAGACAACCAATGATTTATAAATGAAAATCTTGAAAATTATCAGGGGTGCCCAAACTTTTGCATACAACTGTTAAATCATCTCAAACTGTGCACCCAAGGGTATGCAGATGATTTAAGTATCTTTATTGAGGGATTTTGTTTGAGGATTTATGCACCATGCTCTCAGGATAGTAGAGAAGTGGTATCTGTCCAACAGTTTGCCTGTGAATACACACAAAACAGTTATGGTCCTCTTCACAAATAAGAGAACCAAATTAGGTTGAGTTTTACCAAAATTGGGAAGTATTCAGCTAAGACTATCTGAGTCAGTTCCATGGTGTCTATTTCGATAACAAACTTACCTGGAAGAGACACATAACTGAGAAATGTCATAAGGCAATTGTCAGTTTACAACAGTGCCGTTGTATTGTTGGACGAAGACGGGGAGTTAGTCCCAATGTGATGGGATGGATCTACACTTCGGTGGTAAGAGCCATTATGCTGTGATAGTTTGGTGGACCAGAGTGGAGCTTGGGCCTGTGAGAGTTATGCTGACTCATACGCAAAGAGTGGCATGCCTTTGCAGGTTTGGCACACCTATCTTTGGGCAGTCACTCCTTTGATATCTTGGCTGTGTGCTTAGGCTCACTGTCTTCCTGAAAGATGAACCGTCACCCCAGTCTGAGATCAAGAGGGCTCAGGAGGAGGTTTTCATCCAAGATGTCTCTGTACATTGGTGCATTCATCTTTCCCTCAGTCCTGACTAGTCTGCCAGTTCTTGCCAATGAAAAGCATCCACACAGCATGATGCTGCCACCATCATGTTTCACTGTAGGGATGGTGCCTGCTTTCAGCCAAAAATGACACCTGGCACTCATGCCAAAGAGTTCAATCTTTGTCTCATCAGACTAGACAATTTTGTTTCTCATGGTCTGATAGTCCTTCTGATAGTGCCTTTTCTCAAACTCCAGACGGCCTGCCATGTGGCGTTTACTAAGGAGTGGCTTCAGTCTGGCCACTCTACCATACAGGCCAGATTGATGGATTGCTGCAGAGATGGTTGTCCTTCTAGAAGGTTATCCTCTCTCCACAGAGGAATGCTAGAGCTCTCACCTCCCCGACTAAGGCTTTTCTCTTCCAGTCAGCTCCAGGAAGAGTCCTGGTGGATACAAACGTCTTCCATTTACAGATGATGGAGGCCACTGTGTTCACTGGGACTTTCAAAGCAGCAGAAATGTTTCTGTCCCCTTCCCAGATTTGTGCCTCAAGACAATTCTGCCTCTGGGGTCTACAAACAATTCCTTTGGCTTCATGTTTGGTTTGTGCTCTGACATGCACTGTCAACTGTGGGACTTTATATGTAGACAGGTGTGTACCTTTCCAAATCATGTCCAATCAACTGAATTTACCCCAGGTGGACTCCAATTAAGCTGTAGAAACATCTCAAGGATGATCAGTGGAAACCAGATGCACCTGAGCTCCTTTTTGAGCTTCATGGCAAAGACTGTGAATACTTATGTACATGTGATTTCTTAGTTTTTTGTTTTGTTTTGTTTTGTTTTTTTACTTTTAATAAATTTGTAAAAATCACATTATCATTATGGGATATTGTGTGTAGAATTTTGAGGGAAAAAAATTAATTTCATCCATTTTGGAACAACAAAATGTGGAAAAAGTGAAGCGCTGTAAATACTTTCTGGATGCATTGTACAATAAAGTTGCTGAAGGAGGTTAGGAAGAAAAATGGGCCTGGGTGGGAAAAAAAACTGTTATCTTTTGAGACGTGCTTTACGCAACAACTTGTGATGGAAACCAGATGGAGTACAATGACAGAAACAGCAACAGTCTCAGGATGTATATGTCTCCTCCAAGGGAACTCCCTCTTTTGACCACCAGTGTGAGGAGCGTCATGCATGACTCCTGCTGGGGCTACTATGAGAAATGAGAATAATGCCTTGTAAACGCAAAATAACAAATCATGCACATTTAAGCATAGTCATTGTTTTTTTTATATTTCCACTGAACACAACAACGTGCATGCACATGTTTACAGTGTGGGATGAGAATGCGGCTCAGTGAGGTGCAGGCGCAATATAATTACAACAGTGCTCACATTCAACACGTCCTTCACTTCTTTTCTCATTTGTTCTCTTTTCATGTTCTTCTGCACATTGTGTCTGTTATTTTTCCTCCTTTTCCTTCAACAGAAGTTGATGTCATATCGTTTTGTGCGTAGTGTTTTTTTATTGTCAGTGCAGTAAGATTAAGTTTGACCCACAAGCAGCTTGGAACAGATAACACTGAGGAACCAACACTGCTGTGCTGTAAAAGTCACCATTACCTTAAGATTTTCTTTGCTTTTACGACCAGCCGCCGTACTGAGAGTGTACTGAGCCACAACTGAAGTCAGGACCCGTCAGATATTTTTATTGCATAATCCTGCCATCAAAACACCAAACTAACAAAAACTTTCTGTCCGATTGGAAACTTTGGTCTTTAAAAATCCTGTCTGAGTGGAATTCCGACTTAACTAGCCATTGGATTGCACATTTCCATGTCGAAGCTCTTTTGTTTTCCGAGTTTCAAGTACAGTCACACCCAGCATTATCCCCAGTGTGAAGCGGATGAGAACAACCCCAGGAAAAGGACACCAGTCTGATTCAGGTTACTACCCCAGCTATACGTAGCGGCCCAGGCTTTGCATTCTAGGGTGCAGGGCTACTTTGTGTCCCTAGGGTGAATAAAAAGTCTGCAGGTCACAGAGCTTTCTCTTATTGTTCCCCTATTTTCTGGAATGATCTCCCTACGGAGATAAAACAGTCAGATTCTGTAGAGCCATTCAAGCCCAGACTTAAGACGCATCTATTCTCCCTCTGCTTTCCTGTCGATTTGGTGAACTCATACTAGGTATGATGCCTTGCTGGCAGAGGAGCTGAACCGCTTCTTTGCCCGCTTTGAAGCAGACAGACCAGCAGCAACTGCACACCCACCACTCTCCAGCACTAGCACGCTAACACTTCAGGAACACAAAGTGAGACGTGTGCTGAAGGAGGTGAACCCCCGAAGGCGGCTGGCCCCAATGGTGTACCAGGAAAGGTACTCAAAGTGTGTGCTGACCAACTGGCTGGAGTTTTCACCTGCATCTTCAACCTGTCCCCGTCGCAGGCCATCATTCCACTCTGCCTCAAATCATCCACCATCATTCCAGTCCCAAAGAAGTCAGCAGTGGAGAGCATAAATGACTACAGGCCTGTTGCACTTATGCCTGTGGTCATGAAGTGCTTTGAAAGACTGGTCTCTCAGCACATCAGAGCCTGTCTGCCTCCCACTCTGGACCCCACCAGTTTGCCTAAAAGGCAAACCGCTCTACAGAGGATGCTATCACCATAGCTCTCCACACCGCGCTGAGCCACCTGGAGCACCAGGGGAGCTATGTGAGGATGCTCTTCCTGGACTTCAGCTCAGCCTTCAACCACATCATCCCAGAGATCCTGGTCCAGAAACTGACACATCTGGGAATCTCCACCCCCATCTGCCAGTGGATCAAGGACTTCCTCACAAACCGCCCACAGTCCGTAAAACTTGGCCCCCACCTTTCCTCCGCCATCACACTCAGCACCGGTTCCCCTCAAGGCTGTGTACTGAGCCCCCTCCTGTTCACCCTTTACACGCACGACTACTCTCCGACCCACTACACAAACACCATCATAAAGTTTGTGGATGATACCACCGTGATTGGGCTCATCTCATGGGGGGATGAGACAGACTACAGAGACGAGGTCAATCGACGTGCAAATTACAATGACAATAAAGGCGATTCTGAGTCTGATACCTTAGATGCAGATTTTCTGGCTGATTGATTCTGCTCTTTTTCTCTCTGTCTGAGGTACTAATGACATCTCACAAAGACAGCTGCACACCACTGGGTGCTGGACTGACCACGAGATGCCATGGCTGAATCTGATGCACCACACTGCACTCTGCTTTTGGAAGGTATTCTTCCATGAGGACGGACCCATGATGGTGTGAGGGCTGGAGGCTGGCCTTTTATCCCAGGGTACTGGGATGCAACTGCTTGCATGGTCATCTCAATAATGGACTGTGTTTTTGATGTTATTCTGTTTTTTTGTTTCCTTTTTCTTCAGCTTTGTAAAAACCTTGTAACTGTTAGAATGGCCTAAGCAGTGGGTCACCCCTCTGAGTCTGGTCTGCTTGAGGTTTCTTCCTCAAAATCATCACAGGGAGTTTTTCCTTTACCACTGTCACCTGTGTGCTTGTTCTAGGGGGTAGAACTTGCTTGTGCAAAATGCCTTGAGGCAGCTTGTCGTGATTTGACACTGGTATAAATGAAATCAATTTAAATTGTTTGCTTTTGACAACTTGTATCTGCATGCAAATCATTTACAAGTGGCTCAGTAGTGTACTGAGAAGAGTGTCGGCCTCGGTAAAACAACATGCAAATCTTTGTGGTATGTGATGAGTTCAGCTGCTCTTTTGTTGGTCCAAGTTGTCTAAGCTGCAGTTAGTTGCTGACACAGTGCCTTTGGCGACACCGGAACCACAGGTCAGAGGGCACTGGGTCAATATGCATAGCCACCCCAAGGCAAGCGCTTCATATCTGCGCAAAATCCATTTTTTGTAAATTCCAAAAAAAACATGCAACTCCCAGTTTGGAGCTCGAATGAACTTTATCAGTGCAAACGAAAAGCTTTGCAGGCTCAGTGCTTGGGTTTATACACTCCCAACCCCTTTCCCACACACACACCCGGGGGAATGAAAAGTAAAACCCTTGCAGTTCTCAGAACTGTACAGGCTTATTGTTTGACGCAGAGTGAATTAGCTGCTCGGATAACTTTATCCTCCAGAGGATCTATCTGGGAAGGTCAAATTGCATTTGCTTGATAGCTGCTCAAGCATGAACAAAGCACTTACTAAAGACACCCTGGTTCTGCCTTCTGAATTAATTGCACACAGTTCAAAGCTTCCCTCTGCTTTGAAGTAATTACATTAGACAACTGCAGAGAAACGTGATGCTGTCCTACAGCATCATAATGCAAACAGTAGTTCCTCAAATTCTAGTTTTGTGAAATACAGAACAGTTTATGATGTTGAAACTCTGCTTGCACCGTTTCTGTAAGTATATTTTTAAAAAACTTCAAACACATGATTATTCTTATTCAGGTTATTAAAGTGTTGAGGGTGGCTCTTTCAAAGAATGGCAACAAGAAATCAGGCTACTTTTGTCAAACAGGAGCATCAACAAGCTCAGTCTGTCCTTGCAGCCATGGAAGTGTCTTCATGGACTCACCTCTTCATAGGCAGACCTCTCTACTTAAAACACACCTGCAATCTGCAAAGTGCCCCATCTTGACAAGTTACCCTTAGGAAGAAAAAGCTGCAGTTGACTGGCCACTTGAGGCTGGCTCCAAAAGTGAGCAGAAGCCCATGTTAAAATGTCCAACTCTATAGCAGAACTCAAAATGTTTACAGCCTGGTACAAAAAAAAAAATGGTTTTAGTCTCTGAAGGTAGTTTCTGCATAACAACTGGATTGGAGAGGTGGGGGGAGCAATTTTTTATTTACTAATATCTTAATGTGCTATGTTTTAAGTCATAAAGTTATGCATAATTAGGGGTGTGGCCATGTGAGTGACAGCTCGTGTGTTTCTGCTAAGCCAAGCTCAGAAGTTCAGCAGCAGTTGTGGACCACAGTGTCTGTCCTTTGATTACATATGTCTGTAATAACATGGTTTGTTGTGTGGTTAATTCTCCCAATGGACCATCTAAAGCCGCGGTCACACGGCACTAACGAAGGACACTGAAGCCAAAACAAAACGAGAAATCTGGACTTACACTGACTTACAGAGACATCGTTTAACCATCGTCCAGCTTTGTTCCTGTAGCTGGCACTTTGTCACAATTTTTAAACTGTTGAAAAATGTGAACGAATCCCGACGACAAATTAAATTCATCCGTATTTCTTTTTGCTTTCTGTCTTGACAGTTCCTTATCGTTTGCATAGTTCCCATACTGTCAGCGTTCCATCTGACTGTCGTCCAACTTTGTCCAACCTCCTAAGTCCAACGTCTTGCACGAATGTTGACGATATCTGAACGGATCACTAACTAAAGTTCTGACGAGCTGAACATGACTCGTCCATGTGTGGGACAAAAAGCAACGCTGTCATACAGAAACAATAGCAGCAAAAATGTTTTATCAACTACTTTAGCTATTTACGCACATTCCACCCACAAACAGCTGGAACAGCTGTGCGCACATGCACATTCATCGCGAATGTTTTGTTTTGATAAATGTCAAGATCGCCGTTCGCTTTGTTTTTCTTTTGTTAGTTTCGGTTTTGTTTCGTTCCTTTATGCCCTCTTGATTTCCAATTTTTTCATTGATGGGAGAAGTGCAGGATCATTCGTCCACCTTTTCTCGATGATTTGTGACTTTGTGACTTTTGTTCTTTCTTTCAGCTATCGTTGTGTGCCGTGTGACCGGGCCGTAAGATGCTGCAGTATTTGCATCAGGAGGAATATTCATCTTATTTAATGTTGTATGCTAAAGGTGTTAGCACTTTTACCAGCTATCAGTAGCTTGGCGACAGTAGGCCCGCAGTTTAGCAATGATTACTGAGAAAAAGAGGTCATAATTTTTAATGCCCACACCAGAGCAAACAGTTCTGAAAACCACTGTGCAGTCTTCAAAAATAACACCTGATCAGAGATTAGCCTGGCAGATTAGCTAGTCTGTAATACAAAGATGGGGTTGTGTTTGGGCTTCATTCGTCCCACTCAGATCATGTATGGTCACGTTCATGACGTGGGTCAGGTTCCACTCTATCCAAGGCAGAGTAAGCATTGGCAACATGGTAAGCCCCAGAAAAGCAATTTTTAAGCTACAAAACAGCTTCCAGATTGCTATAGAAAACCCACGGTTGATGTTGCACAGGATTTGCCCGATATATATATATATATATATATATATATATATATATATATATATATATATATATATATTTGTATTGTTATTATGTATTTGTTGTCTTACTGATGCGTGATTCTGTTTTGGTTTTTTTCCCTCTCTGTTTGAGGTGTGGCTCCATCCAGAGATAGAAGTAGGTGTCTTCTTCTGCAAGCCTCCCATCCTGTGCACCAGCATGGATGTAATTGTCAATTGTGTCGGTAGCATCAAATCATCAGAGGGTTTTTTTCCTTACCTTTCCTTTCCTGTGTGCTTGCTCTAGTTACACCTTATTTGTGTGAACTGCCTTAGAGGCACCTTTGTTGTGATTTGGCACTATATAAATGAAATGTTCATTCAGCTGCTCCCGGTTTTTTGTTCAGGGTCACCACAGCGGATCCAGCCAGATCCACATTGGTATTTGGCACAAGTTTCACACCGGATGCCCTTCCTGATGCAACTCCAGTTTTACCTGGAGAAACACACACAGCCGCTGGTGTTCCAGAGAGGTCTCCCATCCAAGTACTAACCAGATCCGACTCCGCTTAGCTTCTGAGATCTGACGGGATCAGGCTGACACAGAGCAGACCGGCTGCCTTTTATATATAAATGAAATAAATTAATTAAATTAACCTGAACACAGAGTAAGGTGCAGTGATTGTGTTTAGTCCATATGCATTAATCCTAGGTGTGTTTTGGGTGCCACATCAAATAAGTCAATCAGGTTGCCACCTGTTAATACCTTTAATTACCAATTTTACCTTAAGAGTTTGCAGCGTTGTTAGAAGTTTAACTACTTGAAAATGAAAGATGCTTCCAAAATCAAAGACTGTTTCCCAAAACACCCGACCACACTGCAAAAACTGTCCCTCTCAAAATAAGCCAAATAATCCAAAATCAAGCCAAATTCTTCATCTAAGTCTTGCATTAAAAAAAAAAAAAAATGCCAATGGGGTAAGAAAAATTTACTTGGTTAGAAATCTCAAAGCTAGCAAAATGTGTAGGCATTGAATAATCAAAATGTGCCTTAAAACTAGAAATAATTCTTATTTTAAGATTAGCCTCTGTCTTAAACTAAGTAAAACAATCTTGTTCCTTTGCTTTGATGACTTGAAATCCATTACCTTGTTACTGGTTAAATACAGTTTATTAGCTGAGAAAACTTAAGAAAAAGTGAGATACATGCTCAAGACAGTTTTTCCTCATGTAAAAAAATGCTTGACAAGATTATTTTTCTATTTCAGCAAAAATTAAGTCAAATTTTCTTTAAACAAGTCTTTTTTTATATACTTTCTTACATATCAGTTTTTGCAGTACAGGAGCAATAGTACTATTGTGTATGTCAATTTATGATGTTAGACTAGAATAAAATGCTTTTACCGTTATTGCACATTACCATGAAATTTGCTGAGCAATTCCTGAGTGTTCAACACACACACAAAGTATTTAACATGCCACACATGTACATCTGTGAATACAGATAAATATGGAGTAATAAGAGAATATACAAAAGCACTAAAAAGCAATTGTTGTATGCATTATGTCCCAATATGTTCATGTTCTAGCTGAGCACATTCTCTACAGATGTCATTGCACAATTGTAAGGAAGTCCAACTCCAGCAGTCCTGCAGTGTTGATTTTTAAAGATGAAGTTGGAGGAATTGGGGTAAAGGACCCGTGTTCTTGCCTCACAGACAGCACTGGAATAGAAGTTTTTTTTTTCTTGATACTTTAAATGTGTGTGTAGCACAGTAAAAAGGTGAGGCCAATTTCTGTTTTTGCCAAGTGACGTAAAAAGTAAGAATACAAACCAAGGCAAAATAGAACAAGGAAAAAGAAAATTAGAAAAGGAAGAAAACAAATTCTAAAACTAAGAAGTATAAACATAATGGCAGCCAGGTCAGCATATAAAACTTTTCTTGCATCAGGTCTAGTTCTAGGAACAGTACTCAGACTCATGCCAACTCATCAGAAAATGGCAAAAAAGAAAAAAAGAAGACATCTGGAAATGTTTTCCACAGTGGGCTCATCCACTGAGGGCTCTCAGCCATCTTCCCACCAGCCTGAAAAGCCAACACACTCGTGCACACAGTACGGTTTGACTTATTCTCTGATCCCATGACACAAACTGAAGGAATCTCAAGTACCACAGAGCCTCAAAACTATGAGGCTAAAGAGAAAAGATATTGATCAGAAGCAACTTTGTGATTCATATAAGCCCCGTGGTCTTGACAGGCTTTGTCAAATAATTTTCAACTCCAGAAAAAAGGTAGAATGTGAATAGGTCTTGTATTTCACAAGCATTCTGCTGCGGCTGATCCACGACTGGTTTTTCTACTTCTCTCCTTCACCTCCTTGGCAGACTATCAGAACAAGTTTTAAAACAGTCAGACTATGGCATGAGAGACCATTTCAGACCACAAGTGTGCAAGTTTCTCTGCGCAACCAAACACTGTAAAGAGCCAAAAGATTAAGTTGTGCTGCTATGAAGGCAGACAAACAGGATCCACGTTTCCCAGTTGTCCCGTGTCTAGAATCTGCCCCAACACCACACTGAAACAGGATTTCCACCAGAACACAAAATACAGTGTTGGTTTGATGCAATTATCTTTTAGTGGTTTTGGTTAGATGAGGAAAGCTGTTTATTCCCCGTCAGTGACACACCTAACAACTGCTGCCTTTGTGTGTCACACAAAACATGAGTAATAGCAGTCATCCAAGCCAAAAGTGCAAGAATAAGCATTTTATTTTATATGACACATATGAAGTTTTATACAGGACAGTTGCATCAAATCTATAACTCTACACACACACACACACAACTTTCAATTGAAATGTTTTACAGAAGGCAGCTCTCCTTAAAGGGGTCATATTACACAAAATCTCTGTGATCTAACATACAGTAGGTCACACGGTGTCTTTAAAAAACATGCTACACAGACAGTGAGGGTGATGGAGTCAAAAACAGAAATGTATTTTCAGGTCTTGAAGAAGCAACTAGTTTTTGTGCTTGTCTCTGTAAATGGAAATGAGCTGCTACTCTCTGAAGGAACAGCAACAGTTGACGTTTTGCTGCATTCTAAAGCACTGTTGTAGCGCCTTGATGCTTGGCCTCAACCAAAAGCCGCCAAGGCCCATTTTTACTCCAGGCCTTGGATATCTCAAGAAAATTCAAGGCATTTTTAAGGTATGTTGAATTTTGCCATTATTAAATACAAAGTAAGCACAATCTGTATGATACAGAATACTGCTTTTAATGGAAACAACTGCTGTTTTTAAGTTAACACATTTACTGGAGTACACGTCTTTGTTTTATGAATACTTTGGGAGGTTCTGCTACTTTTACTCAGGTGCAATGTATATACCGAAAAACATGGGTTTGTTATTCATAAAAATAATTACAACTATTTATGTAGGACTTTCACAGGAATCAAAGCACTAAACAAAATAAACTCCAATAATAAAAGAATAAATGTCAATAATAAGTACACCTGCACCAATGCATAAAAATTCCACTGCTCCGCTGCAGTGAGTTTTTTCTCTTCACGCTTTTTTTTTTTTAAACAGGTGCGACTTATACTTCAAAAAATGTTAATTTCATAATATACCACCTTTTGGATATAACTTTCTACCGTAATTGTCCGTATAGTGCGGAACTTTGTTTTTGTTTGATCTATTTTCATCATTTTTCTTTGTGTGCATTATATATTTTCTGGGTCAAACACCAATGCCCAGGCCAAGGGTTTGACCCTAGATCTTGGGAGTCTGGACCTCTACCGCACTGATGAATGTCTGATTCATGCAATTTATGACCACCTCCTGTTTGAGCTAATCAAATCAAATCAATTTTATTTATATAGCGCCAAATCACAACAAACAGTTGCCCCAAGGCGCTTTATATTGTAAGGCAAAGCCATACAATAATTACGGAAAAACCCCAACGGTCAAAACGACCCCCTGTGAGCAAGCACTTGGCGACAGTGGGAAGGAAAAACTCCCTTTTAACAGGAAGAAACCTCCAGCAGAACCAGGCTCAGGGAGGGGCAGTCTTCTGCTGGGACTGGTTGGGGCTGAGGGAGAGAACGAGGAAAAAGACATGCTGTGGAAGAGAGCAGAGATCAATCACTAATGATTAAATGCAGAGTGGTGCATACAGAGCAAAAAGAGAAAGAAACACTCAGTGCATCATGGGAACCCCCCAGCAGTCTAAGTCTATAGCAGCATAACTAAGGGATGGTTCAGGGTCACCTGATCCAGCCCTAACTATAAGCTTTAGCAAAAAGGAAAGTTTTAAGCCTAATCTTAAAAGTAGAGAGGGTGTCTGTCTCCCTGATCCGAATTGGGAGCTGGTTCCACAGGAGCCTGAAAGCTGAAGGCTCTGCCTCCCATTCTACTCTTACAAACCCTAGGAACTACAAGTAAGCCTGCAGTCTGAGAGCGAAGCGCTCTATTGGGGTGATATGGTACTATGAGGTCCCTAAGATAAGATGGGGCCTAATTATTCAAAACCTTATAAGAAGAAGAATTTTAAATTCTATTCTAGAATTAACAGGAAGCCAATGAAGAGAGGCCAATATGAGCTAATGGAGACAGAAACACAAAAACTAGCATCTAAGCCAATTCATTAAATTAGCTAGATAACCACATCTATGAAGGGGGTATAACCAGCAGAAAATATGCTTAATAGGTGGATTATGATGTCACATCATGTTCTTGGACCTGAGGAACAAATGTGGAATTCCAACTGGAAGGAAATTTCATTTTTCTGACTAAAGAGGTCAGAAATCTCAGTGTCAGAGTAACAATTATATGTCATTCCTCTCTGAGACCATGACTGCATGTCAGACAGAGGGACCAGGAAAGATAAAATGTGAATTTTAGTTAGGTTGTTCCATTAACATCTATATGGACAGATGTTTTTGTGATTTTGAAACCAAACATACTTAACTTTAAAAAGGTAGGTAATCTGATTTTGTAAAATATGACCACTTAAAACAAACAAAACAAAAAAAACCCTCAAAAAAAGCTTAAAAAAGTCAGAATGACAATATTTAACTCTCATCTGCAGTCTTGAGGCAAACTATCATCTCAAGTCCACAGAACTGCCACAGTAATGCAAAGGCAAAAAATACACTTTAGAGAACAATGTGGGTTTTTTTTAAACATCAAGACATACCCTTAGTTTGTGACCCTTCACTAGTAACAAGCACTTTGAAATGTGTCCTGCACAAAGGTGGGTGATGCTGTTAATCCTCTTGTGGAACATGAATCAAACAAATCCTGCAACACGGGGTGCCACGGAGCTAATCTGCAATGGACAAAATGTGTGTGAAGTAAAGACTGACCACACAAACTCTTCAAGTTCTCAGATACGTATTGGCATTCATGAAGCAAATTCAAGTTTTGAAATTGTGATTTTTACAAATATTTATATAGCTTCATCATCAAATATGTTGCATAACACCATGAAAAGTCAGTCTATGCTGAGCAAGTTGAGTATTATTCTGGAACTGCAAATATTTAGTCATTCAGTGATTGGTCGTCCGAATTGCACTAAAGGGCTTCACGTTAATAGTTTCGATAAAGAATTACATTCATAGTCAAAATCGTAAACTCTAGTGGTCAACAGTCATAAGATATCATTCAGTGTTTATAATAAAAAAAATGCACAGGAAAGTTTTAATGTGCTGAATGACAGTTTCTCAATTTGTACAAGCATTACTTAAAAAGGACTTGAATAAGTGCAAATAGCTCTTAGTGTGGTCCCACTTAATAAAAGTTCATAAAAGTTGTGTGGGAATTTCCAGATGTGTAGGAGCAGCATGTTGCTCAATAGTGTTTTGACTAGTGACCAGCTATATTCAGGAAAAAGATAACTGAGCTGCGCATTAGCCTGTGGTACGCTAACTGCTAACATTAGCATATACAATCACATGTTGCACTTACCATATACAGTTCTCAACATTTGACGCTATAAATGCAGTCCATTTATGGTTAAAGGGCTGTATCATGGTACAGTTTAAACTGAAAAATAAGTATTTTTTTTTAATTAATTTAAAAAATAAAAAATAATTTTAATTATTTTTTAAATATTCACACTGGACTTTTGCATTTCATTACAATGCTGTAGCACACTGGCACCCTCTCTGCTCAACTTTTGTTCACCACTGGGGGCATCACCACATAGAATACCAGAAAACAGTATAGAAGAAGACAGGAGTTTTCAGTTAGCATAGTATCAACTTCCATGTGCTGAACTTCATCAGTTTTTGATGCGACATCAAACTCCTACATTTCTTATTCATTTTGACATGACTTAAGCCCATTGTTCAGCACACATGACGCACATCAGTATGTCAAAAAGCGTCTGCATCGTCCCACAGATCTCTTCTTTGCAGAGGTGACAGATGGTGTCCAAGAAGGTGTGGGTGAAAAATGACTTCCAACAAATGTTTAAACAGGCTTTCCTGCTTTGAACCTGTACAAGGGTATGAACAGACCCTCCTGAAATCGGCGATGCCAGGACTTAAATAATTAAGCCAACCACACACACACACACACACACACACACACAGAGAGAGAGAGAGAGAGAGATGGAAATATTTCTCTCTGTATAGAGAGATATATCTGATATATTGTTTACTTAATTGCTGAAATCCTGACATCACAAATTTGTAGAGGGACTGATTAACAAATTTTAAAATGAACGTAAATTTCAAAAAAATATAGCAGATAAAACAGTATACCACACCACCTTAGTTGACACTAACAGTTAGCATCTGCCGCGGTAAGCATGACTGCATAGACTAACTGTAACCAACGTCAACGCAACAATGTCTAGCATAATTACAGGCGCACACTACATCTGGAGATGTAATTCCACTATAACCTTTATCACTGTTAAATTACGTTTTTGGTTTAGTAAATGTTTCATTGCCAGTTTAAAACACAGATATGCCACACTAAAAAAACACACTAAAAAAAAAAAGTTGCTCTGTGCTCCAGGCTAGAAAATGTAAGAGACGTGATCCATCATCAGGTTTCCAGAAGGTAAAGCATTTATGATACATTAGTTCAGACTTGGTGAGGGATAAAAGCAAATCATGAGCATTTTTAAACGTTTGACCTCAGGAAATAACTGTATGAGAATAACAAGAAATTTGCATATCAAAGAAAAGGCACAGTTCTGGGATCAGGGCTGTAAAGAGTTCGACTTCCAGAGGCACTTTCTCACAGTACAATGCCAACGACGTTACAGCTCAGCACCTCGTTGTGTTGAATCTGGCCAAGCTGTGGGTGGAACTGTTCCTGTTTCCTGGTCTTCCAGCAGTGGATCGCCTGTCCTAATGTAATACTCTTAATACTGGGTAGGTGGGTCAGCATGTTATTTGGCAAGGACACAACCCCAGATTTGGATAAATTCAGCTCTTGCAGGGAGCCTAGTCCACTGAAAACTGCAGGAATGAGCATCTTGAGCTTGAGGTTGTTGGAGAGATCCAGAACCTGGAGGTTCTGGAGGCCCTTGAATCCATACGGGTCAATTTCCTGAAGCCCCTGCAGGTTGCTGATGGATAAGTAAACCAGATCGTTAAACTCAGCGAAGGCTCCCTCTTTGATGCGGGTGATGGGGTTGCTATCCAGATTAAGGTACCTCAGGGAAAGTCCTTCCATCCTTGGTACACTTGTCAGTTTATTTGCTGTCAAATTTAAGCTTTGAATGTGCAGCACTCTTCCGTGAGAAGTCGCAGAGAGTGACATGAGCTCGTTATGAGACAGGTCAACACTGAGAGGTTCGGCGTTGGCTTTAAGTATGAATATGTCCAAGTCTAATTCCCGGAAGCTGTTGTGGCTGAGGTCAACTTCAGCCAGAGGGAGGCCAGAGAAGCAGCTGGAGGAGAGGCTGTCCAGGTTGTTGTGGCTCAAATCCAAAGTCTCCAAATAACGAAGCTTTGCCAAGGCATTGGGGCTTATCTGCAAAATTTAAGAAGAAATAAACAGATGGATGACTTGTAAAAGGATAGCTAATTTCAAACACAAAATAATATCTAAAGAATAATCTGAGTTAACTAAAGTGTTTAGAGGCATCAGTCGCCTCAAGATGTTTGAGTTACAAGGTTGGATGGTGTGTCTGTATCCTACATTATTCCTCCTCTAGGTGTATCAAAGTACAGTAGTGTTCAGAATAATAGTAGTGCTATGTGACTAAAAAGATTCATCCAGAATCTGTGATGTGGCATTCAGGTTATTCGAGTTAAATGTTCTACTCACCTTTGTAATATGGTTGCCACTGAGGTCCAAGCTAACCAGGGTGGTATAGCCTGGACCAGCTAACATGCTATCACTGAGTGGACCCAAATTGTTGGAGGACAGGTCTAAGTAGGCAGTATCCAGAGGGATGGGAATGGGCATCACAACACCAGGTCCCAGCCTGTGACAGTCCATGCTGGTTAGGCTGAAGCTGTCAAAGAGTCCAAAGCTTTCCACCTCACAGTGGCAGCCAGGGTGGCAGTTCTTGACACTGCTGGACTGAACAGCTGCCAGCAGCGACAGTCCAAACCATAAGCAGAATTCCATTATGTTCTGAAAAGAAGAAGAAAAAAAAACAACAACTTTGTGACACCTTCTGATTGATAGGTCTGTTCCACACAGCATTTGAACAACTTTCAAAATCATCAGTCACTTGAGTGTTTGAACACTATGACAAGTCAGTAGAACTTTTAAATTCATTTACTTTTGAGTCTCTGGTTTTGAGTCCCTCAAGGTTATCCATTAGTGGAACTGTAACAGATTGATGAACTTACCTTGTCTTTTTTGGGCTTGTTCCACCCCCCTGAACCAACAGTTACTTGATGACCTTAGTAATTATTCCGATTTTTATTGTGCTTATATGAAAGCTAATGGGTTCAAATTTTTACACGGTTGTTGCTTGATTTTCTTCTAATTTAGTGTGGTAATTTTTTTGTGTTTGTTTTAGTAGGTGTTCATGTGTTTTCAATTGCAAAACACTTTGAATGGTTGACTTGAAAACAGTTTATAAATAAACAGATAACTGAGCTACACTGCCTTTACTTGACCCAGTACATGGTGACAGTTCTGTTAGACATTGTTCTGTCACCGTCAGCAAAGATATCAATTCCACCCAAATCCTGTTTTGTTCAGTATTGTGCAACCATAAATAAACACTTTGAAAATAACATGTGTGCCACACATGCTTCATGGCTCTTCCCTTGGACTAGAACATTAACAGCCTGTTTGAATAACACGCTTATCATATCAAAAATATTTTCAACAGAAACCACCTCATCCAAAATACATCACCTTTTCTGCAATGTTGTCTTCCAGGTAACTTAAGCTTTGTGGAAAGACTTTAAATCTTTATCCATGCAATCTGAGCAGCCTTAATGTCCCTCCTCCTACACTCCCCAGTGGGTGTGACCTAAATTCTTTGATCAAGTACTTCATTTGTGTTATCTTAGTTTATCCACTACAAGGACCGCACATTAAGGAAGAAAATGATAACTCATGGCCCTTAAAATACCTGTGTTACAATTTCGGCTCACCTACTTTGAGCAAATACTGAGTCATAGAAAAATAAATAAATAAACAGATTTAAAATACAAAGAACCATTATTTTAAAATGTAAGTACTTTATTTATAATTCAATTCAATTAAATACATTCTATTTCAATTATTTTATCTTGACAGTTTTAAAATTTAATTAACTTTTTTAATAATAATAATAATAATAAAAAGTCACATCTTCTGACCAAACATTGTGTCCCTTACCTCTCTATCCACACACACACACACACACACACACACACACACACACACACACACACACACACACACACACACACACACACACACACACACACACACACACACACACACAAAGAGAGAGTATTTCCTTGATTAAAAGCCCGGCCGTTTATTTTTTTTTTTCCCCTCAAACAGTGCTCAGGCAAAGTCATTTGGAGTAATGAGATCAAAACTGAACTTTTTGGCCACAACCATAAAGCCCCCATCACACATAGCAAGAATGTGCCAGAGCCATGCCCAACACGGCAAATACTGCCATAATTCAATAGAGTTGGAAGGAAAAGAGGTGTGGCCAGCTCTGTCAAAATGCAGACAGACTGCCTCGTCCACACCTGTCAGATCGCATCCAAGTCATATGTAGATGACAAAAACTGCTGTCAGATGGCCATAAAAGGTGCTGCAGACTGCCCGATCTCCAAATTTCTGGATGGCAAACACAGACCAGAGTGCTGTGTTCCTCCCTTTGCACAGGACATCAAAAAACAACCACCGTATATAGACCAGACTCACGCCATATGTATCCATCCCTTTCCTGATTATACTACATAATAATCAATACAAATCCCGCTTTTGCGGGATTGTTATGGCACACGATCCGTGGCTACAGCACTGACTGCAAAGAAAGTGCTGCTCGCCCTTTTCTCCAGACTTCGAGCCTGGAGCCAGAGCAGCGCTGAGCTTAACTTTATGTGGTGTGATTGTTTTAGACTATGAAATTGATAATAACAACTGTAGTTTCATCATTACCTTAATTCACCCGTGCTGCAATCAGGTTTTGTCATCTCCATTCGGTTGTCACAATAAAATAAATATCAATCAATCAATCAACTTCTTTCTTATATAGCGCCAAATCACAACAAACAGTTGCCCCAAGGTGCTCCATATTGTAAGGCAAGGCCATACAATAATTATGAAAAACCCCAACGGTCAAAACGACCCCCTATGAGCAAGCACTTGGCAACAGTGGGAAGGAAAAACTCCCTTTTAACAGGAAGAAACCTCCAGCAGAACCAGGCTCAGGGAGGGACAGTCTTCTGCTGAGACTGGTTGGGGCTGAGGGAAAAAACCAGGAAAAAGACATGCCGTGAAGGGGGGCAGAGATCGATCACTAATGATTAAATGCAGAGTGATGCATACGGAGCAAAAAGAGAAAGAAACAGTGCATCATGGGAACCCCCCCACAATCTACGTCTAAAGCAGCATAACCAAGGGATGGTCCAGGGTCACCCGATCCAGCCCTAACTATAAGCCTTAGCGAAAAGGAAAGTTTTAAGCCTAATCTTAAAAGTAGAGAGGGTATCTGTCTCCCTGATCTGAATTGGGAGCTGGTTCCACAGGAGAGGAGCCTGAAAGCTGAAGGCTCTGCCTCCCATTCTACTCTTACAAACCCTAGGAACTACAAGTAAGCCCGCAGTCTGAGAGCGAAGCGCTCTAATGGGGTAATATGGTACTACGAGGTCCCTAAGATAAGATGGGACCTGATTATTCAAAACCTTATAAGTAAGAAGAAGAATTTTAAATTCTATTCTAGAATTAACAGGAAGCCAATGAAGAGAGGCCAACACGGGTGAGATATGCTCTCTCCTGCTAGTCCCCGTCAGTACTCTAGCTGCAGCATTCTGAACGAACTGAAGGCTTTTTAGGGAACTTTTAGGACAACCTGATAATAATGCATTACAATAGTCCAGCCTAGAGGAAATAAATGCATGAATTAGTTTTTCAGCATCACTCTGAGACAAGACCTTTCTGATTTTAGAGATATTGCGTAAATGCAAAAAGGCAGTCCTACATAATTGTTTAATATGCGCTTTGAATGACATATCCTGATCAAAAATGACTCCAAGATTTCTCACAGTATTACTAGAGATCAGGGAAATGCCATCCAGAGTAACGATCTGGTTAGACACCATGCTTCTAAGATTTGTGGGGCCAAGTACAATAACTTCAGTTTTATCTGAGTTTAAAAGCAGGAAATTAGAGGTCATCCATGTCTTTATGTCTGTAAGACAATCCTGCAGTTTAGCTAATTGGTGTGTATCCTCTGGCTTCATGGATAGATAAAGCTGGGTATCATCTGCGTAACAATGAAAATTTAAGCAATACCGTCTAATAATACTGCCTAAGGGAAGCATGTATAAAGTGAATAAAATTGGTCCTAGCACAGAACCTTGTGGAACTCCATAATTAACTTTAGTCTGTGAAGAAGATTCCCCATTTACATGAACAAACTGTAATCTATTAGACAAATATGATTCAAACCACCGCAGCGCAGTGCCTTTAATACCTATGACATGCTCTAATCTCTGTAATAAAATTTTATGGTCAACAGTATCAAAAGCAGCACTGAGGTCCAACAGAACAAGCACAGAGATAAGTCCACTGTCCGAAGCCATAAGAAGATCATTTGTAACCTTCACTAATGCTGTTTCTGTACTATGATGAATTCTAAAACCTGACTGAAACTCTTCAAATAGACCATTCCTCTGCAGGTGATCAGTTAACTGTTTTACAACTACCCTCTCAAGAATCTTTGAGAGAAAAGGAAGGTTGGAAATTGGCCTATAATTAGCTAAGATAGCTGGGTCAAGTGATGGCTTTTTAAGTAATGGTTTAATTACTGCCACCTTAAAGGCCTGTGGTACATAACCAACTAACAAAGATAGTTTGATCATATTTAAGATTGAAGCATTAAATAATGGTAGGACTTCCTTGAGCAGCCTGGCAGGAATGGGGTCCAATAAACATGCCGATGGTTTGGACGAAGCAACCAATGAAAATAACTCAGAACAACCGGAGAGAAAGAGTCTAACCAAATACCGACATCACTGAAAGCAGCCAAAGATAACGATACATCTTTGGGATGGT
Source organism: Thalassophryne amazonica (assembly GCF_902500255.1). NCBI lineage: Eukaryota > Metazoa > Chordata > Actinopteri > Batrachoidiformes > Batrachoididae > Thalassophryne > Thalassophryne amazonica. Next base: position 60,863,100 of record NC_047106.1, on the reverse strand, counting down.
TATGAGTAATTTTTTCTCTAATAGTCAAAATTTTGTTAGCAAAGAAAGTCATGAAGTCATTACTAGTTAAAGTTAATGGAATACTCAGCTCAATAGAGCTCTGACTCTTTGTCAGCCTAGCTACAGTGCTGAAAAGAAACCTGAGGTTATTCTTATTTTCTTCAATTAGTGATGAGTAGAAAGATGTCCTAGTTTACGGAGGGCTTTTTTATAGAGCAACAAACTCTTTTTCCAGGCTAAGTGAAGATCTTCTAAGTTAGTGAGACGCCATTTCCTCTCCAACTTACGGGTTATCTGCTTTAAGCTACGAGTTTGTGAGTTATACCATGGAGTCAGACACTTCTGATTTAAAGCTCTCTTTTTCAGAGGAGCTACAGCATCCAAAGTTGTCTTCAAAGAGGATGTAAAACTATTGACGAGATACTCTAACTCCCTTACAGAGTTTAGGTAGCTACTCTGCTCTGTGTTGGTATATGACATTAGAGAACATAACGAAGGAATCATATCCTTAAACCTAGTTACAGCGCTTTCTGAAAGACTTCTAGTGTAATGAAACTTATTCCCCACTGCAGGGTAGTCCATCAGGGTAAATGTAAATGTTATTAAAAAATGATCAGACAGAAGGGAGTTTTCAGGGAATACTGTTAAATCTTCTATTTCCATACCATAAGTCAGAACAAGATCTAAGATATGATTAAAGTGGTGGGTGGACTCATTTACTTTTTGAGCAAAGCCGATAGAGTCTAATAATAGATTAAATGCAGTGTTGAGGCTGTCATTCTCAGCATCTGTGTGGATATTAAAATCGCCCACTATAATTATCTTATCTGAGCTAAGCACTAAGTCAGACAAAAGGTCTGAAAATTCACAGAGAAACTCACAGTAACGACCAGGTGGACGATAGATAATAACAAATAAAACTGGTTTTTGGGACTTCCAATTTGGATGGACAAGACTAAGAGACAAGCTTTCAAATGAATTAAAGCTCTGTCTAGGTTTTTGATTAATTAATAAGCTGGAATGGAAGATTGCTGCTAATCCTCCGCCACGGCCCGTGCTACGAGCATTCTGACAGTTAGTGTAACTCGGGGGTGTTGACTCATTTAAACTAACATATTCATCCTGCTGTAACCAGGTTTCTGTTAGGCAGAATAATTCAATACGTTGATCAATTATTATATCATTTACCAACAGGGACTTAGAAGAGAGAGACCTAATGTTTAATAGACCACATTTAACTGTTTTAGTCTGTGGTGCAATTGAAGGTGCTATATTATTTTTTCTTTTTGAATTTTTATGCTTAAATAGATTTTTGCTGGTTATTGGTGGTCTGGGAGCAGGCACCGTCTCTACGGGGATGGGGTAATGAGGGGATGGCAGGGGGAGAGAAGCTGCAGAGAGGTGTATAAGACCACAGCTCTGCCTCCTGGTCCCAACGCTGGACAGTCACAGTTTGGAGGATCCAAGAAAATTGGCCAGATTTCTAGAAATGAGAACTGCTCCATCTAAAGTGGGAATGGATGCCGTCTCTCCTAACAAGACCAGGTTTTCCCCAGAAGCTTTGCCAATTATCAATGAAGCCCACCTCATTTTTTGGACACCACTCAGGCAGCCAGCAATTCAAGGAGAACATGCGGCTAGACATGTCACTCCCGGTCCGATTGGGGAGGGGCCCAGAGAAAACAACAGAGTCCGACATTGTTTTTGCAAAGTTACACACCGATTTAATGTTAATTTTAGTGACCTCCGATTGGCGTAACCGAGTGTCATTACTGCCGACGTGAATTACAATCTTACCAAATTTACGCTTAGCCTTAGCCAGCAATTTCAAATGTCCTTCGATGTCGCCTGCTCTGGCCCCCGGAAGACAATTGACTATGGTTGCTGGTGTCGCTAACTTCACATTTCTCAGAACAGAGTCGCCAATAACCAGAGTTTGATCCTCGGCGAGTGTATCGTCGAGTGGGGAAAAACGGTTAGAGATGTGAACGGGTTGACGGTGTACACGGGGCTTCTGTTTAGGGCTACGCTTCCTCCTCACAGTCACCCAGTCAGCCTGCTTTCCCGACTGCCCGGGATCTGCCAGGGGGTAACTAACGGCGGCTAAGCTACCTTGGTCCGCACCGACTACAGAAATACATTTAAAAAATAAAGAAATCTGACAGATTAGGCGTGTCTTATTAATTGAGTGAGCAAATATCCACATGTCAAGAATTATTGACATGTGAAAAGAGAATACAGTGGTCCCTCGCTATAACGCCGTTCACCTGTCGTGGCCAACGTGGCCTGTTTAGTCCAATTTTGCATGCCTTTTTTTTTTTTTTTTTTTTTTTTTTTACAGTGTTCTGCGTATCCGTTTATAAGAATCTTGTTGCCCAGAAGAGAAAAGAGCGCCAACAACTACACATAACTGTGTTTGTCACATGGAAACAAACACCTGCTGCAGCGAGATGTGAGTGGGAAAAGGCGCAGCGCCAGGATGCAGAGGCCCGATCTGTGAAATACTGGTGAGTCACTTAATAATTTCTTATGTGTCCGACCTCGTTCGTTGATCGTTAAAATTAATTCGTTAGTTCTAAATGCCATCATAATTATTTATAGGAAAACGTTCTATTGTTATTTCTCAAACAAATGTAGGGGCCTGAAAACAGTTTGGTATTATTTTCCTACTAAGGTTTGAACTTTGAGAGTGTTTACACATGAGAGAAAAGTGAGAAAATGTTCATGCCTGAGTGAGAAAGTGTATAAACTGTGTAGTGAGGGGTTTTACAGCTTTGAAACGTCTATAATAATTGTAAAAAATAATGCTGACTACGTTGTGGTTTCGCGTATTATGGGCTATTTTTTATAACGTAACTCCAGCGATTAATGAGGGACCACTGTAACACTTTATTGATTATATACTACAAAACAATTGATACGACGGCCGCTTTTGATGCTCTATTGGCACGCGTCGTGATTGGTGGAGTTCTTTTTCATTGCCGTCTTCCTGGCTTCCATGTCGTAAAATGAGGGTGTGTCTGAAGCGGAGTCTGAATATTTATGGGCGTGTTTATTATAATTACGATCGTTTCCACCCACCGCATTTATCAAGATCACGTCAGGCGTACGCCAGAAATAGGCAGGTGCGCACTGCTTGATACATGTCACAGCGACTTTGGTGTATTTCAAGTTTACACCGTAAATTTACGCCACAAGTGCGCAACATTGATACATGAGGCCCACTAACCTCACATGCATGTGTATTCGTAAAAGTGTTGAAATGAGGAAATGACCACTCAGTGTGTGTATGTGTTTTCATAATAAGCCACTACGTGTGCACAAAACTCGCGCATGCATGTGCTCAGCAGGTTGGATTGTCACATGGGATTTATGTATGGCATGTCGTTTCCAGCATTCCACCACAGGCTGTGGTCCTGGCTCCTGACGCACTGCACTGCGAAATGCTCCTGGAGGTGAGATTCACGCTTCATATGTTGTCATGGTGAAATAGATCCACATCATATGTCTGACAATTAAATGTGATCAAGCAACAATTTGTTTATTACAGCGGTGAGATCTGTTCAGCTCTGAGCCTCTGAAGTGAGGTATGACATTGTGCGTAACTGCCCGCCAGCCGTCGTGGTATCGCAGATCTGATGGGAACAATATTTCACATTATTTATGTTGCCCATTGTGGATATAACAGCCTGTCCAGATCTGCAGCACCGTGCGCTGTGCCATTGACCCGCAGTGGACACAGTGCTTTTGGTTTGTTTACGCTGTGTTCACATCGCTTGCACATGGATGGCTGCGTGCTACATACATATCAATAATCCACGGCTCCTTTGCGCCCCGGGAGGAGGGGCAGTGAAGGTGGACATTATAAGTGGATAAGTGGCATGTGCAGGTCAAAACGCAGGCTTTGCCATGCCCGATCCATCTCGAGGTTCCTTCATACACGCTCAAATCATTTCAGATCCTGTTTATGCCACCTTCAGAACATGTAATTTGTGGTCAGATGGCGTTCAGACCGCCGTCAGATAAGTGTCCCAGCTCGACCGCGCCTGGAGAGTTTTGAACATGTGTGTCACACTCGGGGCCGCTGGCCAATTTTGACCAACTGTGTGGACTTACACAGATGGCTGTCAGAAGGTTTTGGAACTGAAATCTGACACTTTTCAGATGTGCACTGATTCATAAGTCCGACGCCGTTCTGCGTGATTCCGGCTATGTGTGATGGGGGTATAAATGTTACATTTGGACAGGAGTCAAAAAGGCCTATGATGAAAGGTACACCATTCCTACTGTGAAACATGGAGGTGGATCACTGATGTTTTAGGGATGTGTGAGCTACAAAGGCACAGGAAACTTGGTCAAAATTGATGGCAGGACGAATGGAGCATGTTACCAGAAAATAGTGGAGGAAAACTTAAAACTCATCAGCCCGGAAGCTGTGCATGGGACGTACTTGGACATCCAACATGAAAATGATCTAAACACAAGGACAAGTTGACCTGTCATTGGCTACAGCAGAATAAAGTGAAGGTTGTGGAGTGGCCATCTCAGTCTCGTGACCTCAGTATCATTGAGCTACTCTGGGAAGATCTCAAACATGCTGTTTATGCAAGACAGCCCAGGAATTTACAGAAACTGGAGGCTTTTTGCCAAGAAGAATGGATAACGTTACCATCAGAGAAAGAGCCTCATTCACAACTACCACAAAAGACTCCAAGCTGTCACTGATGTGAAAGGGGGCAATACACGGTATTAACAACTAGAGTATGTAAACTTTTGATCAAGGTCATTTGGGTAGTTTCTGTTATGATTTAAAAAAAGAGTACACACAGTTGTTTGACAATAAATGGCTTCACACAACCACTAACTATGAGTGAAAAAAGTTATGTTATCATTCATGTTCTCTGAAAAATGGCCAAAAAAAAAAAAAAAAAAAAATTCTTCCAGCGTATGTAAGCATTTGAGCACAAGTGTAACTTGGGTCCCTCCTCTGCACATCCAAACCATCTCAATCTCATGTCTGTAGCTGTCCTACCTGTGCTGTCTCTCTGATGTGTTCATTCCTAATCCTGTCCATCCTCATTACTCCCACAGAAAATTGCAACATCTTCAGGGCTGCCTCTTCTTAGTGCCACCGCCTCGAAGCCATATAACTCAGCAGGTCCCACTACTGTTTAAACTTTCACTCTTGCACATATCCTTTGTTACAAATCACTCCTGCCAACTTTCTTCACCCACTCAACTCTGCCCACACTCTCTTCTTCACCTCTCTACCACGAGGGTTGTCAAAACAATGACACCCAAATACTAATCAATACTAAAACTTAGTGTTGGACTCATTTACAACAGTAATAATACCAACAATGTCTTTGCTTCCCCCAGTTAACACACAAATTTAGCTCCACTGCAGACAGGCAGCCACACAACCCTTCTATTCCTCAACCCTTTAATATCCACACATTTTTCAGCAGAATGTAGTAGATATCAGTACGCTCTAACAAATTGCTGGACTGAACATTAAAGGGTTCAGAAAATGGATGCACACTGCAATATTTGCACTTTGTTGTCTTTATAAGGACGGCATAACATTCTTAACAAGGATTTTTTTTGCACTATCTCAGACCCATTCAATTGAATAGGAAAGTGTGTCCAAACTTTGTTGACCCCAAGTATTTAAACTCCTCTCCCTTCACCACCGCTGCTCCTTGAAACTGCACTATTCCACCTCCCTCACATTCACACATATACCGAGTCCCCGCACAAACAATACATTAATCATAAACAAATGACAAATGCATAGCCTCTAGAAGAATGCGTGATTAAAAAAAATATTCTTCTGCAACTGAATAACATCTGAACACATCAGTTATCAGTTATGGACACAAAGATAGTTACACCTTGCAACAGTGTTTTGAAAATCCACTTCCTTTTTGAAATGTATAATATTCTATGTATTCAAAGCCACACAAGCTTGCAAATTTACAGTAGCCTACCTTATTTTCAGTTGTTACTGAAGCTGTCAATATCTTCATGGAGCATTAAGATGAAAAAAAAGCACACCCACTTCAGTTTAAGCCACACAGAAAAAAACAGACACACACACAAAATTGGAAATGAGCAGCAGATATTCTCAACTGAATGTGGCATGACACAGCAAAACATTTATCACACATATAAACATAACTATAACTCCCATATGAGGAAATACTGAAGTGTTACAATTTAACAAGTAACACTTGAAGACAAAGAGTAATTATAAAAATCCACATTTACAAAAAATAAAAATACAGTGGCATATTTGCAAAAAAAAAAAAAAAATTGGAACTAAATACTGATGCTCTCTGTTCTTCAAAAATGAATGTTTATCTGAATTTCTGTCAACTTTTATTTAACAAAATGGTAGCAGGGTATTTCTAATGCAGTGCATTTACTTTGGATTATATAAACAGATCAGATTAAATGACTGCACAATTCTTGCAGGTCAACAGACTGATTATGAGAGTCAAAGTCCACTTAAAGTAAAGAGGTGCAGTCCATCCACCCCCCGTTTCTTTGTTTGAGTGATTAAGAGCCATGTTTTTCTACGATCGGATATTACAATGGGACTCAAACCATGCTGGATTTTCTTCAAACTTGGGTCACAGACCGCACCTGCCCAAACACTCTCCTTTGTTTTTCTTGGGGTTTTTTTTGTTTGTTTTTGGGTTTGGTTCTTTCCAACTTTTTTCTTTTCCAAAATTCTTATCAAAGACACTGAAAGAGGTAACCAAAGATCCACAAGCTTAAGTTTTATGTGACCAAAATATGTGTCAGCCTATAGTATTAGATCTCCAAGCTTTATTCTTTAATAATCTTTTATTACTTCTTTACAATTTTAATATTTACAGTGGAAGGAGTTAAAGGTGATGAATATGGGCGATGCTCAAAGTTGGCAATATCACTTTTTTTTTTTAAACACAAGCGCCTACAAAGGTGATGGCATCCCATCTATTGCAGCAGAAAAACCATTTTGGCTTAAAGGCAGTGGTAACTAATGGATACAAAAGACAACAAAACTGCATTATTAGCATTTATATAATGGATGAGTGGATCCTTGTCATTTGATTGGTGCTTTGTGTGTCATATGACATGGATTATTCGTCCCATTTGCGTTGTGTTGCATTTAGCGTGCAATCTGGTTCCATTTCACATGCAAATTTGGTTCCATACCATTCAATTCGGCAAATGTTCCAGCTTTCACCTTATGAAATATTCGTGCCATTGAACTCATAAACATTCATTATTTGTATAAAACTGGTGCATCCTGCAGAACCACAACCTGAACAAATCACCATGAAATAACTGTCATAGTGAAGACCGATAAAGATATAAATTATTTCATCTGAAAATATATTGTGGACTTGGCTTAATCATTTTGACTTTTAGCATTTTTAAGATCAACTGTATGGACCTGATATGAAGGTATACAAATGTGATGTTTTGTTCTCATTTATTGATCAGGATATGTCATTCAATGCGCATATTAAACAAATATGTAGGACTGCTTTTTTGCATTTGCGCAATATCTCTAAAATTAGAAAGGTCTTGTCTCAGAGTGACACTGAAAAACTAATTCATGCATTTATTTCCTCTAGGCTGGACTATTGTAATTCATTATTATCAGGTTGTCCTAAAAGTTCCCTGAAAAGCCTTCAGTTAATTCAAAATGCTGCAGCTAGAGTACTGACAGGGACTAGAAGGAGAGAGCATATCTCACCCATATTGGCTTCTCTTCAATGGCTTCCTGTTAATTCTAGAATAGAATTTAAAATTCTTATTATTATTTATAAGGTTTTGAATAATCAGGTCCCATTTTATCTTAGGGACCTCATAGTACCATATCACCCCAATAGAGCAGACTGCAGGTTTACTTGCAGTTCCTAGGGTTTGTAAGAGTAGAATGGGAGGCAGAGCCTTCAGCTTTCAGGCTCCTCTCCTGTGGAACCAGCTCCCAATTCGGATCAGGGAGACAGACACCCTCTCTACTTTTAAGATTAGGTTTAAAACTTTCCTTTTTGCTAAAGCTTATAGTTAGGGCTGGATCAGGTGACCCTGAACCATCCCTTAGTTATGCTGCTATAGACTTAGACTGCTGGGGGGTTCCCATGATGGACTGAGTGTTTCTTTCTCTTTTTGCTCTGTATGCACCACTCTGCATTTAATCATTAGTGATTGATCTCTACTCCCCTCCACAGCATGTCTTTTTCCTGGTTCTCTCCCTCAGCCCCAACCAGTCCCAGCAGAAGACTGCCCCTCCCTGAGCCTGGTTCTACTGGAGGTTTCTTCCTGTTAAAAGGGAGTTTTTCCTTCCCACTGTCGCCAAGTGCTTGCTCACAGGGGGTCGTTTTGACAGTTGGGGTTTTTCTGTAATTATTGTATGGCTTTGCCTTGCAATATGAAGCGCCTTGGGGCAACTGTTTGTTGTGATTTGGCGCTACATAAATGAAATTGATTTGATTTGAATGCAATGACAACAACAAAAAAAGGCCGGAAAAAAAAGCTTTACGTACACATCATTCTATACTACAATCATTATTTTACATCCAGTTTGTTGAAAGTGTAGCACACCACAAAGCACCAAAGAATGCCAATGGGACAACTTTGAGCCCCACCTACGAGTGCCCTGCCTCCCTGCACTACAAATACTAAAATTGCAATGATCAACCCTTCTGTAACTGATTACTGAAGGATGTATGTTGGAGACACAAGGTCACTTTTAAAGGCAAGTCGCCAAATATTTTTGCCACAATTTTGTTACTTAGACTTAAGACTCGTTTTTAATTGTCATTCAGAAAAAAAAAAACATAGATGCAGTCACAAAAGAAAATATCGATGCACTGCACAAACAGATAAAAACACAGAATAAAGCTCATTTTGGGTGCAGCCTGGGATCTGTATGAAGGTCTCTAATGGGAATTTTGTCAAAAATCACGACAGCACCGCAGTTGCAGAGTGCAAACCTCTGGCAAGACAAGTTTGCAATTCCACAAATTTTTACCTTGGAAAAAATTTTCAAAGGTCAAAGTCCTGCCAGAAGTGGCTTTTCATAAGCTAAATTAGATGTGCTCAAATGTCAGGTTTTTTTTTTGTTGTTTCTGATTTCTTTTTCAGATAATTTTCAATTTATTAATTTATATAGCACCAACTCACAATGAAATTGCCTCAAGGCACAGCACAATAAAAACAGAGAAAACTGAATTAAAAATTTAAAAACAATAAAAAGACAAAACCATAAAAGAACACAAGAATAAAAACACAACACAATAAAACTAATGATAAAACAAGGAAAACAAATGAGTCTTTAAACGTGATTTAAAAGTCTCCATAGTATCCGACTGTCATATGTGTGCACGGAGATCATTCCACAGAGCTGGGGCACGCTACGAGAAAGCTCTGTGACCGGCAGACTTCATATTCACCCTGGGAATGCATAATAGTCCTGCACCCTGCAAACGCAGGGCCCAAGCTGGTACATAGGGCCTTACCAGGTCAGTCAGATAGGGAGATGCAAGGCCATGAATAATTTTACAGACCAATAACAGTACATTAAAATCCGATCCTGCAGCAACAGGAAGCCAGTGAAGGGATGCCAAAATGGGTGTAATGTGGTCAAACTGTCTTCTTCGTGTCAAAAGTCTGGCAGCAGCATTTTGAACCAGATGAAGACCCCTAACACTGGACTGTGGTAAACCAGAAAACAAAGCTAGGGTGCTTCACACCAGTAAGGTCGAACCTTACAACCACTAGAGCAAGCACACAGGCAACAGTGGTAAGGAAAAACTCCCTCTGAAGATACTGAGGAAAAAACCTCAAGCAGACCAGACTCAGAGGTGACCCAAATCTTAGGCCATTCTGACAGTTACAAGGTTTTTTACAAAAAACAGGACATTAAAGGAAAAAATAGAAAAAGTACAATTGTTGAGATGACCATACCAGCATTTACGCCACAGGCAGGGGGTCATCCAGCACCCTAAGGTGCAGGGCTGGCATTCATCCATCATGCTGTCAGTGGGCCTGTCACTGCGGATCCTCAGTTTAAACCCGAGCCTGAATGGAAAAATTACTAAGGGCCCTTTGGCAAGGTCCTTAATCCCCTATTTTCTCCCAGTGTGTCGTGAGTACGTTGCATGGCAGCACCCTGACATTGGTGTGTGTGTGTGTGTGTGTGTCTGCGTGAATGGTTGAATGCGAGGCATAATTGTAAAGCACTTTGAGCGTCTAATGCATGATGGAAAAGTGCTACATAAATGCAGCTCATTTAACATTTGTTCAACCCTTTGAATTCAATCTGAGAGTCTACATTACAAGCACATCTTGACTCTTTCATTTGGAGGTGTACAGATGCAAAATTACAAAAACTGATGTCAATGTCCAATTATTTATGGATCAGAGTGGGTGTGTGTGTGTGTTAACGTCAACCTGCGTGCAAACAAATGTAGCCTATTTTATGGTCTAATTTTGATTTGACTATTACCTCACAGTAATCTGAGAAATCGCAATGGATTTCCATTTCAAAAATCATTCATTTCATTGCTCACAGGCACGAAACTTCATGAACTCGAATATGTTTCAGCTGATTTTCTCAATCTACATATTAATGTCAACAGCGAAAACAAAAAGTGTCAGATATTTAAAGCGTATGACTGCAACTAACCCACTGCAGCATGAGTTTCAAACTACACGTCGGTGGCCTCACACAGTCTTCATGTTATAAACAACTCTGCCCCTCTTTAATCTACAAATCCGAGATTGAAAAGTGCAATTGAAATGGTAAATGGACTGCATTTATATAGCGCTTTTCCATCTTTTCAATCAGACGCTCAAAGCGCTTTACAATAATTCAGAGCCCACATTCTGATGCCTGCAGATGAAGCACAAAAATAAGACTCTCATTCATCTTCAACCGCTTAGTCCAGTTAACGTGGGGGGTTGGAGCCTATCCCAGCAGTCATAGGGTGTGAAGCGGGGTACACCCTGGACAGGACGCCAGTCTGTCGCAGGACCACATATAGACAAACAAACACATTCACACACCCACACACACCCTCACATTCATCCATTCACACAGACACACTCACACACCGATGTCAGGGTGCTGCCATACAAGGTGCTCACTACACACCGGGAGTAACAGGGGATTAAAGACCTTGCCCAAGGGCCCTTAGTGATTTTCCAGTAAGGCTGGGATTTGAACCGAGGATCTTCTAGTCTCAAGCCCAACACTTTAACCACTAGACCATAGTAAGTCCCTTTGGCTGCTCCCTTGTTTGCACTCGGGGTCGCCACAGCAAATCCGAGGTGGATCTGCATTTTGAATTGGCATAGGTTTTACGCCGGATGCCCTTCCTGACGCAACTCCACATTACATGGAGAAATGTGGCAGGGGTGGGATTTGAACCCGGAACTTTCTAGACCAGGGGTGGCCAAGTTCGGTCCTCGAGAGCCACATTCCTGACACTCTGTTGTCTCCCTGCTCCAACACACCTGAATCCAAAGAAAGACTCGTTAGCAGACTTTTAATGAGCCTTTCATTGGATTCAGGTGTGTTGGAGCAGGGATACAACTGAGTGTCAGGAATGTGGCTCTCGAGGACCGAACTTGGCCACCCCTGTTCTAGACCATCACCTCCCCTAATCAGAAGAAGTAATACAGTCTAGTCCTTTAAAGCTAATTTAACTGGTGACACTGAGGGGAACTTGAAATTAAACACACATGTGAAAGCAGTTATGACTCTAACTCGACAAGCAAACAGTATCCAAGCAAATTAATCAAACTACATTTTAGCGAAGACAGGAGATGCACCGTTCTAGAAAACGCGATCAAAGTTGCACGTGAGATGTGATTAGCAAGGAGGCCTGATTATAAGTGATGCACAAGTCAGCGGCTGCCTAATCAGGATAACTCGCACTGAAGGCTGAGCTGTGGAGAAAAAAAAAGCTTCAAGAACTTAAGCTGTGTTGTGTGTGGGACAGTTTGTTATTACCTTCACTGTAGATTCATATCAGACAATCAGCCCAGTCTCCCACCCGATGTAAAACAACACATAACCTGTGTTACTGCTCATGTCCCCTCCAACACAGGTGTGGTTTATTGCACAGTGGCCACGCCCTCTAAATCAAGAATCCATTTGTTCTAATGTGGGTGTGTTATTCTCAAACTGAGGTGTGGTCAGGCACAGAGCAGGTGCATTTAGATCGTCTGACAACAGAAAGTGCTTGTGTCGTAGACCAGGACAAAACCCAGACTAAAATCCACCACAGTCTATACGAAGTAAGCAGAAAGCTTCACACGACATGTCCACTACACGTGGACACCTTGTGTACAGGGCTGTGCGATAACACGCAACAGAAACATAAAAAATATTGCAATGCTAAAATACCCTCAACTGAATGAGCATTGTCTTGTTTATAATTCGAGGTTGTTTAATTGGTATCCCAGTGCAAAGTATATATGATTAATTATACATTTATTGTTATTTACATTAGTTATTAAGATCCTATTGCCTTGCATACAATTTGTACATGTTCAATAAAACCCCTCAATCAATCATAAACACTATTTTATTTATGTTTTAATGGCGCCTGCAGGTGAGTGTGCATGTGCACATACAACCCCTGGCAAAAATTATTGAATCACCGGCCTCAGAGGATGTTCATTCAGTTGTTTAATTTTGTAGAAAAAAAGCAGATCACAGACATGACACAAAACTAAAAGTCATTTCAAATGGCAACTTTCTGGCTTTAAGAAACACTATAAGAAATCAAGAAAAAAAGATTGTGGCAGTCAGTAACCGTTACTTTTTTAGACCAAGCAGAGGAAAAAAATATGGAATCACTCAATTCTGAGGAAAAAATTATGGAATCACCCTGTAAATTTTCATCCCCAAATTAACACCTGCATCATATCAGATCTGCTCATTAGTCTGCATCTAAAAAGGAGTGAACACACCTTGGAGAGCTGTTGCACCAAGTGGACTGACATGAATCATGGCTCCAACACGAGAGATGTCAATTGAAAAAAGGAGAGGATTATCAAACTCTTAAAAGAGAGTAAATCATCACGCAATGTTGCAAAAGATGTTGGTTGTTCACAGTCAGCTGTGTCTAAACACAAACAACATGGGAAGGTTGTTAAAGGCAAACATACTGGTAGACCAAGGAAGACATCAAAGCGTCAAGACAGAAAACTTAAAGCAATATGTCTCAAAAATCGAAAAATGTACAACAAAACAAATGAGGAACGAATGGGAGGAAACTGGAGTCAACGTCTGTGACCGAACTGTAAGAAACCGCCTAAAGGAAATGGGATTTACATAGAGAAAAGCTAAACGAAAGGCATCATTAACACCTAAACAGAAAAAAACAAGTTTACAATGGGCTAAGGAAAAGCAATTGTGGACTGTGGATGACTGGATGAAAGTCATATTCAGTGATGAATCTCGAATCTGCATTGGGCAAGGTGATGATGCTGGAACTTTTGTTTGGTGCCTTTCCAATGAGATTTATAAAGATGACTGCCTGAAGAGAACATGTAAATTTCCACAGTCATTGATGATATGGGGCTGCATGTCAGGTAAAGGCAATGGGGAGATGGCTGTCATTACATCATCAATAAATGCACAAGTTTATGTTTGGACAATTGAAAGGATGTTTGGGGATGATGAAATCATTTTTCAAGATAATGCATCTTGCCATAGAGCAAAAACTGCAAAAACATTCCTTGCAAAAAGACACATAGGGTCAATGTCATGGCATAGGGTCAATGTCAATGAGCAGATCTGATTTGATGCAGGTGTTAATTTGGGGGATGAAAATTTACAGGGTGATTCCATAATTTTTTCCTCAGAATTGAGTGATTCCATATTTTTGTCCTCTGCTTGGTCTAAAAAAGTAACCGTTACTGACTGCCACAATCTTTTTTTCTTGATTTCTTATAGTGTTTCTTAAAGCCAGAAAGTTGCCATTTGAAATGACTTTAGTTTTGTGTCATGTTTGTGATCTGCTTTTTTTCTACAAAATTAAACAACTGAATGAACATCCTCTGAGGCCGGTGATTCCATAATTTTTGCCAGGGATTGAACATGAGCTTTTATCAAGAGCGGAAACTAGCATCAAGTTAGCGGAAGTTAGCATTCATGCTGATGTCCACCAAATGCCTTGTTTTAGAAGTGTTTATTTCTCGCTAGCTTTTACATAATATATGACAAAGAGGTTATATTTACAGACAAATGAAAGAGTTTGCAGCTAGCAAGACCACCTACTGATGTCATGGTGCCACTCTACTCTGATTAGATGTCAACCACCCCCCCCCCCCAAAAAAAAAGAAAAAAAAAAGAATGAAACAGAATGTGACATTTTTAACCTCTTAAAATACCTCTAAACATAGGTCAAGGTTAGCAATCTTTGAACTTGTCCAAGGTCTGTGTCCCAAGAATGTTCCCTGTGAATTTGAAGACTGGCAGTAATAGAACTGGACTCACACTGAGCATAGACAGACAACCTGGATTTGGTTCTCACACATCATTGCTGTCATGAATATCGACATCATGCCTCTTGCATCGGTGGTCTCTGATCACTCACTTATTAGGTTTACAGTTTCGCTGCCGTGTTTAGTGGAACAACAACCTTATTTGTCACTTCGGTGACGCATCAACTCCTCAACTACAACTGAACTCCAAGCTAGACTGCCTGATATCTTAACTTCACATCTGGAAAATGCCCAATCAGTAGATAGTCTTGTGGATAGTTTAAACTCACTCGACATGACTGCGCCACTTTTGTTAAATCACGCCCCCCTCCAAAACAAGGTCACCTTGGTTCAATGATTACACTATTATTAAACATATCCCAGCATGCCTTAACCCAGCAACTACACCCTGCTATTGAGGTGGGTGCCATTACTGAGGTATTACCTAGATTTGCAGAATTTAATAGTAACTCTCTAGGCATGCTGACAAAACTTGTAAAGTCTACAAAAAGCACAACCTGCTTATTTGATCCTATACCAACAAAACTGTTTAAGGACCTGTGGTCCACTCTTGGGTTGACTGTGCTGGAAATTATTAATCTTTCTTTAACTTCTGGATCTGTTCCTAAATGTTTCAAATCTGCAGTGATTAAACCATTATCTTGACCCTAGCTTTATTGAAAAACTATACGCAGATATCAAATCTATCATTTTGCTCTAAAATTCTGGAGAAGGTGGTTTCACGACAGCTCATGGACCACCTTACTAGCCTATAAAATTGTTCACAGACTGGCACCTCCCTACTTAGCTGACCGAATTAAACCCTACGTACCGGCCCGGGCTTTGCGTTCTCAGGGTGCAGGACTACTTTGTGTCCCTAGGGTGAATAAAAAGTCTGTGGGTGACAGAGCTTTCTCTTATCATGCCCCTGTTCTGTGGAATGATCTCCCTGCATCAATAAAACACTCAGATTCTGTAGAGACTTTCAAGTCTAGACTTAAGACGCACTTATTTTCCCTTTCGTATGGCTAGCATACTGGCTTAGTATGTACTATGCTTTTTACTCTTAAATTCATTTTAATAGGAAATAGAGCAGGGTGCAGCCTCAACTTTATCTAAATTCTTGGTCTTTTAGTGAAGCTTCGGGGTAGTGACCAGGGATCACCTGTTTTTTTTTCCTCTCTGTTTGAGGTGTGGCTCCATCCATAGATGGGTGTGGTGTCTGTTTCTGCAACCCTCTTGTCCTGTGTACCGGCAAAATTCCCTGTATATTCTTTTTGTGAACTGTTTTGTAATTTGTGTTGGTAGTATGGCCCAAGCAGAGGGTCACCCCTTTGAGTCTGGTCTGCTTGAGGTTTCTACCTCAAATCATCAGAGGGAGTTTTTCCTTATAGTGCGGCAGATAACAGAATATTTGCAGAGGAATCCTTCAGATCCAGTTACAAGCACCAAAGTTTGACTGTGTATACCTTTTAGTACATATTTTAGAAAAATAACATTAGCCATTTGAATTTTCAATAGGGGTCAACTGAAGAACTGCATAGAGGTAAAAAAAAAAAAAAATGTTCCAATCATATTGAAAGCTATACCACATTATGTGTCTGATCATAAAGATCCCAAAAAGGTATAGTTTGGACTATCTGTGTCTGAATGTTCTGGAGTTATGGGGTATAAACACCAAGCATGGCGACAAAGGTCACGTTCAGTTTGTACAGGGGTCAAAAGTTAAAGTTGTTCCAATTATGGTAAAACATGATACAAATTATTGGTTGAGTTAGCAGGATTTTAAAAAGGAATAGTTTGCACCATGTGTTGCACCATGTGTCATGCTTAGTTATCATGTTACGGGGTAACATATGTCACATGTCACAAGATGGACAACAATTTTAAACTGGACTACCAAATCAGTGCAGTAGTCAGATCGAGTTTCTTTCACTTAAGGCAGCTTGCTAAGGTTAAGCCTTTTCTTGCACATCAGCACTTTGAAACAGCAATCCATGCTTTTATTACCTCCTGGCTGGATTACTGTAATGCACTTTATTATGGAATTAGCCAGTCCTCCCTTGCACGTCTCCAGCTAGTTCAGAATACTGCCACCCATCTGTTAATCCTATTAGTTTAACCAATAATTTGCACCACATTTTACCACAACTGGAGCAACTTTAACTTTTGACCCTGTACAAACTGAAACTGACCTTTGTCACCATTCTTGCTGTTTTTACCCCATAACTCCAGAACATTCAGTCACAGATAGTTCAAACTATACTTTTTTGGAATCTTTGTGATCAGACACATAATGTGGAATATGATTGGAACATTTTTTGACCCCTATGCAATTCTTCAATTGACCCCTACTTGCCCCCCTATTGAAAATTCAAATGACTAATGTTATTTTTCTACAATATGTACCAAAAGGTATACACAGTCAAATTTTGGTGCTTGTAACCGGATTTGAAAGATTCTTACAGTTATCTGCTGTACTGTAACACTGTCGCCTGTGTACTTGCTCTGGGGGTTGGTAAGGTTAGACCTTATTTGTGTGAAGCGTCTTGAGGCAACTTTGTTGTGCTTTGGTGCTATATAAATGAAATAAATTGAAACTGACAGACAGATGAACATAAAATCTTCGCAATACCCGATGGCCATATTTGATGGCCTCGGATAATGAAAAAGCAGGGGCATTCAGTTTTCACAGGAGTCCAGAATTTAAAGATGGTTTGAAACAAAAACAGAGTTTGTAATTCAAGTAATTTCTTTTGACTCATAGCTCTGCACAAGTCAGTAAAATTGGTTACATGCGTACCAGTTCTGAAGATGTTTGGTCATGAGTTTGGCTGGCTTGTGGGCAGCTGAGGACAGTTTAGCGTCATGCAGTGCAGGCTCACCACAACCTGGTGTCCAGTTTTCATGCAGAGGACAGACAAAGTTACCTCAAGATATCAAGAGTTGAAAATGAGTTCGACCGGAAATTTTGTAGAGTTCAGCCAGAGTTAGACCAAGTAGCACCAGGCATGCCCCTGGACAGTCCAAGCACAAAGGTGGGGGGGGGCAATACATGATATAAACGATACAAATTTGCCCAAGAGTGGGGATTTTGATTATACCAGCCAAATGCTGTATCATGAGGATTTATTTGGAAAAAAGGTCAGATCAAGGCATTTTTTGATTGATCGGTATTGCTTAAAATCAAATCTGATTAAACACATGGCTCATCAAATACGTGCACAAGCTAGTGGAGTGAATGTTCACAGCAGATGCTGCTTCCAAAGAGAGCCACAGTGTGCAAATTAAAAACAATGAAACTTCCTGTTTTAAATAAGTAACAAATGTATCACACAATCAACAGTGAGTGTCAAGTCTCCCTCTGATA
Source organism: Thalassophryne amazonica (assembly GCF_902500255.1). Taxonomy (NCBI): domain Eukaryota; kingdom Metazoa; phylum Chordata; class Actinopteri; order Batrachoidiformes; family Batrachoididae; genus Thalassophryne; species Thalassophryne amazonica. The sequence continues at coordinate 60,845,228 of NC_047106.1, read as the reverse complement.
AGCGCTGAGCAGCAAAAAGCAACACTCACAGCTGACACTGCTACAATGTTACGCACCAACTCTCTCTGGTTAGCGGCGAGTGTATGTCCATGTGTGCACGTGAGATATGCAATTTCCACAAAAAAAAAAAAAATTATGTTTTTCCCCATTGTGTGTTTTTCCCCTGTTTACAGTTTACAGGGGAGAAGCCAGCAAGAAAAGTTGAAAGCCCCCCCCCCCCCCCCCCCCCCCGTTTGAGTGAAGATCCACTTTTGAAGATGTTTTTTGTTTTCTTTACATACAATGAAAATGATGATGACAATAATCGTGAGGAGGAGTGTATTTGTAAAACCCAGATCATCCTCCAGTGGCTTTGCATTTTGAAATATCACAACATCTTGAGTGCACGGCTTCATCAGAGATCTGTGGGGACCGTTTTCAGTTTTCTGGGAGAATTGTTGTAATCTTTGCGTGGGAATCTGTTGTATGATCTCTTGATCTTGTTGTGTGTTGGGGGGTGTGGCTGGATGTTTTGGTGTTCTCTTTTCTTTGCTCTTCAGGTGGCATGGAAACTGATTTGTCTGTGGAGAAGGTGCTGGCTGAAGAATCCTCACCCTCATCAACATCATGTGTAGCACCTGTGACTGGTGCTCACACGCAACCTTAAAGACTTTCAGCTGAAGCAGATAATTGGATGGCGTTCTGCATTTAAGGCATGTGTGATTCAAGCAGAACTGCCGGGAACTCGACCTTGTGATGTTCGTTTGTGAGACGCTGAGGACCGCGCCTGGGTTTGACACATCGAGCCCGTGAAGCAGGGAAGGGTGAGGACACATGCTGTCAGCACACGTTAAAGGTAATAAAGTGTTTGATTAATTGTTGATAGTAACTTGGTGTTTTGTTACACAGTATACTTGAATTGTGATGAGAATTGTGCAGCTTGCTTCTCACTGCTGTGGCGTGCGGATAAGTGATCCTCCACCTGTTGTGAGAAGCTGCTCATTTGCATAAAGTTAAAAAGATACAGACCTGAATGTGTTGCTGATAGCGTGTGTCTTTTGAAAGATATTGTTGTAACTGCTGACTTACCTCACCTCTTCTTTGCTTCACAGAGAGTCGGTTTGTCGTGTCCACCTGGGGGGTGTTTGTCTGGTGGTAGTGGGTCCAGGAACGCCGGGCTTCTATCCTTTTGGGCGCTTAAGAGCGCGCCAACAGTCACTCCACCAGAGGGACGCTGTTTTTGTTTTTACACCTTTTATGCACAGTGGGTGTAATAAATATATTGTTTTTGGAACCGCTTTTCTGGTTATTTGTAGCGCTGGGTTCCATCTGACGCAGGTCCGCTCCTCAACCCGCGTCGACACATAACAGATCTCAAGTGCCTAATTCTTTGCAGATGAGTTGCTGCACAATGTAGACGCACAAAAACTACCTGTACGAACCACTTTCCTTCTTTTCAGACCAGTTATTTTGGGTGAATCACTGAAAGAAAAACAGGCCCCTTCTGTGCCTGTCATTGCCCTCATCTTTTCCAGAAATTGCTGCGCACTGATTTTCAAGCCAAAAATCATAGGACATCAAGGAAAAATTAGAGTGTATTTAGGAAGATGTGAAACCACTGGAATCAGTCACTAAGTCACTATTACTCTGAGTGTCCTAGTTTTACTACTGCAATTCCTCACCACCTGGAATATATAAAAATGTGTCTGCTTACTTAAAAAAGCAAACATACGATCAACAGATAGATAGATAGATAGATAGTTAGATAGATAGAGATATTGTATGTTTGTTTTATATATATATAAAAAATAAAGGAGCAACATGGATTGAAGGAAGGGTTTGTCTTAGGCCGTGATTATCGTTACGGTAACCATAACTATGTGTTGGTAGGTTATGATTACAGCGGTGACATAACACCCTAACCCTAACAGCCCAAATTTTCCATAGATAGATGAACTGAAAGAATAACTGAAACAAAAAAAATGTTGGTTGCAAAAAGAAGTGAAAAAACAAAAAGTCTCATTCTCTCCATCGAAGAATTGAACCCCGGTCTCCCGCATTACAGGCAGGGATACTTACCACTACACTATGCCATCAAATTAATCAAATGGATTAATGGGATTATTAACCATCAGATGACAAGGTAAAACCTCTTAAATCATTCTAAAGTCAGTTTTAAGCAGAAACAAGGCCGTTTTAAGCAGAAACGAGGTGAAACTCTGCAACGCTTTGAAATGATTGACGCACAGTGAACGCATCAGCTAGCAGCTTGTGTAGCCGCGGAACTCTGATCACTTCCTCCATCTTTTATGATGAAATAGTGCTGAATTTATGTGAAAATAACTGCTGTACAAAAGCTTCAGATATCTATCGCTGAGATAGATGATGACTGGAGTGCAGTTTTAAGCAGAAACGAGGTGACAATCCATGAACTGCGGCTAATGACGCATGCACAGTGAAGGCAGGGCGGACCGATGTTTAGGGGGGGACCGTTCGGTCTGCAACACCGGCACTTAATGGGGTTTTACAAGGAGCTGCTTCAGCCATGCCTCTCTGTTCAAACCTTTATAAAACAGACAGAAGTTCTAATCCAATTACATTTGTTCCGTGAATCTGACTGGTTAATCATGTCAGATTTCCAACAATAAAATATCGAGTAGACGGTGGCAAAATATTCGGCCGTTTCACATTTGATGTATTACTTCGCACTAGGGATGTGAATCTTACAACAACTCATGATTCAATTAGATTCTGATTCTTGGGGTGACGATACGATTCAGAATCGATTTTCAATTGAAAGCGCTCTGAGAAATAGTTATATTACTTAAAAAATGTTTATGTTTAAGAAAATGCAGCTTTACAAGGTTAATCAAGTGATTCTAAAGATGTAAATTTACTTATCTGCTTTGCTTGTTCAGAGTTGGCTGGCAGTTTAGTTAAGTGATGGAGTATGCGCTGGTCAGTAGTCAGCAAACATCGCTGTTCAGCTTCTTTTAGCTCCGGGTGATGGCGTTTCATGTGGGCTTGCGGATTTTAAGTGTTTCCAAAGTACTTGACTTTCATTTTGCAGATTTTGCACACTGCATAAATCATGTTAAGCTCCTTCTTACGCAGCAAATAATAAAATCCAAAATGCGCTCAAACATTTGCCTTCAGCAAAGACGGTGCTGGCTGAATTGGCTCTTCGTCCGCCATGCTAAGCTGCAGCTCACGAATGAAGCACGTCGGACCCCCCCCCCCCCCCACTCGCGGGGACGCTGTAGTACGGAGGCCGTTGCCTGACAAACAGTACACACAGCGAGTAAACAAGAAAATGTTTAAATTGATTCTTGGACATTCTGGATCGATTCAGAATCTTAATAAATAAGAATCGCGATTCGGACGTGAATCGATTTTTTTTCCGGCACCTCTACTCCACACCCTGACGGCTTTGCGATGCAGATGTCAACATTCGGCCATTTTACATTTGATGTATTACTCCGCGCCCTGGCCGTTTTGCTATGCAGATGTCAATAATGGCGCTGGAGCAACGCTGTTACTACGGTAACCTTCGCCGACTGAATTACTTACAGAAAAATAAACCGTGCAAACGATGGAATTGGATTAGAATGGGAATAATCCCCTTGTGTCTGATGATTTGCGGACGTTAATGCTGGATTTTACAGTCGCAAATAGCCGTTTTACCGGCTCCGCTAAGGTGTCGCTGGTAAAACTAAATATGCAACCATAAAAGCCAGCATTAACGTCCGCAAATCATCAGACAGGGTTATTCCCTAAGTGAAATCCTCAGGCTGTTTATTGTTGCTCAAACAGCACAAACAGAGCCGCAGGCACAACATAAAAAGTTATTAGGGCACAGCTGGAATAATTAGCCAGCCCCGCCCCTTTGAGCTGTCAATCACAGCTCGACGACTCGTCCATTCAGCGCGCATCTCTCAGCAAAACGTGCACTCAAAAGTTTTGCAGCTGTTTGTGAATAAAGTAGTTTAAAAAAAAAGCCGTAGTGCGGTGAAATAGGGGCGGTTTCTCAAACACACGAGGCAAAAGTGAAATTGGATCTGACCACGGAGAACCGCAGCTCGTCTGCCTCCAAAACCTAAAGTACGGTCAAACCGCCACACGGAGACTAAACCTACCGCAGACTAAAAATAACGAGAGGTACCATTTGACTCATGTTCGAACTTACTTTGGTGTCTTTCGGCCGCAAGAACTGTCCCTTTTTCGGTCGATTTTCACTTCACGGTTCCCATAGCTCCGGACATCCGCAGCGCTCCGCCGCGTCGCTACTTTAACTGAGTTTTTCGGTCTTCATGAGCTCGTCGGGTCGGTGTGTCTCCGGTATAGCCAGCCACGCGTGGCTCCAACGATTGGAACTCTTCTCATCCAGAAAGAAAACTCCTACACAGCTTCTGCTATTCACCACCGTCAAGTCCACCAGCAAATCAAATAACTTCATTTCCTTTTTCAAAGCCTTCCAAAGTAAAGCGCTTCCGGTTGGCTTCTGGCCACAGAAATGTAAAAAAAAAAAAAAAACGCTCGAAGGGGCCGCCATCTTGGGAGGGGAAATGAATGATGTTCCACAATGTAAGCAAAGTATGGATTGAGGGGATGTGGTAACTTTATAGTAAATTATGTAAGAACTACTCTGAAAAGTTGGTGTGTGTCGGTATGTGGAGTTAAATTATGGAATCATTTGGATAACCACATTAAATTGTGTGGAAACATTTATAAGTTCAAAAGGAAATATAAAGAAATTATGTTAGCACAGTACACAAACGAGTAAAAATGTTAATAGAGTTAGTAAGAAGTGTAGACGATTGCATAGACATTGAACAGTACTTGGTGTATGACATTATGTCAGTAATGATCAGGGTGCAAGACTATTTGTAATTGCTTAGAAGGTAAAAATGTGTTAAACTTTAAATGAATTGAAAATAATGGAATGCCATTGATGCAATTGTTAGTACCTAACTATATTCTAATGTAGATATAAAATGTAAATGTAAAATGTAAATATGAAATTGTTCTATTCTGTTTAGTTATGTTGTTTTCTGATTTCTATCTTATTTGAGTGTATTTAACTGTGGATGGTAACGGGTGTACGGTGTACGGGGTGGGCGTTTACAAGCTTTTGCTTCAGCCCATGCCCTTTCAGCTGCACCTAATTTGAGAAACTGAGTTATTGTTGTATTTTTCTTTTGTTTGTTTTTTATGTATGTTAGTAAGAGTTTATGTTGGTATTTTGTTTTGTTTATGTGCGTGCTGAATAAATTCATTCATTCATTCATTCATTCAAAGTACAGTACAGTAGCTGTTGTTGCTATTTAATATGTGGATCTCGTTATGTGTTAATATGACATAATTTGAATTAAAAATACTTTTATTGCAGCTCAATAGCAGTTGACACTAAGCTAAGTAATAATATAATCATATCTACATTGAGCCTTTTCAGGTTTCAGATCCCGCAAAACCGAGATCTCAGTAACATTGAGAACTGCATTGAGACGCTCTGATCATGCTGCACTTTAACCGCTGCACACGGACAACAGCATTAACATCGCAACATAAAACTATTTTTATATTGTGCCTAAAACTCTCGTGAATATATTCTCTGTGTTTTTAGACGGTGTTATTGCGTTTGTTTTATGTAAACAAAGGCGAGAATCACAGATTGTCTCCCCGTTATTTTCAATGGGAGCTGCTGTGAGATACGCTTGCTTCCTGTCGTTCTGGGAGAAAGTCAAGTTTGCTCTTTAACGTCTTGATTATTACAACACTGTTTGTCCTCTTTGTTCCAGACTAATATATATAATACGTCTGAAATTCGGTTTGCGTTTATTAAATTCCATGCAGATTAAACGTAGCAGACACGGATTATTCGTTATAATTGTTTTAGCAAGTCTTCAGGATATCATGCAGCAGTCTCTTATTAACGTGATGAAAAGCATAAAAAATTACATTTTTGTAGTATAATATTCATTTACAATTGTCATCATGTGGATTCTTTATGTTGTTTTGACTGCAGTGACTCTCTGGCGCGCAAGGGATGATGGGATATGTGAAAACCCCGAATACATACATCTTCAATCACTAATCCAGGATCAGGTCACGGGGCAATAGCTCCAGCAGGGAACCCCAAACTTCCCTTTTCCGGGCCACATTAGCCACCTTTTGTCTGGGGTGTTCCCAGGCCAGTGTGGAGATATAATCTGTCTTGGGTCTTCCTGTCTCCTCGCAGCTGGACGTGCCTGGAACACCTGCCCACGGAGACAAAATCCCACCCTGTCTAACCCCGTTTGTCACTAGGAAAGAATCTGATGTTGTATTTCCCCATCTTACTTGTATGGTTTGATTTATATACCAGAAATGCAGTGCTCGAATCAAATAAGGATGAATAAAATAAACAATTTGCAGTGACTGATACGGTCAAAAGCCTTAGAAGCATCCAAGAAACACAAAACATAGTGAAGCTCTGTCTACAGTGTTTTCTTACTGCTTCTTTCAAAGCATAGCTACACATACACCTTCTACCACCCGGTCACCTCCACTGCACCCCGGACCTTGTCCCTCCTCCCCCGGGACTGTATTCAGCACCAGCCCACCTCAGCTCACACCTCAGCTCCCCCCCCCACGGTAACTCTGACCGAGGCAGACCCGGCGCCACGAGGGGGCGTTTGGGGCGACGCCCCCTCACGTCATCAACCTCGCCCCTTGAATGTGAGCGTTATCAAAAAATAAAAATAAAAAAGAAAGAAAAAGAAATACTGGAAAATATAGCAAAATATTAGTTATTCAATAATATCATGTATTTAACAAATAAACCAAATTAATTAACTAAAGTAATTAATTTTAAAACAAAAGGATATGGCTTGTGTCTGTGTTCAAGTGATTTGTTAGGTTGAGGGTTGCTCTTGTCAGTGCAGCAGAGGGCAAGGATCCTGAGTCCAGCGATTATGGCAAGGTGGATGAACTAAAGCATGCTCGATTTATTCAAGCAGTGTCAGAGCTGGAGTTCCTGTGATTCGTCAAGTCCACCAAGCAAAAGGCAGATCATGTAGTACGACTCACTTGGGGAGGGTGTTACGATTTTGCACACGAGTGGAAAAAACCTAGTGATCACAGACGCAGCATGCTGCATGAACGAAAGGCAAACTTAATAAGGCTGGCATTTGAGAATGACCTAACCAGAAAATTCAACAGAGAGTGGCAAGATGTCCTTCTCAGAAGATTCAACTTAGCATCCAACCGAAGGCTTCAACTCTTCTGAGGTAGGCTAGCATCCAGTTTCCACACAGAATTTTATGTTAAGATATGGACTTTTATGGTAAGATAAAAGTTATGTATTGTTGTAAATACAGTGGTCCCTCGCTATAACGCGGTTCACCTTTCGCGGCCTCGCAGTTTCGCAGATTTTTTAGTCCAATTTTGCTTGCTTTTTTTTTTACAGCGCATTGTATTCTGCGTCCTCATCAAGCAGACCGGTCGCAGCACCACAAAGGGAGAGTACGCGCATTGTACGCGATCTCTGCTCCCCTCCACAGCATGTCTTTTTCCTGGTTCTCTCCCTCAGCCCCAACCAGTCCCAGCAGAAGACTGCCCCTCCCTGAGCCTGGTTCTGCTGGAGGTTTCTTCCTGTTAAAAGGGAGTTTTTCCTTCCCACTGTAGCCAAGTGCTTGCTCACAGGGGGTCGTTTTGACCGTTGGGGTTTTACATAATTATTGTATGGCCTTGCCTTACAATATAAAGCGCCTTGGGGCAACTGTTTGTTGTGATTTGGCGCTATATAAAAAAATTGATTGATTGATTGATTGTGTTCTGCGTGTCTGTTTATAAGAATCTTCTCGCCCAGAAGAAAAAAGAGCGCCAACAACTACCCATAACTGTGTTCTTCACTCGGAAAAGACACCTGCAGCGAGGCCTTAAACGGAGCGGCGCCACGACGAAGAGGCGCGATCAGAGGAACAGTGAAATACTGGTCAGTCACTATTAATAATTTCTTATGTGTCCAACCTCGTAGGTTGATTGCTAAAATTAAATTCGTTAGTTCTAAAAGCCATCATAATTATTTATAGGAAAATGTTGTATTTTTATTTCTCAAACAAATGTTTGGGCCTGAAAACAGGTTGGTCTTATTTTTCTACTAAGGTTTGAACTTTGAGAGTGTTTACACACGAGAGAAAAGTGAGAAAATGTTCATGCCTGATTGAGAAAAGTGTATAAAGTGTGTAGTGAGGGGTTTTACAGCCTTAAAACGTCTATAATAATTGTAAAAATAACGCTGTCTACTTCGCGGATTTCGCCTATTGCGGGCTATTTTTAGAACGTAACTCCCGCGATAAATGAGGGACCACTGTATATCTACATGAAAGGTTTATCTTTGACCCATTGTGTGACTGTCATCCCCACTTGTGCTGTGTTTGCGCTTGTGATGGAGGGCTGTATGTGGGGTTAATCTACTGTCTCGTGTCGTTTCTCAGATCAGTTGTTGGTTTGGTTTTGTGGTTTGCAGGAGATCACTTGACCGAGGGTCTATACGTTCAAATAATAATTAAAAAAATACTGTCATCACTCTTTACTCTTACTCAGTCAGTGTCTTACAATGGTGTAACCAAATACACAAGCTTTCTAGGAGCGCACCCAATTCATTACGCACGCTCAGAGGCAGGCACCCTCCGGTGCGCACTTTTTTGGGGGGGGGGACCCCTGTGATAAACTCATCGCCCCCTTAATTTTTTTTCTGGCACCGGGACTGGACCGAGGTGAGAGGCGAGCTCCTGCGGCTGAAGCAGAGGAAAGCAGCAGAACCTGAAGGGATCTCCCCGAGGCTGCTGAGGACCTGTGCAGATGAGCTCTGTGAGGTCCTCAGCCACATCTTCAATATGAGTCTCAGCCTGGGGGTGGTCCCCACCCTGTGGAAGCCCTCCTGTGTGGTCCCGGTTCCCAAAACACCGCACGCCAAGGAACCAGCCCACTACAGACCAGTTGTCCTGACCTCCCACCTCATGAAGACCATGGAACGGCTCGTCCTGTTTCACCTCCGCACCGTGTTGAGCGGCATCCTGGACCCACTGCAGTTCACCTACAGGCCCAACATCGGGGTAGATGACGCTGTCATCTACCTACTGCAGCGAGTGCTCACCCACCTGGAGACGGGCGGGAGCGCTGTGAGAGTCATGTTCTTTGATTTCTCCAGCGCTTTCAACACCATCAGACCGGTGCTGCTGCGGGGGAAGCTGGAGGATGCAGGTGTGGATGGACATCTCGTCACCTGGACCATCGACTACCTCACTGACCACCCGCAGTACGTGCGGCTGCGCGGCTGTCAGTCTGAGGTGGTAAGGTGCAGCACCGGGGCCCCCCAGGGCACCGTCCTCACGCCTTTCCTATTCACCCTCTACACCTCGGACTTCACCTACAACACAGACAGCTGCCATCTCCAGATGTTCTCTGATGACTCCGCCATTGTGAGTCGCATGTCTGAAGGGAACGAGCTGGAGTACCGGTTGGTCATCACAGACTTCGTGGACTGGTGTGAGCGCAACCATTTGTGTCTCAACACCAGTAAGACGAAGGAGATGGTGATCGACTTCAGGAGGAAACCACCACCTCATCCACTGGTAAACATCCAGGGGGAGGACATAGAGTCCGTGGACAGTTTCAAATACCTGGGTGTTCACCTCAACAACAAACTGGACTGGACTCACAACACCGACGCTCTGTACAAGAAAGGACAGAGTCGCCTCCACCTCCTGAGGAGACTGAGATCCTTTGGAGTGAGCAGGCCTCTGCTTAAGACCTTCTATGTCTCTGTTGTAGCCTCTGCTCTCCTCTATGCTGTCGTTTGTTGGGCCCCGGGCAGCACAGATCGGGAGAGAAAGAGACTGAATAAGCTGGTCAAGAAGTCCAGCTCTGTCCTGGGTTGTCCTCTGGACTCTCTGGAGGAGGTGGCTGAGAGGAGTTAGCCAAGTTCAAATCCATCATGGACAACTCCTCTCACCCTCTGCACCGGACTGTAGTGGAGTTGACCAGCTTCTTCAGTGACAGACTGAGGCACCTTCAGTGCAAGAAGGAACGATACCGCAGGTCGTTCCTCCCTGCTGCTGTCAGACTGTACAATAACACTGTGAAATAACCACATGCAATTATATGTCCACTAATCATGTGCAATAACAACTTGTTTACAAATCCCAGCACTAATGTCACCTTATCATATCTAAACTCCACTTCACATATTGTAAATAAGATGCTCCTATCTCCTTTTCAATCACAATCATGTTTATATACATGCATATGTACTTATATATGTATGTACATATATATATGTATATGTGTATGTGTATGTATATATATATATATATATATATATATATATATATATATACACACTCAACAAAAATATGAACGCAACACTTTTGGTTTTGCTCCCATTTTGTATGAGATGAACTCAAAGATCTAAAACTTTTTCCACATACACAATATCACCATTTCCCTCAAATATTGTTCACAAACCAGTCTAAATCTGTGATAGTGAGCACTTCTCCTTTGCTGAGATAATCCATCCCACCTCACAGGTGTGCCATATCAAGATGCTGATTAGACACCATGATTGGTGCACAGGTGTGCCTTAGACTGTCCACAATAAAAGGCCACTCTGAAAGGTGCAGTTTTATCACACAACACAATGCCACAGATGTCGCAAGATTTGAGGGAGCGTGCAATTGGCATGCTGACAGCAGGAATGTCAACCAGAGCTGTTGCTCGTGTATTGAATGTTCATTTCTTTACCATAAGCCGTCTCCAAAGGCGTTTCAGAGAATTTGGCAGTACATCCAACCAGCCTCACAACCGCAGACCACGTGTAACCACACCAGCCCAGGACCTCCACATCCAGCATGTTCACCTCCAAGATCGTCTGAGACCAGCCACTCGGACAGCTGTTGAAACAATCGGTTTGCATAACCAAAGAATTTCTGCACAAACTGTCAGAAACCGTCTCAGGGAAGCTCATCTGCATGCTCGTCGTCCTCATCGGGGTCTCGACCTGACTCCAGTTCGTCGTCGTAACTGACTTGAGTGGGCAAATGCTCACATTCGCTGGCGTTTGGCATGTTGGAGAGGTGTTCTCGTCACGGATGAATCCCGGTTCACACTGTTCAGGGCAGATGGCAGACAGCGTGTGTGACGTCGTGTGGGTGAGCGGTTTTCTGATGTCAACGTTGTGGATCGAGTGGCCCATGGTGGCGGTGGGGTTATGGTATGGGCAGGCGTCTGTTATGGACGAAGAACACAGGTGCATTTTATTGATGGCATTTTGAATGCACAGAGATACCGTGACGAGATCCTGAGTCCCATTGTTGTGCCATACATCCAAGAACATCACCTCATGTTGCAGCAGGATAATGCACGGCCCCATGTTGCAAGGATCTGTACACAATTCTTGGAAGCTGAAAATGTCCCAGTTCTTGCATGGCCGGCATTCTCACCAGACATGTCACCAATTGAGCATGTTTGGGATGCTCTGGACCGGCGTATACGACAGCGTGTACCAGTTCCTGCCAATATCCAGCAACTTCGCACAGCCATTGAAGAGGAGTGGACCAACATTCCCCAGGCCACAATTGACAACCTGATCAACTCTATGCGAAGGAGATGTGTTGCACTGCATGAGGCAAATGGTGGTCACACCAGATACTGACTGGTATCCCCCCCCAATAAAACAAAACTGCACCTTTCAGAGTGGCCTTTTATTGTGGGCATTCTAAGGCACACCTGTGCACTAATCATGGCGTCTAATCAGCATCTTGATATGGTACACCTGTGAGGTGGGATGGATTATCTCAGCAAAGGAGAAGTGCTCACTCTGTGAGATCAATAAAGTTTATCTTATCTTATCTTATCTTATCTTATCTTATCTTATGTCAGTGTCATGTTTAATTTTAAAACCAAATTGTTCATCAGAGGTGACTACATATTGTTCAAATCTCTCTAAAAGGATTCTTTCTAAAACTTTTAACAACACACTTGTTACTGCAATGGGCCTATAGTTTTCTATACTAGATATCTTTCCTGTTTCATCTTTAATTACTAGAACCAGTAAAACTAACAGCTTAGAGCTGGGCAGTGTACCATGCACTAACATTCCAGAAAAGCACAGGGCAAGTAAAACAGACTCTTTAAGAAGCAAACTTAACATGTTCAGCTTTGATATGATCAGGACCACCAGATTTATTTAAAGCCAGTTTCCCAATTGCACTGCTGACTTCTTCAGCCCTAATAACCACATTATCATAGGGAATAGAGTCAATATTGAAGTCCTCACTTTTAACACAATTAATGAGGTCAATGTCATGCTTCCTCCACAGTTCAACAATGTTCACTGTCCCAGTAACCCCGTCAATACTTGAGGGCAAGGGTATTTTGCTAGCATTAATAATCTTGATTTCTTTCCAATCATCTTTAACATCATTTTGTAGAAGCTTTTTAGCTGAGGAGTTTGCTCTCAAAGTGTGTTTACTTCTCTTTAATAAAATGCACACTATATTTAAACAAACACAAAGACGAACACAAAGACTGCTTTTTAAGCTCGCATGCAGGGCCATGCCTTGGTTTACCTAGGGCGGCCCAGTTTTTAAAGGCTTCCCAGGCATGCTGATGAAGAGCACAAACATGTTCATTCCATCCTGGTCTATCATGCTATTGTTTATTTTTTCTGTTACACAGTGGTTTACTAGCCTCCTTTAGTCTGGACACTACATCATTGTACATTGTACATAAATCATTTTTGTGTTTGGGTTATTACAGTTAACATTATCAGACAGTAAATCATCAAATGGGATTTGAACATCCCCTAGATGTTTTTCAGTCAATCTTCAATATGTCATTTTCTGTAAGGCTTTCCCAGTCAACACCTTCATTATTAGAATGGACATCTTTAGCGGTCAGACCAAGTAAAGTCTCTACATTTAGAAAGACAGATACAGGCATGTGGTCTGTAGTTGTCATACCATACTTGATCTCAACATTCTCTATACTTTCATGAGCATCTACAGCGCACATGCAGTGGTCAAGCATTGATGTTGCATTCCAGGCCTCGCTCACATAAATGTAGCTGTCAGTTGGCAATAGGATCTTACTAGACAAAATTAGCTTGTTGTCCTGACAAAACTGAATCAAATGTTGGCCAAATAGAGACTTTACATCAGAGATGTCTGCATTAAAATCCCCCATTACATATATGCAAGTATATTCCCATTCCTCAATAAAAGAGCCAATAAAAGCAAGTCTTTGTAAATAGACATCCTCATTGCTACAACATTCATACAGTGTGTATATATTCAGAATTATGAAAACATTATTATTATGGGTAACTTTGATGGCAATGCACCAATCGACCCCCAACCTAATCACAGGTACTAGTGGATCAAGCTTTTTATGCCACTTTAGGGCCACACCGCCAGATATTCTGCCATGCACTATTCCCAAGCTCAGATCTGTTGTAGACTCTCCTGCCCCATAGAAGTTACTACTAACAGAGTTCAGCTTGTCAAGTTCCTGTTTAGGAAGGAAAGTTTCTTGTATATATACAACCCCAATTCCAATGAAGTTGGGATGTTGTGTGAAATGTAAATATAAACAGAATGCAATGATTTGCAAATCCTCTTCAACCTATATTCAATTGAATACACCAGAAAGACAGGATATTTAATGTTCAAACTAATAACTTTATTGTTTTTGTGCAAATATTTGCTCATTTTGAAATGGATGCCTGCAACATGTTTCAAAAAAGCTGGGACAGGGGCATTAAAAGACTGAGAAAGTTATACTCAAAGAACACCTGGAACATTACACAGGTGAACAGGTTATTTTGGAAACAGGTGAGTGTCATGATTGGGTATAAAAGGAGCATCCCCAAAAGACCCAGCCATTCACAAGCAAAGATGGTGTGAGGATCACCACTTTGTGAACAACTGCATGAAAACAAATAGTCCAACAGTTTAAGAACAATGTTTCTCAACATTCAATTGCAAGGAATTTAGGGATTCCATCAGCGAAAGCCATACATCAACAACATCCAGAAATGCCGCCACCTTCTCTGGGCCCGAGCTCATTTGAAATGGACAGATGCAAAGTGGAAAAGTGGTCTGATGAGTCCACATTTCAGACTGTTTTTGGAAATCATAGACATTGTGTCCTCTGGACAAAAGAGGAAAAAGACCATCCAGATTGTTACCAGCGCAGAGTTCAAAAGCCAGCATCTGTGATGGTATGGGGGTGTGTTAGTGCCCATGGCATGGGAAAATTACTCATCTGTTATGGCACCATCAATGCTGAAAGGTACATCCAGGTTTTGGAGCAACACATGCTGCCATCCAAGCAACATCTTTTTCAGGGACGTCCCTGCTTATTTCAGCAAAACAATGCCAAGCCACATTCTGCACATGTTACAACAGTGGCTTTGTAGTAAAAAAGTGCAGGTACTAGACTGGCCTGCCTGCACTCCAGACCTGTCACCCATTAAAAATGTGTGGCGCATTATGAAGCACAAAATACGACAGCGGAGACCCTGGACTGTTGAACAACTGAAGTCGTACATCAAGCAAGAATGGGAACAAATTCTACCTACAAAGCTTCAACAATTAGTGTCCTCAGTTCCCAAACGCTTATTGAGTGTTGTTAGAAGGAAAGGTGATGTAACACAGTGGTAAACATACCACTGTCCCAGCTTTTTTGAAATGTGTTGCAGGCATCCATTTCAAAATGAGCAAATATTTGCACAAAATCAATAAAGTTTATTAGTTTGAACATTAAATATCTTGTCTTTGTGGCGTATTCAATTGAATATAGGTTGAAGAGGTTTTGCAAATCATTGTATTCTGTTTTTATTTACATTTCACACAACATCCCAACTTCACTGGAATTGGGGTTGTAGAATGTCCGTATCTTCTAAAAGTTTATCAACAACGAGGCGTTGCACCTTGTCGGCTGCGCTTTGTCCCATACGCAGGCCACGTGTGTTATAAGACACAACCCTCATAAAAAAAACTGTCTTGTTTATGTATTACTCACATTCCCAAGTACATTCACAATGGCTCTGGTTTTTCGCACCTCATAGAAGCAGCACACAAAGGCACCTTCTGACCACAAATCTGGGTAATATGTTTCCTTCACATTGTTGTACTCTTCAGTTATTTTGAATGAACTGTAGTGGCACTGTGCAGTGTCTATTTTCAGGCAAGTTACTTTATGACCAAGCTTATCTTGCAGATAGCTTCCCAAAGTGTCTGCGTCCAGCTCAGGTGTAAACTTTGTGGCAAAAACACTCACCAGCTTCATCTTTATAGTCTGAATGCTGCTGCCAGGGCTGGTACCAGCAATACCACTTCTCTTCTCCCGCTGAGATGTCCTGTCCATCTTGGGCTTGGATCTCTTGGGCTCTGCAGCTGCCAGGAGCAGGAGGTTTCCCCACTTAGCAACGAAGCTCCATGTTGGTGGTGTAGCTGCTGCATTAACCCCCTTCATCCATCGCTGTACTTTCTTCATACCCATGGGAGTCGTCGCCAGTTGGCCTGCTTGCGCTCTCGCTGTGCTGTTCCCCGGGAGTACGCACCAGCTCTGCACCACTTTTGTGTTTACCCTGTTCTGGAACATGTGTAAACATGCTACTCCTCCCCAGGCCATGTTGCTCAACCACGCACATTCGCCGGTTTACGCGCACATCTGCAGAAACTTTGACTTGCACGTTCATTCCCTGCTTCATTGCAGCCATGTCTGTACTCTGTTTTTCCATTTTTGCAAGTAAGCATCGAACCTCAATACTATTAAAAGACACAGGAGGCAAATCGTCTAGATGATGTGACACAAAATGAAGGATTTTTTCTCCAAGCTCGTTTAATAGTCCAAGGAGGCTTTTGACGTTATTTGCGTCTTTCTGTTCCCTTCAGTGTTGAATGAAGCGCTGTGTAGATCCCGGGCAGAGTTCAAACAGAACCTTTCTTGAGCATGCTATCCACTTGGATGACAAGTGGCTTGTGGCTAACAACACAAGTTCATCCTGGGCCACCGTCTTCATTTTGATGACTAGAAAGTTCAAAAACTCATCCTCAGCAATTAACTTTCCATCAGCCATGGTGTAAATCTCAGGCTTAAGCCTTGTTCTCACAGGAGCAGTAGCAGACTCGCCACCTGTCTGCTTCTCCCAACAAGATGCTGCCATGTTGAACCATGTGGAATCCATGTGGAAGTTAGAAGAAGCAAATGTCTTCAGGTACCTCGTAAGTAACATGCTAACCCTGTAGACTGTGTTGTTGAGGGGTTTGGAAAATGAGCTTCTGACCTGAGGGTCCTTGGATCAAATCCCCCACAGACTGGAAATTCAACAAAGTCCTTTGGCTATAGTGTACTGTCATGAACTAAAAACTGGGCTACAAGTATATAACTGCGTTTGTATCTTTTATAGCTCACATACACTGTAAAATCCAAAGCTAGTCAAGTACTTAAATTGTACTACTCTTCCATTTAAAGTGTACTTATAATACAGTTTTAAGTACATGTTGCTTCAAGTTACTTTGTATACAAACTGGACCAATTTAGTCCAAAGAATTATTGACATACAGTAAAACTTGCACATAATGGATTCAGATGGACCAGCAAATTCTGTCCATTATAATTGAAATCTGCTATATGTATAAAATGGACAAAATCCACAAGCTATAATCCAGTATATGTATAAAACAGAGAAAATCCGTCAATGTATGTAACAGAGTAGTTACAGTTAGAAGGCCCCAAACGATCTGCGGGGGAATCCATATCACCAATTGGGCTTATGTTGTTGTGTGTGCTGCCTTGGTCCCCGCCTGGCTCTGCTTTTCCTTCCTCTGTCTTCTAGGTGGCTAGACACGAAGCTGAGTGCTGCTCATCACACATGCCACTCATCATTGCTGCAGTATTTAAACCCTGGTTCAACACTCCATCATTGCCAGAAACTCAGTGATTCCTGCCTTGTAACCTGGTGTCTCTATTTTCCATAATAGAGTTGTTTATCTGCATTCCTACACTGGCTTTTTGCTGTCATTTAACTTTGGCATTCCAACACTGCTATTTTTGGCAGTTTAGAACTTCAGCAAACTGCTGCTCAGTTACTCTGTACTCAAGCAGGCCAACTCAGCTGTGCCTTTTCCTCCTCCTCCTTCCTCAGCTTCGTGGACAGCCACCTGGCCTTGGGATTCAGCTACTCCTCTTTCAGCACCTCGGCTCAGGTTTTCACACCTGGTTCTCACTGCCTGGATCATTCCTCATCATCTCTGGTTCTGGTTCCAGTGGGCTGCGGCTCCCTTTTTCCACCACAGTGCAGGCTGGGTCTCTGCTCAGCAGGCCTCCTTACAATTCCTCCATATTCTGTTTGCACATTTGCTATTTACTTTGGTGTAAATAAATCCAATTCCTTTTCATTTCTGTCTCCCGCATTTTGGGTCCAGCATTACATTTGGGTTCAAATTGTAACATATGTATTTACTTGGTTAAACGCCTGACCTTGAATAGAGGCCTACCTCATTTAATGACCGTGTCAAAAGTTCATCCGAAAAAAATAAACGCCTGTCTTAAATAAGTGCCAGGCATTATGTGCATTAAAAAGGATTACATTTGGTCGAGTCGCTATGTTTCAAGCCCGCTGCCGGGTGGTACCTTAAAATCCTAAAGCCTGATTTATGCTTCTACAACTCCGTAGCTCCGTGGCCATGCAATGATGTCAATGTGTGTGTGGTCCTTTTAAAGTTCTCCGGCATATTGTGGGAATAGTGGCTTTTTCTGGATCAATTTGTCCCTCAACAAGCTCCACTTCTTTGTACAAGCATCAACCTCCAAATCAACCTTACGGTACATACAATTTCTCTCCATGAATTGCAGATCATTTGAGAGTCTTTGTAGTTTTTAGACTCTGTGTTGTAAAGTTGGTCATATTTGCAGACCTTTCTGCCAAACATTCCTCTATTTGATCCATGATCGAAATGTAATCAGTGGCGCAGTGCAAAAACTTTAAAAATATGACGGGAATCCAGAAAAGTGACCAATCACAGCCCTTGCAGCCTTGGTCATTTCGATAGGGCTACGGAAAGGGTTCACAGGGATGCAGAGGGTTCTGATCTTAAGCGGTTCTTTGGTTCACCACATCCAGGGATATGTGAGAGACTTAACACCATATTACAGTGCAGGCAGCAAGCAGCATTTTGTTAATAATTGCCAACTTTGAAATATGCCCTGCCTTGTTTAGATGCCGGGTCTGAGCATGAATTGAAAAAAATAAATACCCAGGCTTTTAATCAAGGAAATACGGTACCCACTTTCTATAGTGTCAGTGCTGAACTTTATTTCATACCTCTGTTGTGACTGGACATGCCCAGACTGCTCTGTCCGGTATGTGCAAGGGGTTTTTAATGGAAATGCGTTGCGATTGGACAGGGCATTTTGTCTGATGTGAGCGAAAATCAGTTATAAAAAATCCAGTGTACGAGTGGTGTTTTTTTTATGTGGAAAACTATATAAAAACACTGGGACTTTTGCTTTTGTCCAATGAGTGTGAATATCTGGTTTATATGATGACAGTTTAGGCAAGTTTTACTGTAGTACACATACAAGTACACAGTACAATCACCAATGTAAAACCAGCACTGACAGTGTTAAATTAACACTGCCAGTGTACATATGGTCCCACTCTGACCAAAGTAGGACCATGGTGATTTTACTGTGATACTCTTCAAGTATACTTTTTTTGGTAAGGGTGAGAAGAGCGCTCTGACTCTAGGTCTGTTAATATGGTTGTATTTAAGAGCGTGCTGCTGTGTGACAGTGTCAGTCTACACCCAATGAGATTTGGTGATCACTCAGGCCAAATGTGGAGCAGAATCACTGTATGAATACTGAGGGGAGGTGATGGTCTAGTGGTTAAGCATTGGGCTTGAGACCAGAGGATCCTCTGTTCAAATCCCAACCTGACCGGAAAATCACTAAGGGCCCTTGGGCAAGGCCATTAATCCCCTAGTTGCTCCCGGTGTGTAGTGAGCAACTTGGCAGCACCCTGACATCGGGGTGAATGTGATGCATTATTGTAAAGCACTTTGAGTGTCTGATGCAGATGGAAAAGTGCTATATAAATGCAGTCCATTTATGAATACTGGATCCATGTGGAGACTTGTTCCCTACTACATGAGAATGTTTTTTTTTGTTGTTGTTTTAACTTGACAACACTTATGATGTATTTCAATTTCAATTAATTTTCATTTATATAGCACCAAATCACAACAGAGTTGTGTTTGAAGCTATAGTTTGAAGCACCAACGAAAACTAAGAGGCTGTGTCATGTGTAGTGATGCATGCGTGCATGTACGTGTGCATGGTGTCAATATTGATAGTGCAACCAGAAAAACATGTAAAACTAGGACTGCAAGCAGTCATATATGGGTCCTCGTTCCGCGCAACCACCTACCCAGGCCAACGCGTCCCCTTGTGACCAGATGTGGGCATGTGCGTACAGGGGCAACCACTCATCCCACAGTTCAAATTTCAAGCAAAACACACAATGCATGAAGGAGTTATGACATGTTGATGGTTCATCCACTAGGGGGCACTCAGAGCACAAACAGAGGGGACAGGTGTGTTGAGGGGCCAACTGTCATCACACATGTGAAGTTTCAAGTCAATCAGGCAAAGCATGAAGGAGTTATCATGACTTGATGTTCCATGGCTAAGGGTCAAAATCGCGGTGCCATAGCGGCCACACCCTTTGACATAGAGAAAAGCTTTCGATAACTTTTGATCAGTATCATGTCTGGATGCTGTGAAAGAAATTTGAAGTGCATTGGACAAAATCCCTAGGAGGAGTTCGTTCAAATACAACGTGTGGAAATCACGCCAAAATGAGAAGAAAATTCAAAATGGGTGACTTCCTGTTTGGAGTAGACCCATGGTGCAAGAGACTTTTTTGTACGTCTATGCAAGTCACACATGTGTACCAGTTTTCATCTCCCTACTCCAAAAATTCCTCTATGGGGAGGGGTTTTTGAAAGACTCAAGGGGGCGCTATTGAGGCATTTTGCCCTGCCCATGGGCAACGCCCCTATGAATTGTAAGAGGTTGTCATGCTTGATGTGTGTATCAATTTTCATGACGATATGACAAAATTAAAGCCATCAAAAGGAAGAAGGTAATTTCATGGCGAAGAGTCGATATTTGGCACGCCGCCACATGGACGCTGTTACTCGTAACTTCACGGCGATCAACGACTACATTCACCAACATGTTCTGCATCTTTTAGAAGTGGAATGAAGTTGATTTGGTTAACTATGTGACATCAGGACCTCTTAAAGTAAAAATAGGACATTTCCTGCTACCACCGGGGGGCGCTATGGCGTAGGTGGGATGTTAATATATGCAGACGTTCAGGGCGGAGCCGTCAACATGTCCAGCAAGTTTGAAGGATCTACGATGAAGTATGTGGGCGGGACAGCCGTTCGAAGTGAAACGGTGTTCTCTGAAAAGCTCGCCAAAGTTTGACGAACCCTTGCAGCCATGCCTTTTGACCTAATTACATTCTTTTGATAACTTTTGATCTCCATGGGGTCATGATGATGTTGACCAAATTTGAAGACGATTGGATGAAATCCCTAGGATGAGTTCGTTCAAATGTAAGTAGTGGAAATGGCCAAAAATGGCAAAAATTACCTCAAAATCGAAATTTAAAATCAAAATGGCTGACTTCCTGTCAACATTTCACCATGACGGTAAGAGACTTTTTGTGCGTCTCAGCATGGCAAATATATGTACCGAATTTTGTGAGGCTATGACAAAAAAAAAAAACCCTATGCGGAGGGTTTTTTGAAAATTTCGCGATTTTGCTGCGACCTTGTGCGCGACCTCCAAAATATCGAATTTCGGAACCGGCCGGATGACTTTGGAAAATTTGGTGAGTTTTTGAGCATGGGAAAGGGCCGAAATTTCGATTTCAAAAGTGGCAAGAATAATAATAACAACTAGGACTGCAAGCAGTCATATATGGGCCCTCGTTACGCGCGACCGCCTACCGAGGCCAGCGCGTCCCCTTGTGACCAGATGTGGGCATGTGCGTACAGGGGCAACCACTCAACACACAGTTCAAATTTCCAGCAAAACACACAACGCATGAAGGAGTTATGACATGTTGATTGTTCATCCACTAGGGCGCGTTCAGTGTACAAACAAAGGGACCAGTTGATTGTTCATCCACTAGGGGGCACTCAGAGCACAAACAGAGGGGCCCGGTGTGTTCAGGGACCAACTGTCATCACACATGTGAAGTTTCATGTCAATCAGGCAAAGCATGAAGGAGTTATCATGACTTGATGTTCCATGGCGAAGGGTCAAAATGGCGGTATCGACATTTCACCATGACGGTAAGAGACTTTTTTGTGCGTCGCGGCATGGTAAATATGTGTACCGAATTTTGTGAGGCTACGACGAAAAAACCCCTATGCGGAGTGTTTTTTGAAAATTTCTAGGGGGCGCTATTTCGCGATTTTGCTGTGACCATGTGCGTGACCCCCAAAATATCAAAATTCGGACCGACCTGACGACTTTGCAAAATTTGGTGAATTTCGGATGTGACCGGACCACGCTGCAAAGTTTGGTGTGTTTTTGAGCATGGGAAAGGGCCGAAATTTGGATTTGAAAAGTGTAAAGAATAATAATAATAATAATAAACAGCGCAATTACAATACGGTCCTTGTAGGACTTTTTCCTACTCGGGCCCTAATAATAAATAATAATAAACAGCGCAATTACAATAGGGTCCTCCTAGGACTTTTTCCTACTCGGGCCCTAATAATTATACAGATAATATCGCACACACTTTGGGAGTGTCCTGGGTTGGTGTACGATTCAGGGTCTTACTTATTTTCCCCTTCTGACCCTTCTTCTCCATGAAACCCCCCCCCCACCACCACCACCACCACCAAAAAAAGCTCCCCACACAAATAAGCAAACAAAAATGCCAGCTACTGTCCAGCACCTCTCACGCCTCTTCAATACAGATGTTATTTTTGTGCTTTGTCAGATGTTTCGCACCTGCTTTGTCTCACATTACAAAATGAAGACCACCATGTTTTTTGTGCCTGTATGGAAAAAACAACCCTACAATCACCGTGGGCTGAAATTTAACACTAAGGATTCCCGTTTCTGTATCGTAAATGTTACAATTTAATGAGAGCATTGCCCGTGGGGATCCACGGACTCTAGATTGGGTAGTGTTTATGAAATAGGTAGCTGGTGACATTTTTCAAGGGTAGTAATTAATTGAGTTGGAATGGCGTGTGGGTCCAGAATGTTTTAAGAACCTTAGACCTCAACAATTTTTAGAAGAGGAACTCAACATTTTTATTTCCTGTTGATTATGTAATTTTTAATGTTAATTTACTGTCTTAATGTATTTAGAAATTGTTTAGGTTGTTGTTATCATACATACACACTATTATTATTTTCATTTGTTATTATTATTATTATTTTTACTTCTCTTTTGTTGGTTGATTTTTAAATGGATCACAATGGAAATAAGTGTTTTCACTTTCTTGTGTCATCCATGTATTTTTAACATATTCGAGCAATAAGTGGACACTCATTTACATTCATGTTTTTAATATAAAGATGGTGTACTACCCCCTGCTGGAAAGGTGTATAAGTCTAAAATGTAATTAGCAACGTCAGCTAATACTCGTAGCTTCTCCAAAATTATTAGTTCCGTTTTGGTGGTGTTCATCCTTGACCCAAAATACATAAGCATGCCAAACAGCAAATGCTGTGTTCTGTTTGTCCTTGATTAAAGATGTGCACACACATGCATGGCTGTTTGTCTTTACTGCATGCAGGTGCTTCATATTTTAGACACAATACACATTTCACTCAATACACATTTCACTCATTCGTCCTATCGAGGTTTCAAATCCCACAAATCTCACAAAACCTCAAAGAGTTTGCCATGCTGCGAGATGTCAGTAACACTGAGAAATGCACGGAGACACTCTGATCAGGCTGCACTTTAACTGCTGCACACGGACAACAGCATTAACATCACAACATAAAACCCTTTGTATATTGTGCCTAAAACTCTCCTGAATATATTATCTGGGTTTTTAGATGTTGTTATTGTGTTTGTTTTATGTAAATATGTGAGAAGCACAGGTTGTCCCTCCATTATTTTCAGTGGGAATTGCTGTGAGGTGTGATCACTTCCTGTTCATGTTGTTCTGGGGAAGGTAAAGTTTGCTCTTTAACATCCTGATTATTGTCCTTTACAACACTGTTTGTCCAGTTTGTTCCAAAGTAATATATAGAAAATGTCTGAAATTCAGTTTGCGTTTATTAAATTCCACACAGGTTAAATGTAGCAGACACGGATTATTTGGAATATTTGTTTTAGCACGTTTTCAGGGTCTCATGCATGCAGTCTCTTATTAACGTGATCAAAAGTATAAAAATTACATTTGGTAGTATAATGTTCATTTGCAATTGTTGTCATGTGTATTCTCTATGTTGTTTGACTATAGCGACTCTCTGGCGTGCAAGGGATTATGGGATATCTCAATAGGGTGAATGGTGTCAGCAACATGAGAATGAACTCACTCATGGTAATGGCAACATAACTTAATTAAAGTGACTAAACTTACAAACTACAAAATCACAATAAATCAATGACACTAACAACTCTGTTAAACTAACATGAACCATAACATTTTAAACACCAAACTCCCATGGTGCAATGCACCATAATTTCTCCAAAAATATTAGTCCTATCAACTTTCTGTTTTTACAGCATTCATCCTTGACCCAAAATACATAAGCATACCAAATGGCAAATATCAGCTCTCCCCAGTTTTTTGCATGATTGAAGCCATACACATGCATGCACACACACGCACGCACACACACAGACACACACACAGAGACCACTTGGCTAGTAAAATTTGTGGTCACCACTTTGTGTGTCAAAATTGCAATTTTGACACAATTTTGACACACAAAGTGGTGACCACACTACATTCAAAGCAGCTTCTACCCTCCACTCAAGACTGAAATGTAATAGGAAGAATACATGAAGAAACAGATATCTAAGACGTGAATTTAATTTGTCGTTTCATTTCGTGGTAACTGGGACTATTCCTTGTAGAGGACTGTGTTCTGCTTACGTTAGTTAGCATAAATGGTGGTACGTACTGTATGTTACTTTCTATTATGACTTCAGACTCAAAAAATAATACATATGTTAAACTATATGTAGGGGCGGTTTGCAGCCGAGTGTGAAGTGTCTGGGATGAAAATCAGCACCTCCAAATCTGAGGCCATGGTTCTCGACCGGAAAAAGGTGCTTTGCCCTCTTCAGGTCGGTGGAGTGTCCTTGCCTCAAGTGGAGGAGTTTCAGTATCTCGGGGTCTTGTTCACGAGTGAGGGACGGATGGAGTGTGAGATTGACAGACGGATCGGTGCAGCATCTGCAGTGATGCGGTCGCTGTATCGGACCGTCGTGGTGAAGAGAGAGCTGAGTAGGGGGGCAAAGCTCTCGATTTACCGATCGATCTACGTTCCGATCCTCACCTATGGTCATGAGATTTGGCTCATGACCGAAAGAACAAGATCGCGAGTACAAGCGGCCGAGATGAGTTTCCTCTGCAGGGTGGCTGGGCGCTCCCTTAGAGACAGGGTGAGGAGCTTGGTCACTCGGGAGGAGCTCGGAGTCAAGCCGCTGCTCCTCCACATTGAAAGGAGTCAGTTGAGGTGGCTCGGGCATCTTTTCCGGATGCCCCATGGACGCCTCGCTGGAGAGGTGTTCCGGGCACGTCCCATTGGGAGGAGGCCCCGGGGAAGACCCAGGACAAGCTGGAGGGACTACATCTCTCGGCTGGCTTGGGAATGCCCCGGAGGAGCTGGAGGAGGTGTGTGTGGATCGGGAGGTCTGGGCGGCTTTGCCGGAGCTGCTGCCCCCGCGACCCGACTTTGGATAAAGCGGACGAAAATGGATGGATGGATGTTAAACTATTCCTTGTAGAGGACAGTGTTCTGTATATGTTAGTTACTATAAATGGTGGTACGTACTGTATGTTACTTTCTAATATGACTTAAGACTCAAAAAATCATACATATGTTAAACAACAGTGCTACAACACTGGAAAACATTGACTTAATAAAATTAATTTATACAACCAAATTTTTTATCTTGTGTTTCTGAAATGACAGGGGGCACGCTTTTATTTTGAAGGTTCAATGTGAAGGTAGGAGTTTGTGAATTTGACACTGTTTCTTCTACACACTGTGTCCGCCCACTTGTGTACGCAAAGAGACAAAAGTTGCTCTCTCTTTTTTTTTTCTTTTTTTGTGGTAAGTTGTGATCAAACAGATAGCAAATCATCCTTTCATGTTTTTGCCGAGGTATGGTTTCAGATGTGATTATTCTGAAAGACACATGTACCTGCAGGTAAAGTGGAAAATACTCAGGACATCCAAGATAAGGACTGTGCATGATATGAAGGGGGAAAAAATGAATTCCTTATTTCCATAAAGTGTGAAAAAAAAGTGTGAAATTTACAGGGAAATAAGTCACGACATAAAAAAAAAACTAAAACGAAAAACAATGGAGTAATAGTTAATTGACAGCAATAATGTGTAAAATGTGAAACAAAACTGAACTGTGAATTTAACAGTACAAGACTCAGTGAAGACCTGCTGCACCTTCACACCAAAAGAGAGCTGAGGTGGTACTGGTATCTCTTGAAGATGCCCCCTGGTCCCCTCCCTAAGTGAGGTATTTCAGAAAGTCACCAAAAATAGAAAGCAAAACATGCTGGGGGATCATATTTCCCAGCTGGTTTGGGAAAGCCATGGGGTCTAATAGGACGAGTTACAAGATTTGTCAGAGTATGGGAAAGTGTGGGATGAGCTGCTCAGTTTCCCACCACCACAACATGGAGCTGCATAAGTGCCAGAAAAAGAATGAATGAGTGATGTTCCTGTATCCATAACTCATCTGAAGAAAACTGGCTGTAAAAGTGATAATTTAGTTGTGTTACACTAATTGGGGCACGTACTTATACATACCCCGTTTCAACTTTGATCATTTTTGTTTAATTTATGTCATATCACAGAGATTAAGTTTGACTGTGAATTTAAAAGGAATACTTTGAGACATTTTACTATAAAGAAGATTGATTGTTTTTATTTGAATTCATATAAAATGGAAATGTTTAAAGACTCCAGGGGGCACAAACATTTTGGAGCACTTGTGATTTCATTGGGATAAAATACGTGTTAATACATTTCTGTTTATTTACACTTATTTCTTTCTTACTTACTTTTTTTAATGTGCCAATAGGAGTTCAGTGATCATTACCAAAGACCCTTGTTGTTTCATGTGTTTTACGTGATTTAGGTTCAACCAGAAGATTAAGGAATTCCTTCCACAGAAGATCCTGGCAGCAGGAGACTTCTAAATAACATGATTATTGATTTTTATTATTATTATTATTATTATTAAATCAGGCACTTGGATGGGAATGGGAACAATTTACAAATTATGATGTGCATTTAACTGACATATGCTGAAACTTGGACACATGAGCGCGTACACACACAGACACACATACAGTTGTATGTAAAAGTTTGGGCACCCCTGATGATTTCCATGATTTTCCTTTATAAGTCACTGGTTGTTTGGATCAGCAATTTCAGTTAAATATATCATATAGCAGACATCACAGTGATATTTGAGAAGTGAAATGAAGTTTATAGGATTTACAAAATGTGTGCATAATTCTTTAAACAAAATTATGCAGGTGCATAAATTTGGGCACCCCAACAGAAAGAATACATCAGTATTTAGTAGATCCTCCTTTTGCAGAAATAACAGCTTCTAAATGCTTCCTATAGCTTCCAATGAGAGTCTGGATTCTGGTTGAAGGTATTTTGGACCATTCTTCTTTACAAAACATCTCAGGTTTGTTGGTTTCCGAGATTGGAGAGCCCTCTTAAAATCACACCACATATTTTCAATAATATTCAGGTCTAGGGACTGAGATGGCCATTCCAGGACATTGTACTTGTTCCTCTGCATGAATGCCTTAGTAGATTGTTTAGAGTCATTGTCTTGTTGAAAGATCCAGCCCCGGCGCAACTTCAACTTTGTCACTGATTCATAAACATTGTAATCAAGAATCTGCTGATCTTGACTGGAATCTATGTGACCCTCAACTTTAACAAGATTCCCAGTACCTGCACTGGCCACACAGCCACACAGCTTGATGGAACCACCTCCAAATTTTACTGTAGGTAGCAAGTGTTTTTCTTGGAATGCTCTGTTCTTTTTCGGCCATGCATACCACCCCTTGTTATGCCCAAATAACTCAATTTTAGTTTCATCAGTCCACAGCACCTTATTCCAAATGAAGCTGGCTTGTCCTAATGTGCTTTAGCATACCTGAATTGATTCTGTTTGTGGCGTGTACGCAGAAAAGGCTTCCTCTGCATTACAGCATATACAGCATATCCTTGTGCAAAGTGCGCTGTAGTTGAACGATGCACAGAGGCACTATCTGCAGCAAGATCATGGTGTAGGTCAGGGGTGGCTAAGTTCGGTCCTCGAGAGCCACATTCTTGACACTCTTAGTTGTCTCCCTGCTCCGACACACCTGAATCCAATGAAAGGCTCATTAAAAGTCTGCTAATGAGTCTTCCATTGGATTCAGGTGTGTTGGAGCAGGGAGACAACTAAGAGTGTCAGGAATGTGGCTCTTGAGGACCGAACTTGGCCACCCCTGTTGTAGGTCTTTGGAGCAGGTCTGTGGGTTGACTATGACTGTTCTCACCATCCTTCACTTCAGCTTATCTGAGATTTTTCTTGGCCTGCCACTTTGGGCCTTAACTAGTACTGTGCTTGCAGTCTTCCATTTCCTCACTATGTTCCTCACAGTGAAACCTGACAGCTGAAATCTCTGAGATAGCTTTTTTTATCCTTCCCCTAAACCATGATGTTGAACAATCTTTGTTTTCAGGTCATTTGTGAGGTGTTTAGAGGATCCCATATTGCCACTCATTAGAAGAGATGCAAAGAGGGGAAACATTTGCAAATGGCCACCTTAAATACACTTTCTCATGATTGGATTCACCTGTGTAAGGAGGTCAAGGGTCAATGAGCTTACCAAACAAATTTTGTGTTCCAATAATTAGTGCTGAATGTATTCAAATCAATAAAATGACAAGGGTGTCCAAATTTATGCACCTGCCTAATTTTTAACACTTATTGCACACTTTCTGTAAATACTAGAAACTTAATTTCACTTCTCAGATATCAGTGTATTCGTCTACTATATGATATATTTAACTAAAATTTCTGATCCAGACAACCAATGATTTATAAAGAAAAATCATGAAAATTAACTTTTGTATACAACTGTACACACATACACGTGCGCACATGTTTGCAGCTTCTGGAATTCTTCTGGGCAGTACAGATAAGATAGAGACACAGATCCACCACAACACCATAACAAGTACGATATTCGCTGCACAAAACAAACATGCCCAAAGATATGTATTACATCATCCTTCCAAAAACAGTGGTTAATTTGTTTGTTCAGTTTCTTTTGTTAGATTCTTGGGACTATTTTAGTGGATTAAGGTGGATTAAGGCCATCAACATGGTTGTGTAACTATTAGACTTATTTTGTGAGCAGAAATGCCCCTGAGTTAGAATGCATAATGCAAAAGATTATAAAAACTAACTAAATAAGCAAATACAGTGACCACATTAATGAGAGAATGTACTGTTTGAAAACCCCTCTGTACATACTGGCCACGGGTGCTGTCGTCTTGTGGGAGAACACAGTGGTTATTTTCATCATCTTTGAGCGTACTGTTACTCAGTACTTTAGTCAAGTGAGCTGAAAAAATGAAAATAACTTAGATCAATGTACATGTCAGATCAAAGCCCGTGGTATCATTTAAACATGTATTACAGTATGGTTGTTTTTTCAGTTGTTTACATGCAATTTTGAAAACAGGGCTCCTTTTTTTCAAAATATTCACACAGTTATCCAAATGCCACAATCAAATTGCAAAACTCCTAGATTGTTTGCAAAATGTCACACTTCAGTCAAAACATAGGCACTTCAGTCAAAACATATACACTTCAGTCAAAACATAGGTACTTCAGTCAAAACATATACACTTCAGTCAAAACATAGGTACTTCAGTCAAAACATATACACTTCAGTCAAAACATAGGCACTTCAGTCAAAACATATACACTTCAGTCAAAACATAGGTACTTCAGTCAAAACATATACACTTCAGTCAAAACATAGGCACTTCAGTCAAAATATATACACTTCAGTCAAAACATAGGTACTTCAGTCAAAACATAGGTACTTCAGTCAAAACATATACACTTCAGTCAAAACATAGGTACTTCAGTCAAAACATATACACTTCAGTCAAAACATAGGCACTTCAGTCAAAACATATACACTTCAGTCAAAACATAGGTACTTCAGTCAAAACATATACACTTCAGTCAAAACATAGGCACTTCAGTCAAAACATATACACTTCAGTCAAAACATAGGTACTTCAATCAAAACATATACACTTCAATCAAAACATATACACTTCAATCAAAACATATACACTTCAGTCAAAACATATACACTTCAGTCAAAACATAGGTACTTCAGTCAAAACATAGGCACTTCAGTCAAAATATATACACTTCAGTCAAAACATAGGTACTTCAGTCAAAATATATACACTTCAGTCAAAACATATACACTTCAGTCAAAACATAGGCACGTCAGTCAAAATATATACACTTCAGTCAAAATATATACACTTCAGTCAAAACATAGGCACTTCAGTCAAAACATAGGCACTTCAGTCAAAATATATACACTTCAGTCAAAATATATACACTTCAGTCAAAACATAGGCACTTCAGTCAAAACATATACACTTCAGTCAAAACATATGCACTTCAGTCAAAACATAGGCACTTCAGTCAAAATATATACACTTCAGTCAAAACATAGGCACTTCAGTCAAAATATATACACTTCAGTCAAAACATAGGTACTTCAGTCAAAATATATACACTTCAGTCAAAACATATACACTTCAGTCAAAACATAGGCACGTCAGTCAAAATATATACACTTCAGTCAAAATGTATACACTTCAGTCAAAAACATATACACTTCAGTCAAAACATAGGCACTTCAGTCAAAATATATACACTTCAGTCAAAATATATACACTTCAGTCAAAATATATACACTTCAGTCAAAACATAGGCACTTCAGTCAAAATATATACACTTCAGTCAAAACATATACACTTCAGTCAAAACATAGGTACTTCAGTCAAAATATATACACTTCAGTCAAAACATAGGCACTTCACTCAAAACATAGGCACTTCAGTCAAAATATATACACTTCAGTCAAAACATAGGTACTTCAGTCAAAACATATACACTTCAGTCAAAATATATACACTTCAGTCAAAATATATACACTTCAGTCAAAACATATACACTTCGGTCAAAACATAGGTACTTCAGTCAAAATATATACACTTCAGTCAAAACATATACACTTCAGTCAAAACATAGGTACTTCAGTCAAAACATATACACTTCAGTCAAAACAGGCACTTCAGTCAAAACATATACACTTCAGTCAAAACAGGCACTTCAGTCAAAACATAGGCACTTCAGTCAAAACATAGGCACTTCAGTCAAAATATATACAATTCAGTCAAAACATAGGTACTTCAGTCAAAATATATACACTTCAGTCAAAATATATACACTTCAGTCAAAACATATACACTTCGGTCAAAACATATACACTTCGGTCAAAATATATACACTTCAGTCAAAACATATACACCTCAGTCAAAACATAGGTACTTCAGTCAAAACATATACACTTCAGTCAAAACATAGGTACTTCAGTCAAAATATATACACTTCAGTCAAAACATATACACTTCAGTCAAAACATAGGCACGTCAGTCAAAATATATACACTTCAGTCAAAATATATACACTTCAGTCAAAAACATATACACTTCAGTCAAAACATAGGCACTTCAGTCAAAATATATACACTTCAGTCAAAACATAGGTACTTCAGTCAAAATATATACACTTCAGTCAAAACATAGGCACTTCACTCAAAACATAGGCACTTCAGTCAAAATATATACACTTCAGTCAAAACATAGGTACTTCAGTCAAAATATATACACTTCAGTCAAAACATATACACCTCAGTGAAAACATAGGCACTTCAGTCAAAACATAGGCACTTCACTCAAAACATAGGTACTTCAGTCAAAACATATACACTTCAGTCAAAAACATATACACCAGTCAAAACATAGGTACTTCAGTCAAAACATATACACTTCAGTCAAAATATATACACTTCAGTCAAAACATATACACCAGTCAAAACATAGGTATTTCAGTCAAAACATATACACTTCAGTCAAAACATAGGCACTTCAGTCAAAATATATACACTTCAGTCAAAATATATACACTTCAGTCAAAACATATACACTTCGGTCAAAACATAGGTACTTCAGTCAAAATATATACACTTCAGTCAAAACATATACACTTCAGTCAAAACATAGGCACGTCAGTCAAAATATATACACTTCAGTCAAAATATATACACTTCAGTCAAAAACATATACACTTCAGTCAAAACATAGGCACTTCAGTCAAAATATATACACTTCAGTCAAATGTATACACTTCAGTCAAAACATAGGTACTTCAGTCAAACATATACACTTCATTCAAAACATATACACTTCAGTCAAAACATAGGCACTTCAGTCAAAATATATACACTTCAGTCAAAACATAGGCACTTCAGTCAAAATATATACACTTCAGTCAAAACATATACACTTCAGTCAAAACATAGGTACTTCAGTCAAAACAGGCACTTCAGTCAAAACATATACACTTCAGTCAAAACATAGGCACTTCAGTCAAAACATAGGCACATCAGTCAAAATATATACACTTCAGTCAAAATATATACACTTCAGTCAAAAACATATACACTTCAGTCAAAACATAGGCACTTCAGTCAAAATATATACACTTCAGTCAAAACATAGGCACTTCAGTCAAAATATATACACTTCAGTCAAAACATATACACTTCAGTCAAAACATATACACTTCAGTCAAAATATATACACTTCAGTCAAAACATAGGCACTTCACTGAAAACATAGGCACTTCAGTCAAAATATATACACTTCAGTCAAAATATATACACTTCAGTCAAAACATAGGTACTTCAGTCAAAATATATACACTTCAGTCAAAATATATACACTTCAGTCAAAACATAGGTACTTCAGTCAAAATATATACACCAGTCAAAACATATACACTTCAGTCAAAACACAGGTACTTCAGTCAAAACATATACACTTCAGTCAAAACATATACACTTTAGTCAAAACATAGGTACTTCAGTCAAAACATATACACTTCAGTCAAAACATAGGCACTTCAGTCAAAATATATACACTTCAGTCAAAATATATACACTTCAGTCAAAACGTAGGCACGTCAGTCAAAATATATACACTTCAGTCAAAACATAGGTACTTCAGTCAAAATATATACACTTCACTCAAAACATATACACTTCAGTCAAAACATACGCACTTCAGTCAAAATATATACACTTCAGTCAAAACATAGGTACTTCAGTCAAAACATATACACTTCATTCAAAACATATACACTTCAGTCAAAACATAGGC
Source organism: Thalassophryne amazonica (assembly GCF_902500255.1). Taxonomy (NCBI): domain Eukaryota; kingdom Metazoa; phylum Chordata; class Actinopteri; order Batrachoidiformes; family Batrachoididae; genus Thalassophryne; species Thalassophryne amazonica. Next base: position 60,812,387 of record NC_047106.1, on the reverse strand, counting down.
ACTTCAGTCAAAATATATACACTTCAGTCAAAACATAGGCACTTCAGTCAAAATATATACACTTCAGTCAAAACATATACACTTCAGTCAAAACATAGGTACTTCAGTCAAAACAGGCACTTCAGTCAAAACATATACACTTCAGTCAAAACATAGGCACTTCAGTCAAAACATAGGCACATCAGTCAAAATATATACACTTCAGTCAAAATATATACACTTCAGTCAAAAACATATACACTTCAGTCAAAACATAGGCACTTCAGTCAAAATATATACACTTCAGTCAAAACATAGGCACTTCAGTCAAAATATATACACTTCAGTCAAAACATATACACTTCAGTCAAAACATATACACTTCAGTCAAAATATATACACTTCAGTCAAAACATAGGCACTTCACTGAAAACATAGGCACTTCAGTCAAAATATATACACTTCAGTCAAAACATAGGCACTTCAGTCAAAACATATACACTTCAGTCAAAACATATACACTTCAGTCAAAACATAGGCACTTCAGTCAAAACATAGGCACTTCAGTCAAAACATAGGCACTTCAGTCACAACATAGGTACTTCAGTCAAAACATAGGTACTTCAGTCAAAACATATACACTTCAGTCAAAATATATACACCAGTCAAAACATATACACTTCAGTCAAAACATAGGTACTTCAGTCAAAACATATACACTTCAGTCAAAACATATACACTTCAGTCAAAACATAGGTACTTCAGTCAAAACATATACACTTCAGTCAAAACATAGGCACTTGAGTCAAAATATATACACTTCAGTCAAAACATAGGCACGTCAGTCAAAATATATACACTTCAGTCAAAACATAGGTACTTCAGTCAAAATATATACACTTCAGTCAAAACATATACACTTCAGTCAAAACATACGCACTTCAGTCAAAATATATACACTTCAGTCAAAATATATACACTTCGGTCAAAACATAGGTACTTCAGTCAAAATATATACACTTCAGTCAAAACATATACACTTCAGTCAAAACATAGGCACGTCAGTCAAAATATATACACTTCAGTCAAAAACATATACACTTCAGTCAAAACATAGGCACTTCAGTCAAAACATATACACTTCAGTCAAAATATATACACTTCAGTCAAAACATATACACTTCAGTCAAAACATAGGTACTTCAGTCAAAATATATACACTTCAGTCAAAACATATACACTTCAGTCAAAACATAGGTACTTCAGTCAAAATATATACACCAGTCAAAACATATACACTTCAGTCAAAACATAGGTACTTCAGTCAAAACATATACACTTCAGTCAAAACATAGGCACTTCAGTCAAAACCTAGGCACTTCAGTCAAAATATATACACTTCAGTCAAAACATAGGTACTTCAGTCAAAATATATACACCAGTCAAAACATATACACTTTAGTCAAAACATAGGTACTTCAGTCAAAACATATACACTTCAGTCAAAACATAGGCACTTCAGTCAAAATATATACACTTCAGTCAAAACATAGGCACGTCAGTCGAAATATATACACTTCAGTCAAAATATATACACTTCAGTCAAAACATAGGTACTTCAGTCAAAATATATACACTTCAGTCAAAACATATACACTTCAGTCAAAACATACACACTTCAGTCAAAATATATACACTTCAGTCAAAACATAGGTACTTCAGTCAAAACATATACACTTCAGTCAAAACATAGGTACTTCAGTCAAAACATATACACTTCAGTCAAAACATAGGCACTTCAGTCAAAACCTAGGCACTTCAGTCAAAATATATACACTTCAGTCAAAACATAGGTACTTCAGTCAAAATATATACACCAGTCAAAACATATACACTTCAGTCAAAACACAGGTACTTCAGTCAAAACATATACACTTCAGTCAAAACATATACACTTTAGTCAAAACATAGGTACTTCAGTCAAAACATATACACTTCAGTCAAAACATAGGCACTTCAGTCAAAATATATACACTTCAGTCAAAACATAGGCACGTCAGTCAAAATATATACACTTCAGTCAAAATATATACACTTCAGTCAAAACATAGGTACTTCAGTCAAAATATATACACTTCAGTCAAAATATATACACTTCAGTCAAAACATAGGTACTTCAGTCAAAATATATACACCAGTCAAAACATATACACTTCAGTCAAAACACAGGTACTTCAGTCAAAACATATACACTTCAGTCAAAACATATACACTTTAGTCAAAACATAGGTACTTCAGTCAAAACATATACACTTCAGTCAAAACATAGGCACTTCAGTCAAAATATATACACTTCAGTCAAAATATATACACTTCAGTCAAAACGTAGGCACGTCAGTCAAAATATATACACTTCAGTCAAAACATAGGTACTTCAGTCAAAATATATACACTTCACTCAAAACATATACACTTCAGTCAAAACATACGCACTTCAGTCAAAATATATACACTTCAGTCAAAACATAGGTACTTCAGTCAAAACATATACACTTCATTCAAAACATATACACTTCAGTCAAAACATAGGCACTTCAGTCAAAATATATACACTTCAGTCAAAACATAGGCACTTCAGTCAAAATATATACACTTCAGTCAAAATATATACACTTCAGTCAAAACATAGGCACTTCAGTCAAAATATATACACTTCAGTCAAAACATATACACTTCAGTCAAAACATAGGCACTTCAGTCAAAATATATACACTTCAGTCAAAATATATACACTTCAGTCAAAACATATACACTTCGGTCAAAACATAGGTACTTCAGTCAAAATATATACACTTCAGTCAAAACATATACACTTCAGTCAAAACATAGGTACTTCAGTCAAAACATATACACTTCAGTCAAAACAGGCACTTCAGTCAAAACATATACACTTCAGTCAAAACATAGGCACTTCAGTCAAAACATAGGCACGTCAGTCAAAATATATACACTTCAGTCAAAATATATACACTTCAGTCAAAAACATATACACTTCAGTCAAAACATAGGCACTTCAGTCAAAATATATACACTTCAGTCAAAATATATACACTTCAGTCAAAACATAGGCACTTCAGTCAAAACATATACACTTCAGTCAAAACATATACACTTCAGTCAAAACATAGGTACTTCAGTCAAAATATATACACTTCAGTCAAAACATAGGCACTTCACTGAAAACATAGGCACTTCAGTCAAAATATATACATTTCAGTCAAAACATAGGCACTTCAGTCAAAACATAGGCACGTCAGTCAAAATATATACACTTCAGTCAAAAACATATACACTTCAGTCAAAACATAGGCACTTCAGTCAAAATATATACACTTCAGTCAAAATATATACACTTCAGTCAAAACATAGGCACTTCAGTCAAAACATAGGCACTTCAGTCAAAACATATACACTTCAGTCAAAACATAGGTACTTCAGTCAAAACATATACACTTCAGTCAAAATATATACACCAGTCAAAACATATACACTTCAGTCAAAACATAGGTACTTCAGTCAAAACATATACACTTCAGTCAAAACATATACACTTCAGTCAAAACATAGGTACTTCAGTCAAAACATATACACTTCAGTCAAAACATAGGCACTTCAGTCAAAATATATACACTTCAGTCAAAACATAGGCACGTCAGTCAAAATATATACACTTCAGTCAAAACATAGGTACTTCAGTCAAAATATATACACTTCAGTCAAAACATATACACTTCAGTCAAAACATACGCACTTCAGTCAAAATATATACACTTCAGTCAAAATATATACACTTCGGTCAAAACATAGGTACTTCAGTCAAAATATATACACTTCAGTCAAAACATATACACTTCAGTCAAAACATAGGCACGTCAGTCAAAATATATACACTTCAGTCAAAAACATATACACTTCAGTCAAAACATAGGCACTTCAGTCAAAACATATACACTTCAGTCAAAATATATACACTTCAGTCAAAACATATACACTTCAGTCAAAACATAGGTACTTCAGTCAAAATATATACACTTCAGTCAAAACATATACACTTCAGTCAAAACATAGGTACTTCAGTCAAAATATATACACCAGTCAAAACATATACACTTCAGTCAAAACATAGGTACTTCAGTCAAAACATATACACTTCAGTCAAAACATAGGCACTTCAGTCAAAACCTAGGCACTTCAGTCAAAATATATACACTTCAGTCAAAACATAGGTACTTCAGTCAAAATATATACACCAGTCAAAACATATACACTTTAGTCAAAACATAGGTACTTCAGTCAAAACATATACACTTCAGTCAAAACATAGGCACTTCAGTCAAAATATATACACTTCAGTCAAAACATAGGCACGTCAGTCGAAATATATACACTTCAGTCAAAATATATACACTTCAGTCAAAACATAGGTACTTCAGTCAAAATATATACACTTCAGTCAAAACATATACACTTCAGTCAAAACATACGCACTTCAGTCAAAATATATACACTTCAGTTAAAACATAGGTACTTCAGTCAAAACATATACACTTCAGTCAAAACATAGGTACTTCAGTCAAAACATATACACTTCAGTCAAAACATTTACACTTCAGTCAAAACATAGGCACTTCAGTCAAAACCTAGGCACTTCAGTCAAAATATATACACTTCAGTCAAAACATAGGTACTTCAGTCAAAATATATACACCAGTCAAAACATATACACTTCAGTCAAAACACAGGTACTTCAGTCAAAACATATACACTTCAGTCAAAACATATACACTTTAGTCAAAACATAGGTACTTCAGTCAAAACATATACACTTCAGTCAAAACATAGGCACTTCAGTCAAAATATATACACTTCAGTCAAAACATAGGCACGTCAGTCAAAATATATACACTTCAGTCAAAATATATACACTTCAGTCAAAACATAGGTACTTCAGTCAAAATATATACACTTCAGTCAAAATATATACACTTCAGTCAAAACATAGGTACTTCAGTCAAAATATATACACCAGTCAAAACATATACACTTCAGTCAAAACACAGGTACTTCAGTCAAAACATATACACTTCAGTCAAAACATATACACTTTAGTCAAAACATAGGTACTTCAGTCAAAACATATACACTTCAGTCAAAACATAGGCACTTCAGTCAAAATATATACACTTCAGTCAAAACATAGGCACGTCAGTCAAAATATATACACTTCAGTCAAAATATATACACTTCAGTCAAAATATATACACTTCAGTCAAAACATATACACTTCAGTCAAAACATACGCACTTCAGTCAAAATATATACACTTCAGTCAAAACATAGGTACTTCAGTCAAAACATATACACTTCAGTCAAAACAGGCACTTCAGTCAAAACATATACACTTCAGTCAAAACATAGGCACTTCAGTCAAAACATAGGTACTTCAGTCAAAATATATACACTTCAGTCAAAACATAGGCACTTCAGTCAAAATATATACACTTCAGTCAAAACATAGGTACTTCAGTCAAAATATATACACTTCAGTCAAAACATAGGTACTTCAGTCAAAACATAGGCACTTCAGTCAAAACATAGGTACTTCAGTCAAAATATATACACTTCAGTCAAAACATAGGCACTTCAGTCAAAATATATACACTTCAGTCAAAACATAGGTACTTCAGTCAAAATATATACACTTCAGTCAAAACATATGTACTTCAGTCAAAATATATACACTTCAGTCAAAACATAGGTACTTCAGTCAAAATATATACACTTCAGTCAAAACATAGGCACTTCAGTCAAAATATATACACTTCAGTCAAAACAAGGAGAACACTGGCATTCAGAATTCTAAAGTTAATTGTCCGACTATGCACACTGACTCATCACATGGACAAACACTTGTCACTGATTTACAATTAGCAAACAAAGCTTGAGCATAAAATGGCAACAGGTGAGTTCCTCTGTTTTGGAGCAATGAATGCCAACATTGGAAACAGAGGCAGAGCCAGAGGAGTGAGCGTAAGAGGAGAAGGACAGGAAGGCCAAGGACTGTAATCTCTGATGAGATTCGAGCCACTTTGGTTGACCATGTGGTCTAACAATGAGGGAGGCTGGGCAAGGACTACAGCCAGATTTAAGCAGGTACACTTTAGCATCCATCATCTGGACTTTCTGAAATGAGAATAGGTAAGAAATCTACTCTCACTAGAAAGTTGCAGTACTGCATATCGATACAGTACCCAGTGAGTACAGTAGTACAGTAGTGCCTGTGGACTGTTCTGTCAGACTGAAAAAATAAAGTAAATGGTAAATGGACTGCATTTATATAGCGCTTTTCTATCTGCATCAGACATTCAAAGCGCTTTACAATTATGCCTCACATTCACCCCGATGTCAGGGTGCTGCCATACAAGGCGCTCACTACACACTGGGAGCAATAGGGGATTAAAGGCCTTGCCCAAGAGCCCTGAGTGATTTTCCAGTCAGGCGAGGATTTGAACCCATGATCTTCTGGACTCTGCCCAACACCTTAACCACTAGACCATCACCTCCTGAAAGTATTTTTCAAGTATTTGGGAAATGTATTCCTACACAGTATTTACAATATTTTATTAATTATATTGCAGAACTGAAAGATTACACGAAACTGAAATTGTGAATATGGTCCTAGAACCTCTTGTTAAAATTTCATCAAAATCCGTGGAGTAGTTTTGATGTTATCCTGCTAACAGATTGACAGACAGACAAATAAATAAACGCCAATGATTTTATTACATCCTTGGCGGGCGTAATAATTAGGGTTGAGCCGGATACTCATTTCAGACGAGTATCCACTATGGATAAAGCATTTTTGATGAGCACGAGCATGATCCAAATAAAACTCATCAATATCTGTGCTTGTGCGGAAGGAAAATTCTCATTGGCTAACTGACTGTCTTCACTCTCTGTGATTGGCCAGTCACACACAGCGCCTGCCTTTCCCTACACAGACACATCTTTCTGCAGCTTCTCACACACACACACACACACAGGATCTCGCTCTGTGCTTGGTTGCCTCACGTTTTCTTCAGCTCGCCTCTTTTAAGTTACTTGGTGAACTTGTTTTGTATCGGACGCGGTGCTTTTGACAAGACAGAGCTGAAAATGGCTCGTCGTGTCGCGCCTCCACTCCAGTCTGGTTATTTTTATTTATTTTTTTTTAACTGTTTGTTTGCTCTTCGTTTTATTGGTGATATAAAGTCAGTTGGAAATCTTTTCTCGTACTGAACGCGGTGCTTTTGAGAAGAATACAGCGAACAAGGCTGACATATTATTTCCCTGTTTGCCAACACTGGATGTTTGCATGAATCACCAAGTTCACACAGATCATTAAAAAAATTAACAGTCTTACAGACCACTTACACACATGTAGCTGAACACACAAAGTAGCCTATATTAATATTTTTATTGTATATGGCTGCATGCAGTATCTGACACTGTGTCACTGCTGTTCATAAAAATAAATTGGTCAGTTGAACAACCTCTCTCTCTCCCTCTCACACAGTCACACACACATGCACACACAGACACGCATGATCAGACACAGAAACACACACACCTTAATCAATATTGTTTAACTTTGTGTGGGAAAAAATGCCAAGAACATTAGGTAATAAAAATAAATAAATAAATGAAAAATCACAGTTTGATCATAACATTTTTAAAAAAGAAAGTTGTGTTGAGTACGACAACTCTTGTTCATTCCTGCTACACTGAATGTCAACTCTGAGGCTGTTCTGTAACTCATTCATACACTTAAGAATATTCATGTCCTGAGTTTATAAAAAAAACTTGTTCTGTAAAATAGCTCCTTTACTATTGTGATCAAAAACATTAATTTGAATAATAAATATAAATAATAAATAGTTTTCAAATAAACAATAAATATAGAAACTTCTGATCAATCCATATCAATTTCAGACTTAAAATAATTAAGTCTGAATGTACTGATTTAAGCCCCAGCCATTTGGGGTTAAACCATGCCCAATTCCAGTTTAGGCCCCGCCCACTATGAGTACAGATACGGATGGGTGATTAACTACGGGCACTATTGGCCTTGTAAATGTAATTTCCACCACAACATTGCCTTACAATATAAAGTGCCTTGGGGCAACTGTTTGTTGTGATTTGGCGCTATATACATGTGTTCTGATGTCACTGTTTATCTCCATAGAAACTACCCAAACAATCTTTCATACAAACTGTTTAGGGACATTACAGTGTTGTGGTGGAAGTTACGGCAATAGTGTGGGACAACTACATGTTTAAAAAAAATCACAACAGTTGTATGACATTGAATACCCCAATTATGTTTTGATTATTTTACTGATATTTTATTCAGAGCTATTTTAAAACATTAGAAAAAACGTTTCTTTACCATTCATTTTTATCATTGAAGGTCAAAAGTTTGGGTGTGGGACAAGCACAAAACGGCAATATTTGCATATAATGATGCTGAAAAAAGGTGAAAAAGTCATCATAGACTACTAGAACAAATTTCTTAACACACTTTCATTGTAAAGATAACTATAAAAGTGTGAAATTTCCCCTTTTTTCTGTTTTTCATACAATATGATCAAAGGACATAATAAGTGCCCGTAGTCTAAGAATCACCCGGATACAGATAATTTAGATGGTTGAACAGATACAGATACAGATAGTGGTGTACTCGCTTATCCCTAGTAATGTGTGCAGCGATTACAGCATCCATCACCATGCTACCCTTAGCCCCCACAACACTGCCTTCTGATCACATTCCTGGATACCCTACACAACACACTCATTCCACCAGATCAGACAGACAGCCCAGAGCAACTCTGGTATGTTGTCATTTGGGACACCATAAGTTTCTACCGGGCTGCTCTGGTTTCTAACGGGTTCACTGTGCACACACACTTTTTAATTGTTTATCTCTCTCCATATTTCCCATCTCTCAATCCTACTGAGGACTTTTTTTTCTGCCTGGAGATGGAAAGTGTGTGACCAAAATGCACAAACATATACTCATTCTCCAGGCTATGGAAGATGCATGTGTTGTGGAGACATAGCAGTTGATGCTTTTCATGGCTGGATTCACTATGTTAGGTAATATTAGCCCCACAGATTGGCCAGGGACAATATTGTTTGTGATGTGGATGAGGTGCTGTGCACAGACCAAAACAGAAGAGAGGCTACAGCATAGTTTTGTTGTTGTTGTTTTTTACTGTAACTGTATCCAGTAAATTCTTTTGTTGTCTTGTATGTAGACCACTATATATGACACTTTGCATTGGTTGGGATGTACACTGTGTACATTGTTTTTGTGGGAAAAATAACATATATTTGTTACCATGTAATTGTGTGTTATGAGCATAAAAACAATATTCTGAAATATTTCACAACACAGGTATGTACTGTCTGTCGTAAGTGTAACACTGAACAAAAAGGCATAAGTCTTTATGATGAATTTTGAAGTGCTTTCTAGTCATCATCGTGTCACATCAGTGTTCAGCTGGTTCTCATAAATGTCTTAAACCTTTGCCTCAACATGTCCAGGAGCTGTTTAAAATGAGGGACTCCAGTTATAATTTCAGAGGAACATTATTATTTGAGAAATTAAAGATCCAAACTACTGCAAAAAGTCACTGCTTCCATTAAAGGTGTTAAAATTTGGAATAATTGTCCTGATAATTGTTGTGTGGGCCGCTGAAGAGGAGGTACTGCTGGCCCACCACCACCAGAGGGCGCCCTGTCTGGAGTGCGGGCTCCAGGCACCAGAGGGCGCTGCCGCCTCACAGGAGCAGCCAAGGTGACAGCTGTCACCCATCACCTGAGACGAGACAGCTGATATCAATCAACAGGGAGGTATATCAGCAGGACGGCATCTCCACCTCATTGCCGAGATATCGCTCTACCAAGGAGGTAACGTATCCAGCCAAACAGATCATCTTTTGACCATTAAATACTTTTTGCCTTTACACAGAAAGAGAAAAGACAGCAGGAGACTGTATTTTGGATAAGTACTCACATTCCTGCACTCACCTGTATTTTCCTGACAAGAGGTGGAGGTGGTGTTTCCACCCTACGTGTTGCTGGGTGCAGCCGCACCCACACCTGACTGTTTCTGTTCCTTGCCAGCAGTACCGGATCCGACGAGCGGAGGCAGTGGCCACCTGGGGTTCGGGACTTGGCGGCTCCAGTATCCCCGGGGTTCGGTGGCAGAGGAAATCGGGTGGTTCCGGTTCGACTCGGACAGACGTCTCCTATCGTCGAGCCTGCCCACACGACACCTTTGGAATTCGGTTACCGCTATATTTGTAATCTGTTGTGTTTGTTGTGTGAATTCACAACAGTAAAACTTTGTGATTTGACTTTCTCCATTGTCCGTTCATTTGCGCCCCCTGTTGTGGGTCCGTGTTCCTACACTTTCCCAACAATAATATTAAATTACTTGGTATCTTAGTTGTCTTTACTGTAAAAGGCTTTACAAAAGTAATATAATTACTTGTTATAATTTGAAGAATTAGATTTACCCATTGTGCACTATTGCTTGTTTGGTTGTGTTTTGAAATTTTAGTGCATTGATTAAATGATATGGTTTATGCACATTTCTTTTGTATTGTTGTTATGAGTATATATATTTATATGTGTATACATTCTTTTTTATATTTGTATTTATAAGCTTCACTTCTGCCTTCACCCTTTCGGCCACACGGGTTCACTGTTACATTGTTCTTTTTATGAGTTTTTGTTATTGTTCATCTGTGTACTGAATAAATAAATAAATTCATTCATTCATTCTTTATATGAGGGTTTGTGTGTGTCATTTGAAAACAAAATCCTATTTTGAGAAGAAATAACTGTTTTGAATGTAAAGTTTCATTTTGTTGGAGAATGGATGGGTGTTGCCGTGTGTGTGTGTGTGTGTGTGTGTTGATTTGTGTGTAGAGTTCTGAGAGTATGAGGCATGCTTTCAGAAAGTGTAAACAATTCAGAAAAACTGTAGGAAATAGCATATGCTAGACTTTTTTGCCAGACATTTTTATGTAAGGAATAATTTGGATGAGATAAAGATGTTGACAAACCCACAACATTCTTCATGATTACAATGACGTATACAGAGATAGTACACAAATACAACCCTAATTCCAATGAAGTTGGGACGTTGTGTAAAATGTAAATAACAGAATACAATGATTTGCAAATCCTCTTCAACCTATATTCAATTGAATACACCACAAAGACAAGATATTTAATGTTCAAACTAATAAAGTTTATTGTTTTTGTGCAAATATTTGCTCACTTTGAAATGCATGCCTGCAACACGTTTCAAAAAGCTGGGACAGTGGTATGTTTACCACTGTGTTACATCACCTTTCCTTCTAACAACACTCAAGTGTTTGGGAACTGAGGACACTAATTGTTGAAGCTTTGTAGGTGGAATTTGTTCCCATTCTTGCTTGATGTACGACTTCAGTTGTTCAACAGTCCGGGGTCTCCGCTGTCGTATTCATATGTCTGGACTGCAGGCAGGCCAGTCTAGTACCCGCACTCTTTTTCTATGAAGCCACACTGTTGTAACGTGCAGAATGTGGCTTGGCATTGTCTTGCTGAAATAAGCAGGGACATCCCTGAAAAAGATGTTGCTTGGATGGCAGCATGTGTTGTTCCAAAACCTGGATGTACCTTTCAGCATTGATGGTGCCATCACAGATGTGTAAGTTGCCCGTGCCATGGGCACTAACACACCCCCATACCATCACAAATGCTGACATTTGAACTTTGCACTGGTAACAATCTGGATGCTCTTTTTCCTCTTTTGTCCAGAGGACACAACGTCCACGATTTCCAAAAACAACGTGGACTCATCAGACCACAGCACACTTTTACACTTTGCGTCTGTCCATTTCAAATGAACTCGTTCCCAGAGAAGGCTGGCGGCGTTTCTGGATGTTGTTGATGTATGGCTTTCACTTTGCATGGCAGAGTTTTAACTTGCACTTGTAGATGTAGCGACGAACTGTGTTAACTGACAATGGTTTTCTGAAGTGTTCCTGAGCCCACGCGGTAAGATCCTTTCCACAATGATGTTGGTTTTTAATGCAGTGCTGCCTGAGGGATCGAAGGTCAAGGGCATTCAATGATGTTTTTTGGCCTTGCCACTTATGTGTAGAAAGTTCTCCAGATTCTCTGAATCTTCTGATTATATTATGGACTGTAGATGATGGAATCCCTAAATTCCTTGCAATTGAATGTTGAGAAACATTGTTCTTAAACTGTTGGACTATTTTTTTCATGCAGCTGTTCACAAAGTGGTGATCTTCACCCCATCTTTGCTTGTGAACGGCTGAGACTTTTGGGGATGCTCCTTTTATGCTCAGCCATGACACTCACCTGTTTCCAGACAGGTGTTCTTTGAGCATTCATCAACTTTTCCAGTCTTTTGTGCCTTGTCCCAACTTTTTTGAAATGTGTTGCAGGCATCCATTTCAAAATGAGCAAATATTTGCACAAAAACAACAATGTCTATCAGTTTGAACATTTCATTTCATTTCATTTCATTTATTTATTTATTTCATTCATTTAAAAGAAAAAAACAGAAAAGCAGAAATAAAGCATCTCCATTACCAGAATGAAAAGGAGCAGAGAGAAGAACAAGTCTTATATTTTCTGCCCCTTTTTACAATACAATCTTTCAATATCCAGCGTCATTTTTCAACATTATTTAACAGATTGTATTTCTTTAACTTGTCACATACCACTGACTTATTTCATAATTATGACCATTATTAAATAGATTACATCTCTGACAGGTTACATTTTTAAACTTAAAACATTTTATACATTATTAACAAATTACATTTTTTTTAACTTCCTTACAGCCCACTAACTTATTTTATAGTTTCATACTTACTTAATACATCTAGTTTAATGCGTTTTTAAAATAATTTAAGCGACCTTAATTCTTTAATTTCTTTGTTGAGATTGTTCCATAATTTTACACCATTTACTGCAATACTCCGTTCTTTTACTCTGGTTCTGTATCTTGGTTTTCTAAAGACTTCTATTCCTTTCAGTTTATAACTACTTACTCTTTTCTCAAACATATTTTGAATGTTTGTTGGTAAAGTATTTTTATTTGCTTGGTACATTGTTTGTAATATTTTCAAATCGACCAAATCACGAAATTTAAGTACCCTGTACTTAATGAACAATGGATTAGATGGATCTCTAAAACCACTGTTGCTAATCACCCTTAAAGCCCTTTTCTGCAGAATAAACAAAGGTTGTATATAAGTTGTATATGTTGATCCCCAGACTTCTACACAATAAGTTAAATATGGGAAAATCAATGAATTGTACAATGTTAATAAACCATAACTATTTAATGAATATTTTACTTTATGCAAAACAGCAATGGCTTTCGCTATTTTTCCTTTTATGTAATTTATGTGACTTCCATGTAAGATCTTCATCAATTATGACTCCTAAAAATTTCATTTCTTTTACCCTTTGTATATCCATTCCATCTATTTGTAATGACACGTTATTTTTTTTTGCTCTGTCATTAAACAATATGAAATTTGTCTTATTAATATTTAGTGACAGTCTGTTTATATCAAACCAATGCTTAACCTTTTCCAATTCTGTTTTTATCACTTGTGCTACTTCCTGTATATCTGATCCAGAGTAAAACAGCGTTGTATCATCAGCAAATAAAATGCTACCAAGCACATTAGATACATTCACAAAATCATTGATATACAAAATAAACAGTTTGGGTCCAAGTACTGATCCTTGTGGTACTCCATAAGCAATATTACACAATTCTGATTTGATATTATTTATCTGAACAAACTGTTTTCTGTTTTCTAAGTAGCTTTTTACCCACTGATGTGCAATACCTCTTATTCCATATTGTTGTAACTTGTGAAGCAATCTTGAGTGGTCAATAACATCAAAAGCTTTTTTCAAGTCAATAAAAATACTTACAAAATAATCCTTATTTTCTATTGTTGTTGATATTTTCTCTATTAATTCCATAATTGCCATAGCTGTCGAATGTTTTGTTCTGAATCCATACTGAGCATTTTTTAAAATATGATGTTTCTCAGTGAATTTATCCAACCTTGTCACAAAAACTTTTTCCATAATTTTAGAAAACTGTGGAAGCAATGATACTGGCCTGTAATTAGAGAATTTATGTTTGTCTCCATTTTTATATAATGGGACTACCTTGGCAATTTTCATTTCATCTGGAAAAATCCCTGTTGACAGAGACAGATTGCAAATATAAGTAAATGGTTCAATAACAGTTTCTATTATACTTTTTACAGTCATCATGTCTAAATCTTCATGGTCAGTTGATCTTTTGCTTACACAGTTTTTTACAATATTTCTTATTTCATCTTTTTCCACATTGTCCAGGAAAATACTATTGACCGTATTTACAAGTGTATGTAATTTATCTTCTACTATTGGTTTATTTCCCACCAGACTTGATCCTACATTTGAAAAATAATCATTAAACCCATTTGCCACTTCTTTTATGTCATATATCTCTTTATTTTCTTTGACAAAGTAATTTGGAAAAGTTGCTTTCGCTCCATCACTTTTAATCACACTTTTTATAATTCCCCATGTTGCCCTCATATTATCTTTATTCTTATTTAATTGTTCACTATAATAATCTTTTTTTTGTTTCCTAATTATTGTCAATAGTTTATTTTTATATTTTTTGTATCTGTGTTCTGTTTCCTTTGTTTGCATTTTTAAAAAGCACCTGTATAAATAGTTTTTCTTTGCACAAGCATTTTTTATTCCCTTTGTCAGCCATGGTTTATTTACTCTTTTCTTACTAATTTCTATTAATTTACAGTTTTTATTATATGATTTCATCAATATTTTCATAAATGAGTTATATGCTACATTAACATCACTGACATAAACTTCTTCCCAATTTTGATTTTTAAGATCATATTTTAATGCCTCTAAGGCTTTTACTGACTTGTCTCTTTTAAACTTTATAACAGTTTTTTTCTTGTACCTATTTTTATATTTAAATATGAAAAGACTGGTAAATGATCACTAACATCTGTCATCAAGATCCCATTCCTGATAATTTCATCTGTTCTATTTGTAAATATATTGTCGATTACCGTTGCACTTTGCGATGTGATTCTGGTTGGTTTTGTTATCAAGGGGAATAACCCCAAACTATACATTGAATTCCCAAAATCACTTATTCTTTGGCAACTGGAGCTCTTTATGTTAATGTTAAAGTCTCCACATATAAAAAGCGTTTTGTTTTGAATTTGATGGAATAGCTCTATTATTCTATCTGTAAATTTCACAACACAAGTGTCTGGTGCTCTGTATACACAACTGATTAAAATATTTTTAGATGTTTCATGTACAAGTTCCACTGTTACAATTTCTATGATGTCATCCACAGTTGTCATTTCTTCTACATTTAAATATCTTGTCTTTGTGGCGTATTCAATTGAATATAGGTTGAAGAGGAATTTTCAAATCATTGTATTCTGTTTTTATTTACATTTTACACAATGTCCCAACTTCATTGGAATTGGGGTTGTACTATAAACTAACCAAGCACTGCACAACACTGATGCTGCAGACTGAAAATTTTTATTTCTTACTATACACAGTTACAGTAACATATCAATCAAAATCTGAACAAAATAGTAGTTTTTCTTATTACTGTAAAGTGTAGACAAATAAAAATCTGTACACAAATAAAAAAATTACTCCATGAAGAATATACACTTACAGCAACTCTGAAGAAAAACTAAAGCAACAATAACACTGCTCTCTCCATCTGGCTGGATCAGGCCATAGGATTTCATCCACATCACAGGCTGTCTTCATTGGAAAGGTACCATTGGAAGAATCACCTTGTGTGACGAATCAACCCCTGCACAGAACCTGCTTCAATAAGATCACAGGCCTTCTCCATGACCTGAATGAGGGGCAAACAGTCGTAGGGCCGAAGGTCGTATAACTTCCACTGCCATGCAGAAAAATCTATGTTGGATTAATGAAGGGGAAGTATGGTGGAAGGTATAAGACTTCAAATTCAGGGTGCTCATGGAACCAGAGCAGATCAATGGAAATATACATTGTCCCAAATGCCAGTGTACTGCTGCCTTTTATAGCACCTACCTGAGTACTTTATTTTCAATTGTAGTCTATGAGCCAGTCATCAATTTTGACCTAATCGGCAGGTGACGAAACAACGCTTAGAATCCAGCCTCATTGTACCATTATTACCATTATCTGGAGAACAAAAATAAGGACATGAGAGAACCATTAGCGGAGCAGATATGTGGATGAATTGTGACTTTGACAGTAAAAGCATGAAATTTGGCACAGTGTTCAAGCATACCCTAAAGATAATGTTTGGCTATCGGGGCATCGCAGAGTTGGCCATTTTCCAAGATGGCCGCCAAACATTGTTTTATTAGTAGCTCAGGCTCTAAAGGTCTTGATCCTGGTGCCTAGTCCTACATTTTTTAAGGATGAGAAACTGTGGTACTATTTATGTCCCCAAACGGTGAGTCAGGGAGGGATATTATGGTTTTTTGTGGACCGCCACCGTGTCCGCCACTGCAGAGTTTTCACATTAGTGCATTAACTCCAAGAGCTTTCATCTGATTCTTTTCATATTATCTGGAAACATTCATGGCCCCCTGAGTCTATTGATTTTGGCAACCCTAGAACCTTCCCTCTAGTGCCGCTATTAGGTCACACATTTGAATTGGGATTACTGTAGATTAAAGGTCCACTTTTGAATACATTTTTTATACTATTACTACTACTATTGCTACTTAATAATAATATTAATCATTTCAACAACTAAAAGAAAGAATTAAGAAAGAATTTAAATATTAGAAAAATGTTAGAAAGAATTAAATAGTTACATTTATAAACAATGGTGGTTACAAATGGCAAGTTTTAGCATTACAGTGCTGTCAACAGTTAGATATGAGGTCAAGAAAGATGTTTTCATTTTATTTTTTATAAAACAAGTATTTATGTTCATTGAAGTCAATAAAGGGTGACGATGAAGTGAGTGAAACTGAGTAATCAGTACAGAAACTTACTTTTTCAAGGAGTAATCAGTAATTGGATTACTTTTTCAAAGTAACTGTGGCAACACTGGTAACAACAGTTATGCTAACACATTAGGGGCGTGGCCACTTTGGGTGAAAACTGACTCTACAGTACAATACACAATAGCACAATACACTGCTCATGACATTTTTCTCTGTCCCTTGAGCCATTGGTCATTGTGATCACTGGGCTCTACATCAGTGGTTGCTTAGCTGCAACATTTTTGGCACAAAATGTTAAAAATTCCTTCTGGTGCTTTTGTTTTGTGTTATTATTGTGTTTTTGGTAGTATGGGGCGGTACAGTGGTTTAGTGGTTTGCACTGCTGCCTCACAGCAATACGTTTGTGGGATCACTTCCCACCTGGACCTTTCTGGGTGGACTTGGCATGTCCTTCCCATGTTCATGTGGGTTCTCTCTGGGTCCTCCGGCTTCCTCCCACTTGTGTGTATCTGTGCACTTGTTATCATGACAATTCAGGACATTTTTTTTTTTATTTTTATAACACACCTTCAATATCAGGCCACTGGAAAAAAAACAAGGACATTTTCCACATCCTCATTTTTCTAAGCACTCATAAGCATTCTGGAAGCCCCTGTCCCAACATGCTCCCAGACCAAAAATCTCTGATGTCCTAAAATATCACAATTTTTGGAAAATAAGTGTGTAAGTGTGTTTATCATTTTTGTTCATCTTCAATTTCACTGCCTAGTAGCCAGTTTTAGAACTTAACACACTTTTCACCTACTTTCAGTGTGATGTTATTGTACTCCTAAATCGCATAAACCTGACAGTGTCCTCATATGTAGCATAAAAATCAGGTTTGGCCAAAATATAGCCTGAGCTAAAATCTCAACAGATGGACATATTCCTGTAAGCATGGTTCAGAATGAGTTTGATTCCCAGGCCTCTAGGACCTTGGGAAAGGCATGTTCCCTTTTTTTCCACATTTCTGTCATACGTCCTGATATGTCATCAATGTGTGTGTGTGTGTGTGTGTGTGTGTGTGTGTGTGTGTGTGTGTGTGTGTGTGTGTGTGTGTGTGTGTGTGTGTGTGTGTGTGTGTGTGTGTGAGACCGCTTGCAGGGTTTGTTTTGCCCCCCCCTATGTGACCGTTGATTGGCATATGCAGGTATAGAAAATTAATGAATGGCCAATGCAGATGGTCACCCGACTGAGTCTGGTCTACTAGAGGCTTCTTCCTGTATTAAAAAAAAAAAAACACCTGAGGATGTTTTTCCTTACAACTGTGGGGTGGGTAAGGTTTAAACCTTACTCATGCTTTGGTGTAACTTGTCCTGTGATTTGTCTTTATATAAATGGATTGAATAGAAATTGAATTGAATTATTTGATTGGTGGCATTGAATTAAATTAACAGGATTATGATAATCTCACTAATAATTTTAATGTGATGATACGTTTGTCAAGCGTTTAGAGTCTGAACTGTGAAATTCCATCAAGGATAAAATTCTCTTTTGACCACACACAAATTGCAATAAATACTACCTACCCATAGATGGCGCCAAAACCCAAGACAGTCTGTAACAGGAAACTGACAAATGCAGCTGATAAATGTTCAGACAGCAGAATCCCAAAGTCACCAACATAAAAGCCTTACAAACATGCACTGCAGTCTTTCTTCTAAATGTGAATATTTCTACATATGAATAACTGAATAAACTAAATGTAAATGTAGGAAATATTGCTTGTTGCAGAAGTCACAAAGTTATCAGAGGCGTGAGCAAACCATGTGGTAACTGGACTTTTTTGTCTGAAGCAAATGCTCAAAGCACTTTACAATGATGCCTTACATTCACAGTGACCATGAAAGTGTTGTTGAAGTTGATGTAATTTCATGTAATTAGCAGTTATTAATTATAAATGTGATTCATTCATTCATTTTGCCACATATAAGCAGACGAAGATTTTCACACTCTCACTCACAGCCTACAGTCAATTTAGTCACCAGTTCACCTAACCTGCATGTCTTTGGAAGTAGGAGGAAGTGGGAGCACATGGACAGAACCCACACAAACACAGGGAGAAGATGCAAACTCCACACACAGTGCATTTATATGATCACAATTTTAATATTAAATAATTATTATTAGATAATTAAGGGCAGTGAAGTGAAGTCTGTTTGCTCATTCATATGTACTTGGGATCATCCTTTTAGTGCTCTTTGTTTTGGGGCTGTTGCGGTAGATGTGATTTTATTTTTGCTGATTACCCAAGGCCAAAACATGGCCATCAGATATTGCAAAGGCCTTGCATGGGTGCACCTGTCTGTGCTCAGCATAAGTCCAGTCCTATTACCAGTGATGCCCGTGTTGCGTTACTTAGTAATTACTTAGTAACGCATTACTCTAATCTGATCGCTTTTTTCAGTAATGAGTAATCTAACACGTGACGTTAATCTTTCCAAATCAGTAATCAGATTAAAGTTACTTCTCCAAGTCACTGTGCATTACTATTATTTTTGTATAGCGGGTCGATCGCAGCATTAATACTGGCCTGTGAGCAGGGGGAGGTCGGGGTTCGGTTACTGTCCACTTCCCCACTTTCAGCGAACTGTGAGCACAGAACCATATCCACTGTGCAGCAGCTCCGAGTTAAAAAACAGTTGTCTCTCAATGTGCGGTGACACTTAGAGCTATGGTTTTGCAAAGACACTTACGCTTTTTTTTTCTTTAAACTCTGTGCATCCCCTTGTTAAAAACAGCTGATCTGTGACGTGCAAATACTAATGCGATTTTTTTTTTTCGCCCAAATGCACCTCGTCTCTTCCTGAGGATGACATAACGTAAAAAATGTTGATAAAACGTTCTTACCTGTCAGTCTAGTCATGTTTTATGCATAAATAAACGTTATCCATTCGTGTGCTCAAACAGCAAACTAGTGGCGAATCCATGTTTATAGGTAGGGGAGGATGCGGTTCTCCACAACAGCCTGAGATTAAAGGTCCACTTTTGAAGACATTTTTTCATACTATTACTACTACTTATAATAATAATAATAATAATAATAATAATAATAATAATAATAATAATAATAACAATAATAATAATTTCAACAACTAAAATGTTTAAAAAGAATTTAAATGTTAGAAAAATGTTAGAAATAATTAAATAGTTACATTTGTAAACAATGTTGGTTAGAAATTGCAAGTTTTACCATTACAGTGCTGTCAACAGTTCTGTATGAGAAGATCACGAAAGATGTGTTTGTCGTAAAACAAGTATTTTGGTTTACTGAAGCCAAGAAAGGGTGACTATAAAGTGAGTATTGGCAAAACGTGTTATCATTTTCATGTTGAGGTGGCGCGCAGGGGGGGGGGGGGGGGGGGGGGGTGGTGTCTGCAGCTGCTGAACGTAACTGATAAATTAACTAGTAACCTAACTTAGTTACTTTTAAAATTGACTAACCATTAAAGTAACTAAGTTACCTTTTCAAGGAGTAATCAGTAATCTGTAATTGGATTACTTTTTCAAAGTAACTGTGGCAACACTGACTATTACTACCAGAGTCTTCAAATTCACAGGGAATGTTCTTGAGACACAGACCTTTGACAAGTTTAAAGATGACTAACCTTGACCTATTTTAAGAGGTCAAACAGTCACATTCTGTTTCCTATTTTAATGCACATATGGCCGAGGGTATTTTAGCATTGCGTTATATTTTTAATTTTCTCTCTGTGCTGCTGTGTTTGCAGTATTTGTCATCTGGCATGGAGAGAGCGCTCCTGGTGAGATGACAAATTTCTCTTTCCACTTGTTTCATTTCAGTCTTCACTGAGTTCGTCTTGGTAGGAGGTGTTCGGTGCTCACTGCTCACTGCGTAGCTCGTGCTGGGTCATCACTTCTGTCCTCTATTCCTGGATGCAGGACAACGGCGTCAAGGTGTTACATTTAAGAGGCTCATCGGCTTATGTGGGATACGGGTCAACAAAGCTGGAGTCACTTTCTCCTCCTGCCGGGCTCGAGCTCTGTACCACAGTGCAATATGCTGGCAGTGTTTCTGTCGAGTCCCTTTGTGCTTCCTTTTGTCTCAGTGGTGAAAAGAGTGGGTTTAGTTTCGAAGGACAGAATTAGACTTTCTGAACAAACAGAACCAGACAGAAGAGGTGAACACACACAGACACACACACACGTGCATGCACACTCGCACACACATGCCCATGCACCCACACACAGGTGTGTGGGTAAAATAGTAATAATCATGACACTAATATTCAGATTTATGAGAGTGCACACTCTAAGAAATAAAACATTGAATTTAATTGATAAAGTTATTTACCTTTTTTCACAAAACATTGTCAATTAAGTGCAAAACAATATTGTAGTTGAAATTAATTAAATCAAATGAAACATTATTACTTAAATCCCTAAAATTAACAATTGCAAGTATATTGAAAATAATAGTATTAATTACATTTAAAACCCCTGTGTTTCAGTTCTTAGACTGCATGCTCCAATTGTGCATGTTGCTTTTTAGATGGTGATGGTTTTCCATCACCAGCCTCTGCTGGGAAATGAATTCGCTAAGGTGGATGTTTTTGATGGCGATAGGAAACACACACACACACACACACACACACACACACACACACACACACACACACACACACACACACACACACACACACACACACACACACACACACACACACACACACACACACACAAACTGGTAGTGCATGTAACCTCCACACATCAAAGGATCTGGACTTTGGTGGAACCAAACCACAACCTTCTTACTGTGAAGGAAAAGTCCAAGAGTATGCTGCTCAGCAGATTAATATACAACTGGTTAGTTACAAGCAGCAGTGGCCTTCATGGACAATAGCGTCCTGTGATGAGCAACGAGGCTTCAGAAATCGTGTGCAAACAAAAGGCCTATTTTACACATGGCTGCCTGAACAAGCCCAGACACGTCCCACTGAGGCAGTGTTCCTAGATTTATAAATATATAGAAGAATAACCACAAATTATAATCTTAAACGATACAAACATGGCCCAAAATAGGAACTGTACTCGTCCAAAGCCATATCTATCAGAATCCAAATTTTCAGATCTGAAAATGCAGGAGGTTTTATGGTGTTACTGATGGAAATTTTGGGAACTCACTCACATGCTATGACTATGTTGACATATGTCCTACAAATCACAGGGAAAATTTGAAACAGACTGAATATAAAGCTAACTGAAAAACCAATAATAATAACAACAGTAATAATAACACATTTTAGTGTTGGTGACTTTTGAAATGTTCAAGGTCATGTTAAGGCAGCCAAATTACAGCAGACACAGTGTTATTTTGATGTGCAATTTAAGATTTAATGCAAACAAACCACAATATCAATAAACCAATGGAGACTAAGCCTTAAAAAATTAGCTTTGCAGACTAAATCACAAAAAAATGTATATGACAGAGGTCTCATAAATGGGGTGGTTTTTCCTATACTAAACTTTTTTATTTTTTACATTAATAATTTTGGTTGCTGTTCACCTTGATAATCACCTAGCTGAAGTCATAATAATAATCAAGTTTTAATTTTGCGCTGCCACTGTACAGTGCGGTGCATTTAGAAATGTTGTTCTAACCTGCACTGATGTCATTGGTAGAGCGTTATAAAAAAAAGAAAAAGGTCTGAAATGACTGACGTTGGCACAACATGAGCTCAGGGGATGCAAAGATAGAGTGCTTCATTATTTTAATTAGTCCCACTCCACTAAGGTTCAAATTCATTTAATCTGTGGGACCTGCTGACACAAGTCAGTGTTCAGGTCCAATACGAATGTCACTATGGTGAGGAAAAAAATGGCTCTACACAGCATTTCTATAAATATCTCTTGGACTCTTTTTTTCTGTTGTTTTTGCTAGTTCAACTCTAGTTAATGCACTAATCAAAATGTCAATCATTCAATGCAACAATAAATTTTCTTCATAAAAATTGGTGAGAAGATGATGAAAAAACAAGGCAAAGTGCTACACCAGCCTGATAACAAGGCTTTTAGCGTACACTAAGGCTCGCTGTCAATCCTCTTATACTGTGCCTCATTGAAAATGGATTAGTAAGCAACACCTATGTTTTGGTCTCGGGTCACTTTGGAGGGATTTAATTCAATGGGCCTGCAGCTGACACTCTTCTCCTATCCTGCTAATAGATCAAATCATTTTTTTAAATTAGTTTTTTCATGTTTACAAGTGATCCTTTTTTGCAGGTTTTGTTTTATTGAAAACAAGTTCCATTACCTGCATTAGACTGTGTCTTGTTTTTTCAAGGACCCTTAGGAGGGTTTTGTTGTTATTATTGTTTTGGTGGGTTTGTTTTTTTGTTGTTATAAGCCTTGGGTTGGATATGATGTCTGCAAACAGAGCCTTTTTGTGGAAACGTAGAGGAGCCGTTAGAGGAGCTGATTGCGAGATGTAAGTAGCTCTCGAGGGTGCTGAACGTGTCTCCAAACACGGCAGATGCAGCTCCGATTGTCAGTTGCAGCCTAAATCCCAACACAATGACTTGGCTGTGTCCTCACCGTGCCAACACAGTCGCTGAGATTTTGGTATGGTTGGCAGTTTAGGCAAAGGCATGCAGGACACAGGATTTTCTCCTTAGCAACATGAAGGTGTCCTAAAATGACATCTAAGAACTGGTAAGTGATCCACTTGCTCCAATTTAGTCATTTCTTGCAGTAACTTTTATTTTGTAGTCAGAAATATTATTTGTTTTACTTGTTTCACAGGTGTCACAGGTCTGATTGACAATGCAGTGGTGAGCATAAAGATTCACCGTCTCAGATACTCAAGCAGGACAATGCAACATATTCCTCCAAATGATAGAGGGGCACTATGGGAGTCCAACCAGCCATGTATTCCCATATTTAAAAGCAGACAGACGTTAACAGCACTGCCTTTGTACAACTTCATATTATGGATTTTTCTTGGAGTGTTGGCGTTCCCTTGTTGTGTCCGGTGTTTAATATTCAAAGTTGGGGTCCTAGGGCCTTGGAACTGCGACCCTGTGTACTACAAGGCCATACCTGCTGCAGCTGCAAGGCTGGCTGTAAGCAGGATAAATGGAGACCTGAATTTGGATCTGGGACTGAAAATGGACTTTATTATCCTTGAGGAGCCATGTGAAACCTCCAATGCACTCACCTCATTTATCTACTATGAGAAAAGTGCAGATGTGTTTGTGGGCCCCACCAACCCAGGATACTGTACTGCAGCTTCACTGCTGGCCAAGAATTGGGATAAAGTCATTTTCTCTTATGGGTGTGTTAACTATGAACTGGATCGCATCACAGGATATGCTACTTTGGCAAGAACTCTACCATTTCCCTCAGATGTGTTGTTCACTGTGTTGAAACACTTTAGGTGGGCCAATATTGCAGTGGTTTCATCAAATGAGGACATCTGGATAGAAACTGCCAGGAAGGTGGCAAGTGCTCTGAGGAACAGGAGACTTCCCATAAGTGTGGTTTCATCTATTGGTGTAAATGAGACTGAGATGATGAAAACACTGAGGAAAATCCAGGCTGCAGGAGAAATCAGAGGTAAGTACTCAAATTCTTGAATAGGAAAAGTCCCTAGAAGGTTGAAAGTGCTCCACATAAACCCAACACTGAGCAACATATAACAATCTATTACAACCCCAAATCAGAAAAAGTCTGCAAAGTTCAGAAAATGGGGAAAAAGATTATTAAATTTACTTGGATTTATGTTTCATTTCAGACATTATGAATCAAAGATATTTCATGTTTTGTGCAATCAACTTTGTTTTATTTGTTAATATACATCCATTGCTGCATTTAGAGCCAAAAAGTTGGGACAGATGCAGTTTATGGCTAATGAGGAAAAAATAGTGATGTCATTTCAAACAGGAGATGTCAACAAGTAATGATTTGGTATAAAATCAGTACCCATAAACAACTGAGTCTGTGATAAGCAAAGCTGGGCAGAGGATCTCCAGTTTAACAGATGACTGAGAAAATTTTTGAAATGTTTTAAAACAATGCTCCTCAAAGAAATATTTGAAAGGATTTGCATATTTCTCCCTGTACCATGTATAATATCATTAAATGATTCAAATAACCTAGAGGAATTTCAGTGCATAAAGGACAAGAGTGCAATCCTAAAATGACCACCTGTGAGCTCCAATCCCTCAGACAACACTGCAGCAAGAACCTTCATTCATCAATAGCTGATATAACCACATGGGCAAGGGGAAACCTTGGGGAAACTTTGTCAAGCACTGCAATACAGAGGTACATTCACAAATGGCACTTAAAACTTCACTGTCCAAGCATTGAAGATGGGTCATGGCTGGGTCTTCCAGCATGACAATGACCCCAAACACACAGCCAGGACAACTAAGAAGGGGCTCCGTAAGAAGTATTTCAAGGTCCTGGAGTGGCCTGGCCAGTCTCCAGACCTGAAGCCAATAGAAAATCTTTGGAGGGAGCTGAAACTCCAAACCTGGAAGATCTAGAGAAGATCTGTATGGAGGAGTGGACCAAAATCCTTGCTGCAGTGAGTGAAAACCTGGTGAAAAACTACAGGAAATATTTGACCTCTGTAATTGCAAGCAAAGGCTACTGTACCAAATATTAACATTGATTTGCACAGGTGTTCAAATACTTATTTGCAGCAGTAACATACAAAAAACTATTTAAAAAATCATACATTGGGATTTCTGGATTTTTTTTTTTTTTTTAGATTATGTCTCTCATAGTGGACATGCACCTAAGATGAAATTTTCAGACCCCTCCATGATTTCTAAGTGGAAGAACTTGCAAAATCGCAGGGTGTTCAAATACTTATTTTCTTCACTGTATAATAATAAAAAAAACCAGCACACTTACTCCTTTGTTACTGCCTTTAATGTGACAACATTTCAATCCCACTGGATCTTCCTCTGGTCATACTTTCACTGAATATGTCCCTCCCATATATAACATTTGCTCCCTGATTGCATCTCAGATGTACCTTCTGGCATATTGTCGCTGAACTTTCAGGTCTTTTTTTTTTAAGAAAATCCTCCTCTGTACCACTTCATCATGAAGCTGAATAACTGGGGATGCAAAATGCGAAACATGCACTATGCACAATTTTTCAAATCACAGCCAGAGAAGCCTATAAATTCTTCTGGGTTATCTGGGTGTTTTAGGGTCTTTGCTCACTCTTCTCCTTCTTGCACAGTCAGTCAGTTTTTGAGAACTGTCTACTCCACACAGATTTACCATAGAGTGTCATACTGTTTGTATTTCTTCATAATTAATGTCAATAAAATCCAAGACATATTCAGTGACTTGGAAATGTTCATGTATCCATCCCCTGACTTGTCTGATGAAAACTGACTTTGTTTACCATTTTCATGGCACAAAATAAAACAAAACAAAAAGTGAACAAAGAAAATGAGGAATTAACAGCAAACAAGCTCAGAGTGGACATGCAAAATGAAATGAAGACCAATAAGATGAAAACACAGCTCTGAACAGCCAAGAACAGATTGAAAACTTCATTACAAACCAGAAAGCTAAAAATACAATCAGAAAAACCAAGTCAGACAAGAACATACTCCATAAATATCTAAACAGCATCGGAAAAAACACACCGATTGAAAGCATCTAACGACCGGACCATCTGTTAGCAAGTTTTTCATGGAGGTGAAGAAAGCGAACGGCTCTGACTACAAGCCCAACACTGTCAGCAGCTTTCATATTTGGGCGATGCTAGACGTTTACATGTTTATACACTCAACAAAAATATAAATGCAACACTTTTGGTTTTGCTCCCATTTTGTATGAGATGAACTCAAAGATCTAAAACTTTTCCCACATACACAATATCACCATTTCCCTCAAATATTGTTCACAAACCAGTCTAAATCTGTGATAGTGAGCACTTCTCCTTTGCTGAGATAATCCATCCCACCTCACAGGTGTGCCATATCAGGATGCTGATTAGACACCATGATTAGTGCACAGGTGTGAAAGATGCAGTTTTGTTTTATTGGGGGGGATACCAGTCAGTATCTGGTGTGACCACCATTTGCCTCATGCAGTTCAACATATCTCCTTCGCATAGAGTTGATCAGGTTGTCAATTGTGGCCTGTGGAATGTTGGTCCACTCCTCTTCAATGGCTGTGCGAAGTTGCTGGATATTGGCAGGAACTGGTACACGCTGTTGTATACGCCGGTCCAGAGCATCCCAAACATGCTCAATGGGTGACATGTCCGGTGAGTATGCCGGCCATGCAAGAACTGGGACATTTTCAGCTTCCAAGAATTGTGTACAGATCCTTGCAACATGGGGCCGTGCATTATCCTGCTGCAACATGAGGTGATGTTCTTGGATGTATGGCACAACAATGGGCCTCAGGATCTCGTCACGGTATCTCTGTGCATTCAAAATGCCATCAATAAAATGCACCTGTGTTCTTCGTCCATAACAGACGCCTGCCCATACCATAACCCCACCGCCACCATGGGCCACTCGATCCACAACATTGACATCAGAAAACCGCTCACCCACACGACGCCACACACGCTGTCTGCCATCTGCCCTGAACAGTGTGAACCGGGATTCATCCGTGAAGAGAACACCTCTCCAACGTGCCAAACGCCAGCGAATGTGAGCATTTGCCCACTCAAGTCGGTTACGACGATGAACTGGAGTCAGGTCGAGACCCCGATGAGGACGACAAGCATGCAGATGAGCTTCCCTGAGATGGTTTCTGACAGTTTGTGCAGAAATTCTTTGGTTATGCAAACTGATTGTTTCAGCAGCTGTCCGAGTGGCTGGTCTCAGACGATCTTGGAGGTGAACATGCTGGATGTGGAGGTCCTGGGCTGGTGTGGTTACACGTGGTCTGCGGTTGTGAGGCTGGTTGGATGTACTGTACACCTTTCAGAGTGGCCTTTTATTGTGGACAGTCTAAAGCACACCTGTGCACTAATCATGGTGTCTAATCAGCATCCTGATATGGCACACCTGTGAGGTGGGATGGATTATCTCAGCAAAGGAGAAGTGCTCACTATCACAGATTTAGACTGGTTTGTGAACAATATTTGAGGGAAATGGTGATATTGTGTATGTGGAAAAAGTTTTAGATCTTTGAGTTCATCTCATACAAAATAGGAGCAAAACCAAAAGTGTTGCGTTTATATTTTTGTTGAGTGCCATATAATAAACAAATTATTAACCTCGCTTGTTCAGTCTGTACAGGAATATCAGACCTCGCACTCAGTTAATAATCGTTTATTATTTACAGGTATTATACCAAAGCATTCTATTACTTGTGCAACCCATCATCTTGGCTTTGATATTTTTAATTAATTTATATCACATTGTAGAAATATGTTTTCAGTTCTTGTTTAAGAAAGATCATTTTACAAATTTATATATTTGTATTTTTTGTATTTGAAATGGCATAAACAAATTAAAATGTGTGAAATACCAAGTGTTACAATACATTTGGAGGGCACAATACATTTGTGCTTTTGCATGTTTTGTTGTTACTGTTGTCTGTCCATCCATCTATTTTCTAAACCAGCTTATTCCAATTAAAGATCATGGGGGGCTGGAACCTATCCCAGAGGTCATCAGGCCAGATGCGGTGTACACCCTGGATGGGCTGCCAGGCTGTAACAGGTTGTTGTTGTGGAAAAGTAACAGATTAGTTCTGATGCAGTGCATTATTTTATAATTTATCTTTATATTTCAATGAGACATGAAAGAGCATAATTGGTTTTACTTTTTGGCAAAAATAAGCATGAATTCGTAGTCATATGGTGCATCTGGAAAGTATTCACAGCGCTTCACTTTTTCCACATTTTGTTATGTTACACTCTTATTCCAAAATTCTACTCACAATACCCCATAATGACAATGTGAAAAAGTTGTTTTTTTGTTTTTTTTAGATTTTTGCATATTTCTAAAAAAACAAAAAACAAAAACCTAAGAAATCGCATATACAACGTCTATTAGACAATAAACCGACCCTTTTATTTTTTTTTTAACTATATGGATTTGAATGATGTGCGATTCCACCAATCATGCTTGAACCCTCGTGCGCATGCGTGAGTTTTTTCACACGTGTCGGTGATGTCATTTCCCTGTGGGCAGGCCTTGAGTGAGATGTGGTCCCGCCCTCTTGGCTGAATTCCTTTGTTTCACACGCTGCTTGAGACGGCGCGCGTTGCTTTATCAAAATTTTTTCTGGACCTGTGAGGAATATCCGAGTGGATACTATTCGAGAAATTAAGCTGGTTTTCGGTGAAAAGTTTAATGGCTGATGAGAGATTATGGGGTGTTTCTGTCACTGTAAGGACTTCCCACAGAGCGGGACATCCTGCAGCGCTTCCAGGCGCCGTCGTCGGCCTGTTTCAACCTGAAAACATCCTAATTTAAGGCTTAATTCACCCAGGACATCGTGAGAGAACAGAGAAGATTCAGAAGAGGCCGGCATGAGGACTTTATGCAGACATTCCACTGTTTAAGGACATTTTTTAATGAAAGACGTGCACGCAAATTCGCCGAGTCGTTTCCGTGACGACTCGGCAAATCTGTGTGCGCTGCGACAGGAAAAACACCTCCGTGTTGAAAACCATTTGTAAAATTCAGGCGGCTTTTGATGGCTTTCAACAAGTCAGTAACTGAGAAATTGTTTAACAGCTTGGGCATGTTCCAACTTGCCCGTTAAGGTTTCCAACGGAGGTGTTTTTCCTGTTGCGACCCCCCGCGGTCGGGTCCGGCCCGACATGCGACTCTGCCCGCACGTTCTTTCATTACAAAATGTCCGTTAACAATGGAATGTCCGAATAAACTCCTCATGCCGACTTCTTCTGAAAGTTCTCTGTTCTCTGACGACTTCCTGGGTCAACAGAGCCTGAAATGTTGAAGTTTTCATCTTGAAACGGCGAGACGCTGCCACCTCGAAGCGCAGATCGCCGTCAGGCGACACTACCAGACCAAAACCAGCTGAATTTATCGAATGGTGTCCACTCAGTTGTGCCTTACAGCTTTGAAAAAATTTTGATCAAACAAAGCAGCAGTCTATGAGCCATTCCTAAACAATGAAAAAATCGACGAGAGGGTGGGCGACTCCTCACTCAAAGACTGCCCACAGGTGAATGACGTAACCGACAGGCGTGAAAAAACTCTTGCATGCCCACGGGGGTTCAAGCATATCTGATGTAATCACACGTGATTCAAATCCATATGGTTTTTGAAAAAAATAATAAGGTTGGATACTTTTCTAATAGACCTCGTACATAAGTATTCACAGCCTTTGCTGTGAAGCTCAAAATTGAGCTCAGGTGCATCCTGTTTCCACTGATCATCCTTGAGATGGTTCTACAACTTAATTGAAGTCCACCTGGGGTAAATTCAATTGATTGGACATGATTTGGAAAGACACACACCTGTCTACATATAATGTCCCACAGTTGATAGTGAATGTCAGAGCACAAACCAAGAATGAAGTCAAAGGAATTATCTGTAGACCTCTGACAGGATTGTCTGAAGGCACACATCTGGGGAAGGGTACAGAAACATTTATGCTGTTTTGAAGGTCCCAATGAGCACAGTGGTCTCTATCATCCATAAATGGAAGAGGTTCAGATCCACCAGGATCTGAACCACCAGCTGGCCACCCATCTAAACTGAGCGATCGGAGAAAAGGGTCTTCATCATGGAGGTGATTAAGAACCCAATGGTCACTCTGTCAGTGCTCCCAAGCACCATCCCTACAGTGAAGCTTGATGTTGGCAGCATCATGCTGTGGAGATGTTTTTCAGTGGCAGGAACTGAGAGACTAGTCAGGATTGAGGAAAAGATTAATACGGCAATGTACAGAGATACAGTTATGCTCAAAAGTTTACATACCCTGGCAGGATTTGTTTTTTTCTTTGCCATTAAAAAAATTTCATGTTGTCATTATGGGGTGTTGTGAGTAGAATTTTGAGGGGGAAAATTAATTTAGTCCATTTTGCAATAAGGCTGTAATATAACAAAATGTATAACAAGTGAAGAGCTGTGAATATTTTCTGGTTGCACTATATTATATTTAAATTGGTTTTAAATTTGATTTAATTTAATGGATATTTAATTTATATTTTATTTCTCTTCCATTCAACTATGAAACCGTGTAACTTGTGGTGCAATAGACAAAAGTTGCACAAAGCAGTTTCTCCAATCAAATATGTATTCAATGACTAACAAATGATCATGTATCCATTCCTGACTTGTGTAAAGAAAGTTGACTGTAAAAGTGATGTTTATTCACAATAATTGTCATATTTAGTTTGTCCAATTACTTGTGGCCTCTGAAATAGAAGAACTGTGGCTGTAATTCCTAAATGAGTAATGCAGTTATTTTGTGAAACCCTTGAATTAAAGTTCAAAATTTCATTTCAGCTCCATTGTGGGGGTGCAGAGAGGCAAAGTTTCAAAAAATGTCTCAATGTCCAAATAAATACAGATCTGCCTAGTTATTTATTTATTTATTTATTTTAATGGCCAGGACTTTTCAGGAGAACCGTGTGATTCTACTAAGATAAACAGGGAATAATATTCAATTAATAACAATCAATATAATGCTCTTGCAAAAGTGTGAAGTATTTTAACCAAAGTGTTTTTTTAATGTATTTGTTTTATTTTGTCTTTTCTGCTGGACACTCTTTTTCAGAAATTATTTTAATCATGTTTTTCTTTTTCAGCATTTGTTTGTGATTTTTTTTTTAATCATAAAAAAAACAACTTCACAATACTGAACACTGATTTTGTTACTCTATTCTGAACTTAAACCTTTTTTATGTATGTTTATCTTCTTTGTTAAACTAAACTCAATTGCTATCATACCACTTTTTGAGAGTTATATCTAATCTTTGTAGGTTTACCACAAAATTAAGATAAAGAAATACTTCAGCTATACTCATTAAATGTACTGTACCTTAGCACTGCTTACATCGCACCAATGAGTGTCTGTTTTATAGTCATCAAACACAGTGGTTCCAGTCCTGTTCAACTTTCCCTGCTCTGACAAAGCCAGATTATCTCATGTGCTCAGCCAGTCAAGCGTTTGCCAGTCACCTGACTATGGCTGAACCAATCAGCTGTGAGTACAGCATGCAGAGACAGAAAATGTAGGTTCGGTGTCCTTGAGGACTACAATTGGGAACCACTGACATAATGCTAACTGAATGATGATAACAGTGATTTTATTCATGAGGAGATATTTTAGTTCTTACTGTGTTTTTTCTATTTCCTTATTTTTTTTTTTTTTTTTTCAGTCATCATCATGTGCATGCACTCTCTCCTGATTGGAGGGGAACAACAGGCGACGTTTCTTCTAAAAGCACAGGAAATGGGCCTGACTCGGGGGCAATATGTGTTTGTGCCCTACGATGCTCTCCTTTACAGCGTACCCTACGCCAACGTGTCCTACGTCCCCCTGCAAAACAACAGCTGGCTGAGGGAGGCCTATGATGCCGTGCTCACCATTACTGTGGCCTCGGAGACTTTGTCCTTCAACGAGGCGTTCGCTGCCGCAAAGAGAGCCGAGGAAGTGATGCTGCCTATGCAGCCAGAGAAGGTAGCACCTGTTCTAATGTCACCTGTTCTAATGTCACCTTTTGCCTTTTAGGTGACGGCTTGTGGGGCTTTGATTTGAGATTACACATTTTTTTTAAAGGAAAACTGAAATACCCAAATAACGAGGGTGAACCTGTGAGGAGAATAACTCTTTCCGTGCAGTGCAAGAAGGTTCACTGAATGAGAATGAGCATTAGATTTGAACCCAGCATGCTGTCCCCAGCACTATCAAAATATCAAAAGAATATCTTCTGAAGAGATCCATTTTATGCTGAGGAGACACCAGACATAAATGGTAAATGGTAAATGGACTGCATTTATATAGCACTTTTCCATCTGCATCAGACTCTCAAAGGGTTTTACAATAATGCCTCACATTCACCCCGATGTCAGGGTGCTGCCATACAAGGTGCTCACTACACACTGAGAGCAATAGGGGATTAAAGACCTTGCCCAAGGGCCCTTAGTGATTTTCCAGTCAGGCTGGGATTTGAACCGAGGATTTTCTGGTCTCAAGCCCAACGCCTAAACCACTAGACCATCACCTCCCCTGATGACATCATTCCAGTTCATTAATTTGTCACTAATTGTTGAGCTCAGTGGGACAGGAGTTTGGCAATCAATATGTAGACCTGTGTTCAATTCCCGGTCAGGTTACCTGCCTATGTCCTTGAACAAGACACTTCATCTGCATTGTCCCAGTCCACCCAGCTATAACTGGGCCTTGCTTCAGATGACTGTCCTGCCCGTGGGGGAGTTCACAGAATCTCAGTGTTTCACAACATCCCACAATGCCTTGTACACACAGTAGTTGCTGTGCGGCAGACACTCTTTCATTGGTTTGTTTGTTTATAGCAGAATCGATGGCAAATAATAAATAGAATACTGGAGTTAGTCTAAATAAATTGCTGAAAACATCAGGTAAAAAAAGCTTGGGACACAGCTTTTGTTTTGTTCTGTGTCTCAGTGCTGCAATTCATGAATGAAATGTTTGGTGCAAGAAAAGGAGGTAACGTTCGACAGATTTCGCAGTAATGAGCATCAAAACAACCTTTGGTTCATACTCTGGGGTCCAAGGACTTGTCAGTGAGTCCAAATCAATGGGTCTTTATGTTTCTGGACCCTGGAGGTTTAAAAGTAATCCACAGGAATGAGGCCGGAAGGACACCTTGGATTCCCCAAAAGCATTCGAGGGACAATAGTGAACACTTTGTTAGTGTTATGTTCATAATATTGACCTTATTCCTCTTCTTTTTTCCAAATGGGGTGCTTTTCATGACACAGTATTTTATTTTACTATTTATAATCCTCCCCCCTTCTCTTAACTCTAACCACAACTTAAGTGTTTCCCTTCCCCCACCCCCCCAACCACCCTGCATTTCATGCCTCTGTCACAAAATAAATTTGTGCCCCCGTCATGAAAAGCGCCCCATATATGTGGGACGATATCACAAACCCAGTGATTAACTGACTTTTCGTAATGCCATCACAAACTGCCGTGAGACTGGGTTGCAAAAATAACACTGACATATGTGTAATTTGATATAATCTCAAACCATGTTCAACATGTTCAACAACATTTCTTGTCTAATTGTGTATGAAACTGAAAGAGAGGGCGCCACTGTGTCTTAGTAGTTAGCACTGTTGCCTCACCGGTCCTGAATAAAGTCTTGGGTCCTTTCTGTGTGGAACTTGGATGTTTTCTACATATTCACATGGGTTCCCTACAGGTGCTCCAGCTTCATCCCATTTCCAAAGCAATGCAGATTTGGTGAATTGGTTCCTCTAAATTGACCCTAAGAGTGAGAGAGGACGAGTGACAGTGAGTGAAAGTGTAAATGTCTTTATCTATATGCGTCAGCCCTGTGATAGACTGGCGGCTTGTCCATTAGGTAGGCCTTTGCATGTCCAGTATCATTCATTCATTCCTTTCCTATAACCACTTACTCCAATCAAGGGTCATGGGGGAGCTGCTATCCCAGCAGTCATAGGGCGTGAGGCAGGGTACACCCTGGACAACAGGCCAGGTATTCCCCTGATGTGTTTTTTCCACCTGCTTAGCTCTTTCACACTGGAAGGACATAATAACTGGCTATTTCTGCACTGTAAACAGTGTGGACTTGTCAGCAGTCAACCGCTCTTGGTGTTAGTTAGTTTATTATTAAGATCCCCATTAGCCACTGAAATTCGAGGAATCGTGTGAATCGAGGAATGTCCCCTTCACAGTTAGAAATAGCACAATCATGTTTCAAGTTTTTTCAATCAAACCACTGCCCCAGAATTACTGAGTGTGCAATATGGGAAGTTGCAAAATCAATGGAGAAGCAGACAAAATGAAACTGTGATGAATGGAAAAAATGAGGCAAATGTTGTCATATACACAGTCTCCCTGTCATGGAACTTAATTTTGATGCCATTTGACAATGAACAAGCTTAAGGCACCTTCACATATAGCACGAATGAGGCCGAATGGCACACTAAGGAGGAATTGTATGCCATTCATGAAAAATCAAAGCCACCTCTTACGCCTCGTACACCTGTCGCCACAACCATTTGCACACACCAGCGGCCGAAAGACAAAATGTGCCCTGTGAGTGCCTATTAGATCCCTTTCTCGGCAGGTGTCAGCCAAATTCCAGGTACCACACACGAACATCCAGTACCACTCGCAGAGCACTTAGAAAATGTGGTGCCATTCGCACAGCCAGCACGAAAATAGAGAGCAGGCGACCACTTTCAAACTGGCTATGAAAGTTGTTCCAAGCAACACACATGTGGCGTGCCAGAGTGTCAGCAACCCCCCCTCAACACATGAGACATGTGTGTATCATGAGTGTGCACGTGTGTCACACACACACACACACACACCCGCCTGCAACACATGAGGTGTGTGGAGGAGGGGGAGGGCACACTTGCATGAAATGCTGATTTGTATGTGTATGTACAGACAAATGATCACATGGGGACCGACCAGCCATGCCTGAGCGCACAAAGCACAGCAAGGCACCTCAAAGCTGATCGCTGCCCAGCCACACACTGACAACTGGAAATGACAGCTCAGTGCACATGACGTGTTACATTAAAAACACAGAAAACACAGCCAGGACAGGTACATACATAATTACTTAAGAAATAACTAAAATAAATAATCACACAACACAGAAAGAGAGTGACACTTTGTTCTGTGGGCTGAATGGACAGATGGGCGTGTCACAGCTTGAGAACACGTATTGTGTTTTGAAGGACATGACCTTACAACTGTCCTCCGTGAGGCACGTGTGTGTGCTTGCTGTCCTCACATGGACATACATAAAACATATATCGGCTTTGTGACGGGCTGCAGTGAGTACACAGAGCGCACCTCAACAGGCTGTGCCAGGTGAAACTGACGGTCAGATCATGTGTACACTCAGCTGGTGATCTGAATGTCAAGCTCACGTGTGGGTGACGTGGCATAAGATAAAATAAGACATAATAAGAGCGCACTGCTTCATTCATGTCATTTCATGACTTGATGTCTATGACCCCGGGGTCAAATACAGAGGAACAGAGGGATCATACTTGGATTGTCTGCTCGATGAGATGCAGCAGCGGCACGATGTGGTGTCACATGCTCCAGCTGCTCGCGCTGTGTTCGTGCACATGCACAAGCATGCACAAAGCCATCACAGCATCATTCACACCTGCCCGACGTCGGCTCGATGTTTCCGGGGTTCACTCATTCGGGCTGTTTCGCCGTGATTCGTACTTATTCGTTCTATGTGTGAAGGGGCCCTAATATTTGTGATTTAATTTGCTGCAATAGTCAATTCTAATATCAAAATGTTTGCCAATATCCAAATATATTTAGATAGCTTTAGACTTTTTGCAGAATGTTGTCTTTCTACAAAAACAAATTTGTTTGTGGATGCTGCTCATATAAAATAAGACATTTTAAATTCATTACTTTTTAGTTAATGCTCATATGCTGGAAGGTATATTTGAAGATGCACTCATGGCCACTAGACCTAGGTTTTGGAAATGAAAGAAACTGACAAGCTCATTTCAAGCTGCATGTAACTTCAAAAGCGCACATATGTTGAAAACATAGGAACACGATCTGCTCCTAGTTTCCATCTTGCATGAAATGACAAGGTTATACCCTGCAGGAAGTCCAGACATGTCCTGGTGAAGACACATATACCGTATGGTATATTAAATTAACAAAACAAACTTGTTTTTTCTAGTGATTTAGGCATTGCAAATAACCAAAGTTGAATCAGTTTACCATATGCCCTTTCAGTTGGAAGACTTACAACATAATAACATTTACTGTTTTTAAATTATCATGATACCAAACTGGAGTAGAGACTTTTGTTTGTCTGTTTATTCATTCACTCATTGCATTTTACAGGAGTTATGTCTCAGCTTTTGCCAAAGCCTCAGAATGCATTTTAAATTGTGCCATCTTTTTGTGGACCTGATAACAACCCTGAATGTTTCTTGCAGGTTAACCCTCTATTTGGGACCATTTATAACAGTATATATTTGCTGGCTAAGTCCATAAACAATGCGAGGAGAGCAGGCATGAGGCTTTCAGGATCAAATCTGGCATACTTCACAAGGAATATGACTTTCAATGGCTTCAACCAGAAGGTCAGGGTGGATATTGCTGGCAATGTCAAGACCAACTATGTCATCCTGGACTCTGACACGAGGGGAAGCCAACTCTATCAGACCTTTATAGTGGATCTAATGTCTGAAAGGCTGCTTTTTGCTGGGAGATCCATTCACTTTCCAGGGGGGTCCCCTCCACCATCTGACTCCAGTTGCTGGTTTGAAAATAACAGCATCTGCACTGGTGGTGAGATACATCACTTTGGTATATCTATACTTAATGCATGTCTGTTGGATTAGTTCCAAAGCATTTCCTCTTATTTATCATTTCATCACTTTCCCCATTTCCTCTTGTTGTCGTCAGGTGTGGAGATCACCTACATCATAGTGGTGTTCACTGTGGTCTTTGCTCTGGCTCTCGGAGGGATTGCTGTCAGTCTTTTTGTAAGGTACTACCTGAAAACACAACTATGTTACCGGCAACAAAGACTGCTGTTTTATATTAGACTAGGAGCAGTAACACTTGAAGTAAAGGTTCTTGTAATAAGTGTAGGTTAATGGGTAATAAGGCTTTAAAAGTTTTATATAATACTTATTAAAGTGATTATGCGTTAATAAGACTATATAGGTGCTAGTAATAGCATCATAAATACATTTGCTATTAGATCATAAGGCATTGCTTTTGCTTTAGGTCTGACAGCTGTAAAAATCATAGTCAAATGTTAACAAGTGCATAATACGTTGCTAATAAATATGTAATTAATTAGGTATTAATCACCACTGAGACACATCGACTCCACAACTACAGTTGAACTTGGAGCCAGACTGATGACATGATGGGCAGACACTGGCCATGCATCCCATGGTGCTGGACTCACGACACCCTGCCTGTGGCGTCAATGACTGCGTTCTCATCTCAATAATGAACCTTGTTTTTGATACCATTCTGGTTTTTCTATTTCCCGTTTCTTCAGCTTGGTAAAAACTTTGTAAAAGCCTTGTAACTGTTAGAATGGCCTAAGCAGTGGGTCACCCCTCTGAGTCTGGTCTGCTTGAGGTTTCTTCCTCATCATCATCAGATGGAGTTTTTCCTTACCGGCGTCACCTGTACGGTTGTTCTAAGGGTCAGGTAAGGTTAGACCTAACTCGTGTGAAGTGCCTTGAGGCAGCTTTGTTGTGATTTGGTGCTATATAAATAAAATAATTCAAATTGAATTAAAGCAATTACTTAACAGGTAAATTAGTTTGATTTAAACTTTATTTAACCAGGTTAGTCCTACTGAGCTCAAAACCTCTTTTGCAAGGGAGACCTGGACAATTACAGAGTTTCCAATTCACCTAACCTGCATGTCTTCAAATGTGGGAGGAAACTGGAGCACCCTGAGGAAACCCACGCAAGCATGGGGAGAACATGTAAACTCCACACAGAAAAGCCACAGGTGGGAATCAAACCCATGACCTTCTTGCTGTGAGGCAACAGTGCTACCCACTAAGCCACCGTGCTGCCAAAAGTTAAACTAAACTGCCATAGTTAAACTAAATATTACATAATGGTTAAATTAATAATAACTCAACAATAATTACCTCATCCAAGTGGAAAAATGGCTTGAAGACCAACAAGAAATTAATTCTGAACTTTTAGATATCGCTTGCCCATAGGACTGATAACACAGAAACAAATGTTTATAATGGTATTATAAACAATTATAAGAAAGTCATCATGTGCTTAAGCCTGTTGTAAATATGTGCATATGAGTGTCTTATTATGGAAGAATAAAGATATTTATTATACTGTTGTTAACACATGCTAATGTTAATAAGCATCTTATAATGACTTATTACGGCTTTATTACTAATTAACTAATGCGTATTAGAAATACCTTAATACAAAGAGTTACCCAAGATGCATTTACTCAGTACACAGTAAAATCACCAGTGTAAAACTAACATTGACAGTGTTAAATTATCACTATCAGTGTACATATGGTCCTACTCTGGTCTCTTAATTTAACACTGGTGATTTTCCTGTGTAGCACTGCTGAAATCACTAAGAATGTGACAAAAAAAAAAAGGTTGAGGAATAACAGATGTCATTTTTGGTATAAAGATCACTACAGATTACAGATTAACAGAACGCAGAACCTTTTTGTTATTTCTTTTGTTAAGAGAATGGGAACATAAAATATTGAAAAAAAACAGTCATTCTGGTGTTTTGGACATATGTTTAGAGGAAGGGCTCATTTACTGGTGGTGTGTGTGTAGGGAGGGGGTGACATGGCCAGATGATTCGTAATCAGGTACAATAACTACACTCAACAAAAATATAAATGCAACACTTTTGGTTTTGCTCCCATTTTGTATGAGATGAACTCAAAGATCTAAAACTTTTTCCACATACACAATATCACCATTTCCCTCAAATATTGTTCACAAACCAGTCTAAATCTCTGATAGTGAGC
Organism: Thalassophryne amazonica; assembly: GCF_902500255.1. NCBI lineage: Eukaryota > Metazoa > Chordata > Actinopteri > Batrachoidiformes > Batrachoididae > Thalassophryne > Thalassophryne amazonica. The sequence goes on along the minus strand of NC_047106.1, from coordinate 60,772,532 downwards.
ACTTCTCCTTTGTTGAGATAATCCATCCCACCTCACAGGTGTGCCATATCAAGATGCTGATTAGACACCATGATTAGTGCACAGGTGTGCCTTAGACTGCCCACAATAAAAGGCCACTCTGAAAGGTGCAGTTTTATCACACAGCACAATGCCACAGATGTCGCAAGATTTGAGGGAGCGTGCATTTGGCATGCTGACAGCAGGAATGTCAACCAGAGCTGTTGCTCGTGTATTGAATGTTCATTTCTCTACCATAATCCGTCTCCAAAGGCGTTTCAGAGAATTTGGCAGTACATCCAACCAGCCTCACAACCGCAGACCACGTGTAACCACACCAGCCCAGGACCTCCACATCCAGCATGTTCACCTCCAAGATTGTCTGAGACCAGCCACTCGGACAGCTGCTGAAACAATCGGTTTGCATAACCAAAGAATTTCTGCACAAACTGTCAGAAACCGTCTCAGGGAAGCTCATCTGCATGCTTGTCGTCCTCATCGGGGTCTCGTCCTGACTCCAGTTCGTCGTCGCAACCGACTTGAGTGGGAAAATGCTCACATTCGCTGGCGTTTGGCACGTTGGAGAGGTGTTCTCTTCATGGATGATGAGAAGGAGATGTGTTGCACTGCATGAGGCAAATGGTGGTCACACCAGATACTGACTGGTATCCCCCCCCAGTAAAACAAAACTGCATCTTTCAGAGTGGCCTTTTATTGTGGGCAGTCTAAGGCACATCTGTGCACTAATCATGGTGTCTAATCAGCATCTTGATATGGCACACCTGTGAGGTGGGATGGATTATCTCAGCAAAGGAGAAGTGCTCACTATCACAGATTTAGACTGGTTTGTGAACAATATTTGAGGGAAATGGTGATATTGTGTATGTGGAAAAAGTTTTAGATCTTTGAGTTCATCTCATACAAAATGGGAGCAAAACCAAAAGTGTTGCGTTTATATTTTTGTTGAGTATACTTTGTAATTATATTAGAAATCAATAATTCATTCATATTTTTATAAGGTCAGCTGATTGACAAATTCCAATTACATGTATTGATGCTCTCTGTTCAATGTGCATATGATCAGTAATGGCATAAATGGATACACTATCAAATCCAAATTGGTCGAAGACTCTCCTTGCTTTAGTGTAGTTATTTGTGGGATGAACATTTAGCTAGTTCAGCAGAATCCCTGATGGATTCTTTGACAGATCTTTAAAAATCTACATGCTATAAGAGGAAAGTACTTTCCAACAACTATAACTGCATATCGACTGATTTTAGATAATCAACAACAGGTGTCTCTGACTGAATCATAATTTTGTTGCAGGCGGAGACTCCAGCAGATCCAACTGGTCAAAGGCCCCAATCGTATCCTGCTGACCCTAGAGGATCTCACTTTTATTAACCCTCAGCTTAGCAAGAAGGTAGGCAGCTTTACTCCATTACATCCATCCATATACCCACTTACTCTGGAGCTTATCCCAGAAGTCATTGCGCATGAGGCAGGGTGCACCCTGGACAGGACACCAGTGTGTCACAGGGCCAGTTTGTTATATATTAATTTATATGATGAAACGGTTAATGTAAAGCAAACAAAAGTGGCATCTAGTGGCCACCAGGACCCTGTGATCAGTACTTGATGGGCTTGTCTGTCTTTATTGTTTTTGTATGTTCAAAGACATCAACGTGGTCCAAATTAAGAGATACCCTGGTCCTCATTTGTATCTATCAGAACACAAAATTTCAGATCTGAATATAATAATTTTTGTGAGGTTCATCCTGCATGCCCTGCTGCTAATCACAGCAAATATATTGCCTGGGTTCCTTGGTCATAGCACAAATAATTAAGCATCATTGCTCGTTTCAAACCAACATAGTTCTCATTTTCATGTCTAGCTCCAATATTCTTTAAATACCAAATGTACATGCATTCTTCTGTGTGCCCATGGTTATGTTGAACTTAAAATAACGTGGGGTTGGACCCAGTACTAGTGTTTTATTTTTGTGAGGCAGCAGAAAACGAGCACCAAAAAAAGATGGTCTCAAGTCGAGCACAGAGTTCATGATGCTTCAAACTGCAATGAAAACAAACAGTAAAAAAAAAAAAAAAAAAAAATAATAATAATAATAATAATAATAATAATAATAATAATAAAGGTAAAATTAATGGAAAATGCAAAACCTTAATAATTCTGGGTTGAGCAATATTTTTACATTGGTTTTCTCTGGGGTTCCCTGTCAGGGAGCACCAACACAAAACTGGCCATGGTAGAAGCTGTCTAGAAAATGGGTGAATGGACATGAAGGGAGGAGGAGGTATTGTAGGAACGAGGAGCTCAACTGCTTCACCTCAGGGAGCTAGGGCTTTGTGTCATTTCTCAAATCCCAGTATGATATGATACGATACATATCGTTGGACCTCTGATACGTATCATGATATCAACACATTTATGTGATTAATACTGCTTATACGTACAGTAGAGTTCAGAATAATAGTAGTGCTATGTGACTAAAAAGATTAATCCAGGTTTTGAGTATATTTCTTATTGTTACATGGGAAACAAGGTACCAGTAGATTCAGTAGATTCTCACAAATCCAACAAGACCAAGCATTCATGATATGCACACTCTTAAGGCTATGAAATTGGGCTATTAGTAAAAAAAAAAGGTAGAAAAGGGGGTGTTCACAATAATAGTAGTGTGGCATTCAGTCTGTGAGTTCGTCAATTTTGTGGAACAAACAGGTGTGAATCAGGTGTCCCCTATTTAAGGATGAAGCCAGCACCTGTTGAACATGCTTTTCTCTTTGAAAGTCTGAGGAAAATGGGACGTTCAAGACATTGTTCAGAAGAACAGCGTAGTTTGATTAAAAAGTTGATTGGAGAGGGGAAAACTTATACGCAGGTGCAAAAAATTATAGGCTGTTCATCTACAATGATCTCCAATGCTTTAAAATGGACAAAAAAAAAAACTGAGATGCGTGGAAGAAAAAGGAAAACAACCATCAAAATGGATAGAAGAATAACCAGAATGGCAAAGGCTCACCCACTGATCACCTCCAGGATGATCAAAGACAGTCTGGAGTTACCTGTAAGTGCTGTGACAGTTAGAAGATGCCTGTGTGAAGCTAATTTATTTGCAAGAATCCTCCACAAAGTCCCTCTGTTAAATAAAAGACATGCAGAAGAGGTTACATTTTGCCAAAGAACACATCAACTGGCCTAAAGAGAAATGGAGGAATATTTTCTGGACTGATGAGAGTAAAATTGTTCTTTTTGGGTCCAAGGGCCGCAGAGAGTTTGTGAGATGACTCCCAAACTCTGAATTCAAGCCACAGATCACAGTGAAGACAGTGAAGCATGGTGGTGCAAGCATCATGATATGGGCATGTTTCTCCTACTATGGTGTTGGGCCTATATATTGCATACCAGGTATCATGGATCAATTTGGATATGTCAAAGTACTTGAAGAGGTCATGTTGCCTTATGCTGAAGTGGACATGCCCTTGAAATGGGTGTTTCAACAAGACAATGACCCCAAGCACACTAGTAAATGAGCAAAATCTTGGTTCCAAACCAACAAAATTGATGCCTCGCAGATGTGAAGAAATCATGAAAAACTGTGGTTATACAACTAAATACTAGTTTAGTGATTCACAGGATTGCTAAAAAAGCAGTTTGAACATAATAGTTTTGAGTTTGTAGCGTCAACAGCAGATGCTACTATTATTGTGAACACCCCCTTTTGTACTTTTTTAAATAATAGCCCAATTTCATAGCCTTAAGAGTGTGCATATCATGAATGCTTGGTCTTGTTGGATTGGTGAAAATCTACTGGTACCTTGTTTCCCATGTAACAATAAGAAATATACTCAAAACCTGGATTAATCTTTTTAGTCACATAGCACTACTATTATTCTGAACACTACCATATATTAATTTTCTTTAAATGTGTGGCTAAATTGTGGTGTAACCCACCTATTTGTTATACAGGCTGAAGAGGTTAATCCTGAGCTTGTTTGCCATCCAACAGAAAATCACTTTAGAGGATCTGACTGACTCCAGATGTGGTCTGGACGAAAAATCAACAGACCCCTCCCATTCTGTGAACAGCATGCAGGAGGCAACTCATGAGACCACAAATGTGGCTGTTTTTGAGGTATGTTGCAATGAAAGAGTCCTCGGCATTTAGCCTTGGTGCTATCCCAATCTATTTTCCCTGTGCTTTTTTTCTTCTATTTTTGTATATATCACTTTTAGCAAATATATATCAAACCCATCTGATAATTGGAGACCAGTGTTTCACACCACTTGGAATTTTGGCCCACACATCTTTGCAGAACTGCTTCGAGTTCAGCCAGACTAAATAAAACATGTGCCACCCATTTAAGATCCTGTCACAGCATCTCAAAGTGGTTCCACTCACAATTTTATTTAGGCCACTCACAAACTTTAATTGTAGTTCTTTTGAACTCTTCTGTGATATGTTTTGGATCAAAATGTTGCCTCCATGATTTTGAAGTACACAACAGAATTCAAGGGGCCCCGAATTGTGAAGTAGCAAAGCCTCCCCACATCACCACATTATCAAAGTACAACCACCATGCTGACCATAACTATGTTTTGTGTGTGTGTGTGTGTGTGTGTGTGTGTGTGTGTGTGTGTGTGTGTGTGTGTGTGTGTGTGTGTGTGTGTGTGTGTGTGTGTGTGTGTGTGTGTGTGTGTGTGTGTGTGACTTTGATCACGAAGAAACTGTTGAGAGCTGATGTTTGCCGTTTGGCATACTTATGTATTTTGGATCAAGGATGAATGCTGCAAAACAGAAAGTTGATAGGACTAATATTTTTGGAGAAATAGGGATATTAAGTGGCAACAGTGAACAATGGATGTTGATAATTAAATCCTGGACTCACACGCCATTCCACCAGGGCATTAAATCATCTATATATTAAAGCCCAAGTATACATGTGTGTAACTTTGATCATGGAGAAACTGGAGAGAGCTGAAATTTGCCGTTTGGTATGCCTATGTATTTTGGATCAAGGATGACTCATCTCTCATCTCATCACTCATCTTCAACCACTTATCCGGGATTGGGTCACGGGGGCCACAGCTCCAGCAGGGGACCCCAGACTTCCCTTTCCCGTGCCACATTGACCACCTCTGACTGGGGGATCCCAAGGCGTTCCCAGGCCAGTGGTGAGATATAATCTCTCCACCTAGTCCTGGGTCTCCTCCAAAATGGACATGCCTGGAACAGCTCCCTAGGAAGGCGCCAAGGGAGCATCCTTACCAAATTCTCGAGCCACCTCAGCTGGCTCCTTTCAACACGAAGGAGCAGCGGCTCTACTCCAAGCTCCCCACGGATGGCCAAGCTTCTCACCTTATCTCTAAGGGAGACATCAGCCACCCTCCTAAGGAAGCCCATTTCGGCCGCTTGTACCCGCGGTCTAGTTCTCTTGGTCATGTCCCAACCCTGAGAGTAGGAACGCAGATTAACCACTAGATCGAGAGCTTCACCTTTTGGCTCAGCTCCCTTTTCGTCACAATAGTACGGCAGAGCGAATGCAACACCGTCCCTGGTGCACCGATTCTCCGGGCAATCTCATGCTCCATTGTCTCCTCACTCATGAACAAGACTCTGAGGTAGTTGAACTCCTTCACTTGGGGCAAGACCTCATTCCCTACCCGGAGTAGGCAATCCATCGGTTTCCTGCTGAGAACCATGGCCTCAGATTCAGAGGTGCTGAACCTCATCCCAGCCGCTTCATACTCGGCTGCAAACCGATCCAGTGAGTGCTGGAGGTCATAGGGCGATGAAGCCAACAGGACCACATCATCTGCAAAAAGCAGTGATGAGACCCTGAGTCCACCAAACTGGAAACCCTCATCCCCCCGACTACACCTCGATATCTTGTCCATGAATATCATAGGATTGGTGACAAGGCGCAGCCCTGGCAGAGGCCAACCTCCACCGGAAAAGAGTCCGACTTACTGCCACTCTCGCTTTGTGAGTATAGAGATTGGATGGCCCTGAGAAGAGACCCCCTCACTCAATACTCCTGCAGCACCTCCCACAGTATCTCCCGGGGTACCCGATCATACACCTTCTCCAAGTCCAGAAAACACATGTAGACTGGGTGGGCATACTCCCAGGAACCCTCCAGGATCCTTCTGAGAGTGAAGAGCTGGTTGGTTTTCCACAACCAAGACGGAACGCAAATTGTTCCTCTTCAATCAAAAGTTCCACTACCGGCTGAACCCTCCTTTCCAGCACCCTGGAGTAGACTTTACCAGGGAGGCTGAATGGTGTGATGACCCTGTAATTGGCACATACTGTCTGGTCTAAGGATCTGGATCAAGGATGAATGGCGCAAAAACAGAAAGTTGATAGGACTAAAGGAAATATTTCAACCTTGCCAGGTGTAAAACATGACATGAACTAAATGTGCCCAGTAATAAATACAATTATTCACAAAACATTCACATTTTAATTTCCAGCACTTTCAATTAAAAATCATTATAGAAACTTTGCTTACTTTATTACCACCCTTGAAAAATGTCATATACAGTTGTGCTCAAAAGTTTACATACCCTGGCAGAAGTTTATTTTTTTATTTTTTTTATTTTATTTTTTTTTAGGGTTGGGTATTTATAAGCTTTGCTTCTGCCCTCACCCTTTCGGTCACAAAAGTTCATTGTAGAGTTGTTTTGTTATGAGTTTTTGTTGTTGATTTGTGTGCCAAATAAATTCATTCATTCATTTGGGTTGGGCCCGTTTTACCAGCATTGTGGCCCTTGATTAACAAATCTAGACTCCATCAGTTTCATGAGTGGATGTCTGCATTCTAAAATCATGGAGGAGGAATTTCATGAAACCTGGTACAAGTCCTTGATATATGTTGATTATTTTATTATTATACTATTATTTGATATAGTTACCAGATTAGATTAGATAGAACTTTATTGATCCCTTGGGAAGACTCCCTCAAAGTAATTGAGGTTCCAACAGCATTGTATAGCAGCATACAGGGTAAGAAGCACACAGAGTATCAAAGGTGAAAGTAAAAAAGAAAAACAGTTGCAATATAAATACACAATATAAATATCAGACATACTGATCAATACTAGTTTACTGGCTACTACTGGTCCTCTCATTCCCAACCTCTGTCTTCCTGCTACTCCTCCTCCCCTGTGATTCATTAGCAAAAAATGTTTCTCTTGATTTATTAAATAAATTATTCACTAAAATGATCTCATTTTACACTTTTTGCTAGAAGTGCAAATAGCTGAGGTGTGTTCACAAAGCAAATGTTATTAGATGCCTTGAAATGTTATCAGAATGTAGCAAGCACTTGTACCAAAGTGACATTTGCCAGCGGAGGATACTGTGCTCAATGAGCACTCTTGTTTTGTTTGTAATTTGCAATACGCATTAAACTGAGTGGCAAAATTTGATGTAAGCATAACAGCCAATGGTTGTGTTTGCAGGGTGACTGGGTGTGGCTGAAGAAATTTGAGGAGAGACAGTTCAAGGAGATCAAGCAAAGCACCACAAGGATTTTTGCAAAGGTAGAACGACATGTCTTTATCCTGCTGCTGTAGTTTGAAAAACTCCACTTGTTCTTAAAAGCTGTTTTAATGCTGACAGTCAGGTGCATAAGTACCTGGACAGACTGACAAACAGGATTTGTGTGGCACGTCACCATAAAGTTGTATTTCATTTCATTATTGGTTTATTTAACAGGGACAGTGCATATTAATGAATGTACAATTGTTTATAGACGGTATATATATATATATATATATATGTATGTATGTATGTATGTATGTATGTATGTATGTGTGTGTGTGGGGGGGGGGGCCACACAATTTAGCGTACTGTAAATATGCCAGATTTAGCGCAATGCTAGTTTCCATCCGTAGTCCCCAGACATAAAATGTAATACACAAGAGCATTTAACAAGCATAAAAACACATTTATAATTTACAATGTAATACACTGTCATAAATGTTGCACAATGCACAGTTGGACCCATCATGGCCACAGAAGCTTCTCAATCCTTCAGAGTTGTTTTGCATGTCTTGGTTGACGTCACCTCGCTCAACAGAAAAACTGCAGCGCACGCTTCTTACACAGGATCCAAAAAAAAAAAAAAGTGCAACAACCCATAATATTACAAATATTTGCCATAAAATGCTCTCACCATTCTGTCGTGGTTACCATTATCCCTTAGCATCCACCATGAATCAGTGTTTTAAGGCGTGCACCTTGGTCATATTATCAGGCATAATCTGGAAATAGGGCAGCACGATGGCTTAGTGGTTAGCACTGTTGCCTCACAGCGAGAAGGTCACGGGTTCAGTTCCTGCTTGTGGCCTTTCTGTGTGGAGTTTGCATGTTCTCCCCGTGCAGTGGTGGGCACAGTTCCGCTAATCCGCTAATTATCGAAGATAATGTTTTCATTATCGGATTAGCTTTTCTGATAACTTGGAAAGCCATCATCGGACAAAATTATCTTCCGAAAGTTTTGGTCCGATAATTTTTAAACTGCTAACATTTTTGCAGACGTAACTTTTTGTAGTAGATGCGCAGTTCTATCCTCTACAAACAGAGAAGAGCTGGTTCAAGAAGAAACCGCTCTATCCTCTGCAGGCAAAGGAGAACTGGTCATAGAAAAGAAAAAAAACTCATTTCTTTTGACCCCGTACTAATACCCTGCCAATAGCACCCAAGTCATCCAGAGGCATACAGTTTTAACTTATGGTTAAAATTTTAACCAAACTAATTTCGGACAAGTTATTTAAATTAACGTCACGTCTGAAGTTTTCTAAAGTGAAAATGTCAGATATATACAGTAGTGTTCAGAATAATAGTAGTGCTATGTGACTAAAAAGATTAATCCAGGTTTTGAGTATATTTCTTATTGTTACATGGGAAACAAGGTACCAGTAGATTCAGTAGATTGTCAAAAATCCAACAAGACCAAGCATTCATGATATGCACACTCTTAAGGCTATGAAATTGGGCTATTAGTTAAAAAAGTAGAAAAGGGGGTGTTCACAATAATAGTAGCATCTGCTGTTGATGCTACAAACTCAAAACTATTATGTTCAAACTGCTTTTTTAGCAATCCTGTGAATCACTAAACTAGTATTTAGTTGTATAACTACAGTTTTTCATGATTTCTTCACATCTGCGAGGCATTAATTTTGTTGGTTTGGAACCAAGATTTTGCTCATTTACTAGTGTGGTTGGGGTCATTGTCTTGTTGAAACATCCATTTCAAGGGCATGTCCTCTTCAGCATAAGGCAACATGACCTCTTCAAGTATTTTGACATATCCAAACTGATCTGTGATACCTGGTATGCGATATATAGACCCAACACCATAGTAGGAGAAACATGCCCATATCATGATGCTTACACCACCATGATTCACTGTCTTCACTGTGAACTGTGGCTTGAATTCAGAGTTTGGGGGTTGTCTCACAAACTGTCTGCGGCCCTTGGACCCAAAAAGAACAATTTTATCTGATCAATGGGTGAGCCTTTGCCATTCTGGTTATTCTTCTATCCATTTTAATGGTTGTTTTCCATTTTCTTCCATGCATCTCTGTTTTTTTTTTTTTTTTTTTTTTTTTTTTGTCTTGTCCATTTTAAAGCATTGGAGATCGTTGTAGATGAACAGCCTATAATTTTTTGCACCTAGGTATAAGTTTTCCCCTCTCCAATCAACTTTTTAATCAAACTACTCTGTTCTTCTGAACAATGTCTTGAAAGTCTCATTTTCCTCAGACTTTCAAAGAGAAAAGCATGTTCAACAGGTGCTGGCTTCATCCTTATATAGGGGACACCTGATTCACACCTGTTTGTTCCACAAAATTGACGAACTCACTGACTGAATGCCACACTACTATTATTGTGAACACCCCCTTTTCTACTTTTTTTTATTAATAGCCCAATTTCATAGCCTTAAGAGTGTGCATATCATGAATGCTTGGTGTTGTTGGATTTGTGAGAATCTACTGAATCTACTGGTATCTTGTTTCCCATGTAACAATAAGAAATATACTCAAAACCTGGATTAATCTTTTTAGTCACATAGCACTACTATTATTCTGAACACTACTGTATGTTTTAGTTTTAAAGTAATGCACTAATTTTGAAGGTTTTAGTGTGGACATGCAGCTGTGCCCAGTGCATTATGGGTATTCACAACAGAAGAAATGCATTTGAGATGCTCTGATCAGGCTCCACATGGACAACAGCATTAAACTATTTGTATATTGTACCTAAAACTCTCATTAATATATTCTCTGGGTTTATAGATGTTACTGTGTTTGTTTTATGTAAAAATGCCAGAAGAAGCCCAGGTTGCTTCTTAAAGTCTTCTTAGTAGCTGAGAGCCTATGGGAGGCAAAATTTAAAGTTATCGGTTATCTGTAGCTTCCCATAAGTTTTTAGGCAGTTTATCGGTTTAGCGTTAAAAAAGATAACTTTTCAGTTAGCTGATTACCAGTTATCGAAGCTAACCTTTTGGTTAGCTGTGCCCACCACTGTCCCCGTGTTTGCGTGGGTTTCCGTCGGGTGCTCCGGTTTCCTCCCACATCCAAAGACATGTGGGTTAGGTGGATTGGAATCTTTAAATTGTCCGTAGGTGTGGGAGTGGGTGTGAATGTTTTTTACAAAAGATGCTCACAACTTGGTAACTACGCTTCACCTGGGCGAGGACGGGTGAAGAGAAGTTACATTTAAAGGGCACTGCAGAGAGGAAAATAAAAAAAACAAATGTAAAAGAATTAAATAGTTAATTAAATAAATTAATTAAACTTTTCACTCTTTCATGAAATAAGAAAAATCTTGTCTCTCTCCACAAATGCAGCCGAGCAATTCAGAATGATGATGTTGAGCTTTTCCTTTTGAAACTGAAAAACTAAACTATTCTTGCAGGAAAATGAAAATATGAACATGCAAACCTTTAAAGTTACAGCTGTGTGTGGACATCAAATAATGAGTTCTTGTAGTCTTTCCTGTAATAAAGTGCTTAAAATCTGTATGTGGCTGCTCCACAGATGAAAGACCTGAGACACGAGAACGTGAACCCGTTCCTGGGCTTCTTTTCAGAAAGCTGGGTGTTTGCTGTGGTGACGGAGCACTGCTCTCGGGGCAGCCTACAGGACCTGCTGAGGAATGAAGATGTTAAATTAGACTGGATGTTCAAATCCTCACTTTTGCTGGACCTCATCAAGGTAACAAGGACATTCAGGAGGTTAAGGAAACCTTCCTGCTCCACTTATGATCAATGTGGAGGAACTTTTTACTGTATGTTTTCTGCTGGTGCCCAGGCGAAGGAGGCGAGACATTGCTGCGTGAATGTGGATGTGAACTGGTGAATGTGAGGCATCACTGTAAAATGCATTGAGTGTGTGCATCAGATTGAAAAGTGCTGCAGAAATACAGTCCGTTTGCTTTGAGAATAACTAAACCATGATGCTTCCAGGGTATGAAGTACCTTCATCACAGGGAATTCCCCCACGGCAGACTAAAATCTCGAAACTGCGTCGTAGATGGGCGCTTTGTCCTCAAGATTACAGATTATGGATTTAACGAGTTGTTGGAATCTCAGAAAGCTCCTGTGGAAGAGTTCCCACCTGAAGGTAAAATCAAAATTCACAAACTGAATTATAGTGAAATTAAATTAAAATTTTAGGTTGGTAGCACACAAATAGTGTCAAACATATCGTACATTTGACAAATGAATGTTAAAAATTAAAGATTTCGTTGCTGTTCAAAGTATCCAGTGACATGGAGAAGGAATAGCTTAGATGTATAATGGTTGTTTGTAGCTTGATTAAAATTTTTGATTTTTCCCACTCAGATCTTTTTTGGACCGCTCCAGAATTCCTGAGAGATGCTGCAAATCCACGCAAAGGGACCTACAAAGGAGATGTGTACAGCTTTTCTATTATACTCCAAGAAGTAGTGGTCAGAGGTCCACCATACTGCATGCTTGGTCTGCCACCAGAGGGTAAGATCCATCACCAAGAAAGAGTCTCAACAACAGAGACCATCTGTCCCGCACACATTCAATTTCCGTGATCAAGCGGTTGTGTCAAGAAGGGCATCCGGTGTAAAATCTGTGCCAAATCAAGATCCAGCTCGAATCTGCTGTGCTGAACCTGAGTATAAAAGGGAGAAGCTGAAAGGACTTGTTTTTTTTACTGTCTTTCTTGTTATTCCCAGCACAGGTAACAGCATAGGCCTTGTAGTGCCAAAATGTAGATGAGTGAGTGAGTGAGTGAGTCCATTCTAGCCAGCTAGTGTGGAGCATAATTAACAAACAATGAATGGTATCAGACACCAAATTCAAAGAACATATAATGACGATGAACTTCTTTATATTTGTTGAACTTTGATGCACCAAATCAATCAAATGACCAACTTTATTTTGCCGACTGTATTTAATAATAATGACTTGGATTTATAGAGCGCTTTTCAAGACCCCCAAAGTGCTTTACAAGTTGCATTATTCAATCACTCGCACATTTACACACTGGTGGTGGTAAACTAGTAGTGTAGCCACAGCTGCCCTGGGGCAACCTGACAGAAGTGCAGTGTTGTATAGTAACAAAGTAAAAATACTTCACTACTGTACTTAAGTACGTTTTGGGAGACTTTGTACTTTACTTGAGTTTTTTTTTTAATTCAGCTTACTTTCACTTTTACTTCACTACATTTCCAACCTTAATTGCATACTTCTACTCCGATACATTTGCCGTTACTCGTTACAAAAAAAAAACACACACACACGAAAAAAGTCCTGTTTTCACCCAGAGATGCCACTAATTACTAGTGACTGCAACGAAGTCAGGCCGATTTGTCATGAGGCATGTCCGGTAGGCTTTTTTGCAGTTGCACACTTGCCCACTTGTTTGTCAGGAAAATGATAGTTTCTCTACATTGATTACAGATCTGCAGCGGGTCTGTAATCAACTTTTCTGCTGCACGGCTTTGCTTTGAACCTTGAACCAATCGAAGCAGTGATTCGCAGATCGAAGCAGTGCTTTGATCTACGATTCGTGGATCGTTTGTTTTATTTCACTTTATCCTAATTTTTCCCTGCTAAAACCCTGAAGAGAATATGTCTGTGAATAATATTTAATATTTTTATGTTAAACCGACCTGTTATGGTCTTCTGAAACAGTTGATAGATGTATTTTCTAAGTTAAAAACGGGAGCAATGCTAATGCGTTAGCATGTCTATGGGTTTTCAGTGTTAAAGTTAGCATTAAGCTGTTTGCATCAGCACGTTTGTGTTGTTTTCTGTATAATTAATGGCTCAGCGTTCATTGTCGTAAAAGAGTCCAATTGTAATTTTTTTTTATTTTTTTTATTCATATATTAATAATAATAGCAATGACAATAATAGTCAATAATAATAGACTAATAATGTTAGAATACAATTTTAGAGAAAGAGACAAAAAGAACCTAATGAAACAAAACACAACAGAAAAGATAAAACCATGTAACAATGAAAATAAATAAATACTTATAGAAAGAAATAACTGTTTCCTGTGAACACCCAGTGAGTAGCCTACTCTCGTTTAGTTTTTGAAACCTTGTTTCTGAAGTGTTTTTGTGTGATGTGCATAATTTTCAGTATTTTGACTAATACTACCAGTCATTTACAAGCCTAGATAAACTTTGTAATATATATTAAAAAAAAAAAAAATCAGTCCGTTTTTGATTATTAACATTTACTTGTAATTTTACTTTCAGTACTTGAGTACATTTAGTTGTACATTACTTGTCATACTTAAGTACAATAAATATTAGATACTTTAAGACTTTTAGTTGAGCAGCATTTCAATCAGTGACTTGAACTTCTACCAAAGTCATTTTTTTAATGGGTATCTGTACTTTTACTTAAGTGTGATTTTCCGGTATTTTATACAACACTGCAGAAGTGTGGCTGCCATTCTGATCACCACCTCATTCATACACAGGCAAGCTGAGTTAAGTGTCTTGCCCAAAGGCAATATGCAGATTTTTAAATGGTTGGAAGCTGGATTCAAACCTCCAACCCTTCGGTCATAAGATGGTTCATTCTGTCAGCTGAGCTATTGCCGCACCGTTGTTATTGTTGTTTTAATATTGTTGAACTAAAAACAAAGCTTTATAACTGTACAAAGTGAACAGAACCAAAAACACTATCCTATCATCATCATACTACCCCGTAGAGGTGCTGCCACCTGCTGGATGTTTAGTAGAGGCACATTCTTTCACAAAGGTCACCGAACAAGTTATAGACAGTTTAGTGGACACCAAATAAATAGAAATTATGTACATTTCTGGTTGAAACACACATGTAGTTTATTTGACATGTGGACATGCTGTTAGCGCTTCGCAAAAGGAAGACATCATGAGTTGTGCTGAATGGGGCCTCAATACATCACCAACTGATTTAAAACATGTTCAAACGTGATCCAGTTGATTAGACGTGAGCACAATTGGAATTGCTAGTGTTTGCAAACTTGGCGACTTTCTCGCTAAATTTGGCAACTTTCCAAATCCTCTTGGCGACTTATTTTCACAGAAGCGACAAGTGACAAATCTAGCTACTTTTCCTGCCGTCATCGTAGACATTTCTGGTGTTTGGCAACACAAAAGTGAAAGCACGTAGTGATCTATGGTCTCTGTTCTCACCTCACAGCAACACTACCCCAAAGCAGTCACAAGTGGTCAGTACACAGTGTGCGCCGCGCCAGCTACAAACCACTGGGAGCAGAGCAGATGGAGATCTACAACCCCAATTCCAATGAAGTTGGGATGTTGTGTAAAATATAAATAAAACTGAATACACCACAAAGACAAAATATTTAATGTTCAAACTGATAAACTTTATTTTTGTGCAAATATTTGCTCATTTTGAAATAGATGCCTGCAACACATTTCAAAAAAGCTGGGACAGTGGTATGTTTACCACAGTGTTACATCACCTTTCCTTCTAACAACACTCAATAAGCGTTTGGGAACTGAGGACACTAATTGTTGAAGCTTTGTAGGTGGAATTCTTTCCCATTCTTGCTTGATGTACGACTTCAGTTGCTCAACAGTCCGGGGTCTCCGTTGTCGTATTTTGCACTTCATAATGTGCCACACATTTTCAGTGGGTGACAGGTCTCGACTGCAGGCAGGTCAGTCTAGTACCTGCACTCTTTTACTACAAAGCCACTGTTGTAACATGTGCAGAATGTGGCTTGGCATTGTCTTGCTGAAATAAGCAGGGACGTCCCTGAAACAGACGTTGCTTGGATGGCAGCATGTGTTGCTCCAAAACCTGGATGTACCTTTCAGTATTGATGGTGCCATCACAGATGTGTAAGTTGCCCATGCCATGGGCACTAACACACCCCCATACCATCACAGATGCTGGCTTTTGAACTACACAACGTCCAAACATCATTGGAATTGGGGTTGTACAAAGTGTGAATCATGCAAAGTATGAATCTCCTCTGAACACGCACGCTCAATGCCACCACAGTTGATCCTGCCCTGTTTCAGAGTGGGATCTAAAACAAGTGATGGCCAATTTTAATAGCAAAATAAATAAACAAACCAAGAATCAAGTTTATTTGTAGTTCTAAACATGGTGTTTTTACTCACTTTTTTGTCTCTCCCACGACGTAATTATTTTTTTATCCAGCATCTGTTATGACATTGTATTATGAAAACAATATGCAAATTAGACCTTGACATCATAGTGACTTCTAGTGACGTTTAGGACAGCCAATGGCTACTTTTTGTACTGAGGATTTGGCAACACTGGGAATCGCTCATTAAGAACAGCTTGTTTAAATGTTACTTCTAACCACTGGTGCTGGTGCTTGTTCTAGTTTTATCCAAGACTACCATATCTCATCTGCCCCACCCTCTCACCAGAGATTATCCGTAAGGTGAAGAAGCCGCCTCCTATGTGCCGTCCCACCGTGGCCCCGGATCAGGCCCCTCTGGAATGCATCCAGCTAATGAAGCAGTGCTGGAGCGAACAACCAGAACGCAGACCGGACTTTGACGAGATCTTTGACAGGGTACATTTCACACACCACTGAGTTTTCAAGCTCATGTTGAAGACAGAAAAGGCACTTTTTTTAAAGTGTTCTTTGTGTTTTCTGAAAACAGTTTAAAATAATCAACAAAGGAAAGAAGACTAACATCATTGATTCAATGCTGAGGATGCTGGAGCAGTACAGCTCCAACCTGGAGGACCTAATCAGAGAGAGGACGGAGGAGCTGGAGGTGGAGAAGCAACGAACAGAGAAGCTACTTGCTGAGATGCTGCCGCCGTGAGTCAGAACACACATATATCATTTTAACAATAACATGAGACTTATTTTTTGCTGCAACAGGTTACTTTTATTGTTTGATTCTCATCCTGTCTTCTGTCCTTCAGTTCTGTGGCCGAAGCTCTGAAAACTGGTGCCACAGTGGAGCCGGAGTACTTTGACCAGGTGACCATCTACTTCAGTGACATTGTGGGTTTCACAACAATCTCCTCGCTCAGTGATCCCATTGAGGTGGTTGACCTTCTAAATGACCTCTACTCGCTGTTTGATGCCGTGCTAAGTAGCCACGATGTCTACAAGGTCAGAGTGCACGTCCCATTAAACATTTTCACTTTCATCACTGTGGTTGGAAATGGAGTTTACTGTGTGGGGTTAATGTGTGAGCGATATTAAAAAAGAACCAACTTAAAAAAGTGTTACAATTCGGTAAAACCTGAATGAATTAAGTTGTTTGAATTTAAGTTAGCAAGGAAGATCAACTCTAACTTACAAACTTGCATTCAAACAACTTAATTCATTCAGCTTTTACCGATTGTAACGCTTTTTTGAGTTGGTTCAACTATTTTCTTTTTTCAGTGTAGATCAATCGATCTTCTATCCACACACAGATTTCTGATGTGTTGACACTGAAAGTTTGTTCACCTCTATTGATTTGGACTCGAGTGCTTTGTTATTAAATAGAGATGCATTACAAAAATAAATAGCACTGCCATGGTGAGTGAATGACCACTGGGTTCTCAACCTTTGAGATCTGTGAAGAATTTATGGAGTAATGAGGTTACTTGACAAAGGTATTTGGCCATAGTGTTATCGCGAAACAAAAGTCCAAGTCTTTAGAGTCTTGGTGCATCTTGTCTTATTGCATGGTTGTGATACTTGGACTCTAACCAGTGAGCTGAGGTGATGATGACTTTGGTACTATGTCATGTCAAAGAATTCTTGGGTACCACTAAAAAGGCTTTGTGTCAAACCCTGAAAGAGACTAAAATCAGGAGTAATACCTGCATTGTAAGCAAAAGTCAACTTCAACATTTTGGAAATGTGGCTCATTGTTTTTGGCATGATCCATCATGCGGGTGCCTCAGTGTAAAGGACTCCAGCAATTGGAAAAAAACAAGGAAGCATACACATTTCACCTGGCTATGATGGATCGATGCTTATTTCTGAGAGGTAGGGATGTATGGCTGTCATGCAGGAACAAAGGTGATTCCATAGTGTTGTAGATGCTGTGACAAGCAGCACCAGTGCATGCTCCCAGACCTGACCTCACCATGTGCATTATGTACAAGTAAATATTTAAAAAATGATTATCCTAATCTTATCCTATCTGATTCAAGGCAAGCAGTGGTACAGACAGTACTGACAGGTGACTGTAGAAATGTGCCAGTGATTAAGCCTGTGATACTTTAATAAAAAGGTTGATCTGTGTTTATTGCTATTATTATTATTATTATTATTATTATTATTATTATTATACACTGAAAAAAGTGAAACACAGTACACTTCATTCAAAGTACTTATTTAAATCAAATCAAATCAATTTTATTTATATAGCGCCAAATCACAACAAACAGTTGCCCCAAGGCGCTTTATATTGTAAGGCAAGGCCATACAATAATTACGGAAAAACCCCAACGGTCAAACCGACCCCCTGTGAGCAAGCACTTGGCGACAGTGGGAAGGAAAAACTCCCTTTTAACAGGAAGAAACCTCCAGCAGAACCAGGCTCAGGGAGGGGCAGTCTTCTGCTGGGACTGGTTGGGGCTGAGGGAGAGAACCAGGAAAAAGACATGCTGTGGAGGGAAGCAGAGATCAATCACTAATGATTAAATGCAGAGTGGTGCATACAGAGCAAAAAGAGAAAGAAACACTCAGTGCATCATGGGAACCCCCCAGCAGTCTAAGTCTATAGCAGCATAACTAAGGGATGGTTCAGGGTCACCTGATCCAGCTCTAACTATAAGCTTTAGCAAAAAGGAACGTTTTAAGCCTAATCTTAAAAGTAGAGAGGGTGTCTGTCTCCCTGATCTGAATTGGGAGAAATTTAAGCAATGCTGTCTAATAATACTGCCTAAGGGAAACATGTATAAAGTGAATAAAATTGGTCCTAGCACAGAACCTTGTGGAACTCCATAATTAACCTTAGTCTGTGAAGAAGATTCCCCATTTACATGAACAAATCGTAATCTATTAGATAAATATGATTCAAACCACCGCAGTGCAGTGCCTTTAATACCTATGCATGCTCTAAACTCTGTAATAAAATGTTATGGTCAACAGTACCAAAAACAGCACTGAGGTCTAACAGAACAAGCACAGAGATGAGTCCACTGTCTGAGGCCATAAGAAGATCATTTGTAACCTTCACTAATGCTGTTTCTGTACTATGATGGATTCTAAAACCTGACTGAAACTCTTCAAATAGACCATTCCTCTGCAGATGATCAGTTAGCTGTTTTACAACTACCCTTTCAAGAATTTTTGAGAGAAAAGGAAGGTTGGAGATTGGCCTATAATTAGCTAAGATAGCTGGGTCAAGTGATGGCTTTTTAAGTAATGGTTTAATTACTGCCACCTTAAAAGCCTGTGGTACATAGCCAACTAAGAAAGATAGATTGATCATATTTAAGATCGAAGTATTAATTAATGGTAGGGCTTCCTTGAGCAGCCTGGTAGGAATGGGGTCTAATAGACATGTTGATGGTTTGGAGGAAGTAACTAATGAAAATAACTCAGACAGAACAATCGGAGAGAAAGAGTCTAACCAAATACCAGCATTACTGAAAGCAGCCAAAGATAACGGAATACTCGGCTCAATAGAGCTCTGACTCTTTGTCAGCCTGGCTACAGTGCTGAAAAGAAACCTGGGGTTCTTATTTTCTTCAATTAGTGATGAGTAGTAAGATGTCATAGCTTTACGGAGAGCTTTTTTATAGAGCAACAGACTCTTTTTCCAGGTTAAGTGAAGATCTTCTAAATTAGTGAGACCCCATTTCCTCTCCAACTTATGGGTTATCTGCTTTAAGCTGCACGTTTGTGAGTTATACCATGGAGTCAGGCACTTCTGATTTAAGGCTCTCTTTTTCAGAGGAGCTACAGCATCCAAAGTTGTGCTCAGTGAGGATGTAAAACTATTGACGAGATAATCTATCTCACTCACAGAGTTTAGGTAGCTACTCTGCACTGTGTTGGTATATGGCATTGGAGAACATAACAAAGAAGGAATCATATCCTTAAACCTAGTTACAGCACTTTCCGAAAGACTTCTACTGTAATGAAACTTATTCCCCACTGCTGGGTAGTCCATTAAAGTAAATGTAAATGTTATTAAGAAATGATCAGACAGAAGGGGGCTTTCAGGGAATACTGTTAAGTCTTCAATTTCCATACCATAAGTCAGAACAAGATCTAAAGTATGGTTAAAGTGGTGGGTGGACTCATTTACATTTTGAGCGAAGCCAATTAAGTCTAATAATAGGTTAAATGCAGTGTTGAGGCTGTCATTCTCAGCATCTATGTGGATGTTAAAATTGCCCATTATAATTATCTTATCTGAGCTAAGCACTAAGTCAGACAAAAGGTCTGAAAATTCACAGAGAAACTCACAGTAACGACCAGGTGAATGATAGATAACAACAAATAAAACTGGTTTTTGGGACTTCCAATTTGGATGGACAAGACTAAGAGTCAAGCTTTCAAATGAATTAAAGCTCTGTCTGGGTTTTTGATTAATTAATAAGCTGGAGGGGAAGATTGCTGCTAATCCTCCCCCTCGGCCCGTGCTACGAGCATTCTGACAGTTAGTGTGACTCGGGGGTGTTGACTCATTTAAACTAACATATTCATCCTGCTGTAACCAGGTTTATGTAAAGCAGAATAAATCAATATGTTGATCAATTATTATATCATTTACTAACAGGGACTTAGAAGAGAGAGACCTAATGTTTAATAAACCACATTTAACTGTTTTAGTCTGTGGTGCAGTTGAAGGTGCTATATTATTTTTTCTTTTTGAATTTTTATGCTTAAATAGATTTTTACTGGTAGTTGGTGGTCTGGGAGCAGGCACCGTCTCTACGGGGATGGGGTATTGGGGTGATGGCAGGGGGAGAGAAGCTGCAGAGAGGTGTGTAAGACTACAACTCTGCTTCCTGGTCCCAACCCTGGATAGTCATGATTTGGAGGGTTTAATAAAATTGGCCAGATTTCTAGAGATGAGAGCTGCTCCATCCAAAGTGGGATGGATGCCGTCTCTCCTAACAAGACCAGGTTTTCCCTAGAAGCTTTGCCAATTATCTATGAAGCCCACCTCATTTTTTGGACACCACTCAGACAGCCAGCAATTCAGGGAGAACATGCGGCTAAACATGTCACTCCCGGTCCGATTGGGGAGGGGCTCAGAGAAAGCTACAGAGTCCGACATTATTTTTGCAAAGTTACACACCGATTCAATGTTAATTTTAGTTGAAGTAAAAGGCGTAACCGGGTGTCATTACTGCCGATGTGAATTACAATCTTACCAAATTTACGCTTAGCCTTAGCCAGCAGTTTCAAATTTCCTTCAATGTCGCCTGCTCTGGCCCCCGGAAGACAATTGACTATGGTTGCTGGTGTCGCTAACTTCACATTTATCAAAACAAAGTCGCCAGAGTTTGTTCCTCGGCGGGTGTGTCGCCGAGTGGGGAAAAACAGAGATGTGAACGGGTTGGTGGTGTACAGGGGGCTTCTGTTTAGGACTACGCTTCCTCCTCACAGTCACGCAGCCGGGATCTGCTGGGGGACAGCTAACGGCGGCTAAGCTACCTTGGTCTGCACCAACTGCAGGGGCCTGGCTAGCTGTAGGATTTTCCAAGGTGCAGAGCCGAGTCTCCAATTCGCCCAGCCTGGCCTCCAAAGCTACGAATAAGCTACACTTATTACAAGTACCATTACTGCTATAGGAGGCCAAGGAATAACTAAACATTTCACACCCAGAGCAGAAAAGTGCGGGAGAGACAGGAGAAGCCGCCATGCTAAACCGGCTAAGAGCTAGTAGCTGTGCTATGCTAGCGGATTCCTAAAAACACACAAAGTGAATAATGTGTAAATAATTTAGAGGTGATTCAGCAGAGGGAGTGCTTTAATTAAGGCACGTGAAGATTACACTGGGAAACAAATCGTTATCTAGTTATCTAGATCAATCTAACTACGCAGATTAAACAGCTAACAGATACAGCAAAACACCGCTGTGCTCCAGAACAGGAAGTGATACAATACCGCAGTGAGAGCCAACCACCAGTAGAGGCAAGCAAGAGACTCAAAGTAAGTATTTACATTGGTCTAATGGAGAATTGTGGTTTCCAGTTTAAATCTGCTGGAATCACTTTACAAAATCATAAATATACATTGTGAGAAACTAAAAAAAATTAGCTGTAACAAATTACATCAATTTTTTCAAGTTGATCCAAAGTAGCATTTTTTTTTTTTTTTCAGTGTAAATAAACAGATTTGCAAAGAGACTTGGTATGTTTTCACCCTCTGGTTCACCCCTAATGACGTGAATGTGCTGATGCTGTCCAGGTGGAGACCATTGGTGATGCCTACATGGTAGCATCAGGTCTTCCCAAGAGAAACGGCAACAAACACGCAGCTGAGATTGCCAACATGTCCCTGAACATCCTCAGCTCAGTGGGAACCTTCCATATGAGACACATGCCAGAGGTGCCCGTCAGGATACGAATAGGAATCCACTCAGGTGAGCCAAAGTCTTCCTCATTCTGAGCAGATGATCATTCAAAAAATATCAAATTAATGACATCAAATGGAACAAATATTTTCAGTTAACATGAACCACGTCAAAAGTGCAAAAGGACATTGAAGCCTAAAGATTTCTCAGTTGAAATGAATCACAAATGTGGCATTTCAGCCTTTAAAAGAAATGTTTCAGATATTTGCTGGAATTTGACCTTAAAGCCCCTTTCACACTGGGCCTGCTTCGAGTTGCTTCATGTGGCGTCACGACGACGCCACGTTGATGCCACCTAGTGCCGAGATGATGCAGCTGAACACTACAACACCGTGAGGGATGCAAAGGGCGAAGTGAAACTGATGCCAAAAATTAAACATATTTAATTTTTTTTCTGCATTGAGCAAAGGAAGTAGTTTTCTCACAAACTGAGGCAACGTAATGGTAGTTAAAATGACTGGATGCCACCCGATGCCAATTTATGATTCCTGCCATGTTCCATTGTTGCTGAGCTAAATTACACAGGATTGTTGAACTTTTTATACCAATGCAGTAAAACTATACCGCTCAAACAGCACATGTGAACAATTAAAAGAAAAGAAAAAATGCTCATTACAGCCTGCGGCTGCAGGCAGTTTCTCACTCACTTCAAATTCTCTCATGATTGTGTTAAATAAAGTCCATTCTGCTCACAGACAGATTGCAAACAACAGGACCTGTCCACATCCCATATACTCCTCACGGAGGACATCTCCACATCCACTCTTCCAATCTACAGTACCTTAGATTTGGAATGTATTATAGAAGACATACCTTACTGAATTTACATGCAATCAGTGCTTTGAAGTGACCAGGAGAGATGCAGGAGTAGCCAAACTTAATTAAACACCCCGTTACACAGAAAACATTATCTCCATCAGATCTTCTCACTTAATGTCTATTTTTGTAGGTTGGCTTGGTAGTACTGCAAAGCTACCTAAGCTACTTTTCATAAGTATTTAGCATTTTTAAAGGTGTGACATTTTTCCAAGACAATGAAAAACATTTAAGCACTATAGAGCTTTTGCTCAAAATTTGTTGCAGCTGCATTTATTCAATTGTATCTGTATTAATGGTATTAATGGTATTTTGTATTGCTCCACTTCAAGAACCTTGGGACACAGCAACAACAAACCGATTGATTATAACAGACAATACCAGGAAGTATTTTATTTTATTTTTGCCCATATAACAGCTAAACAGACATGCTGAAGAACACTTTATGGATGAGGAAAATGTGTACCATCTTTACACAGATTTGTGACAGACGCAGTAGCCCTTGAGCGGTTTTACCTTTTTTGTTAAACCAGTGGATAGTGGCACATACAGTTTTTTAGTCCTGTGCATTCATTCATCCATCTGTCTGTGCATTAAAAAAAGCACAATTTTGATCTGATTTGTCAAAACCTGATGGAATGTTTATGAGGCAGCCAAGAATTAAGTGATTTTTTTTGGGGGGGGGGGGGGGGGTGATAATGTTGGGGAAAGTGTAGTGACACGGACCCACAACAGGGGGCGCAAATGAACGGTCAATAGATGAGCCAAAAGGTAACAATTTAATGTTGTGAATGTGCACAACGACTATACAGACAATCTCAGAATATGATAACAGTCAATACACAAAGGTGACGTGTGGGCAGGCTCGAGGATAGAAGACGTCTGTCCTGAGAAGAGCCGGAACCACACGATTTCCGCCGCCACCGAACCTGGTGAATACTGGAGCCGCCAAGTCCCGAATTCCCAGGTGATCACCGTCCCCGACTGTCGGATCTGGTACTGCTGGTGAGGAGCACAAACAGTGAGATGTGGGTGTGTGCACACCCAGTAACAAAAACAGTCAGAAGGTGGGAAGTCACCTCCACCTCTAATCACACACTCGTGCAGCTCCTGTTAACCACTTATCTGGTTTGGGTGTGAAGCGAAGCCGTCGCTGTTCACACCAAACGCCAATCCAGCAGATGAGGCACACAACAGGAAAGCGGCTGCAAAAAGAGTTCAGACTATGACACAATTTTCAGTACAGCAGAGAATTACCTTCACAGGTAGATGATATCTCGGCAATGAGGTGGAGATGACGTCCGGTCTTTATGGAGTGAGATGATGTAGAGTAGATGGGTGACAGCTGTCAAGAGATAATGAGTGACAGCTGTCACCCCCGGTTGTGTCCGTGGCGGCAGCGCCCTCTCGTGCCTGAAGCCCGCACTTCAGGCAGTGCGCCCTCTGGTGGTGGGCCAGCAGTACCTCCTCTTCTGGCGGCCCACACAACAGGACCCCCCCCTCAACGGGCGCCTCCTGGCGCCCGACCAGGCTTGTCCGGGTGACGGCGGTAGAAATTGGCCAGGAGGGCCGGATCCAGGATGAAGCTCCTCTTCACCGAGGAGCGTTCTTCGGGTCCATACCCCTCCCAGTCCACCAAATACTGGAACCCCTGGCCCATCCGACGGACGTCCAGGAGCCGGCGTACCGTCCAAGCCGGCTCCCCGTCGATGATCCGGGCAGGAGGCGGTGCCGGTCCGGGAGCACAGAGGGGTGAGGTGTGGTGAGGCTTGATCCTTGACACATGAAAGACTGGGTGGATCCGCAGTCAAGCCGGGAGTTGGAGCTTCACTGCGGCAGGACTGAGGATTTTGAGGATTCTGTGTGGTCCAATATACCTGTCCTTGAGTTTCGGGGAGTCCACCTGGAGGGGGATGTCCTTCGTGGATAGCCACACCTCCTGCCCGGGCTGGTAAGCAGGGGCCGGGGATCGCCGGCGGTCCGCATGGGTCTTCGCCCTCGTCCGGGCCTTCAACAAGGCAGAACGGGCAGAGCGCCACACCCGACGGCACTTCCGCAGGTGGGCCTGGACTGAGGGCACACCGACCTCTCCCTCCACCACGGGAAACAATGGGGGCTGATACCCCAAACACACCTCAAACGGGGAGAGGCCGGTGGCAGAGGACACCTGGCTGTTATGCGTATACTCGATCCAGGCCAGATGTTCACTCCAGGCCATCGGGTGTGCAGACGTCACACAGCGCAGGGCTTGCTCCAATTCCTGATTGGCCCGTTCTGCCTGTCCATTGGTCTGCGGGTGATACCCGGACGAGAGGCTCACAGTGGCCCCCAGTTCCCAGCAGAAGCTCCTCCAGACATGTGAGGAGAACTGGGGACCATGATCAGAGACGATGTCGGTAGGTATCCCATGCAGACGGACGACATGGTGGACTAGGAGATCTGCTGTCTCCTGGGCTGTTGGGAGCTTCGGGAGGGCCACGAAGTGGGCCGCCTTGGAGAATCGGTCCACTATCGTGAAGATGGTGGTGTTGCCCTGGGACGGCGGGAGGCCCGTGACGAAATCCAGGCCGATATGGGACCAGGGGCGATGAGGCACAGGAAGCGGCTGGAGAAGTCCTTGGGACCTTTTGTGGTCTGCCTTGCCCCTGGCACAGGTGGTGCAGGCCTGGATATACTCCCGGACGTCGGCTTCCATAGACGCCCACCAGAAGCGCTGCCGGACAACTGCCATGGTCCTTCGCACCCCCGGATGACAGGAGAGCTTGGAACCATGACAGAAGTCCAAGACTGCAGCTCTGGCCTCTGGTGGGACATACAGACGATTCTTCGGACCAGTTCCAGGGTCTGGGCTCCGTGCCAGGGCCTTCTGGACGGTCTTCTCCACGTCCCAGGTGAGGGTGGCCACGATAGCGGACTCCGGAATGATGGGCTCCGGTGGATCCGACAGCACAGTTTTGACTTCGTCTTCGTGTACCCGGGACAAGGCATCCGATCTCTGGTTCTTGGTCCCGGGGCGATAGGTGATCCGGAAGTCAAAACGTCCGAAGAACAGTGACCAGCGGGCTTGCCTGGGGTTCAGCCGCTTGGCGGTCCTGATATACTCCAGGTTCCGATGGTCAGTGAAAACCGTGAACGGCACAGACGTTCCCTCCAACAGGTGTCTCCACTCCTCAAGAGCCTCTTTCACCGCAAGGAGTTCTCGGTTGCCGACGTCATAGTTCCGTTCAGCCGGGGTCAACCTGCGAGAAAAGTAGGCACACGGGTGAAGAACCTTATCAGTCTCCCCGCTCTGGGATAGCACGGCTCCTATCCCTGAGTCAGAGGCGTCCACTTCAACCACAAACTGGCGGCTAGGGTCGGGCTGCACCAGAACTGGTGCAGACGAGAACCGGCGCTTCAACTCCTTGAACGCGGCTTTGCACCGATCCGACCAGGTGAAGGGGACTTTTGGAGAGGTCAGCACTGTCAGGGGGCTAACTACCTGACTGTAGCCCTTAATGAACCTCCTGTAGAAATTTGCAAAGCCGAGGAACTGTTGCAGCTTCCTACGGCTTGTTGGTTGGGGCCAGTCTCTCACCGCCGCAACCTTAGCCGGATCAGGGGCGACGGAGTTGGAGGAGATGATGAACCCAGGAAGGACAAAGAGGTGCGGTGAAACTCACACTTCTCGCCCTTCACAAACAGCCGGTTCTCCAACAACCGCTGCAGGACCTGACGTACATGCTGGACATGAGTCTCAGGGTCCGGGGAAAAGATGAGTATGTCATCCAGATATACGAAGACGAATCGGTGCAGGAAGTCCCGCAAGACGTCATTTACCAAAGCTTGGAACGTCGCGGGGGCGTTGGTGAGGCCGAACGGCATGACCAGGTACTCAAAATGACCTAATGGGGTGTTAAATGCCGTCTTCCATTCGTCTCCCTTCCAGATTCGAACCAGGTGATACGCATTCCTAAGATCCAATTTGGTGAAAAGTTGGGCTCCATGCAGGGGCGTGAACACTGAATCCAACAGGGGTAAAGGGTATCGATTGCGAACTGTTATGTCATTGTGCGAGCCGCGTGGGTTCGATCCCCACCATCGTCCCGGCCATGAAGGTCCTGCTGCTTCATTAAGAAGAAATGTATAGACTTGTTGCAGACTTCAGGTTTATGAAGTTCTTTTTCAAAATGCCACTCGTACCTGAAATATGTTCAACTGATGCAAATTGCAATCCTCCACATGTAACTTCAGGGAACACAATCACGGGCTGAACCCTGAGGACACAGCTTACAGACATAAAGACATGGATGACCTCTAATTTCCTGCTTTTAAACTCAGATAAAACTGAAGTTATTGTACTTGGCCCCCCAAATCTTAGAAGCATGGTGTCTAACCAGATCGTTACTCTGGATGGCATTTCCCTGATCTCTAGTAATACTGTGAGAAATCTTGGAGTCATTTTTGATCAGGATATGTCATTCAAAGCGCATATTAAACAAATATGTAGGACTGCCTTTTTGCATTTATGCAATATCTCTAAAATCAGAAAGGTCTTGTCTCAGAGTGATGCTGAAAAATTAATTCATGCATTTATTTCCTCTAGGCTGGACTATTGTAATTCATTATTATCAGGTTGTCCTAAAAGTTCCCTAAAAAGCCTTCAGTTGGTTCAGAATGCTGCAGCTAGAGTACTGACGGGGACTAGCAGGAGAGAGCATATCTCACCCGTGTTGGCCTCTCTTCATTGGCTTCCTGTTAATTCTAGAATAGAATTTAAAATTCTTCTTCTTACTTATAAGGTTTTGAATAATCAGGTCCCATCTTATCTTAGGGACCTCGTAGTACCATATTACCCCATTAGAGCGCTTCGCTCTCAGACTGCAGGCTTACTTGTAGTTCCTAGGGTTTGTAAGAGTAGAATGGGAGGCAGAGCCTTCAGCTTTCAGGCTCCTCTCCTGTGGAACCAGCTCCCAATTCAGATCAGGGAGACAGATACCCTCTCTACTTTTAAGATTAGGCTTAAAACTTTCCTTTTCGCTAAGGCTTATAGTTAGGGCTGGATCAGGTGACCCTGGACCATCCCTTGGTTATGCTGCTTTAGACGTAGACTGTGGGGGGGTTCCCATGATGCACTGTTTCTTTCTCTTTTTGCTCCGTATGCATCACTCTGCATTTAATCATTAGTGATCGATCTCTGCCCCCCTTCACAGCATGTCTTTTTCCTGGTTCTTTCCCTCAGCCCCAACCAGTCTCAGCAGAAGACTGCCCCTCCCTGAGCCTGGTTCTGCTGGAGGTTTCTTCCTGTTAAAAGGGAGTTTTTCCTTCCCACTGTAGCCAAGTGCTTGCTCATAGGGGGTCGTTTTGACCGTTGGGGTTTTCATAATTATTGTATGGCCTTGCCTTGCAGTATAGAGCGCCTTGGGGCAACTGTTTGTTGTGATTTGGCGCTATATAAGAAAAAAGTTGATTGATTGATTCAGCCCCCTGTAATCAATGCATGGACGGAGTCCGCCATCTTTCCACTGAGTCACAACCCCAGACGGCCAATCAATCCGGGGATTGTGTTTGATCATCCATGGGAAGGGAGTTACAAAAAACTCAATCTCCTCCCGGTGATTCCCAGACACTACCAGGGTTACAGGCAGTGTCTTGTGTGTGATTAAAGGGAGAAGGGTGCCATCTAGTGCCCGCACCTTCACTGGGGACGAAAGCGCCACTAGAGGGAGCCCTACCTCCCTTGCCCATCTGCTATCCAGCAGATTCCCTTCTGACCCCATGTACACCAGTGCTGGGGCTTGAAGGGTTAAATCCCCACTCAGGATTGTAACTGGGAGTCATGTTGAAAGATGAGTATGACCCACATGAAGGTTTTGACCCCCCCCCTCAGCCCAGTTTCTAAGGGCGGGCGTTTGTGTTTTGGCCGTTTGGGGCAGTCTCTCTGCTGATGCTCCCTCGAGCCGCAGAGAAAGCACTCCCCGTGGACCAGCCTCCTCAATCTGTCATCTGATCTAATTTTGGCCCTACTCGTTTCCCTAACAACGTCAGCAGGGGGTGCTGTAGCCACACAGAGTGCTGTGGCTGTGGAGCGTGGGGAAGCCGGCTCCCTTTCGGACCCGGGAGGAAGAGGGACGGCTTGTGCCTGACCGCGCCCTTCGCCTCGCTCCCATCGGCGTTCTTCTAACCGATTGTCCAAACGTATAACCAAATCGATAAGCTCAGCCAAATCCCGCGGTTCCTCCTTAGCCACCAGGTGCTCCTTCAGGACCGACGACAGTCCGTTTATGAAGGCGGCGCGGAGCGCAGTCATATTCCAGCCGGATCTCGCAGCCGTGATGCGGAAGTCGACTGCATATTCGGCTGCGCTTCGGCGCCCCTGTCTCATTGACAGCAGCACGGTAGACGTGGTTTCGCCTCTGTTAGGGTGATCAAAAACAGTTCTGAGCTCCCTCACAAACCCAGTATAAGAGGCAAGGAGCCGTGAACTCTGTTCCCAAAGCACTGTAGCCCAAGCGCGTGCCTCACCTCGAAGCAAATTAATCACGTAAGCCACCTTGCTGGCATCAGACGCGTACATCACGGGACGCTGTGCAAAGACGAGCGAACACTGCATAAGAAAGTCCGTGCACGTCTCCACACAACCTCCGTACGGCTCTGGGGGGCTTATGTATGCTTCAGGGGATGGTGGGGGGGGTCGTTGAATGACCAGTGGAACGTCTGTATTCGGCACCGGGTCGGCAGGAGGAGGAGCTGCAGCAGCGCCCTGAGCGCACGCTTCCACCTGGGCGGTGAGAGCCTCCATCCTGTGATTGAGGATGATGTGCTGCTCGGTCATCAGGTCCATCCGAGCGGTAAAGGTGGTGAGGATGTGCTGCAACCCACCAATCACGCCTCCAGCCGACGCCGGTGCACCCTGCTCTTCCATTGGCTGTCCAACAGATGGTTGACGCCCCTCGGGATCCATGACATTGGCCGAGATATCCTGTTGGGGAAAGTGTAGTGACACGGACCCACAACAGGGGGCGCAAATGAACGGTCAATAGATGAGCCAAAAGGTAACAATTTAATGTTGTGAATGTGCACAACGATTATACAGACAATCTCAGAATATGATAGCAGTCAATACACAAAGGTGACGTGTGGGCAGGCTCGAGGATAGAAGACGTCTGTCCTGAGAAGAGCCGGAACCACACGATTTCCGCCGCCACCGAACCTGGTGAATACTGGAGCCGCCAAGTCCCGAATTCCCAGGTGATCACCGTCCCCGACTGTCGGATCTGGTACCGCTGGCGAGGAGCACAAACAGTGAGATGTGGGTGTGTGCACACCCAGTAACAAAAACAGTCAGAAGGTGGAAAGTCACCTCCACCTCTAATCACACACTCGTGCAGCTCCTGTTAACCACTTATCTGGTTTGGGTGTGAAGCGAAGCCGTCGCTGTTCACACCAAACGCCAATCCAGCAGATGAGGCACACAACAGGAAAGCGGCTGCAAAAAGAGTTCAGACTATGACACAATTTTCAGTACAGCAGAGAATTACCTTCACAGGTAGATGATATCTCGGCAATGAGGTGGAGATGACGTCCGGTCTTTATGGAGTGAGATGATGTAGAGTAGATGGGTGACAGCTGTCAAGAGATAATGAGTGACAGCTGTCACCCCCGGTTGTGTCCGTGGCGGCAGCGCCCTCTCGTGCCTGAAGCCCGCACTTCAGGCAGGGCGCCCTCTGGTTGTGGGCCAGCAGTACCTCCTCTTCTGGCGGCCCACACAACAGATAAATGGGATAAAAGTCATGCACCTTTGGCCAAGGTCAAAATTTATGCCCAATGCTGATCAATAAGGTACAGGGTGGGCCAATAAACTGTTACCACTTTTTTAATTCGTACAATTTCCAAAATAACAAATATTTCTTTTTCATTTTCAGGAATATCAATTCCTGAAAATGAAAAAGAAACTGAGAATCCTCCTTGAGATGTGTGGCAATGTCATCACCAACTCCAATGTGCGTGTTGCAGCTGTAATCCAAAGAAGAGGAGCGTGGATTGAACATGTCATCAATTATTGAACTGTGCTGAAAACAAGAGACAAAGTGGGAAACCTTTGGTATCAAATGTTAATTTGATGCTTCTGTTACAAGTCTGTAAATAAAATTTTTGAATAAGTTCTCATTTCAAAAACTTGTGTACGATCAAAAAGTGGTAACATTTTATTGGCCCACCCTGTATATTCTGAATGGCTGTTCCAAAGAATTTGTTAAAGATATGCCTCTGGTTACTATGAAACACAAATATGAAGTTATATGTCACCTTTCTCTTGGACACATGACCTGTGACCTTGGGTCACTTTCAATTGTCAAACTCCAAGTCATACCTGTTTAACTCAAACTCTCTGGAGCTAATATGTTTTAAACATGGTGGAAGGTGTGTGTGTTCACCAAGGATAAAGTGGTTCACTTTTGGACAGAACTGATGAAAAGTCAAGACCACACAGAACCATTTATGATGGTACCACTGAATCACAAATAATTTGCATTAATCTCTGTCAAATGTATGGAGAGGATGGGGGGAGTTACCATTATTGTTGTATTTGTTATTGTGCTTATGAAGTGACTGACTGAAGAGTTTTCATGTTGTGCGTGCATGTTTGCAGGGCCTTGCGTAGCTGGGGTGGTGGGTCTGACTATGCCTCGGTACTGCCTTTTTGGAGATACTGTCAACACTGCCTCTCGTATGGAATCCACTGGGCTGCGTGGGTGTCCTACACACATCTCTCACTGTGTTTTATTGTGTTCTTTCATGGGTGTGTTGTATATTTTGTTCCTTTTCTCATCTCATCTCATAGCTTATAGAATCCATGTGAACATGAGCACGGTGAAAATCCTCCATTCTCTTAACGAAGGTTATAAAATAGAGGTCAGGGGCAAGACAGAGCTCAAGGTAATATTACATTCATTAGTCATTTAGATGATGTAAGATTCTTGTCCTCCACATTTGGTAATGTCTATTAAATGACAGCAACTGTTTTTTTTTTTGTTGTTGTTTTTTTATTATTATTTTAGGGTAAGGGTATTGAAGAAACATACTGGCTTGTTGGAAAAAACAATTTCATAAAGCCTTTGCCAAAACCGCCAGAGATCAAACACGGGTAAGATCTTAGTTCCACCATTAGTGCCACTGTTTGGTGTGTTTGGTTTGAAAACCTGAACTATTCTGGATACATAATTTGACATATTATCCTAATTAATGAAATTGACAATGAACAAATTAAAAATTAGCATTTCTCCTGATGTGTAATTGTGTAAATCTTAATGTAGCGGGATGAAAGTCCCGGGTCCCAATTGAAAAGATGTTCCCGCTAGCTTGGCTAACGGGGAGTTCCCCTTTGGCTGACCTGGTAGAGGAACGGTCTTTTGTGCGAGCCACGTGGGTTCGATCCCCACCATTGTCTCGGCCACGAAGGTCCTACTGCTTCAATCTGGCGTCATGAACAGGATGTGGGTCACAGAGTATGCTAACATGCACCTGTGACTTCGGGACGAAGTCAAAAATGGTGGGGAGATGTGTAGCGGGATGAAAGTCCCGGGTCCCAATTGAAAAGACGTTCCCGCTAGCTTGGCTAACAGGGAGTTCCCCTTTGGCTGACCTGGTAGAGGAACGGTCTTTTGTGCGAGCCGCGTGGGTTCGATCCCCACCATCGTCCCGGCCATGAAGGTCCTGCTGCTTCATTAAGAAGAAATGTATAGACTTGTTGCAGACTTCAGGTTTATGAAGTTCTTTTTCAAAATGCCACTCGTACCTGAAATATGTTCAACTGATGCAAATTGCAATCCTCCACATGTAACTTCAGGGAACACAATCACGGGCTGAACCCTGAGGACACAGCTGCATGCAGGCGAAAGAAAGATGAGAAAAAAGCTTGATCTTAGTACACGTGACAGAGGTAGAGAATGGTGCAAACGTTTCCTGTCTGATGTGAACCGTGACTTGTGGCTTTTAGATCAGTTGTGCCTCTTGATCGTATGCACACATACTTCTGTGTACCTACACGTTTTGAACTCATCACCTGATTCTTAAAGGGGTCGTTATACACCTTTCAGCAAACTACCCTCATATAGGTCAGCAAGTGTTGTAAAACAGATATTAAAACTCAAATTATCCCATAGACAATCAGATACTGGTCCATCTTAGAAAAAAATAAAAAATAAAATCTGGCTTAGAAAAAAACAGTGGCATCACTGGATGAGTTTGCCTTGGTGGAGCTTGATGGGAACATGATTATGAAAGCCAATCTCCACTAGGTCCATACAAGTTGATGAGGGACTTGGTGTTTCTCTTACAATAAGAAATAATTGTTGATAAGAGTATCAACAATTAACTTGTAGGCAGTTAATGGAGAGTGAGCTACCAAAGGATGAAAAGGCTAAGGTAAGTCGCTGCCTGTAGGGGTGGAATGATATATGTACGAGGTCTGTTAGAAAACTATCCGACCTTTTTATTTTTTGCAAAAACATATGGATTTGAATCACGTGTGACTGCATCAGCCAAGCTTGAACCTTTGTGCGCATGCGTGAGTTTTTTCACGCCTGTCGGTTGTGTAATTCGCCTGTGAGCACGCTTTGTGGGAGGAGTGATCCAGCCCCCTCGGCGGATTTTCATTGTCAGGAAAATGGCTGAGCGACCGGATTAAAGACGTCCCGGATCAACACAGCATTCAGTTTGGAAATGATCTGGTTGTTTCAGCCTGTCGATGGCCGCTCGGAGCGCGGCGTGCCCTCCGCCATTGTGCGCCGTCTTTAAACTGGCTGTAACACTCCTTAATCTGTGTGCTGCCCATAAAATCGTCCCTGAAAGCCATCTGAATTTTCCGAATGGTTTCCACTTGGCTGTCTCTCACAGTTTCTGGAAAAATTTGATGCATTGCTGCTCCAGCCGTTCAGACATTTTCCTCACAATGAAAATCTGATGAGGGGGGAGGACCAGTGCTCACTCAAAGCCTGCTCACAGGCGAATGACGCAACCGACAGGCGTAAAAAAAACTCACGCATGCGCACAAAGGTTCAAGCTTGGCTGATGCAATCACACGTGATTCAAATCCATATGGTTTTTGCAAAAAATAAAAAGGTCGGATAGTTTTCTAACAGACCTCGTATATGTAATGAGGAACCACATTTTGTACGTGCCAGTTCTTTTCTGACACCTCTGACTTGGTTACACTCACTGACTAATGACCCACAGGAGCTAGAGAAGACCTGCTTGATTCTTTTAAATCAGCAGGAAAGGAAAACGTAGGGTCTCCAGTGAGCTAGAATAGCAGTGGTGAGTGACTGGTAGATCGTAGAGGTTTGAGTGCTCACTCAAAATCATCTATCACTTTTTGTTGTTTCCATCGCTCACAATCTTCCTGCTACATTCGCTGTTTCTCTCTCTCTCTCTCTCTCTCTCTCTCTCTCTCTCTCTCTCTCTCTCTCTCTTGCTGTCTCTCGCTCATTCTCTCTCTTGTTCTCTCTGTCATTCGTCAAAGTTCTACACACACACTGCCCTTAGAGGAGCCATGTTACTCTTATGACATATCGAACAAATGAGCGCATATTTGACACCATCAGCCAGCTAGGCAGAAAAAAAAAAACTTTTTTTTTTAACTGTACCAAACTCATACCAAATTGTGATGCCCAAACCATGGTGTGAATCAAACTATGACATCTGTGTACTGCTCTACCTGTAATAATGACTCATTTAAAAAAGTTTCATGTTACAATTTGAGCTAAAGCAAAATCAAAAGGAACCCCAATATGCAGACAGCAGAGAAACAAAAAAGTACTTGCCAAAACCACTGTGATTTCAATCATAATCAAGAAGTAACCAAAGCAATCCATACAAGCGATGTGCCAGGGTGAGAATCATAAGAGACCAAACTAAGATGCAGGGCGGTGTCCAACAGGAAGTACAAAGGAATAAACAAAATGTATGACGGATGAATAAACAGTAGGGAACTATCCACCACAATTAAATGTTTTTTTTTCATTGTTACACTTTTGTAACATTACTTAACCTACTTTAGTGCAACATATAGCCGCCCATAAATGTAAAAATAGCTTCAACATGCTCTCCTTAATACTAGGACTAGTGGGAAGTTCCCACTTGCCATATAGGCATCCATTGTATGTGCTGTTTAGTCTTTGATGGTGTTAAAGTTTTTACCCAAAACTGGACCAATTATGAACATTTTTGTCTCGAGAGAAATGCTGAGCCCAAAAACATAAAAAAAAATAAATAATAATAATAATAATAATAATAATAATAATAATAATAATAATAATAATAATAATAATAATAATAATAATAATGCTCAGGTTGAAAAAAGAAAATTGAAAAAAAAGAAAAGAAAATTGCACAAAATGACCCCTTTAAGGATATTTGGAAAGCCTTATTTTTATTTCATTTTGTTTTTATTGTTGCTGACATACATTCATTACTTTATTCCATTTCTGTGTGTGGCTATTATATATATATATATATATATATATATATATATATATATATATATATATATAATATTATATTAACCTTGGTGTGCCGTGCTTCTTTCACAGCTTTTATGTGTTTCTTGAATTGTGGCTGCTTCCACATTGCTCACTGTACAACACAATGCTCCTAACG
The DNA here is from genome assembly GCF_902500255.1 of Thalassophryne amazonica. Classification (NCBI taxonomy): domain Eukaryota; kingdom Metazoa; phylum Chordata; class Actinopteri; order Batrachoidiformes; family Batrachoididae; genus Thalassophryne; species Thalassophryne amazonica. The sequence continues at coordinate 60,737,009 of NC_047106.1, read as the reverse complement.
CCACTCTCTCTATTCATTATAGGGACAACTGGCAGGAGATGGTGACAGAGGAGGTCAAGACTATTTTTGGCAAGGCCAACAGACAAATAGACAAACAAAAAGTCTGAATGAGAAGACAAGATGAGAGAGATGTCAAAGAAACAAAACTTGAGCAGAGGAAGGAGGTCAAAAGGAAACCGAAGACAGAGAGAGCTAGGAGAGGTGGGCAGAGGGCGCGCAGTGTAACGAGGCCTCTCGCCGTGGCTTAACGTAGACTCCTTTAAGAGGATTGTTCATCGACTGTCTAATCTGGCTGCAGCCAGCACAGCACAATGCACTGGTGCATTACCGGCCTGCGCACAGGGAAATGCCGCGCTCCTTAATGATCCTCTCCTCTCTGCACTCACTGGCCACTGAGTGGTCACCTATAACAAGGCATCCAAGGGATTGACCCATCTGACCATCGGATGCCCCGAATGCCTATTTCAAAATGAAATGTAATGTGTTTTTGTTGTACTAAATGTTGTCTGGTTTTTTTTTGTTTGTTTTTTTAGTTTTGCCATAAAAGCTCATTAAGTTCCCGCATGTGCAGAGTAGGTGTGTGGGACTGACGCTGCTATTTAGTGGCTTTTTTTTTTTTAGCCCACCAAAGTTAAAAGCTGCTACTGTATATGATAATTACCAAATGAAACATGACACTATTCTGTTTACTGTATTTATAAAAGTTAAACTATTGTTATGGCAGAACGGCAAAGAATCCTTTACATCAGAAATCCATTTGTACCCAATAAAATAATAAGGGCAACACTTTTATTCTTGTTCATTCTTCACAAGTTGAACTAAAAGAGCGAAGAATTTTGTGCACACAAAAGGTTGATTATCCTTGAATTTTGCACTCATATTTGTTAAATATGTGTCGGTGAGCAGGTTATCTTTGCTAAGTTCATCGATCCGCCTGACAGATGTTGCATATCAAAATGCTGATTACACAGCATGATTGTTGTACAGGTGCACCTTGGACTGCTCACAATAAAAGCACACTCTAAAATGTGCAGTTGACCTTGTTGACCTTTATTAGGTGAAGAAGCCATATGCGGTGGTCCGAGGCACATTTGTGCAACAGTCATGCTGTTTAAACCTAATCTTGATATCCAGGGGTGAAAGTAAGATTAGATATTTGCAGGAACTGCTACTCAAAACATTTTTGCATCATATTAAGGATACTGAAGTCTGCCCTTATGTGACTTTGAGATGCTTAAATTCTGTGCCTGTTATTAAGTGGATGATGTATGACGTTACACGTAACATAATTTATGACAAAATATCTATTTTCAGGTAAAGTGCAAACATCAGAACAACAACAACAGAATACTTCAACATCATTAAACAATGCAACAATATATCTTTTTCTGAAAATAACAGAGAAAGGGAAAATGCACTGCCACCTGCTGGTGGCACAGAATGCAGGCTTTTTATTGCATCTAGGGTCCTGCTGATGCTTTTTATTTGACAAACACAAACAGAGAAAACACTATAAGGTATTATATAATGGCTGAGTGGATCCTTGTCATGTGATTGGTGGGTTGTATGTCACGTGACATGGATTATTCATACCATTTGCTGTTGTGTGTTGTGTGGGCCGCTGAAGAGGAGGTACTGCTGGCCCACCACCATCAGAGGGCGCCCTGCCTGGAGTGCGGGCTCCAGGCACCAGAGGGCGCTGCCGCCTTATGGGAGCAGCCTGGGTGACAGCTGTCACCCATCACCGGACACAGCTGTTCCACTCAGCACAGAGGTATATCAGGAGGACAGCGTCTCCACCTCAGTGCCGAGATATCGCCTTTAGACGAAGGTAACGTTCTCTGCATTTATATTCTGACTAAATAGCTAACAGATTTGTTAAACCTTTTCAGGACAGCTGAATTGCTTAGATAAGTACTCACCTGCCTGTCATACTGTAACTGGAGGTGGAGGCGGCTTCTCCCCTCTCCGTTGCTGGGTGCTGTCGCATCCACGCCTGTGTTGTTGCTCTCTCCCGCCAGCAGTACCGGATCCGACGAGCGGAGGCAGTGGCCACCTGGGAATTTGGGACTTGGCGGTTCCAGTATTTCCAGGGTTCGGTGGCAGAGGAGATCTGGGTGGTTTCGGTTCGACTGAGACGGACGTCTCCTACCTTCGAGCCTGCCCACACGACACCAGCGGATTCGACCCCAAATTGTGATTGTTGTATTCATTGTGCTCGTTTCACAATAGTAAACCTTGTTATTCACCTTCCTCCATTGTCCGTTCATTGCGCCCCCTGTTGTGGGTCCGTGTTCCTACACTTTCACAACATTGTGTTTCATTTACCGTGCAATAGTTTGTTTTTAGCATGCAATTTTGGTGCTATGTGAAATGTACCGGTGTCGCAGACCGAACGGTCCGCCCTGCCTTCACTGTGCATGCCTCATTCGGGACCACAGCAGCTCGTCTGAGACTCAGTCTCTACACCCAAAGCGATCAAAGGGAATAATGTGATTATTAACCATCAGATAACAAGGTAAAACCTCTTAAATCATTTTAAAGTCAGTTTTAAACAGGAACGAGACCATTTTAAGCAGAAAACAAGGCGATAATCAGTGAGTCGCTACTGACGCTTTGAAATGACGGAGGGACAGTGAACGCAGTAGCTAGCAGCTCGTCTGACTGCGGCGCTTTGATCGCTTCTTCCGTCTTTTATGATGAAATAATGCTGAATTTACGTGGAAATGATTGTTGTACAAAAGCTTCAGATGTCTGTCGCTGAGATAGATGATGACTGGAGTGTAGTTTGAAGCAGAAACGAGGTGATAATCGGTGAACCGTGGCTGACACACAGAAATGACGCATACGCAGTGAAGGCAGGGTGGACCATTTTTTAGGGGGGACTGTTCAGTCTGCAACAGTGGGGACAGCATTTAGCTAAACATTGCAGAGTTGTTTTGCTGGCAAACAACGATTTGAAGGAGCTAACTGATGCTGCTAATTCTTCAAACACACACAAACAAACAAACAAATCAACTACAGTCACCCATCTGGAGGCATGAAGTGCTGTTAGGATGAAAAGCTGGACCCATTTTCTGATGTGATTTTTCACTGGACTTAGGAACTACACAAAGTCTTTTTGTTTTTTTTTGTTTTTTTTTGGAAGTACACAAAGTAAGTGTACAGCATCACGGACTACACGTCACAATTTTTGACTCCAATTTAAAGTTCATGTTGGACTGTTAATCACCTGTGTGATTAATCCCTTTTCTGTTGTTTATAAATTAATAAAATATCAAATGACAAGGATCTACGAGGTCTACTAGAAAAGTATCCTACCTTTTTATTTTTTTCAAAAACTATATGGATTTGAATCACATGCGATTACATAAGCCAACCTTGAACCCTCGTGCGCATGCGTGAGTTTTTTCACGCCTGTCGGTTGCGTCATTTGCCTGTGGGCAGGCTTTGAGTGAGGAGTGGTCCACCCCCCTCGTCGGATTTCTTTTGTCTGGGAACTTGCTGAGAGACTGGCGCTTTGCTTGATCAAAATTTTTTCCGAACGGAGCGGGACGTCGCGCAGCGCTCCCAGGCCTCCAAAACCTCCAAATTTAAGCCTCTGTTGACCCAGGACGTCGTGAGAGAACAGAGAACTTTCAGAAGAGGTCGGGATCAGCAGTTTATCCGGACATTCCACTGTTAAAGGAGATTTTGTAATGAAAGTCATGCGGATGGATTGGCGTGTCGGCAGGCAGCCGGCGCGGCGCGCCGCCACAGGAAAAACACTTCCATGTTGATAACCATTTGTAAAAACCAGGCGGCTTTTGATGGCTTTCAGTTGAGTATCTGAGAAATTGTTTATCAGCTGGACATGTTCCAACTTGTCGTTAAGGCTTCCAACGGAGGTGTTTTTTCTGTGGCGGCATGCCACGCCGGCTGCCTTACAGTGCGCCAATCCGTGGAAAGTCCTTAAAGCGACAGCAACACTCCATAATCTCTCATCAGCCGTTAAAATTTTCACCGAAAACCAGCTAAATTTCTCGAATGGTGTCCACTTCGATGTGCCTCACAGGTTCTGAAAAAATTTTGATCAAGCAAAGCACCAGTCTCTCAGGAAGTTCCCAGACAAAAGAAATCCAACGAGAGGGGTGGACCACTCCTCACTCAAAGCCTGCCCACAGGCGAATGATGCAACCGACAGGCGTGAAAAAACTCACGCATGCGCACGAGGGTTCAAGGTTGGCTGATGTAATTGCACGTGATTCAAATCCATATAGTTTTTGAAAAAAATAAAAAGGTCGGATACTTTTCTAATAGACCTCGTATTTTAGCCATTATATAAAACAAATAATGAATATTTTAATTTGGTGAAAGCTGAAACAAACCATCTTTCACCTCATGAAATATTCGTACCATTGAACTCATAAACATTATTTGTATACTATGCCTCAGTAATAAGATATAACCCTTTGTACTATGCATAAAAAAGGATGATTATCATCCAGTATGTTTCTCAGTAGCCTACTACAAATGATAACATTTGTCCAGCGCACTAACATCTACTTCAACACGTCTGTTGATGATTTTCATGTATTCATTAAATTTCCATTTACTTTGGAGAAATTTGGTTGAAAATTGAAAGGATTCGCTTTGTGTGCAGGGGGAGCGTTGCTCTTCTGAGGCGTACCCCTGCATATACTGGCTGTAGAGGACTGTATATCTCTTCACGGCACGATATACTGCTGTGTTCCGGCTGTTGATATGCCACAACTGATCAGACTTTAACAAATTTGTCAGCAAAAATTTAAATAAGCCTTTTGTGTGCATAGTTGAACTATAAGATCTTTTACTTCAATGCATGAAAAATGGGAATGAAGACAATTTTGCATTTATATTTTAGTTGTGTACAATATGATATTTTTTTTCAGCTGTGAAGTAATTTTTTTTTTAAATTGAAAGGTGGGGGTGTTTTCGAAATAATGACTGACAATATCCTGCCTGTAATACATCTGCCAAACCTGCTGTATTTCTTTACTACTTACAGAGGTGTAAGAGAATATAAAATAATATGCATTATGTGACATAAAGATGACTGGAGTAAATGAATGTTGAATTAATATGCTTTTTTCCAACATGCCAGCTTTTCAGAAAATTAAAATCCTGGTTTGTAAATTGTTTTGGTTTTCCCTTTGTGTCTGGAATTACCACAGCAGGTCCAATATGGATCTGCATGTTGATTTTGGGCGACACTGTAGAACACTGGTTAGCACTGTTGTCTCACAGCAAAAAGGTCCTTCCCACCTGGGCCTTTCTGTGTGGAGTTTGCATGTTCTCCACATGTTCACGTCATTAGGTGAATTGGAAACATAAACAGTAGGTTGAAGGGCACAGTGGATCATATATGTTATATGGCAGCATAAACACATTATCCATAGGTTTAGGTCATTCTATTGTGGATTTAATACTTCAGACTTCAGACAACTTTATGATCCTTAAAAGAGCAATTACGTTTACACTCCAATTACCTCAGACAAGATACAGCAATTAATCCACAATTACTTGTTTACCGTAATAATGGCACACATCAAAATTAAAGACAACACATACACACTCAACAAAAATATAAACGCAACACTTTTGGTTTTGCTCCCACTTTGTATGAGATGAACTCAAAGATCTAAACTTTTTCCACATACACAATATCACCATTTCCCTCAAATATTGTTCACAAACCAGTCTAAATCTGTGATAGTGAGCACTTCTCCTTTGCTGAGATAATCCATCTCACCTCACAGGTGTGCCATATCAAGATGCTGATTAGACACCATGATTAGTGCACAGGTGTGCCTTAGACTGTCCACAATAAAAGGCCACTCTGAAAGGTGCAGTTTTGTTTTATTGGGGGGGGATACCAGTCAATATCTGGTGTGACCACCATTTGCCTCATGCAGTGCAACACATCTCCTTCACATAGAGTTGATCAGGTTTTCAATTGTGGCCTGTGGAATGTTGGTCCACTCCTCTTCAATGGCTGTGCGAAGTTGCTGGATATTGGCAGGAACTGGTACACGCTGTCGTATACGCCGGTCCAGAGCATCCCAAACATGTTCAATGGGTGACATGTCCGGTGAGTATGCCGGCCATGCAAGAACTGGGACATTTTCAGCTTCCAAGAATTGTGTACAGATCCTTGCAACATGGGGCCGTGCATTATCCTGCTGCAACATGAGGTGATGTTCTTGGATGTATGGCACAACAATGGGCCTCAGGATCTCGTCACGGTATCTCTGTGCATTCAAAATGCCATCAATAAAATGCACCTGTGTTCTTCATCCATAACAGACACCTGCCCATACCATAACCCCACCGCCACCATGGGCCACTCGACCCACAACATTGACATCAGGAAACCGCTTACCCACACGACGCCACACACGCTGTCTGCCATCTGCCCTGGACAGTGTGAACCGGGATTCATCCGTGAAGAGAACACCTCTCCAACGTGCCAAACGCCAGCGAATGTGAGCATTTGCCCACTCAAGTCGGTTACGACGACGAACTGGAGTCAGGTCGAGACCCCGTATGTGGAGGTCCTGGGCTGGTTACACGTGGTCTGCGGTTGTGAGGCTGGTTGGATGTACTGCCAAATTCTCTGAAACGCCTTTGGAGACGGCTTATGGTAGAGAAATGAACATTCAATACACGAGCAACAGCTCTGGTTGACATTCCTGCTGTCAGCATGCCAATTGCACGCTCCCTCAAATCTTGAAACATCTATGGCATTGTGCTGTGTGATAAAACTGCACCTTTCAGAGTGGCCTTTTATTGTGGGCAGTCTAAGGCACGCCTGTGCACTAATCATGGTGTCTAATCAGCATCTTGATATGGCACACCTGTGAGGTGGGATGGATTATCTCAGCAAAGGAGAAGTGCTCACTGTCACAGATTTAGACTGGTTTGTGAACAATATTTGAGGGAAATGGTGATATTGTGTATGTGGAAAAAGTTTTAGATCTTTGAGTTCATCTCATACAAAATGGGAGCAAAACCAAAAGTGTTGCGTTCATATTTTTGTTGAGTGTACATTTGACATTGTTTATGTGCACTAAACTTGAAGCAGTCCGTCATCCGAATTGAGGCAAAGTGGGTGAAGGCTGCAGCAAGAGACATGCGTTGTGTGCAGATGAGTTTAATTTCGGTCAATTTCTGTCCGTGTGTGTGTAAAGTCTGACAGTTTCTTTCAGTGTGTGTGTAAAGTCTGATGTTGCTAAGCAACAGCAGGCTGGAGGGGAAGGGGTTGGATGAGAAGGGGGAGCCAAATTCCTTCACTAAGGCTGTAGATCCTTCTGGGGGAAGAGCAGGGAATTTGGCCTTCAGGAGCCGATAAGGCTACCATGTTGATGTTAGGCGGCGAGATACAGAATTCCATTTACTGCACCGCTGGGTAGATTCCATCAGGGCACGCAGGGTCCCCCAGCCCTGATTCCTTGTCAAAAAAATGGTGTCAATAGCGTTGAGAGACCAGCTGATCAATTCCATGGTTAATCCAATCTTAATTTGAAGAGTTCACACTCTGGTGAAGCTGGGACTTTGAAGGTCGGAGCAGAGAGAACAGAAAGGAGGAGAGGAGAGGGGAGGAATGCCACTGTCCTTGCTGGAGTCCCAAGCTGTTGTCCTAATACAGCAAGTTATTGTTTATAAGGCTGTGTTATTTATGTCTTCCCAAGTGTAATTTATATGTGTTTAAAATCAATTTTAAAATTTTTGATTCACTGTGCCCCGGACACTAATTCACAGGACACAGTGAATCAGTGTCCGGGGCACAGTCAGTCAACTTAGAATATAATGAAAAAAACACATGAGTATAAAGATTTCTTCAAAATTATTAAATATATGCTGATGCATATACAAACTATAATCCAGCAAACCAGCTATGAGTGTCTTATATAGTGATATAAGTCCTTTAGAAACTATTATAAAAACTATCATCATTTCTGTTCAAATGTGAAAACAGTTGTTTATGCAGACATTATAGAAATAATTCATGGAAAAATAAATATCTACGATTCAACAAGTAATATTTGTCATCCACTTGATACTGGGGCTTAGTAAATCACTTTCTAGACTGAGTCACTGTGCCCCGACTCATTGTGCGTGAGTCATGTTATCAAATAGCTGATAGTCTGGAGAAGACATAACACATGCTCATCAGTTGGACGGAGTAGTCTTCTAACTAATAGCAATTTGTTGGGCCACCTTTCCTCTGTTTTGAGAAATAAATACAAAGACAGTGACATCCACAAAATTTACATTTGATAGGAAAAAACTGACTTCACTTGCCACTTAGTTTTACCCTTAGTGTATCCAAAAACAAAACACTAATTTATAAGGGGGATTAATTGCTGCAAATATACTCGTATATGTAGTTTTGCAGATATAGCTACTGATTCACTGTGCCCAGTGATTCACCATGCTCCAGTTTCTCCAAGGTGTGAAGGTGTGAGTGAGTGTGGTTGTATTTGTCTGTCTATATGTGGCCCTGTGACAGACTGGCATCCTGTCCAGGGTGTACCCTGCCTCTCGCCCTATGACTGCTTGGATAGGCTCAAGCCACCCCATGACCCTTGGTGTAAGCCGGTATAGATAATGGATGTTGATTTTGGCACAGATTTTATATCACAAGCAACTCTACATGACATCAAGAATGGACACTGGTAGTCTTGTACCAGGAACTTTCTTTTGTAAATGACTGAGAAGATGTTTAACATAACTGACATTTTATGCACCAAAAGTTTAGATTTCTTTAAAGCCATTTTGCCATACAACCTACATTTTCCTTTGTTAACCACTCCAGAAATGAATGAAAATGACAGATTTCTCCAAAAACCCACACTGTTTACTCCAGTTGACTTTTTAGGTGACCCACTGGGATACAACCTCATGAATGGTCACCATGACTACAGAATAGAATAGACTAGAATAAAGTTTATTTGACACTCGCACAAGTGCATTTAAATACCAGCACATTGGAATTCTTGTGCGTTTCTCAGAGTCACAAAAATTCTTAAAAATACACAAAGGATAATATACAGAACACAATGTTAACATAACATAGGAAACACAAAATTAGAATAAACACAGTATACACTTTATAGATATACACTATGTCAAAATCAACTCTGTGAATTGAGAAAAGAAGAGCAGCTTATATTTCATTAGGATACATATTGTGGTTTTGCCTATCGTTAATTATTGCACATGTATTATTAACCAACAGAGCATGAGCTGGGAGATGTTTGTCCCTGATAATGCTCTGTGCTTTCCTCTGGCAGTGCAGGATATATATTGTGTCTATAGAAGGGCGATTGTGCCAGTCACTCTCTCTGCAGTTTTGATGACCCTCTGCAGTGATTTTTTTCCTGGCCAGGGTGATACTGTCATACTACACTGTAATACCACTGGTGAGGATACTTTCAACAAGTCCTCTGTAGACTTAGGTGAGGGGATGGCATTTAAGTGCTTCCTTCTTCAGTATCCTGATGATGTGCAGCCTCTGTTGAGCTCCTTTCATTGTTGCAGTTTTATTGCCCAACTGAGACTGTCAGAGATGTGAAGGCCAAGGAACCTATGGCTGTCCGTCTGCTCCACCACAGTCCCCTTGATGGTGAGTGGCTGCAAAGGGGTTGTCTCCTAAAGTCTAAAATAAGTTCCTTGGATTTGTTTATGTTAAGTACCAGATCGTTGTCAGCTCCAATGAACCAGGTCCTTGTAAGATGACTCCTCACTCCATCTGATGAGTCCAATGATGGTTGTGTCATCTGCGTACTTAATAACGACATTATTGTCCTGGGTTCAGATACAATCGTGTGTATAGCATGAAGAGCTGTGGACTTAAATAGCAGCCCTGTGGGATCACCATGTTCACTGTAAGTTGAGCAGAAACCTTCTTCATCCTCACCACCTGTGGTTTGTCAAGTCTAAAATGCAGTTACAGGTCGGTGTTGGCACTCCCAGGTCAGGAGTTTCATCAGTCTGATCGTACTAATTGCAGAGATGTTGCAAGATGTAGTGATGTGCTTAGTCCAAATTATACATAATAGTGTTCAGAACATAATAAAATGTTTTGTGTAAAAATAGTTGCTTGTCAAAACAAAAGTCAACATTGGAATGGACTGCATTTATATTGCGCTTTTCCATCTGCATCAGATGCTCAAAGCGCTTTACACATTAATGCCTCACATGAGCAACTAGGAGATTAAGGACCAAGGCCCATAGTGATTTTCTGGTCAGGCTAGGATTTGAACAGAGGATCTGCTGGTCTCAAGCCCAACACCTTAACCACTTTCTTTCTGTGAACAAAAAACTTCATCAGCATTGGCCTTATTGACCAAACTGTAAAAGGTACCAGCCATGGCCAGAGAAGTAATCTGCAGTGGACGGGCTATGCTGTGCTATACAGTGATAAAAAAAAAGGGGCACCAATTGGCCTCAGGACCTAAATAGCAATATTTATTTTTATTCTGGTAGAGAGCAATGGATTACTGGGTATTATAGCACCACTGCCTCCGCTCGTCGGATCCGGTACTGCTGGCGGGAGAGAGCAACAACACACAGGTGTGGATGCGACAGCACCCAGTAACGGAGAGGGGAGAAGCCGCCTCCACCTCTTGTCAATGTATAGCAGGAAGGTGAGTACTATCCAAGCAATGTAGCTACCAGTAGTCAACAGTCCTGAAAAGGTTTAACAAGTTTTAGCTGGTTGTTCAGAATATGAATGCAGAGAATGTTACCTCAGTCTTAGGCGATATCTCGGCACTGAGGTGGAGACGCCATCCTCCTGATATACCTCTGTGCTGAGTGGAACAGCTGTGTCCAGTGATGGGTGACAGCTGTCACCCCGGCTGCTCCCATAAGGCGGCAGCGCCCTCTGGTGCCTGGAGCCCGCACTCCAGGCAGGGCGCCCTCTGGTGGTGGTGGGCCAGCAGTACCTCCTCTTCAGCGGCCCACACAACAGGTGTTTATGTAATCGGTGTCGTTGTGGCACATTGACAGTTCAGTTTTATTCTTTTGTCAGCAGCCATAGCCCAGCAGATTACCCTAAAAATCTTTCAGTAGGTGATGCAAGCATGAAATTTGGCATGAAACATCCTTAGGCACTATTTTATCAAAAAAGCACGTTAGCCACTCAAAATCTAGAAATGGCCACCATTTTTTCAAGATGGTGGCCATACGGTATTCTTGAATTAGAAAAACTGATGGTGCAACTGAAAATCGTACATGAAACGTGTAAAAATACATACAAATGGACACCAAAACAGGGACAAAACAACAAAAAGGTAATATTAATTACAGTATGTACAATTTTATTCTAATCACCTTTCAAAGCAATTCAATTATCACAGTTACATGAGCATAGTGCGGTGCAGGGCAGTGTCAGCCGAAAGCATTTGCACCTCAGAATCAGAATCAGAATCAGAATTTCTTTATTGTCCCATAAAGGGAAATTAATGTTGCAGCAGGAGCACACAAAGGACAAGATACACAAAGATAACAATATCAACAGTGAAAATAAGACCCAATTAAAAGTCTAAAATCAAACAAGTAAGGAAACAAAGGAATAAACTTAATAATAATAACTAACTAAGTAACCTTTATCACTAAACTTAGTAATAAAAGTAAAACTTAATAATAATAATAGTAATAATAATAAAATAAAATAAAAACAATAAAAACAATACCCATACAATGTCAAATATTCAATCCAGAGTCCATGCCAAAAACAAAAAGTATTGCAAAAATGCAATATGTGGATGTGCAAATAAGCAATAGTAGTGCAAAATAAACAACATCAAAAGCTAATTGCCATTGAGTAATAAAATTGCACTAGGAATAAACGAGACCTGAAATCTTTTAGTCCTCCTCATAGGAGCCCTAAAACGACGGCCTGAGGGCAGAAGCTCAAACTCTTTTTTCAGTGGATGATTAGAACAATCCAGAACAGCATCAACAACAGACACCTGCCATGACACTCAGTTTTACATCCACATTTTGTCAATTGTTGGCAGCTTTCAGCAATTGGTGGCAGTTTTGTCCAAATAATCATCCACATTTCACCATTTTTCTTCCAGCCCCAATCGCCAGGACTTTCTCTTTCCATATTGCAGATCGCGGCTTGACCCCAGATACATCCTGCTTGATAAACCGCACGCTTTGTATGCTCAATCAGTGCTCCGCGGGTTGGAGGAAAAGACTCATAGGACCTCTGCGTCCGAGCAAACAAATCAAGTCTTGCATCATCAATGCAGTCGGACTTGATCTATCATACATCATAATCACAAACTTTTCCAATACATTCTGATCATGTTCGCTTATCACTGGTGGATACTTGCTAAGCTTTGACAATACATCTGTAACATCGGGACAAACATCCCATGTCTGCCATGCAGTTTTCTTTCCCTTACCTCAAAAGGCGGAGACAACATCACATCCCGTGAACGCATGGAAGAACAACAAACCGTTCGATTTATCAGCGCCAATTTTCTCATGGATATCGTTGACTGGAATCCATCTTAAACTCTTTCCTTGACCAAACTCTATCCAAAGTGATTGTAGTCCTATGTTGATAAGATCAGGCAAGACATTCACGCCAATAACCAAAACATCTGTGTCATTAGCTTTAATCATGATGGATGTTCTTCCTTCTGCTGCAGCATGTCTGGCATGTACAAAAAGTCACGTATCTGCTTCCTCATGATTACATTTTGAGAGACCTTCAAGATTTACCTCTAGACCTTCAAGGCTTGCCTCTACTGGTGGTTGGCTCTCACTGCGGTATTGTATCACTTCCTGTTCCGGAGCACAGCGGTGTTTTGCTGTATCTGTTAGCTGTTTAATCTGCGTAGTTAGATTGATCTAGATAACTAGATAACGATTTGTTTCACAGTGTAATCTTCACGTGCCTTAACTAAAGCATTCCCTCTGCTGAATCACCTCTAAATTATTTACACATTATTCTCTTTGTGTGTTTTTAGGAATCCGCTAGCTTAGCGCAGCTACTAGCTCTTAGCCGGTTTAGCATGGCGGCTTCTCCTATCTCTCCCACACTTTTCTGCTCTTTAGTTATTCCTCGGCCTCCTTTAGCAGTAATGGTACTTGTAATAAGTGTAGCTTATTCGTAGCTTTGGAGGCCAGGCTGGGCGAATTGGAGACTCGGCTCTGCACCTTGGAAAATCCTACAGCTAGCCAGGCCCCTGTAGTTGGTGCAGACCAAGGTAGCTTAGCTGCCGTTAGCTGTCCCCCAGCAGATCCTGAGCAGCCAGGAAAGCAGGACGGCTGGGTGACTGTGAGGAGGAAGCGTAGTCCTAAACAGAAGCCCCCTGTGTTATGTGTCGACGCGGTTTGAGGAGCGGACCTGCGTCAGACGGAACCCAGCGCTAAAAATAACCAGAAAGCGGCTCCAATAACAAAAACTATTTATTTATTTCACCCGCTGGTGCACAACAAAGTGTAAAAACCAAAATAGCATCCTTCTGGTGGAGTGAAGACTGGCACGCTCTCCAGCGCCCAAAGGATCGAAGCCCGGCGCTCCTGGACCCACTACCACCGCCAAACACCCCCCAGGTGGACACGACAAACCGACTCTCTGCGAAGCATAGAAGAGGTGAGGTAAGTCAGCAGTTACAACTAATATCCTTCAAAAGACACACACTATCAGCAACACATTCAGGTCTGTATTTTAAGCTTTATGCAAATGAGCAGCTTCTCACAACAGGTGGAGGATCACTTGTCCGCACGCCACAGCAGTGAGAAGCAAGCTGCACAACTCTCATCACAATTCAAGTATACTGCCTAACAAAATACCAAGTTACTATCAACAATTAGTCAAACACTTAATCACCTCTGATGTGTGCTGACAGCATGTGTCCCTCACCCTTCCTGCTTCACGGGCTCGATGTGTCAAACCCAGGCGCGGTCCTCAGCGTCTCACAAACGAACATCACAAGGTCGAGTTCCCGGCAGTTCTGCTTGAATCACACGACTTAAATGCAGAACGCCATCCAATTATCTGCTTCAGCTGAAAGTCTTTAAGGCTGCACGTGAGCACCATTCACAGGTGCTGCACATGATGTTGATGAGGGTGAAGGACTCTTCAGCCAGCACCTTCTCCACAGACAAATCAGTTTTCATGTCACCTGGAGAGCAAAGAAAAGAAAAGAACACCAAAATGTCCAGCCACACCCCCCAACACACAACACCCCTGTACACCACGAACCCGTTCACATCTCTAACCATTTTTCCCCACTCGGCGACACACCCGCCGAGGAACAAAGTCTGGTTATTGGCGACTCTGTTTTGAGAAATGTGAAGTTAGCGACACCAGCAACCATAGTCAATTGTCTTTTGCCAATGTCAATTGCCACAGCAGGCGACAATGAAGGAAATTTGAAACTGCTGGCTAAGGCTAAGCGTAAATTTGGTAAGACTGTAATTCACATCAGCAGTAATGACACCCAGTTACGCCAATCGGAGGTCACTAAAATTAACATTGAATCGGTGTGTAACTTTGCAAAAACAATGTCATACTCTGTAGTTTTCTCTGGGCCCCTCCCCAATCGGACCGGGAGTGTCATGTTTAGCCGCATGTTTCCTTGAATTGCTGGCTGTCTGAGTGGTCTCCAAAAAATGAGGTGGGCTTCATAGATAATTGGCAAAGCTTCTGGGGAAAACCTGGTCTTGTTAGGAGTGATGGAATCCATCCCACTTTGGATGGAGCAGCTCTTATTTCTAGAAATCTGGCCAATTTTATTAAACCCTCCAAACAGTGACTATCCAGGGTTGGGACCAGGAAGCAGAGTTGTAGTCTTACACACCTCTCTGCAGCTTCTCTCCCCCTGCCATCCCCACAATACCCCATCCCCGTAGAGACGGTGCCTGCTCCCAGACCACCAACAACCAGTAAAAATCTATTTAAGCATAAAAATAAAAAATAATAATAATAATAATATAGCACCTTCAACTGCACCACAGACTAAAACAGTTAAATGTGGTCTATTAAACATTAGGTCTCTCTCTTCTAAGTCCCTGTTAGTAAATGATATAATAATTGATCAACATATTGATTTATTTTGCCTTACAGAAACCTGGTTACAGCAGGATGAATATGTAAGTTTAAATGAGTCAACACCCCCGAGTCACACTGTCAGAAAGCTCGTAGCATGGGCCGAGGGGGAGGATTAGCAGCAATCTTCCCCTCCAGCTTAATAATTAATCAAAGACCCAGACAGAGCTTTAATTCATTTGAAAGCTTGACTTTTAGTCTTGTCCATCCAAATTGGAAGTCCCAAAAAACAGTTTTATTTGTTGTTATCTATCGTCCACCTGGTCGTTACTGTGAGTTTCTCTGTGAATTTTCAGACCTTTTCTGTGACTTAGTGCTTAGCTCAGATAAGATAATTATAGTGGGTGATTTTAACATCCACATAGATGCTGAGAATGACAGCCTCAACACTGCATTTAATCTATTATTAGACTCAATTGGCTTCGCTCAAAATGTAAATGAGTCCACCCACCACTTTAACCATACTTTAGATCTTGACTTATGGTATGGAAATTGAAGACTTAACAGTATTCCCTGAAAACCCCCTTCTGTCTGATCATTTCTTAATAACATTTACATTTACTTTAATGGACTACCCAGCAGTGGGGAATAAGTTTCATTTCAGTAGAAGTCTTTCGGAAAGCGCTGTAACTAGGTTTAAGGATATGATTCCTTCTTTGTTATGTTCTCCAATGCCATATACCAACACAGTGCAGAGTAGCTACCTAAACTCTGTGAGAGAGATAGAGTATCTCGTCAATAGTTTTACATCCTCATTGAGCACAACTTTGGATGCTGTAGCGCCTCTGAAAAAGAGAGCCTTAAATCAGAAGTGCCTGACTCCGTGGTATAAACTCGCAGCTTAAAGCAGATAACCCGTAAGTTGGAGAGGAAATGGCGTCTCACTAATTTAGAAGATCTTCACGTAGCCTGGAAAAAGAGTCTGTTGCCCTATAAAAAGCCCTCCGTAAAGCTAGGACATCTTACTACTCATCACTAATTGACGAAAATAACAACAACCCCAGGTTTCTTTTCAGCACTGTAGCCAGGCTGACAAAGAGTCAGAGCTCTAATGAGCCGACTATTCCTTTAACTAGTAATGACTTCATGACTTTCTTTGCTAATAAAATTTTAACTATTAGAGAAAAAATTACTCATAACCATCCCAAAGACATATCGTTATCTTTGGCTGCTTTCAGTAATGCTGGTATTTGGTTAGACTCTTTCTCTCCGATTGTTCTGTCTGAGTTATTTTCATTAGTTACTTCCTCCAAACCATCAACATGTCTATTAGACCCCATTCCTACCAGGCTGCTCAAGGAAGCCCTACCATTAATTAATGCTTCGATCTTAAATATGATCAATCTATCTTTATTAGTTGGCTATGTACCACAGGCTTTTAAGGTGGCAGTAATTATCCATTACTTAAAAAGCCATCACTTGACCCAGCTATCTAAGCTAATTATAGGCCAATCTCCAACCTTCCTTTTCTCTCAAAAATTCTTGAAAGGGTAGTTGTAAAACAGCTAACTGATCATCTGCAGAGGAATGGTCTATTTGAAGAGTTTCAGTCAGGTTTTAGAATTCATCATAGTACAGAAACAGCATTAGTGAAGGTTACAAATCTTGGAGTCATTTTTTATCAGGATACGTCCTTCAATGCGCATATTAAGCAAATATGTAGGACTGCTTTTTTGCATTTGCGCAATATCTCTAAAATTAGAAAGGTCTTGTCTCAGAGTGATGCTGAAAAACTGATTCATGCATTTATTTCCTCTAGGCTGGACTATTGTAATTCATTATTATCAGGTTGTCCTAAAAGTTCCCTGAAAAGCCTTCAGTTAATTCAAAATGCTGCAGCTAGAGTACTGACAGGGACTAGAAGGAGAGAGCATATTTCACCCATATTGGCCTCTCTTCATTGGCTTCCTGTTAATTCTAGAATAGAATTTAAAATTCTTCTTCTTACTTATAAGGTTTTGAATAATCAGGTCCCATCTTATCTTAGGGACCTCATAGTACCATATCACACCAATAGAGCGCTTCGCTCTCAGACTGCAGGCTTACTTGTAGTTCCTAGGGTTTGTAAGAGTAGAATGGGAGGCAGAGCCTTCAGCTTTCAGGCTCCTCTCCTGTGGAACCAGCTCCCAATTCGGATCAGGGAGACAGACACCCTCTCTACTTTTAAGATTAGGCTTAAAGCTTTCCTTTTTGCTAAAGCTTATAGTTAGGGCTGGATCAGGTGACCCTGAACCATCCCTTAGTTATGCTGCTATAGACTTAGACTGCTGGGGGGTTCCCATGATGCACTGAGTGTTTCTTTCTCTTTTTGCTCTGTATGCACCACTCTGTTTTTAATCATTGGTGATTGATCTCTGCTCTCTTCCACAGCATGTCTTTTTCCTGATTCTCTCCACTCAGCCCCAACCAGTCCTGGCAGAAGACTGCCCCTCCCTGAACCTGGTTCTGCTGGAGGTTTCTTCCTGTTAAAAGGGAGTTTTTCCTTCCCACTGTCGCCAAGTGCTTGCTCACAGGGGGTCGTTTTGACCGTTGGGGTTTTTCTGTAATTATTGTATGGCTTTTGCCTTACAATATAAAGCGCCTTGGGGCGACTGTTTGTTGTAATTTGGCGCTATATAAATAAAATTGATTTGATTTGATTTGATTTACTGGCCTGTTGCAAACAACACCGTCTTCTCTTGTAACATAAACAACATTTGTTGTGCAAAGGTCACTCACTTTCGTAGCTAGAAAGTTGAACAGTTCTGTTTTGTTCGTATTGTCTCATGAAATGTTACCTTTTTCTGATACCCTTCGCTTCCTCCAAACCCTCGTTTTGTCCTCATCTCAGCCTTTAAACTGCTTGATTTGTAGACATCAAACACCAGATCGATTCTAGAACATTTTGAGCAGTAGGATTGAACTTTTGGAACAAACTCCAGAGTAGCATACTCTTCAAAGGTCTTGGAAATCTTTGGATGGGTGGAATTGACTAAAGCTGACCCATCAATAATTATTACTTCAGCACCAGGTTGTTTCTCTGCAAGTGTGACTTTGTCCTCAAGAATCTGTGCCAGTTGAGATTTTTGACTTGGATGCAGTCTGCCATTGTCACTAAGAGATGCCGGTGAAGATTGATTTTCATGCTTGAAAAAATCGTTTAAATTGCACTCTCGTGACTGGCATGAAATAAACAAATTAGAAAACAACTGACAGTCATCTTTAATATTATTTAGTTTCAGATCTTTTGAGAATGCTTCTGGCTCATGGTAAATTTACCCCTACACCTAGCCCGATCGTTCATCCAACATTATTTAAGTCCCGTGCGATCTGTACACCATCCGAGTAACAATTGCCCCATTACCCTTGGCTCGGCTCTCCCGCGCTGGCACATCCTGTCTATTCAAGTGCTGCTACCTTACTTATACTACTTAAATACGTATATAAAAGGATAATCAATAGTAGGGGCTCATAAGGTAGCATTTGGGACACTTTACATTACAAAAGTAGTAGAGCTAATGTTGGACCCCATGCTGAGTTTCACAGCAGCGACGTCACCAGAGTGCCCTGGTTGTGCTTCGACTGTCACTCTTTTAAATAAATCTCTTGAAGATTAAAACAGTACAAAACACTCCCTCAATAATGAATAAGCAGTGTTTTAATCAATTCAGAACGAAAGCACGTAACAAATTATTGGGTACTGAAAACTTACACTATATTTTTGGGCGCCATTTTGAAAAAAATGGCTGGGATTTCATAACGTAACTATTCACAAATATCTCTTATGTTTGGAAGAAAAAAAAGGCATAAATTCCACAATATAAACCGCAGATCAGTTTTTACAAGCATTCGAGGTAGGAATATGCAATATTTTGGTGTAGGTCGCCATCTTGAAAAATGGCTGCCATATTGATTTGTTTGGGTGGCTAACGTGCTTTATTTATTCAACTATGTTTGGAAAATATATGTACCAAGTTTGATGCTTGCATCACCAACTGAAAGATTTTTCCATATATAGACTTAATCTACTGGGCTACCACTGTCTGCAGAAGTGTTGCCAGGCCCACTTATGATAAGTGTGTTATCTAAGTTATTTATTTTTGTCTTGATGGTTGAGTTTTTGGAGTTTTGTTTCAAAAATTTCAGCTTCTTCTGCAGAACTAAGCCACATATTTTGGGCTTGTTTGAACAGGCCTCAACACACATTTTAGTCTGAAGAATTTTGACACCAAGGGAAAATGAACAGATGCACATAAACTTGCCTTTTAAAAAAATCTTCTCATCTATGTTACCATTAAATGAATTAATTATATACTCTTGAGAATTTAATTATAAATGGGATTCAATTTCCTCTGAGCTGAGACAGCAGGATCCTAATTTGTTAGGATTTGAAGGCAATGTTGTCTCAAAAATACATTTAATTTGTTTAAGATGTATATTTTCATCTTGTTGAAGGTTATGAAGAGATTTTTTAACTATTTTATTTTTGGCTGTTGAACAGACAGCAGGAGCACACTTATCATTTAATAATTCTAATAATATAATAATCCAGTAATCCTTTCACTAATTTATGCCTTACTTGTGTCACTCGCACTGCCCACAAATACCTCTAGGGGGCCGAAAGACTTTGTTTATAAATGGGCTACTACTAACAGTGCTTCTTCCTTTGTTTCTTAAGGGATTGTAATTGAATACTTGCGATCAAGATGTTAGAATTCCTTATTAATTTTGTGTAGTTGGTTGTGTGAATTCTAGGTATGAGTAACCTACAATAAAGACCAGCAAGTCAGGTTTTCACAGACTACCCTTGAATAAACATCAACAGACTGCCCGGGTCAGGGTTATCAATCGCAAGTACTGGAAGCCCGGCAACACATATTAAAATTAAAAGATATATTATAGTGTCATATCGGTAGGAATGACAAATACATTCTAGGTCAAGGTGGGATTATCCCAAGGATCAGCTCTTAGCCCTTTGTTGTTGGCAATGGTGATGGACAGGTTGACAGGTGAGATCATTCAGGAGTCTCCGTGGACTATGATGTGTTTGCACACCACACTGTGATCTGTAGTGAGAGTAGAGAGCAAGTTCAGATGAGCCTGGAGAGGTGGAGATACGCACTGGAGAGAAGGGGAATGAAAGTCATTTGGAGCAAGATGGAGTAAATGTGTGTGAATGTGAGCATAGTGGAATTATGAGGTTCCGAGGATTAGAGGTGGTGAAAGTAGACAAGTTTAAATGCTTGGAGTCAACTATCCAAAGTTATTCAATTCAGTTTCAATTTAATTTCATTTATATAGCACCAAATCACAACAAATTTGCCTCAAGGCACTTCACACAAGTAAGGTCTAACCTTACCAACCAGGCACACAAGCAACAGTGGTAAGGAAAAACTCCCTCTGATGATTTTAGAAAGATGAATGAAACCTTTGCACAGTACTGTATATAAGTGAGTCATCATAAAAGTGTACATTTTCATAGTCCTGTTTATTTAAATGAAGTTTCCTTTTTTCTGCCTGTGTCATACTTTCACATTGTTAGTAATCAAGTGCTTGAATAATTAGTCAACTTTGAAAATCCCTTTGCTTGACAAAACTCCATTGTCCACTCAACAAAACAAAATTAAATAACGAACCTAATTTTATATGGTTTTCACATCAATGGTAAACTGGCATTCACGGACGTTATGGCAGGTATTACACTGGACAACAACAATAACACAACACTTTGTTTTTGCTCCCATTTTTTCATGAACTGAACTCAAAGATCAAATGAAGTTGGGGCGTTGTGTGAAATGTAAATAATGACAATACAATGATTGGCAAATCCTCTTCAACCTATATTCAATTGAATACACCACAAAGACAAGATATTTAATGTTCAAACTGATAGACTTTCTTGTTTTTGTGCAAATGTTTGCTCATTTTGAAATGGATGTCTGCAACACATTTCAAAAAAGCTGGGACAGGGGCAAGAAAAGACTGGGAAAGTTGATGAATGCTCAAAGAACACCTGTTTTAAACATTCCACAGGTGAACAGGTTAACTGGAAACAGGTGGGTGTCATGATTGGGTTTAAAAGGAGTATCCCCAAAAGGCTCAGCCATTCACAAGCAAAGATGGGGCGAAGATCACCACTTTGTGAACAACCGTGTGAAGAAAAAAAAAATAGTCCAGCAGTTTAAGAACAATGTTTCTCAACGTTCAATTGCAAGGAATTTAGGGATTCCACCATCTACAGTCCATAATATAATCAGAAAATTCAGATAATCTGGAGGCGGCAAGGCCGAAAACCAATATTGAATGCCCTTGACCTTTGATCCCTCAGGCGGCACTGCATTATAAACAGACATCATTGTGTAAAGGATCTTACCCTGTGGGCTCAGGAACACTTCAGAAAACCATTGTCAGTTAACACAGTTCGTCTCTACATCTACAAGTGCAAGTTAAAACTCTACCATGCAAAACGAAAGCCATACATCAACAACATCTAGAAACGCTGCCGCCTTCTCTGGGCCCGAGCTCATTTGAGCAAACACGAGCAAACAGGTGTATCAGAGAAGGCAAAAACGTAGTCAAAAAACAAGCAGGGTTCAGGCACAGAGAAGCAGGTTAACAGGCTCAGGCAGAAACGTGGTCAAGGACAAGCAGAGGTCAAGAACAGCAAAAACACAGACTATGACAGAATACAGGTGGCTTGGAATGAGGCAGCATGCACAACAAACTAGCAGTGAGCTGTTGAAGACAAGGGGTTTAAATCAGAGGATAATCAGGGCGTGATGAGATGCAGGTGCAGGAAAGAAGGCGTGGCTGAGTGAGACGAGTGGAGGAAAGAAGGCGTGGCTGAGTGAGACGAGTGGAGTGACAGGTGGGCGTGTCAGACAAAAGCAGGAAAAAGAGGAATATGACAGTGACAGAACAAATGTTAAACAATAAGGAAATAATGATACCTAGAATACAAATGTGGTAACAGAATAAACAAAGGCAGGAACAGAACAGAAAATTAAAGGCTGGACCTAACCTTGATGAGAACTCAACATGTGGCAGGAGTGTACAGAAAACCCTGATTTACAAATGTGCTCAAGACAGTGACTGAATAACCAGAAAGTAAAGGATGAAGACTAAACTAGAACAGAACTCAATAAGTGGCTGAAGTGTAACAGATAATCCTCAAAACTTAATGTGATAACACAGTATGACTAAATAATATATATCAGCAACTCAAGCAAATGTACTTTACAGATTCATTGAATGTTTTATTGTATGTTGCTTGTTGTGGATGTGCATGTTGTGGTATGAATATGATGAATGCAATGAATGTAATGAATCAGTTGTTTGTTTTATATATGTGTTATTATCAACAAATGTCAAACAAATAAAACAACATTGTTTCATTTGAAATGAAGCAGGATTTTTAGTTTACATTTTATTAATTTACAGTTACTATATCACATTCATAAAATCTTATACATTATACACATTAACACGATACTTGTTATGTGTCGACGCGGGTTGAGGAGCGGACCTGCGTCTGACGGAACCCAGCGCCAAAACAACCAGAAAGCGGTTCCAATAACAAAACAATTTATTTTCCCCCTTTGGTGCATAACAAAGTGTACAAACGAAACATGCGTCTGTCTGGCGGAGTGAAGGACGGCGCACTCTCCAGCGCTCAAAAGGATTGAAGCCCGGCGCTTCTGGACCCACGTTCACCGCCAAACACCCCCCAGGTGGACACGACAAACCGACTCTGCGAAGGATAAAAAAGGTGGGGTAAGTCAGCAGCTACAACTAATATCCTTCAAAGGCACACACTATCAGCAACACATTCAGGTCTGAATTTAAGCTTTATGTAAATGAGCAGCTTCTCACAACAGGTGGAGGATCATCAGTCCGCATGCCACGGCAGTGAGAAGCAAGCTGCACAACTCTCATCAATATTCACATATACTGCGTAACAAAATACCAAATTACTGTTAACAATTATTCAGACAATCAAATCACCTCTGATGTGTGCTGACAGCATGTGTCCCTCACCCGTCTTCCTTCACAGGCACGATGTGTCAAACCCAGGCGCGGTCCTCAGCGTCTCACAAACGAACATCACAAGGTCGAGTTCCCGGCAATTCTGCTTGAATCACACATGGCTTAAATGCAGAATGCCATCTCATTATCTGCTTCAGCTGAAAGTCTTTAAGTCTGCACGTGAGCATCATCCACAGGTGCTGCACATCACGTTGATGAGGGTGAAGGACTCTTTTGCCAGCACCTTCTCCACAGACAAATCAGTTTGCATACCACCTGGAGAGCAAAGAAAAGAAAAGAACACCAGAATGTCCAGCCACACCCCCCAACACACAACAATACTTGATTACTGTAAGTGACTAAAAGCTGAACTGCACTTTTGAACAGCCCACCGTCAACACTCACATCAAATATATACAGCATATAGTACAACATGTAAAAGAAAGAAAATCATCGGTATTAGTTGTGTAACACAAAAACGTGTCTCGCACAATGTTGACAACCTTACACCAATGAAAACAAATTTGATAAGACAAATCACAGCTCACACAGTCAACAGCCCAGTAGCTGTGTGCAACATGAGCTATGTACGCGTGACAATTGTGTACACCACTGGATAATACAGTCGTGTTGTCATCATGGAAGTTGATGTTAGTTCAACTTTGAAAAATCAAGTTCTGCTCAATATGATTCCTTGTTTGTTCACAGGTATGGCTAGATCTGGTAATTAGCATAACAATTAATATTAAAGAAATTTATTAATTTATTGATAAATTAATTTATTAATTACATAGCAGCACTGTGGTAATAGGGACCAAGGGGTTAAAGCTTATTTGGGGCTAACAATGCAGGCATTGAAATTGACACACTATAAAAACATGCCAAATAATAACATCAATAGTGACATCATGTCTAACATCTTTATTAACAACAATGATATCAATTGATGTGAATATTACTGTGGTTAAATGATATTATTTACTAAAGCTGTCGAAACACTAGATTACCAAACAAATAAACAAGGGTGTGTGTGTGTGTGTGTGTGTGTGTGGGTGTGTGTATACGCATGTTAAGCAGTTCATAAGTGAAGTTCGGCATCATAAGGTCACCACCATGACACTCTATAAGCTGCATTCCATTGTACTCAGAACAAACAAGCTCCAATTTGGAAGATGCAATGGAACTGTTACTTACGTTGAACGACCTATTTGTCAAATCAATCACACTGAACTTTTCCTTGGTTCTACAGAAGAGTGCTGAAGCCGTCTTCAGTGTTTCCCTCTTTTTGTTTTTCTATTGGAGAAAAAGTTTGTAGTGACTTAGAAAATGACAAACTCTTTTGATTAACTCTTACATTGTTGGACATCAGTAGCTGGAACTAATCTAAAACAATCTAAAAAATAAATAGGCTCACACCAGTAAAATAGTTCATGATGACAGGCAGGAAAAATACAATGGACATGCTTTTCAAGATAATAAACTTACCTGAGACTACAACTGAACTGTGCTGAGGGGAGATGTTTATTTGGCTCTAAACACTTCTTGACTTCCCAAGCGATTAATTAATCGTAAATCTGTGGGACATATAGAGAATTGTATAATTTCATGATTAATTATGCAATTTCACGTCACATGAAACCCTTTTATTTATTTATTTATTTATTCATTCATTGAAGATAAGCTTGTACATCAGGTTAATACTGACCGCTTTTTTTGTAGAGTATAGCTGCTGCTGAATCTGAATAATAGAAACAGGATATTGTTAGTCAATTCCTACTCACTAAGCCAAACAATTACTTGAACCAAGCTTACACAGTCCCATCTCTATTTTGGGTTTTACACAAAGTTGTCTTAATTTCAGGAAGACACAGAGTGTTGACATTTATTAGTAGGTCACGCTCATTATAATAATGACCCAGATTAATGACAGTTAATCGGCAGTACACTATTAGCAAATGAAACAGCAGCCAAAAGCATGCTGACAAAAGAACCAACTTAAAAACAGTTACAACTGGTAAAACCTAAATTAATTAAGTTGTTTGAACTTACATTTGTAAGTTAGAGTTGATCTAGCATTGATCTAAGTTACAAACTTAAGTTCAAACAACTTAATTCGTTCAGGTTTTACTAATTGTAATGCCTTTTTAAGTTGGTTCAACTATCGTCTTTGTTCAGGGCAAGCTATATTGCAAAAACAATTTCTCAAAGGATTAGACCATAGAGGTGAATGCAAAAAAGGAACAGACTTAACAAAATCTTAACATCTGAAGTTAGTACTGCAGCCCAGCAGACTCTCTGAAGTTGAATTAAAGCTTTATGGCTGTTTTTACTACTTGCTTTAGTACGAAGCATATTCATGCATCAATTCAGCATTTGACCAAATTAATGCATTAACTCATGTTAATTAATACAATTTGCTGAAAAGGTACGAGCATCCTTTAGCTGTTGTTTTTTTCTTGTATAAAAATTTAACAAAATTTAAAAAGCCACCATCTATAATAATTCTAAACATGTGATTCTTTTAAAAATGCAGAAATGAGAAATTAACAAATCATATAATGAATGCCATAAGTACTGGTACCCCTTTAATATTATCAATTTATTTATATTTTTAAATGTAGTTTTTATACTTATTGTGTAAAGATGCTTGAATTCAGGTGGCTAGATTCTGATATTGATCCAGATCAAGTTGTGGCTCCAATAAAAAAAAAACTGCTCCACAAAAACAGAAAAATAAAACAGACACAAAAGCACATCACTAAAACAGTCGAAGAAATGTGGCTCTAACTCCATTAAATAGAAATCATCAACAAACAAACCATTTCATTATACCTCCAATTTTGTGGAACGATCTCAATCCATATATATAATGACATTTTTTGTCTACATCAGAAAATACATACTTTTCTAGTCTCTCTGTATGCTGGCTCCAGTGAATGCTTGAGTCTGACCTTCAAAATACACCTCATGTCTCTGGCTCCTTAGGGCACCTTCACACATAACACGATTGAAGCCGATTGGCGCACAAAGGAGGGATCGCATGCCACTTGTGAAAAGTCAGACCCACCTCAAATGCCTCATACAGCAGTCACCACAACCATTCGGGCACGGCACATGCACTCTACACTTGCGTGCCACTCGCGGCAGAAACCCATTCGAAGGGCGTGCAAGATGAGGTCGCACTGCTGTCTGATTGTGTTTGCAGTATTCACACAGCATGTCAAATGCAGGTCAGACATATCCTGCTGTGGCCACGGAGCTGAACGAAATCATCAGCCATGTCCAACCATGGCTGAATGGAGTGATTGAGGCAGCCTTCACACCTGCAGCCAAATGTCGGCAAATCCTGGATGAATGGCCATTCGACCCACTCTCGGCTGGAGTCGGCCAAAGTCCAGGTGCCACCCATAAACATCCAAAACCACTCGTGGGGCACTTGGAAAAGGTGGGGTTATTCGCTACCATTGTCAGGTGTGGCTGAGGTGGCTGGAGTGCAATCGCTGTCTGTGCGCATCCG
The DNA here is from genome assembly GCF_902500255.1 of Thalassophryne amazonica. Lineage (NCBI taxonomy): Eukaryota > Metazoa > Chordata > Actinopteri > Batrachoidiformes > Batrachoididae > Thalassophryne > Thalassophryne amazonica. The sequence goes on along the minus strand of NC_047106.1, from coordinate 60,710,388 downwards.
GATATCTGTAATGTCCAACTGGAACAGCTGACCGCTGTGTACTCGCAACTCAGCTGGAGAACACATATCATGCCATGAACAACACTCCACACAATGCACATGTGTGGGCGGGCTCTCACACTCTCATGACATGCTGATAATTATGTGCAGAATCCATCACACCATCACATGGGGTCTAGTCAGCTCAATCTGAGCATGCACAGCAGTGTGAACTTTGTTATGAGCCAGGCAGCCAGACTTATGTCACTTCTACCACATAAATTGTAGTCCACATGACAGACAGAAAGAGTGGAAAATAAATAAAAACATACAATAAGGAGAAAGGTGTGAACTCATTCATGTACGATCGCTTTGCTCATAGTGCTGTGGACAAAGGGGGTGTGTCAGCTGACTGCCGGCCAGCGACTCACTGTCAGCTGGAAGTGACAGTGCACACGACGTGTTAAATTAAAACACAGACAGATGCAGGACAAATAAATTCAACAATAACTACATACATATTTACATAACAAATTTTTCCCCAGAGCAGCAGAGCAATATAGGGTGATGTGTTGTCACACTTTCCAAATGCTCGCACTGTATTCATTCACACACACACGAGCGTACATGAAATCATTGCCACGTGATCGTTCATGCCTCCCTGACCATGTGTCCCTCCCGATAGCAGGTGGAATTTTTGCAGTTATTCGGCCAGTTTCAGCTCCTTTCGCCCAACTTTGTGTTATTGTGTGAAGGGGCCATAAACCTTTGAGCTTGAGAAATGCCTGGGAACAGCTTATAAACTCATTGGATTGAGGTGTTTGGTAACAGAGATACCTTTGCAGGAGAATGGGTTCAAATCCCCACCTGACTGGAAAATCACTAAGGGCCCTTGGGCAAGGCCTTTAATCCCCTATTGCTCCCGATGTGTAGTGAGCGCCTTGTATGGCAGCACCCTGACATCAGGGTGAATGTGAGGCATAATTGTAAAGCGCTTTGAGCGTTTGATGCAGATGGAAAAGCGCTATATAAGTGCAGTCCATTTACCATTTAGAAGGAAGGTCCAAGCGACCCCCTTTTGACCATGTGTCTTGCTTCTCTGTTTGGGGTTCCCATTAAAAAACATGAAGATGGAATTTCTTCTACCTAGATTAGCTAACCATAACCTAACAAATAGGGTAAACCTTAGATAAAACCTATAACATATTATATCTGAGCCTTTGTTTATACATTTATACTGCTACAATTATAGCTTAACCTAATAGCTATTAATTATCTAATAGGTTGCCTCACCCTCATGCACCATATATATATATATATATATATATATATATATATATATATATATATATATATATATATATATATATATATATATGCTAGTTTAATGTTCAACGCTTTAAGTGGTTACTGGGATGATCAGCTGTAATTACATGTGTTCCCACACGAGGGCGAAGCTACTGAATACTGTATTAAAATATAGCAGAAGAAGAAGAAACAGCCAGATGTGTAACGCTGGCAGCTGAAGGTTTGGTGGTTAAAACGGCCACCGTTTTTCTATTTTCTGCAAATATATGTACTTATGTCTCCATATACATTTCTACACGCTTTACTTTTTCTTGTTCCCCCCTTTTTAATATTATTATATTTAAGTAAATATGGGAGGAGTGGGATACAATTAGTTATACCTAACAGCTAACGTTAGCTTGTCTAGCCAGACTTAGCAACGTTCATCGTAGCTAACAAAATAGTTGGTTCCTTTGTGTTTGATAACAATCTTCTCCTGTGATGTCTTATCCTTCTAATGTCTTATTACTTATTATATTATATATACCTTTTTCTTGAGCTGCTTTGGTGGGTAGGGAGAGTTCCTATGGGATAGAAAAGCTCAAGACCAGGCAACTAAGTGGCTCTACTCTACTCTTTTCTACTCTCCTATTTTACTCTTCCTTTTTAGATATTCAGATATACCTTTGTATACTGGCATAGTTCCACCTTAGAATTGGAATATAATATATAAGATATACCTTACTGAATTTTTGTGATCCAGCATGCAGGTACATCAGTACTGAAGGCCCTAGCGGCTGGAGAAGGCCAAGGGGATGTTGCAGATAGATTGTCACTTTCAAGTGGTGGGGATGGACTGGTTGTCGGCGTGGATAGTTGTCATTCAGGAGCCAAGTTAGCTTTGTGGTGTGGTGAATGTGGTGATGCGAGTGCATTCTCCTAGATCTGACCTCTATATTGGCAGGGTGTCCAAAATACCAGATTTGACAGGAATTTCTTTAAATTATGATTTGGACACAGATCCACATACAGCTTACGAGTGGACTGTCAGCCTTGGTGAACTGGTATCAGAATGTTCTCTTACTCTGCTTCGATGTCATAAAGCAATAAAAACTTGTAATATCAATGGGTGGAGAACTTTTTATAGGTACTTTAGCATCTAATTTCAGAACAGATATGGTATTCCGTACACAGTAAACACAAATCTGGACAACATACCAGCTTTTCTTAAAGGAATCATTAAACTTACCTTCGCCTCCAATTCACACAGTAGACAATGAATGCACTCAGTACTGAGATAGCAACACAGCAGCAGCCAATCCAACAGCAGCAGCACAGTCACACTCCTCTAGAAAAAAAAAAAATGAAATTAAGTAATGAGTTGCACAGGAATATTTATTTTTTAAAACACTCCGTTATATTTTTGATTAAAAAAACTAGATCTCAAACTGAATTAATTAAACAGAAAACATAGCTGACTCTTTCCAAGACATTATCAAACAAAATTTTCTATGATTACATTTTCATCACATACCTACAACAGACAGCTCATGATGTACTGTGTGTCTCAGTCCTGTGACAGGGTTCCTAGCAGTGCACGTGTATTTCCCACTGTCAGACATACTACATGACGGTATGACATGTACAGCGCCTTCAACCTTCAGTGGACTGCCATTAAAAAGCCAGGTGAACTTTGGTGATGGTACAGACACAGTGGAGCAGTAGAGCGATGCAAAATCCTTAACTTGTATAGAGTTTGGTCCTATGATCCTCACATGGTCTGGTCCATCTGTAACATGGCACAACAGTCACATTTCAGCAGACTGTCACTTGTCCCTGTGGTTACTTGAGACATTTAAGGATATTTGTTCCAAGGATTTTAATATGTTTTCTTGTTGACTTTAACTGCATATCCACAATCCCAAATCAGAAAAAGTGACACTCTGGAAAATGCAAAAATTAAATAAATAAATAAATAATAATAAAAGTGATTTGCACATTTATTTCGATTTTTTGAAACCAAGATATTTCATGTTTTGTTTGCTCAACTTCATTTCATTTTTTAATGTGCATCCAATCCTGCATTTAAAGCTTGCAACAATTTCCAAAAAATGTTGGGATGCTAAAGCATTTACAACTGTGTAATGTTGCCATTCCTTCTCATAAGACTTAAAATACATTTTGGCATTGAGGATACAAGCGAGAAAGCATTTCGGGTGTTATTTTGTCCCATTCTTCCTGCAAACACATCTTGTATGTTGCAACAGTACGAGGTGGTTGTTGTTGCATTTTTCATTTCAAAATTCTCCACACAATCTGTATTGGGGACAAGTCAGGACTGCAGGCAGGCCAATACATTACAATACTTTGTAATGTTTGAAGAATGTGGATTTACATTGTCTTTTTGAAAAATGCATGGATGAAGGCACCACATGTTGCTTTAAAAGTTCAACATACATTTCTGCATAAATGCTGCCATCACAAAAGGGTTTTCTTTGCCAAAGCCACTGGCACAACTCCACACCATAACAGACCCTGGCTTTTGGACTTGATAACAGTCTAGCTGGTCCTTTTCATCTTTGGTCCAGAGCACACGGCATCTACTAATTCCAGAAACACTGAAACATCTGACCACAGCACTCATTTCCATGGTGTGATGTCCTACCCAGATGCCCCCAAGCCCAGAGATGGATGCCACCACTTCAAGAAAAAGTTAGTGCAAGGCTTTTGTTCTGCACAGTAAAGATTTAAGTGAAATTTGTGAATATAACTCTGTATCGTAGCACTTGATAAAATAATCTCTTTCCCATGTGGTTATATCAGCTATTGATGAATGATGGTGCTTGATGTAGTACTGTTTGAGGGATCGCATTTCATGGGCGTTCAGCTTCAGCTTGCACCCTTGCCATTTATGTCTTGAAATTCCTCCAGATTCCCCAAATTGTTTAATGATATTATGCACTGTATAGGGAGACATAAGCAAATCCCTTCCTATCCTTCCAAAAGAAACATTATTTTTAAATATTTCAATCATTTTCTCATGCATTTGCTGACAAACTGGAGATGCTTTGTCAATCTTTTCTCATCAAAGACTCAGTCTTTTGTGGATACAATCACCTTTTGACATCACTTGTTTGAATTATACACACACACACACACACACACACACACACATTAATAACAATATATTATTGTTATTAATATGTATTTACATAATTAAATTTCCCCATCCCAACTTTTGTTTGGAATGTGTTACAAGTTTTAAATAGAGAAATTGATGTATTTTTTAAAAATTAAATGAAGTTGACCACACAAAACCTGACATATCTTGGTCAAGGACCCAGAGGAGGAGCAGGATAAGCAGACAGAGCCGCTGAACTAGAACAATTGTGTGGCATTCGACGTTATAACCACATGTGACACTGGAACTGTGGATGGAAATGCAGAAATATTCAGTGTAGTCGCTGTCACAGATTAAAAACAACGGTCAACAATTTTTTTTCTTGCATGGACTTTGAGAACTGATTTGGGGTCATTTTGGGGTGCTGAATCCGAATCTGAGTTCAGATTTCCTCTATCACATCACGTTTTTTTGGAATGTGCATGTTCTGTATTGATAGATTACCCAAAAGTTGCTTATTCACTAATAAGTTTGACTTCGCTAATCATGCACAAACGCAGCTTCAAAAGCATAGTTTTAAACCAGGATGGCGAAATATGAACAAGAGCTGTAAAATGGCTTGTGGTGCAGAAAAGGTGTGTGATACTGCAACTTTTGCTTTGGTTCTTGATATGAGAAATATGTTTTCATATCTCAAAAACATGATGTGCTTGGCCAAAACTAACACCAGATTTGGATTCAACACCCCCAAATTACCGAAAATCCATTGAAAAACTCCATGCAAGAAAAATCGTGTTGTCCAGTGTAATATTAGTGGATCAGAAGTTTAATAACAAGATGCCCAGTATAGGCACTGTGGCTCATCTGTTTTGGTGTTCATCTGATAATTTGGTGGCATGATGCAGATGAGAGTCTATGACTTCTCTTGGATGGGACACAAGTCTGATAGAGGTTACTGTCGCAACTAAGCCCTTACAGCTGGATGGACTGAGTCACTGCTGTTGAGGTGTCTTGTCCAAGAACACAAACAGGTAGCATCCCAAACATTGCACCTTTAGATCATGACTGGCAGCCACTGAGGCAGACCAACAGTCCATCAACATCTCCTGGAAACAGTCATCTATCTGCTACAGTCAGGTGGTAATGTGTACATCATCTTGGCCTTGTCCAGTTGCTGGTGTCCGCTGCACTGAGGCACTAACACGCTGGATCATTCTCAGGGAAATGTGCAACATAACTGTTCTAGTGCAAATGACAATCCCTCAAAGCACAGGTAATATGTCTCATTTTAGATCCTTGGATTTGCTGTGGCGACCCCGAGTGCAAACAAGGGAGAAGCTGAAGGGACTTACTTTTTAGATCCAAGAAATAACAGCTCAGTTGATACAAAGTCATTGTAGGAGAACCCAATGACACACAAAATACCAAAGACACTTTATACACAATTATGTGATTGAATAACTACTGTCGAATGTGTTACACATACTAAGAACTTACTGTTGGAGTTATTCTGTAGATACACTGTTTTATTTTATCATGCATGTTTTGTGTTCTCTGCTCTGGTAGAATGTAGTTCTCTCTGCTCTGATAAAGTGTATTGTACTGATGTGATGGGTGAAGGTTACTTAAGATATGTGACATGACGTGTTTCTGCAAGTTGTGGTATCTCTGTGTGCACGCTAAGCTCTTTTTAGGACATGTGAAGATGACTCATGCAGGACGCAGCCGAAGCTGAGCAGTAAGATAAAGAATAGAGAATTGAATGTTCCAACCACAGTGTGATTGTGATACATCAGTCCTTTTGTCAGAAGAAGTGTGATTAATCGTTAGATGTCTTAAACACATCTTAACCGAGCCCAAGATTAAAAAGGTTCTGAACATCCTGAATGTATTGTGCAATCAGCAGTTCTGCGGCAACAGCTCACGCGCTATCACTCTTCCCCTCAGGAGCTGTACCGCCCATGTATGTAGGGAAGTCCTAAATAAAAAGAGCGGGAGCGCAGGCCAGACTTTAGTGTAGCTTTGGTGTACAGCCTGACTGCACTCCTCGCGAGCTTAAATTAAATTCTATCTCTCACTTGTTTTATTGCCTGGTTGTCTCTTCCTCTTATCAAAGGTACAGTATTCTAAACCCGACAAAGACTGGGGGCTCGTCCGGGATCCCAACAGACCTGACGGATCCAGCGAGCGTGATCGACACCAGAGAAATCCTTGGCCAAGGTAACTCAGACCCTTTGACGGGACTGGCTCAATCCGTTGGCTGGGATCTGAAAGGTTGACGGGATCACCGAGAGGGAAAGAGACCGACGGAGTGTGAGTATAGAATTTGATTCTGATAAAATTGTTGTTGTGAATGGTGGCAGTAGGCTGCGTAAAATAGAAATGTTGAAATAGTGAAATAGTGACAGAAAGTCACGGTTAAACAGGGAAATAAGTGCACAGTGAAAAGGCAGTTAAACCTCGCAGGGATGGTGGAGTCCCCTAATGCAGGACATTAGTTAAATTCCACGGGAGGGCGAGCTCCCCTGACCTAAGAATACGCGTACGGTTATTAAAAGTGTTTCTATGTATTTGTGTAAATAAAATAACTGTGTGTGAGTGTAATAAAAGTGACCGAGTGAGAGTGTGGAGTCACTTCGACTCCCCTCTATGAAAATCTCACAGGAAAGTAAGTAGTAAGTTTTGAGAAGAAGCAAAGGCAAGGCCTTCCCGTGCCCTCCGGGGTGGCGAAAGGGAACGCACTTCTCAGAATACTGTGATTGTAACAACACCAGTGGATTAGGACCCTGTAGGGGCAAAACCATCACTGGTCTAAAACGTTCTGAAAACACAAAATGGGAAAATCTAACAGTAAAAATGAGAGACCTAAGTCCCGGGATGATCTAAAAACAAAAGATTGGATATACATGAATAAAATTGATCCAAATTCAACAAAACACTTAGATAAGTGGATAAAAGATCATGGATTTGATGGACGCCTGCAGAAAGAGTCATTAACTAAACTAAAGAACAGTATTGAGAAAAAGTGTGGAACAAGTGAGAAAAAGAAAGAAAAAGAAGGTCAAGGTGAAATTGTAGCATGGGAAAGAGAAGTTGAGAAACGAAAGAAGGGCCTTAGAGAAGCAAAGGAAAGACAGAAAGAAACAGTAAATGATAAGAAGGAGCAGGGGAACGTGATGTTTCACAGACAAGAAGATAATGAGACAGGGCCTGCGGCTCCAAAAGTAGAAATGGTAGTAAAATTGGATACTACAAAACACAGTCAGCCAGAAGCTGAAATAAAGGAGAATAAACTCTATCCAGATTTACCGCAGGGACAACCCCCATCATATGTAGACCCTACACAACACGTCATGAGAGCACGATCCAAAACACTAAAAGATGAAGAAAATCAACCTGGACCATCAGCCCCACCGGCTGATCAGGAACCAGGTGGATCAGGAGTCTATCCAATGATTCATGTGGCAAATCCACATACGTCAGGACCAAGAACTATTCTTGTGTACCGAACTTGGACACAAGCAGACGTTAAGGCAGCTGTGGAAGGTGTAACTCCCCCACGAGAAGATGTAGCCCAGTACATTATTGACATAACCGCTTTGGTTAAATCCTACAATCTTAGAGGGGATGAAGTTCAACAAGTCATAATGGCAACTGTGACAAAGGATTGGGCTGATGTAAAAGGAGATTGGGATCCTGCAGAGGCAGACCACACTCCATTAGCCCATGATAGTCAGGAATTGGAAGATCGATTGGCCGCACTACTGCTGAGAATTAAGCAGAAATACCAGCAGAAGTCAAATTACACAAAAATAAATCGCACAAAACAGAAAGATGATGAACCATTCGAAGACTATCGACATCGAATGGAAAAAGTTTTTAAAGTGCACAGTGGTCTTCTACCACTGAAAAATGATAGCGTGTATGAACAACAATTGAAAAATGCACTCCATGCCAACTCCAGATCAGATATCCGAGCATGGGTAGACAAACACATGATAATGCTCCCAACAGCTGGGTTACAAGAGTATGTAGACCACGCCATACATGCAGAAAGAAATCTGAAAACAAAAAAGGCAGCCCCAAAAAGGAAACAGGTGACTACCTTCTATTCTGATGAGTCTGAATGGCAGGAAGGCCAAGTCTTTTTTCAAGGCAGAAAATTCGGACCACCTCATGGGCGGGGCCGTTTTAGAGGCCCACCCCGAGGACGTTTTCAATCAAACCCACAGAGGCAATGGAAGCAGGACAGGCAAGGAAATTGGCAGGGCCAAGGCCAGTCAGCTCCCCCAAAGCCCTGGGCTGGAAGGTCAAATGAGTGTTGGGTTTGCGGCAAATTAGGACATTTCGCCAAGGACTGCCCACAAAGAACACAGAATCCGCAATGACTAACCGCCCGACAAGCAACATCAACGGGACCTTTAGTCCCTGAGGCAGATCTAAACCTTCAAGATCTGCTGATGAGTGATGTACCTAAACCGGAAGTGACTTTAATGATGAATGGGAAGCATGTTGTTTTCCTATGCAATTCGGGCGCATGTAAAACAACATGTTGCTCATGGCCGGTAGGGTTACAGCCCAGTGATGAAACATTTTGGGTAAGAGCAGCCAATGGGAAGACATGTGCTGTCCCTGTGTCCCAACCCGTGTGGATTTGGGACCCAGAAGGGAAGTCATGTTGCATCTCTGTATTGATGATGCCCCAATGTCCGGTTAATCTTCTCGGACAAGATGGTCTAACTGCATTGGGACTGTCTCTAGTGTCGGACAATGGACTGTTGCGAGTAAAACGACAACATCAGCTGCAGGTCTTTACTTTAGGCTCAAATTACGCCCTAAACTGCTACTATTATTATTTTCTGAAACTACGAGATGCTAGCCCCACCTCTTTTTGTGCATCTGTTCTGTCGTTTGCTAAAACATTGTTGTCTCATCCTGAACAAACACATGAACCGGAAGATCTCCATGTCACATTGTGGTTCAAGGGTACTCCAGGACCGGACGGTAACTATGAGAGCCTCTTGGAGGAAGTAACCCCAACATCTGCAGTAGCAGACTGTATTTACCATGATGGGAAAAATAGAGCTGCAATTGCGGTCTCTCATGTTCCTCCAGAAATTCAGAGATTACATAGGACTGGGACTCCCTTCCATGTCTCCCTCTTCAAACCATATCTCGTGACTTGGCAAAGCCTAGGGTTTATGGTCAAAGAGGGCATAAATGCAACCGATTGGGTTGAATCCCATCCAGGGAGTGGAGAATTTTTCAGTCCTTCCACCGGTCTATTCCGTGTACTCCTTCTCCATAGAACGGATTTGGAAGCAGGGAGTAGTGTTGACCATTGCGATAATCCTCAACAGACAGCATGATCATATTTATTGAATCCAGAGGATGAGCAGAGGTTGGTGGAAGTTCCACCTACCCTCTGGTCCCAAGGACCCTCTGATGTAGGGCTAGTAAAAGGAGCCCTACCAGTGCAAATTAGACCAAAAACGGAATATCGCCCATGTGTCCGGCAGTACCCTTTGAGACCCGATGCGACGGAAGGGATCCGACCGGTAATACAAGATCTATTGAAGGCAGGAGTCTTGATCCCCTGCCCCGATTCACCATGTAACACACCTATCTTTCTGGTAAAAAAGGCTCCTCCCTCCATAGGTTGGAGAATGGTGCAAGACCTACAAGCTGTCAACAGTGCTGTTGTTCAAAGAGCTCCTTGTGTCCCGGATCCGTACACGTTGTTAAATTCGTTGCGACCAGATGCTAAAGTATTTACTGTCGTTGATATTAGTAATGCTTTCTTTTCTGTCCCGGTTGATCCAGACAGCCAGTTCTGGTTCGCTTTCACATACGCAGGACAAAGGTATACATACACACGATTGCCACAAGGATATGCTGAAAGCCCAACCATTTATTCGCAAGTAATGTCAGCTAGTATGGCCAAATTTGTACCACCAGGTGGTAGCCAGATTTTCTTGTAAGTAGACGACATTCTGATAGCCTCTCATGACAAAGACACCTGCATCACAGACACTTTGGCCACCTTACATCACCTAGCCAGGGAAGGACATAAGGTCAGCAAGAACAAATTACAGTTGTGGTCCCCAACAGTAAAGTATTTGGGACATGAATTGAGTGCACAAGGACGCACTATTGTTCAAGACAGGAAGACGGCTATTCTCCAGGCACCCAAGCCATTGACAAAAAAGCAGATGATGTCCTTTTTAGGCATCACTGGCTACTGCCGTAGCTGGATTCCAGATTATGCGCAAATTACGTCTCCTCTCTTGAAATTAATGTATTACGAAAGTATATCCATGTCAACAGCATTGAAGTGGACCCCAGAGGCCATTCTAAATGTAGACCCGATTTAAAAGATACATCTCTTTCAGAGGGCACAGTGGTATTTGTGGACGGCTCCTCAAAGAAAAATCATCTAGGAGAAACGATGACTGGGTACACGGTAGTGACACATGATAGTGTCCTACAAGCTGTCAAGCTACCTGCTAACATGTCGGCACAAGCGGCCGAACTGGTAGCTCTCACCGTAGCCTGCCAAATTTTCAGAGATCAATCTGTCACAATCTATACTGATAGCCAATACGCATTTTCCACGGTGCATGTGTTCGCTCAACAGTGAAAAAATCGTGGAATGGTCACTTCAACAGGGAAGCCTGTCACACATGCCACTCTGCTCACCAAATTATTAGAAGCAGTCCAGCTACCCAGTCAATTGGCTATTTGTAAATGTGCAGCGCATACAAAAGGGATTGATCTTATTTCCCAAGGTAATGCGTTCGCTGATGAATCTGCAAAAGCTGCTGCTGAAGGCCATCTTCATGTGGTTGCTGATCCTAACACACTTACAATTGATAAAGCAACTACATGTGACCCCTTAACAAACCTGTGTTGCCCAAAAATTTGTATAAATGGGCAGCTATTTCAAGCCATGGTGTTTCCCATGTCTCGACAGGGGGGATGATTAAACAAATCAAAACAGTGTATACAACATTTGGATTTAATAATTTTTCAAAACAATTTTGTAAAGCATGCATGATATGTGCAAAACACAACGTGCAAGGGAATTTGAGACCTCTACGAGGAAAGTTCCCTGAACCACAATATCCATTTCAGACCATACACATGGATTATATTCAATTGAACAAAAGTGAAGGGAAAGAATTTTGTTTGGTCATTATTGATGCATTTTCAAAATGGGTCGAGATCTTCCCCACAAAACATGCAGATGCATTAACAGTGGCAAAAGCACTGTGCAAAGACATAGTACCTAGGTATGGTATACCAGAAAAAATATATAGTGACAATGGACCGCATTTTGTAAACCAAGTTGTGAGAAACATTGGACAACTGTTTTGCATAAACCTAAAAAACCACTGTGCATATCACCCGCAAAGCGCAGGACTAGTGGAAAGAATGAATGGGACAATTAAAAATAGGCTAAAGAAGGCGATGGAAGAAACAAACAGACCATGGACACAGTGCGTGGACTTAGTAAAAATGTATATAAACATCACAAGTACAGCAGGATTAACACCATATGAGACCCTTTTTGGCCGACTGTACAGATTACCTCAGTTCAGAAATCCATGGGAAATACCAAAAGAAGCAAACCTAGCTGATTATATGAGAAAGATGCTGGAAAAGCAAAAGGACAGGATCTCTCCACAGGACGACCCTAAAGTGGTACCTGGAGACTGGGTACTGATAAGAAGCATCAAGAGGAAACACTGGCACTCACCTAAGTGGGAAGGTCCATTCCAAGTACTGCTCACTACACCCACAGCCTTAAAAATAGGAGAAAGACAAACATGGATACATTTAACACATTGTAAGAAAGTGATCTCTGTAAACCCAGTGTAAGTACGGAAAGTGAGCAAGTCTGATAATAGTGTGTGGCTCTGGTGTTAAGATCCAGGGCAGACACGAAAATCAGCAGAAGAAATTACAAGCCACTGACCAGAAACTTAGGACACTGACTTTAGGGAGATCCTGACTATGTCGCGCCATACACCATTATGGATGAAAACAGCATTGTGCTGCTGGGCATTAGTGTTAGGACCCATAACAGTCACTATATGGGGAATGCACGTGTGGACACCATTAATGAAAAAGGGTGTTGGGTATTTTCTCCTCCAAACATTTTTAAAACCTTTAACAAGACAAACAGAGTCAAGAAACACCAGTGAGACAGAAAGTCAAATTTTACGCGCGGAGTGCAGTCAGGCTGTACACCAAGGCTACACTAAAGTCTGGCCTGCTTTTCCGCTCTTTTTATTAAGAGACGCCCTCATCACATAAACAAAAACTTGTCCTAAGGGTGGGGGTGATGACGCAAGACAAGTTTCTTCCCGTAACATAAACGCATACGTCAATAAGTGCAGCTGTAAGGAAGAACACTTTCTTTTACACAGGTCAGCTCATCTCGTTCGTCTGTTGCAGTTATCAGCTGTTCTGCATCTGCCTGAAGTGTCCTGTCCTTCACACTCCTTCACACTAAGCACCACATCACAACAGTCAAAACGTTAGACTGATAGAATGATAACCACAGCAATAAGTCCAGGACCAGGAGGGGGTCCGGCATCATATCCACTTCTGGGGACAGACGACGACGAGGAGGACGATGGCTCTCCTGACCTGTACCCAGACCAATGGAAGTATGATGACCCAGACACCGATGATGGTGACAATGATGACATCACCTCTGGGGTGTAAGCCTATAGAGAGAACATACCATGATGAACCTCTTAGTGAAAATCTCAAAAAGAAGTGCTAAGCTGAGTGATGCCTACTGTATGTTTAACAGGCGATAAACAGGAGGGGAATGTTAAAGATTTTGTATATATGTTATCACTGTTAAACATTTGTACATTTGTCTTCTTTCTCATGAGAACGGTGTTGTGCTGTTTTGCACCTAACCCTGAGAACGTGTTATTCAACCTTGCATGCTGGGATCATTCTGAATGTTATTGTGCTGTTTTGCACCTGTCTTAACGCAATCCTGAGAATTCAATTTTGTTTTAGCACTCTGGGGTCAATCTGAGCTGGGAATGAAGGGCTGGATGTACTTATTATTATAATATAACTTTGTTTTCGCAGCCTCTAACGACTGGGAGTAAGAGAACGTTTTGAGTGTTGTGATGTGGTGCTTAGTGTGAAGGAGTGTGAAGGACAGGACACTTCAGGCAGATGCAGAACAGCTGATAACATTCAGAATGATCCCAGCATGCAAGGTTGAATAACACGTTCTCAGGGTTAGGTGCAAAACAGCACAACACCGTTCTCATGAGAAAGAAGACAAATGTACAAATGTTTAACAGTGATAACATATATACAAAATCTTTAACAAAGGGAATTGACTTTGGGGAAGTAGAGAACATCACAACCAGAACAGACGAAACTACAAGTGGAAATTCAATCCGCCACGTTAAACGATATGTGGTTACCTCAAAGGGAGTAACCTGCTACAATCATGGGAGGCAGATACTATGCGGACTAAATCCTTGTGAAGACCAGGAAACATCCTACCAATGGTTTTATGCCTGTTACACCACGCCCAGGATCTATTATGTTGTACAGATACCCTTTTTGGCCCTCAGACAAGATAGCTGGATTGGTGATCCTGGACAATGGCTGGCTTATGATTTCTACATGACTACGGGTTTTCCCCGTGCCAGTCATGGGTGGGGAAATACCTTTCTGACGAATGGCTACCCGTCCGCCTGGCCACAAAATTCCTATGGGTGGACAGACGAAGCGTATAGTTGGAAAAATATCATATCAAACCTAACAGTCAGCGGCCGAACCAAAACAGTGACATTCACAATAAACTCGTTAAAATTCCCGATAAGCAGACCAATCGAACAGATATGTCACACGTTTGCACTGTGTGCATACAAAGCGGGGTATGATCCTTGCTGGAAGATTGTGCTATGCCCAAAGACACCAAATACAAATGCCTCAAGAGACACCACGAATCAAACAATACTGGGTGACCTTCTCCCCGGACCGGGGTCTGTAAGAGCCAAGCAGGCCCGCTTGCATAAAGGGCCTCTGTCAGCAGATGATTGGTTTTTGGTAACTACGGGAATTAGCGGACAAAATAACAATTGGCTCCTGATGGCGGAGCAAGCAGTAAAATCCACAAAACAGGATTGCGTAGTATGTATGGGGCCCCGACCAATTTTACAGGTGATTCCAGCAGCGATATCGGACGACTGCCTATTGGTGGTAATGAAAAATACAACAATACACCGAAACCACAATTGTTCAGTATGGGACCACATTTACCCCGTTGCGGCTGCGGTAAAAAACAAACCAATATTCTCAGAAAAGGTAGCTTTGGGAAATTTCTCCTGTATCAAACTGCCCGGAACAGGGAAACCACTGGGAAATCTGAACGAGACTAAGTGGTGTAGTCGAATAATACAGATAAACGGTTCATTTGTACCAGTCAGCCAAGTGACGTGTGGTGGTGGTGTGGAGATAATAGAATTTTTGACAGATTGCCTAGGAATGTGTCAGGCTACTGTGCTTTAGTGTCCCTACTCCTCCCAGTAAAAGCCATTCCCATTTTAGCCAAGGACTTGCTGATGCACCTAAAGTCTGTGGTGCCTGAAAATTGGCATAGAGTAAAAAGAGATTGGAAAGGAGTGGGAGATCCAACATATATTGGCGCAATAGGAGTCCCCAGAGGAGTGCCTGATGAGTACAAACTGGCTGATCAGATAGCAGCTGGATTTGAATCCTCCATCTGTTGGTGGTGCTCAATTAATAAGAATGTAGACAGAATAAACTACATCCACTACAACGTGCAGAAATTGGGAAATTGGACAGAGGAAGGTTTTAAAGCGGTACATTCCCAACTGGCAGCCACCTCACTGATGGCCTTCCAGAACCGCATAGCCCTGGACATGCTACTCACTGAGAAAGGAGGAGTCTGTGCAATGTTTGGAGAACAGTGTTGCACATTCATACCGAACAACACAGCAGCCGATGGAAGCCTGACCCAGGCCATTGAGGGCCTGCGGACACTGAACAAGAAGATGAAGGATCAGAGCGGCGTTAATGCCGAATTCTGGGACTCGTGGCTGGACGTGTTTGGGAAGTATCGCACTTTGGTCTCCTCTGCGCTTATATCTATAGCAGTTTTTGCTGCAATTCTGACCTTGTGTGGATGCTGTTGTATTCCTTGTCTACGTGGTCTACTCAATAGAATGATAACCACTGCTATCTCACCAGCCAGACAGGATTCAGCTCAGGCATACCCCCTTCTGGGTAACCATCCAGGCGATGACGATGATGAAACTGATGAAGAAGACGACTACGACCACTATCTTCCAGATCTGTTCCCTGATCCAGGTGATTATGGTGAACCTGACGATGACCTCAACACCAACGATAAGACCTCCCGAGTGTAAATGTATTCTTACCATTGTTTAATGACCCTGCAGCTGAAAATCTGAATAAGAAGTGGTTGCTTAGTAACAATTGTTTACTTTTAGGTGAAGATGTAATACCGTTGGAATGCATGATAAACAGGGGGGAAATGTTGGAGTTATTCTGTAGATACACTGTTTTATTTTATCATGCATGTTTTGTGTTCTCTGCTCTGGTAGAATGTAGTTCTCTCTGCTCTGATAAAGTGTATTGTACTGATGTGATGGGTGAAGGTTACTTAAGATATGTGACATGACGTGTTTCTGCAAGTTGTGGTATCTCTGTGTGCACGCTAAGCTCTTTTTAGGACATGTGAAGATGACTCATGCAGGACGCAGCCGAAGCTGAGCAGTAAGATAAAGAATAGAGAATTGAATGTTCCAACCACAGTGTGATTGTGATACATCAGTCCTTTTGTCAGAAGAAGTGTGATTAATCGTTAGATGTCTTAAACACATCTTAACCGAGCCCAAGATTAAAAAGGTTCTGAACATCCTGAATGTATTGTGCAATCAGCAGTTCTGCGGCAACAGCTCACGCGCTATCACTCTTCCCCTCAGGAGCTGTACCGCCCATGTATGTAGGGAAGTCCTAAATAAAAAGAGCGGGAGCGCAGGCCAGACTTTAGTGTAGCTTTGGTGTACAGCCTGACTGCACTCCTCACGAGCTTAAATTGAATTCTATCTCTCACTTGTTTTATTGCCTGGTTGTCTCTTACAAAATAGACCACTAAATGGCATTGACTCTGGTTCATAATGATGTATATATCTATAAGTCTAGCTATTTAAAATGCAAGAAGCAGCCAAACTGCCCAAAGATCAGTCTGTGGGCATGTATGGGTGCTCCTAGGCTGAAAATAGACATCTAGGGGCTTCTGGCTAAAAGTCTATCTGTGCATGTATGGCAAGATAAAGTAGTGGAGTAACTCACAGCTGATGGACAGCATTACAGGACCACTGGTCACATTGTTGAAACTGCTGGAGACTTGACATCTGAACGGCCCCTGGTCGTAACGGGTGACACTGATGATAGTGAGTGTGGAGTTTCCATCACTGAGCTGGACTCCGTCACTGACTGTGACCTTAGCCGTGTCGTTCAACCAGAGGTACTAGGGGGAGGAGCCAGAGGAAGAGCAGGACAGACTGACAGAGCTGTTAAATTCTACCAGCTCTGTGCTGTTGGTATGTATCATCACATTTGAGACATGAGCTACAAGCAAAACAAAAAACAAAGAACAGTTCAAGATCTCACATGATTGTTGAGAATATGATGGATGGTTTGCTCCAAGATGATCATTCATGGCTCACATTATTTTGTAATAACTACAAAG
Organism: Thalassophryne amazonica; assembly: GCF_902500255.1. NCBI lineage: Eukaryota > Metazoa > Chordata > Actinopteri > Batrachoidiformes > Batrachoididae > Thalassophryne > Thalassophryne amazonica. Next base: position 60,693,214 of record NC_047106.1, on the reverse strand, counting down.
AAAGATTGCACTTTATCATTTCACCTTTTGGTGACACTGTGGTGTAAAGCAGGTCTAACATGGATCTAGAAATGGAAGAAGAAACACCAGTATGATGGGACATCAGTCAGAGGCAGGTGTCTTTCCCCAGTCAAGGCCAGTGTCGGTGACTAAACGGTCCCCCCTAAAAATCCATCCGCCCTGCCTTCACTGCGCATGTGTCATCTCGGAGCCGCAGCGTCATTTCTGAATGTCAGTAGTGATTCATCGATTATCACCTCGTTTCTGCTTAAAACTGCACTCAAGTCATCATCTAGCTCAGCAACAGATATCTGAAACTCTTGTACAACAATCATTTCCACATAAATCAGCATTATTTCATAATAAAAGATGGGGGAAGCGATCAGAGCGCCACAGCAGCACGTCTGAGTCTGATGTGGCGCTGCGCCTACGTCATTTCAGAGTGTCAGTATTATCGCCTTGTTTCTGCTTAAAACTGACTTCAGAATGATAGGTTTTAGTTTGTCATCTGATGTTAATAATCACATTAATCCCTTTGATCGCTTTGGGTGTAGAGAGTCAGAGTCAGAGAGTCAGTCTCAGACGCATGCGAGAAGTGAAGGCAGGGCACACCCATTTTTTAGAGGGGACTGTTCAGTCTGCAACACCGGTAACCATTTACAGTTGGGTGGACTGGGGCAATTCTGATGAAAGTGTTTGGTACTACGACCCAGACTGGGTGAGAGGTCAAGGGGCATGATCAGATTTCCAGCCCAGGCTAATATATGTAGGAAAACATAGTTCACATATTGTATTGTTGGTAAACTTGGTGTCATGCTAGACCCTGGTTCGGGGTTTAGGTCCGGGTTTCAAATTTATGTCCTATATGGTTTTCTGGTTTTTGTTTTCATATGTTTATACTTTCTCTTGTAAATGTCAGTTTGGTTCGATTTATTGCTTTACTTTGATTTCTAGGTAGTCACTGGTTCCATTCTTTATCTTATCATTTTGTTTCGCATTTATTTATTCTATAGCTGTTTTTTGTATTTGTTCAGTCATGGCTCTTTAGGTTTTTAGTCTTAGTTTTGTTCTGTTTATCACAATTATTGTATATGCTTAGTCACAGGTTTTTGTTATTATTTATCTTTGATGTTGCTTATCAGTTTATTTTTTATTTGATTTTTAGTCCCCATGGGGGCAATTCAGGTGCAGTCAGCAGTAAAAATTGCATTCATAAAAACACATCATACAAGTTCATAAAAACACAGCAGAATAAATATACAAAACAAAAACCAAGAAAATAAGGTGCAAGTCAGTGTAGACTTAAGTGCAACAGTGAGTCCTTAGGTGTTATTTAGGAGAGCAATGGCTGTGGGAATAAAACAGTTTTTTAGTCTGTTGGTTCTGCATCTGGGCATTACTAGGCAGAAACTTAAATTGTGAGTGCAGAGGGTGTGCCGAATTCGCCATAATTTTCCTGGCTTTTGACACAACCCTTGTTTTAAAAAGGTCCATGATGTCCGTGCACTGAGTTCCCATAATTTTACCACATTCCTTGACAATATTACAAAGACGGTTGCGATTCTTAAGGTTCAATAAGTTGAGCCAACACAGGAAGGAAAAGGTTAACACAGACTCCACAAAGCAACTGTAGAACATTTTCATGAAGACACCATCTACGTTGTAATTCCTAAATTTTCGCAGAAAGTGCATTCTCTGATGAGCCTTACTGCACACTACATTAACCTGCAATTCAAAAGATAATTTATTGTCAATTTGGGTGCCCAGATACTTATAATTCTCAGCAACATCTATGGGCTTCCCATCAATGAACATTTGATTCAGAACAGGTGGTGTTTTCCTGAAATCAATGTGCATTTCTTTAGTTTTGTCCACATTTATATAGAGAGAGGATGAATGGCACCACTCTAAAAAGTCCACAAAGACCAAACTATGGTCTGTGGAGTCATCACCGTGCAGAAGGGACAGGATAACGGAATCATCTGCATATTTTATGATGTGATGATTATCATGTTGGCTTTGACAGAGATTAGTATAAAAAATAAACAAGAAAGGAGATAAAATGCAGCCCTGAGGGACTCCAGTGGATGATACAACAGCGTCGCAGAGAGTTTCATTAACTCTGACTCTCTGCAATCTGTTTGTAAAATTAGGCCAACATCCATTTATGTTCCATTTGTCGTTTATTGTATTATTTGGCTGTCACCTGTTTTGTCTTCTGTTCAATCAATAGTTTGTTTTGCCATTTTTATTGTACCAGTTCCATTCCAGTTTTAGTTTACTCATTAGTTTTCTGGTTTTCCCCTTTTTTTATTTGTTACAGTAGTTCTTAGTTTTTCCCCTTTTGTTTTGCTCACATTGATTTTTGAGCACATCATGTTTCTCTCAGTTAGTTTTTCTGTCACTCACTTCTCTTGTTTTCCACCACTTTGTTTTGCTCTCTTGCACTCTCTTGCCTTTCTTCTCTCTTATTTCTTCACTTCACCACACCCCTTTCCAGAACTTTCAACACACCTGCTTCACATCAACCTGATTAGATTTCTCCTCTTTAAAACCATCACAGTTCCACAGCTTACTGCCTGAATACAGGATTACTACACAGGATATGAGTCGAGTTTTTTTTTTTTTTTTTTGGTTTTGGGGATGTTAGATTCCTGACCTACACTGCAGTCCTGTTGGTGGCGGTAATGCTCCATAGAAGCTGGTTGCCAACCACCATTAAACACGAAGAAGAAGAAGAAGCAGCTCACTGCCTGATTGTTGACTTTCTTTCACTTTCTCACCTCTCATTTTTGTCCAGTGTGCTCTTGTGTATTTTGACCTTGCTTGTGTGCTCCGACCTCCACCTTGTTGTATCGTGAACGCTGCCTGTATTTTGACTCTGCCTTTGTTTTTGCCTGCCTTATACCTCGACGCTGTGTGAACAAACCCTGACTGGTTTATGGACCACGTCCCAGCCTGTACCATGTCTAATACCTCTACTCCTATGTCTGACTACCTGTGTACTGAACCCAATGCCTGGTTTCAAGATAAAGCCTTTTCTTCATCTAAACCAACCATGCCTGTGAGTCTGCATTGGTCTCCTACTGCTTCCGTTTCCAGCCCACCACGAGCCTTGACACTTGGCTGTTTAAAGCCAAGTGATCGTTACTCTGGATGGCATTTCCCTGATCTCTAGTAATACTGTGAGAAATCTTGGAGTTATTTTTGATCAGGATATGTCATTCAAAGCGCATATTAAACAAATATGTAGGACTGCCTTTTTGCATTTACGCAATATCTCTAAAATCAGAAAGGTCTTGTCTCAGAGTGATGCTGAAAAACTAATTCATGCATTTATTTCCTCTAGGCTGGACTATTGTAATTCATTATTATCAGGTTGTCCTAAAAGTTCCCTAAAAAGCCTTCAGTTGGTTCAGAATGTTGCAGCTAGAGTACTGACGGGGACTAGCAGGAGAGAGCATATCTCACCCGTGTTGGCCTCTCTTCATTGGCTTCCTGTTAATTCTAGAATAGAATTTAAAATTCTTCTTCTTACTTATAAGGTTTTGAATAATCAGGTCCCATCTTATCTTAGGGACCTCGTAGTACCATATTACCCCATTAGAGCGCTTCGCTCTCAGACTGCGGGCTTACTTGTAGTTCCTAGGGTTTGTAAGAGTAGAATGGGAGGCAGAGCCTTCAGCTTTCAGGCTCCTCTCCTGTGGAACCAGCTCCCAATTCAGATCAGGGAGACAGATACCCTCTCTACTTTTAAGATTAGGCTTAAAACTTTCCTTTTCGCTAAGGCTTATAGTTAGGGCTGGATCGGGTGACCCTGGACCATCCCTTGGTTATGTTGCTTTAGACGTAGACTGTGGGGGGGTTCCCATGATGCACTGTTTCTTTCTTTTTTGCTCCGTGTGCATCACTCTGCATTTAATCATTAGTGATCGATCTCTGCCCCCCTTCTCGGCATGTCTTTCTCCTGGTTCTTTCCCTCAGCCCCAACCAGTCTCAGCAGAAGACTGCCCCTCCCTGAGCCTGGTTCTGCTGGAGGTTTCTTCCTGTTAAAAGGGAGTTTTTCCTTCCCACTGTGGCCAAGTGCTTGCTCATAGGGGGTCGTTTTGACCGTTGGGGTTTTTCATGGTTATTGTATGGCCTTGCCTTGCAATATGGAGCGCCTTGGGGCAACTGTTTGTTGTGATTTGGCGCTATATAAGAAAAAAGTTGATTGATTGATTGATTAAAGGCACATGTGACATTTTCTCTACATACCAGTGGTCACTGTTAAATATGTACCTGCATGAAGCATAAACCAGATCTTATTTGTTTTTGTAAAAAGACACTATTCACTATTTTATCCGGTGCATTGGCCCTCACGGTCCAACTCTAGTAATTGTACACGCTTGATTCTTCTTCAAGCTCTGACTAGCTTTGAAACATATCAAAAGCTCTGACATTGTGTAGCTAACGCCTATATGAATAAAAACATGTTTCATTCTGGATGCAGTTAATTTCAACCCATAACAAATATTAGTGGCTCCAACTTACCGTGCACAACAGTGACAGCTGAAGGTTCAGACGTTTGATTTCTCAGAGTTTTGTTGTTGACGGCCTGACAGCTGTAGTTTCCACTCTGACTTAACTCAATGTTAAGGAGTCTGAGCTCTGGTCCAGTTTCAACTAGTATGCTTTCATTAAGGAACCACCGATACTGGGCAGGAGGACTGGATGCAGCCGAGCAGGACAGAGTTACATCAGTGCCTTCGTAATAGTACTCGCGTGATGGAGATATCATCAAATTAATATTTTCTGGGCCAACTGCAAAAGAGCATCATGAGAAAATGGTTTGTAGCTTATATAAAGACAGGATGGGTTGTATTTTTGCGGTACTTTAACAGATTATGATAAGGAGAGTATGACACTCACAGTTGAAGAGAAGGATTATTGGTTCACTTGTCCCATTGCTGCCAATATTGGACACTTGACACCTGAAAGTTCTCTGGTCATAGCGGGTGACATTGACAATAGTGAGCGTGGAGTTTCCATCACTGAGCTTGACTCTGTCCCTGCCTGTGACCTCAGAGGTGCCGTTTAACCAGCAGAATGAGAGGGAGGAGCCCGAGGCAGAGCAGGACAGGTTGACAGAGCTGCTGAACTCCAGAAGCTCTGTGCTGCTGGAAGTTACCACCACACTGGAGATCGGCTCTGCGTAAGAATACAATGTTGTTTTGTGCACTTTTGTAAAGAGAAAAATGGGACAGCACTGGTCACTCTATTTATTAAATAAGATACCCTTGTAAGGGATTTTGGACTACAGCAATTGATTGGTTTTAGATGTATTGGCCAGGGTGTCTCCTTTACCCACTCTGGTTTACTCATGAAATGCACAACTTGCCACATGACAAATGTTGTAGTTGACATTCCCTCCCAGTGCCTGTGATAGTCCTCATCTGAGTCTCCTCAAGTAACCACTCATTTGGCACAAAGTCATTCCAGTGGTACCCAAGGATCCTCAGAGGAGACCTAGTAGCAAACACATCCAGGTGTCACTTTAGGCCACTGGTTAGCATCCAAGTCTCAAAACAATACAGCAAAGCAGGAAGCACGAGGACCCGAAAGACTTGGACCATTGTACTCCTGCAAAGACACGGGCATCACCAAACACCTCTGTCCAGAAACCACATATAAGATCCTCCCAGGGATCTCTCAGTTTCAAAGACTGAGGATTCATAGGCATGAATGTTATTGCCAAGATACTGTAACTGAATGTCTGTGTCCAAGTCCAACAGTTTCACCAAATTAAAAAGGACCTAATGAGATGGTTAGAGAGGTAAGCAAGACAGTGGCTTGACAGTTATGTTTTTTTGTCCAAACATGTTGCTCCACCCTTGGGTTAAATCCCTCCCTCTCCACTCCGTACTCACTGTCTTGTACGCACTGACGTACTGACCTTCCCTCAGCAGAACGTATAGCATCTGAGTCCAAAACAAAAGTTCTTTTGTGAGGATACCCGTGTCTCATAAAGAAGTGAACGAGCCACATGTGGCTCCGGAGCTGTGAGATTTTTCCAGGAATCAAGCACTATTAAAAGAATAAATGCTAATTTTAAAATGTTTACTAACAATCCACAAAAAAACTTGATTCGAGAGCTGATAATACAGAAAAATAGGTGTAACTTCTAGTCCAGTGCGACTTATACTCCAGTATGACTTATGTGTGGGTTTTTCCTTTTCAACAGGTATTTTTAATTTTTTTAGTCAGGTGTGACACAAACTCCAGTGCGACTCTGGAAAATGGTAATATAAATTTTATCATGAAAAAAAAACAGTATTAATTCTATTGATACAGAAATCACATATGCACAGTGGGATGCATACCATACACGGTCAGTCTGCAGACACCTGTCTGAGATGCTCCAAACACCGGAACGAGTTGGACTTTGTATTCTCCACTGTCGCCGAGACTCAGGTTTCTCAGCTCCAGAGATCCAGTAGTTCTGTTGAGGCTGATCCTGCCTTCATACTCTGGTCCAGTGTTATCAGCAACATTAGTAACTGATGTAATTATATCGACACTACTGGAGTCATTAAAATGAAAACGCCAGGACACTGCCAGAAATGCCTGTTCAGAAGGAGTCGGTTTTGTGATGAACGTCACCTTCCCTCCGAGGCGTGCAGTAATGTGGTCGTCAGGTATAACATCGGTTCCATGGCTCAAAGCTGGAGGAGAAAACACAAACTGAGATGTGTCTCAGTTCAATTTGGTGTATTTGAAAAGATAACACCAAATTGATGTTTCTGTGAGTAAAAACAATTTTGTTTGAGGCAGATTTCTATAGTTTTTACAACATCATAATGACCTCTCAGCCTGGTGATTAGAAAGTGATTTTAGGTCTTCCTTTGCCTCCTGTCTGACTCCTGCAGTAAGAACGTACCTGAGAATACTCCCAGAATGATGAAAAGTATGACACCTCCTGCAACCATTGCTCATGTAGTCTGCAGGCATGTTTAGAACTGTACTCTGGGAGGAGGTGCTGTAAATATGCACGTGTGCACGTTTGCAGGGAGGAGCCATGGAGGGGTTTTTTGTGCCCTACCCTGGTAGTTAGGATAGTGGAAACACAAAACAGAAACATAAAGATATAATAAGATAGAATGTAAAATATACATTAAATGAGGTTTTCAATGTTAAATTTAAATGGCCAATAAATAAATAAATATCTGGATCAGATCCAGATCAAACTTTGTCAGTCGATAAAGGATACCATCCTACACAACGCTCTCAAATATGAAATAAATTTGATCTTTTCAGTTGATGTTAAAGATAGGGATTTTTCCAATTTTCCAAGAATTTTCCTGATTGACCCCTTGAAAATTTCATTACTTCTTGTCTTTCAGGATATGAAGCTTCAGTACAAATTTCATAATGATATATGAAAAATTGTGAGCCCCAGGCTGTTCACAAACAAACAAACAAACTTCATCCAACTTCATTGGTGAAGGTAATAAAAGTTATAAATACACTTCAGACACATTAAAGGTGAAGTCCCTTTGGATTGTTTAATAAAAAAATTTTTTAACAACACCATCATTTTATTTCTTAGTATTGAAATAAAGGATTCATAATGTTAGTTCATAAAATGTGCTTATTCTGCACGCAATTTAGAAATCTGGAGTAGAGCAAGAAGACATGTTAGAGGACATGGCATGGAATCCCCTAATTAAATATTTTACCTGCATTACAATTAGCTGTAATTCTGCGATATATCACATAAATAAAAGTATTTTAAAATACAAACAAGATCAACATGTGTTAAAATTTGTCAATTTATTTTAATCAAAAGACACTGCATTTTTATTTGTAAAACAGTTTGGAAATTACGAGTAAACTGCAGCCCAAAAATTTAATAAAAAAATGAAATTTACAAATAAATAAAAAGGATAAAGCAAAAATACAACAAAACCTATGAAAAGCTTCTAAATATTAAAAATCTATGATTAAGAACGACAAGTCAACTTCAACTTCAACTTTTTTTCTTATGTAGCGCCAAATCACAACAAACAGTTGCCCCAAGGCGCTCCATATTGTAAGGCAAGGCCATACAATAATTATGAAAAACCCCAATGGTCAAAACGACCCCCTATGAGCAAGCACTTGGCCACAGTGGGAAGGAAAAACTCCCTTTTAACAGGAAGAAACCTCCAGCAGAACCAGGCTCAGGGAGGGGCAGTCTTCTGCTGAGACTGGTTGGGGCTGAGGGAAAGAACCAGGAAAAAGTATAAACAAATATCTCATGCCTATCATGAAACGTTTAAATATTGATTATAAAACGTATTTTCTTTAGGCTTCACCCCAAGTGACTGCATCAGGTTTACGACAGTAAGAGCGCCATCTGGTGCTCAGGTTAAGATTTGCAGTTCAAACAGAGCTCATTGGGCCTCATGTATCAACGTTGCGTACGGCGATATTTGAGCGTATATGGGGTGTACGCCAAAACGGCTGTGCTACTTGGCATTTATCAATGTGGTCGTTGGCGTACGCTGCGCTGAAAATATACACCAGGTCGAGAGGTGGCGTAAATTATACACCAAAATGAACCAGCACTGGCATCCACATAAAAATGAAGATGATCAACATGATAAACAGTGCCATTATACAAATCAATGTATATGTTACATAAATAACACTTTCCTGATTATACTACATAATAATCAATACAAATCCCGCTTTTGCGGGACTGTTATGGAGCACGATCCGTGGTCACAGCGCTGACTGCAAAGACAGCGCTGCTCACCTTTTTCTCCAGACTTCGAGCCTGGAGCCAGAGCAGCGCTGAGTTTAACTTTATGTGGTGTGATCGTTTTAGACTATGAAATTGATAATAACAACTGTAGTTTCATCATTCCCTTAATTCGCCCGTGCTGCAACCAGGTTTTGTCGTCTCCATTCGGTTGCCACAATAAAATAAATACAGAAATACATTTAAAAAATAAAGAAATCTGACAGATTAGGCGTGTCTTATTAATTGAGTGAGCAAATATCCACATGTCAAGAATTATTGACATGTGAAAAGAGAATACAGTGGTCCCTCACTATAACGCCGTTCACCTGTCGTGGCCTCGGAGTCTCGCGGAGTATTTAGTCCAATTTTGCATGGCTTTCTTTTTTCTTTTTTTTTACAGTGTATTGTGTTCTGCATATCTGTTTATAAGAATCTTGTTGCCCAGAAGAGAAAAGTGTTGTGTGGGCCGCCAGAAGAGGAGGTACTGCTGGCCCACCACCAGAGGGCGCCCTGCCTGAAGTGCGGGCTTCAGGCACGAGAGGGCGCTGCCGCCACGGACACAGCCGGGGGTGACAGTTGTCACTCATTATCTCATGACAGCTGTCACCCATCTACACTTCATCATACCACTCCATAAAAACCGGACGTCATCTCCACCTCATTGCCGAGATATCATCTACCTGTGAAGGTAATATTCTCTGCTGTATCTGAACTTAACACTGACTTTATAGTCTGAACTTCTTTGCAGCCGTTTTCCTGTGGGTGTTTCCTTATCTGTGGGATTGGCGTTTTGGTGTGACCAGCGATGGCTTCGCTTCACACCCCAACCAGATAAGTGGTTAACAGGAGCTGCACGAGTGTGTGATTAGAGGTGGAGGTGACTTTCCACCTTCTGACTGTTTTTGTTACTGGGTGTGCACACACCCACATCTCACTGTTTGTGCTCCTCGCCAGCAGTACCAGATCTGACAGTCGGGGACGGTGATCACCTGGGAATTCGGGACTTGGCGGCTCCAGTATTCACCAGGTTCGGTGGCGGCGGAAATCGTGTGGTTCCGGCTCTTCTCAGGACAGACGTCTTCTATCCTCGAGCCTGCCCACACGTCACCTTTGTGTATTGACTGCTATCAGATTCTGAGATTGTCTGTATATTCGTTGTGCACATTCACAATGTTAAATTGTTACCTTTTGGCTCATCTATTGACTGTTCATTTGCGCCCCCTGTTGTGGGTCCGTGTCACTACACTTTCCCCAACAAAAAGAGTGCCAACAACTACTCATAACTGTTTGTCCCACAAAAACACACACCTGCTGCAGCGAGGTGTGAGTGGGAACGCAGAGGCCTGATCTGTGACATACTGGTGAGTCACTATTAATAATTTCTTATGTGTCCGACCTCGTTCGTTGATCGTTAAAATTAATTTGTTAGTTCTAAATGCCATCATAATTATTTATAGGAAAACGTTCTATTTTTATTTCTCAAACAAATGTTTGGGTCTGAAAACAGTTTGGTCTTATTTTCCTACTAAGGTTTGAACTTTGAGAGTGTTTACACACGAGAGAAAAGTGAGAAAATGTTCATGCCTGATTGAGAAAAGTGTATAAACTGTGTAGTGAGGGGTTTTACAGCTTTAAAACGTCTATAATAATTGTAAAAAATAATGCTGCCTAACGTCGTGGTTTCGCGTATTTCGGGCTATTTTTTAGAACGTAACTCCAGCGATTAATGAGGGACCACTGTAACACTTTATTGATTATATACTACAAAACAATTGATACGACAGCCGCTTTTGGCGCCCTATTGGTACGCGTCGTGATTGGTGGAGTTCTTTTTCATTGCCGTCTTCCCGACTTCCATGTCGTAAAATGAGGGTGTGTCTGAAGCGGAGTCTGAATATTTATGGGCATGTTTATTATAATTACGGTTGTTTCCACCCGCCGCATTTATCAAGATCACGTCAGGCGTACGCCAGAAATGGGCAGGTGCGCACTGCTTGATACATGTCACGGTGACTTTGGTGTATTTCAAGTTTACGCCGTAAATTTACGCCACAAGTGCGCAACATTGATACATGAGGCCCAACCCAGCTAACACGGAACGTCCTTGCAACGTTGCTGGGAGGTTACATTTTCGTTGCACAATTGGGAACGTTCTGTCCACCTCCTGGCAACTTCCATCAGGAACGTTTACTTGTTACAGTTTTTGGACGTTTCTTTGGAACGTTGTACTTACGTTGAGGGGACGTTCTATTAACTACATAATTCACCAGCCTTATCAATCTATATATTGATTGATAAGGCTGGTGAATTGGTATTGTTGTAAATTTAAATAAAGTGATTCCTGTATTTTCTTTCTTAACACTTATATTTTATAACTTGCTTAATTTTCTGAAAGTTTTCATTCTTAGGGATACTTTAGTAGGCCTACCGTCCCGATGATAGTCTAGTCCTGATTGACCGGTCGATCGCATGGGGGGGTTTCATTCTATCTGAGCATGTGCAGGGTCAAGAGGTCGTGAGGAGCTACAGTGGAGAGTGATGCGAGCGTATAATGGCGGATGAAAAAGATCCCAAACTTATCATTTTCATCCAGAGTGGGAGGAAGATTATTTTTTCGTTTATTCAAATGGCAAATCCATCTGCCTTATCTGCAATGCAAACGTGGCATTACCGAAGAAAGGGAAGTTGGAGCGGCATTTTAAGACGATCCACAAGAGCTACGATGCTAGCTTCCCGGCTAAAAGCCGGCTTGCAGCACAACAGGCCGTTTTCCCCCGGACAAATAACCACCAGTAAGGCTGCAACCACAGCTTCGTATCGTGCCAGCCGTGTTCTGGCAAAAAGAAAGAAATCATTCAAGGATGGTGAAATTGTGAAAGAAGCTTTCATGGAAGCTGCAGATGTGCTCTTTGCCGATTTTAAAAATCAGAAGGAGATCGTGTCTGCAGGATGTGCAGCTCTCAAGAAAGTCTGTTGCACGACGATGCGAGTTAATGGCGGAGGATATTGATCGGCAACTGAGGAATGATATTGAGGTATGTGAGTTTTTCTCTGCAATTCGATGAATCCACTGATACTGTGGACGTGGCTCAGCTATGTGTTTTTATTAGAATGTTTTTTGACAACATGAATGTAAAAGAACTGCTGAGCATTTTACCTTTGAAAGGCCACACGAGAGGCACAGATATGTTTCAGGTTTTTATGGAATTTGTTAATAAGAGCCAGCTGCCCCTCTACAAACTCATTTCTATAACCGAGCTGTCAGCTCGATGCCATCTTAATAATGTATTTATACAAACAACCATGTCATCAAATTTCATTGCATGAGAGGCCTATTAACTGATCGAGTAGTTCTGTTGTGTTTATATACGTGTTCCTGCTTTCAGCAGCATTGTAGCTGTTTCATGTAAACTAAACTTGAAGCAACTTTGTAACAGATGGTACGCAGTGACTTGACAGACTGGAGTCAAAGGTGGACCACATACTACAACTACTGTGGAGAAATCAGGCTGCTGAAGAAGCTGACTGCATTGGAGATAATGCAGGCCAGACTTAAAACAACGGAGGAGCTGGACCAATTCAGCAAAACGCTGGAGGACCAGGAGTTTAGGAGGACAGTGGAAAATTACTGTTCCTAACACTTTTGCAGAAGTGGTTATTTTCATAAAAGTTGCATATTGCCATTGCACACATACTTCTTTTTACTCTGTCATAGGTGAATCTGCTGAAACGGCTATCTGGATCAATGCTGAACTCCATTGCCAGGACGATGCTCGGTGAAATTGGGATGTGGCGGTTGTGGGCTGGCGTCAGCCTCAAAGGATGGAAAGGGAAGAAAGCCCTGCAGCCTCTCACTCTCTAGAGTTTTGAAGAGTAAGTTATCAAGGTGTCTCACTGCATCATTTAATTTTAGTTAGCAATTAAAAACAATTTTATCGTTTCTCCAGTTAAAAAAGAGGAAAATACAAGACCGTTTTTTATTTTGTTTGTGTGACAGAAGCCTTCAGCAACAAGATGGAAATTTTACCAGATGCTATCGATGATGCGTTAACTGAAACACTGCGCCATGCAGCAAAGAGGGTAAGTAGTTAAACTTTTATGGCATCAGCAACTCACAGGTGACTTGTACTAGCACCATGGCCACACCTAGTCATTCCCTTCAATCAAATCCCGGTCCAGTGTTGACTGTTTCAAGAGTGAAGACTGTGACCCGCTCACATGCACCCCAGCTCTTTGGAGCAATCTCTCAATCCGTTCCTCACATCCTGTATTCTCTTTCCGCAAACATCTTAAAACCTATCTGTTTGGGCTCACCTTCCCTCCATAGTGTAACTGTCACTCGGCTGTGTTGACAATTGGAATTCATTCATTCATTATTGGTTTATTTGACAGGGACAGTGCATATTAATGAACGTACAATTGTTTATAGACAGTATATATACGAGGTCTGTCAATAAAGTATAGGTCCTTTTTTATTTTTTTCAAAAACTAAATGGATTTCATTCATATGTTTTTACGTCAGACATGCTTGAACCCTCGTGCGCATGCGTGAGTTTTTCCACGCCTGTCGGTGACGTCATTCGCCTGTGAGCACTCCTTGTGGGAGGAGTCGTCCAGCCCCTCGTCGGAATTCCTTTGTCTGAGAAGTTGCTGAGAGACTGGCACTTTGTTTGATCAAAATTTTTTATAAACCTGTGAGGCACATCGAAGTGAACACGGTTCGAAAAATTAAGCTGGTTTTCGGTGAAAATTTTAGCGGCTGAGAGATTTTGAGGTGATACTGTCGCTTTAAGGACTTCCCACGGTGCGAGACGTCGCGCAGCGCTCTCAGGAGCCGTCGTCAGCCTGTTTCAAGCTGAAAACCTCCACATTTCAGGCTCTATTGATCCAGGACGTCGTGAGAGAACAGAAGTTTCAGAAGTCGTCGGTTTCAGCATTTTATCCAGATATTCCACTGTTAAAGGAGATTTTTTTTTAATGAAAGACATGCGGACGGATTGCAGCGTCAGCTCGCAGCCGCCGCAATGCTCCGCCACAGGAAAAACACCTCTGTTGGAAGCCTTAAGGACAAGTTGGAACATGCCCAACTGTTTTCTCAGATACTCACTCCACTGAAAGCCATCAAAAGCCACCTGGATTTTACAAATGGTTATCAACACGGAGGTGTTTTTCCTGTGGCACCGCGCCGGCTGCATCACGATGCACGGACCAGTCCGCACGTCTTTCATTAAAAAAATCTCCTTTAACAGTGGAATATCCGGATAAAATGCTGAAACCGACTTCTTCTGAAACTTCTCTGTTCTCTCACGACGTCCTGGATCAATAGAGCCTGAAATGTGGAGGTTTTCAGCTTGAAACAGGCTGACGACGGCGCCTGGGAGCGCTGCACGACGTCTCGCTCCGTGGGAAGTCCTTAAAGTGACAGTATCACCTCAAAATCTCTCATCAGCCGTTAAAATTTTCACCGAAAACCAGCTTAATTTTTCGAACCGTGTCCACTTCGATGTGCCTCACAGGTTTAGAAAAACTTTTGATGAAACAAAGCGCCAGTCTCTCAGCAACTTCTCAGACAAAGGAATTCCGACGAGGGGCTGGACGACTCCTCCCACAAGGAGTGCTCACAGGCGAATGACGTCACCGACAGGCATGGAAAAACTCACGCATGCGCACGAGGGTTCAAGCATGTCTGACGTAAAAACATATGAATGAAATCCATATAGTTTTTGAAAAAAATAAAAAGGACCTATACTTTATGGACAGCCCTCGTACACACATATATATACTCGTGTGTGTGTGTGTGTATATATATAAGGCACACCCTTTAACGTAAATATGCCAGTTTTAGCATAATACTAATTTCCATCCATAGTCTCCAGACATAAAATATAAAACACAGAGCATTTAACAAGCATAAAAACATTGATAATTTACAATATAATACAGTGTCATATTTTAATATAACCCAGAGCCATATAAAGGAGGAGTTATCTGTTCCGGTCAAGATGGAGGTTAAAATGCTGTTGTCTCAATATAAAGTGCAGGAAAGTACTGAGGTAGAATTCAGTTGTAGGTGTGTACAGGTACAGTCAGTTTTATAAGATGCTGAATTAAAGTGCTTTGTCGCGATAGTATAGTGCTCGATACAGCTGCAGTATCTCTTTAAAGTGCTGGTGTGCATAAGCTTACCTATGTGTTGTCGTGTGCGTGTATATGAAACTATATTGCTTTCGCATGTCTTGAACTCATAATGATTACAGGTTTGGTTATCTTTCAGCCATGTTTTAAGCTGTGTCTTGAATAAAGCAAATGTGGGGCTGAACCTGATTGTCGTTGGCAGAGTATTCCATGTGCTATTGCCCCAATAGAGAGTACATTTTGAGCAAAGACAGTTTTTCAAAATTTGATCTCGCAATCACACCTAGCGGAGGATCTGGTGTTAATTTCATTGTTACTTTTCCTGTTAATATAGTTCCTCAGAGGGAGTGGGGCCAAATTGTGTAGGGACCTGTACACAGCACATTTTAAATAGCATGAAATTCTCAAAACTTAAAAGCTTATATTTTTCTAAGATTGATTGACGGTGATGAGAAATCGTGTTTGTTTTTTTTTGGTCCAATATTTTTATGGCTTTTTTGTACAGTTGTTCCTGCAAAGGACCTTGTTGTAATGCAATACTTTATATGTGACATTAAGTGTAAGTAAGATTTGGCCGCATCTATTGTAATAAACGGTCTTATCTGTTTAAAATTAGATCGACTGAACTTTACAGTGTGATTTACCTTTTTGATACGTTTTTTGAATGTAAGATTTGGGTCAAATATCACTCAGATATTTGAATTGGTTCACAAGCACAGTTCTTCCCCTTCCAAGAAAACATGGGATCTGGCTAACTTAATTGGTCTTTTGGTGAACATCATACATACAGTTTTTTGGTGTTCAGCAGAAGACAATTTTTATGTAGTCATTTGTGTATTTTACATAGTGCATTTGTGAGGTCTACAGATATTTTGTCACTCTTTCCCTGGGTCAAGATTACTGCGTCATTTGCATATTTAGTTCAGAGCACACATCGGGGAGATCATTTCTATACAGAAAGAATAATAGAGGGGCTAATATTGAGCCTTGTGGAAGACTAACATAACTAGGGAGATACGAGGATGTGGCACCATCCACAACAACACGCTGCTTTCTGTTCGAAAGATAGGATTGAAACCATTGAATAGTATCCTCTGAAAAATTAAAATATGAATTGTAAAAATTGAGATATTGAATTAAGGATTTAATACATGGACTGGTTGAGCGCCCTTGAACTTCACTGTGCTGAGGGGACTGGCACTATAGAAGTTATTGTATAGTATTTTTATGAATGGTTTTCTTTGTTTGTTTTTTTTAGGCAAAGAAGGAGGACGAAAGAATTGGTGCTGGGGTGGATGAAGCCCTGGGCGACGATGTGGATGTCGATGCCATGGACCATTGTGTAGTGAATGATGACGCCATGGACGGCAGTGCCATGAGTGATGATGCCACAATTAGTCATGGGTCACATGAGAAGTGATTCATTTTATACTGAGAACTTATGCCTCCCCCTCTGTAAGGTGCGGGGGAGACATGAAATAAGTGCCCAATTTTCCTTGCACAACTTTTTTCCTGGATGCCATGATCATCAACTCGACTGGACTGACGCTATGTTTGTTTTGATCCACCCACCATTGTGGGAACAAATCAAAAGCTGTGTTCACCACGGGGACACGTTCGGCACTGTTCAGGATTATTTGAATTTTTTTTTTTTTTTTACCGATGACAAACAATGCGTAAAAAAATCTGACCGATGCAACTACATTGGTCCAAACCGGTCTGGATCCGGGACTGATGTTGCTGCTTTAAAGGGTGGGCAGTGGAGACATCTTCAGTTTTTGTTTAACGTTGACCCTTCTAGTTCATTTTATACTGAGAACTTATCCATGGCTTAATGCTATTGTAACTGTAATAATACTGGATGATGTCACCTGGCTTAGTACCTGAGAGATTGGAGTGTATTTTACCTGTTTCTATGACTGTATTATTTTATGTTTATTTATGTAAGGTTATTCTATTGAAGTTTTATTGCACTGAAGTCACTGATTGAGAAAAGAAATTTCGTTTTCTAGTGTATACAATTGAACAGTGAAAATAACAATCTTTGAACCTTAGTCATGGGTCACATCACGGATGAGAACCGATCCCTGGCTTAATGCTATTGTAATTGTAATAATACTGGAGGGCGGATGAGAACTAATCAAGTTACTGAGAACTTGTCCATGGCTTAATGGATTGCTATTGTAATAAACTTGCAATTTACAGACTCATGCAATGTTCACAGTGTTC